>NC_058108.1:24085812-24701170 GCF_914725855.1 Thunnus albacares | reverse complement strand
ATTTGTGCGCCCAACAGTCCAAAACCTAAAGATATGTAGTTTACTATTAAATAACACAGAAAGAGCAGCAAATTCACAATTGAGCTGGAACTAGGGAATGTTTGGCTTTTTTTTCCTGACACTTAAACAGTGAATCGATTATCAAAACACTTAAGATTGATTAAAAATAGGTCAACTAATTAATTAATTTGGGTATCGATTCAGCTGTGGTGTAACATCCCTGTGTCTGTTGTTCTTATGGTCTTTTCAAACATCTACTGAACTGTAGCAAAATACAGGACTCGTCCCCTAGAAAAAATGATTTATGGAGTTATTTTCAAAATTACTCTCACATGTTGGAGTGGGTGGTAGCTTACACATTGTGGCTCTTGTTCACAGCTCAGAATAGAAATACATGCAGTATTTGGACAGTGACACATTTTCTATTGTTTTGGCTCTGCACTCTATGCAGCACATTGGGTTTCATTTTAAACAATAACTGCAGTTAAAGAGCTGACTTACAGCTGTAAATGGGGAAACTCCATTGATTTTTACACATCAAAGTTTACAGGTCTTGAGGAGCGCTACTGCATATGTGAAAAAAAAAAAGTTGTATAAATCATTTAGTGGTTCCAGATGGAGCCCTGCAAAATCTGATAACACTGGTTAGGAACAGGAGACTGCAATCAGCCACCACTAGCATAACTGAATACTGTGAATTTCCAGTAGAACTGTCGCCGATCGAGTTGCATTGTGGGTAGCGTAGGGTTTGTCAGGTTTTGACAACAAAAAAGAATGCAAGGAATAAAAAAGGTGATATCTCTCATTCTGCTGGGTTTTTTAAATTGTCCATATTATAGGGGTAGAGCTGCAACAATTAATTGATTAACCAATTGACAGAAAATGAATCATCAATGAATCATCAACTATTTTGATAATCAATCGTTTTTGACAAAAAAAAAATGCCAACATTTTTTGGTTCCGCCTTCTTTAAATGTGAATATTTTCTGGTTCATTTCATCCTCTATGACAGTAAACTGAATATCTTCGGGTTGTGGACAGTTGGTCAGGACAAAACAAGAGGTTTTAGGTTGCATCTTGGGCTTTGGGAAACAATGATCAAATGTTTCACCGTTTTCTGACATTTTATAGACCAAACAACTGATTGATTAATCAAGAAAATACAGTCAGTTGCGGCCCTATATAGGAGTGTTAAGCTAAATCGGTGGAGTACTCTTGTAAAGGTCTTGAGAATCGTAGGCGCAGTTGGGCAGAGGTAAAAGACTCAGCAAAGACTATTTCAACACAATACATTGTAACATAACAGTAATTTAAACCTGATACACACACATTTCAGCATCAGTTCAGAGGACACACGGACAGACCAGCAGTAGAATCTGGTTTCACAAACAAGAGTCAGACAGCCTCCTCCAGTCGACCTTCTTTGGACTTTTAATGCTGCTCGTCAGAACCCCTGGTGGTCGATACTAGTGTTTTTGTCTAAAACAGCTTTGTCCAGTTTATTGCTGATGTTTTGCTCTTCCACTGTTCCTGAAAGTGTGTGTGTGTGTGTGTGTATGTGTGGGTGGGTGGGATTGTCCGGCCTAGACAGCTGAGGGGTCTTTCAGAGGCCACAGTGGCCTTGTTTATCTGAGAAGGTTGGCCCTTATCGTGCCTGAGGGGGGAAAAATCAATAGGCCTTTGGGTCCTTTGGAGACGAGCTGGGTTTACGATGCCACTGTGGCCGTCTTTTAAGTCTCTCAGCCCGGCTTGGCATTTATCTCAGTCTCATTCAAGATGGACACCACCACCACCAAACACACAAATGTACAAGAGAGTGGCTTTAAGGTCTTAAGTCACCTCACACACTGTACAAAAACACACACATCCGATCTTCTATTTGTGGAGATTTTAATAATTTGTCGAAGCCCAGCCCTGTTTGGTAAAATGTCTGCATTTAAGAGGCGAAGGTTGATAGAGCACCACTTAGAGGGGAATCCTGACAGACTGTGAAAGGTAGTTATCTGGTCAACTGTGTGGACACACCTAGGCAAGTGTTGGCTGAGCTCAGCAGGTGTCGTAGTTCAAGCTGAACCCCCCGTGAAGCCTGGACTCTGCACGGGAAAAGGGTTGGTTGGGTGCCCTTCTCAGTAAGGGGGAAGGTGGTGAATTATCTGTCAGTATTCCTTGATATCTGCACTGGAATACTTTGGCAGACAGACTCTACTTCTTTATTTTAGTTCACATATCACAAACATTGCTGGGCAATCCCAGACGATACTATTCCATAAAAGAGAAAATGAAATGTTTTTCAAGCAAGATGTGTTTCAAGGTTGAGGCCCATTGGCTCAGAGCAGCACCTTTTCTTTTTTTTTTTTTTACATTCTGTGGCATTAGCCTTTTGGATATTGTAAAAGAAGGCAAGTAGATGTTAAATACTGCAGCAGAGGAAGTAAAAAGCTTCCTCAAGCCGGTTCAATACTGCATTGAAAATGCGGCTAAGACTGCTGTAAATGACCCTGGTATATTTAGATTTGATTGAAAGCAATCAATCACTTTCTTCAGATAGTGAGATTCCTTGTGTATGCACTGCATGCGTGCGTTCTCGTATGTTTTAGACTCAGTTTTGTGCGCGCCTGTATTAAAAGATAGGTCAACCATTTCAGGATCGGTGCAGCCTTTTCTCCCTCTTTTCACTCCCTCCTGAGTGAATGCCCTTTGTTGAGTTGTGCCCCGAGTTGCTCCAGCCATCTTAGCTCCTTCGGCCATGACCTGCGCTCCTCACCCCTCCCTCTCGCTCCCTCCCCTTCTAATTCCCTCTCTCTTCCCAGTGAATTGCAGACTTAGAGAAGGGGGATCAATAAAAGCATGCTGCATCTTGATTGGACTGGCAGCATGGCCTCAGTCGGAAGACAGCACTCTGCAGGCGAGGAAGCCTGTTTGTACACTGTGTGTGCGCGCGCATGCACGTGTATTCATGCACGTAAACGTGGGGTTCTTGAAACAGATTTTTCTGCATCAAACATACCCCATAATTCCTACAGGTTTTCAGTTAGTTCATATCTTTGTCTCTGATTTATCTTTAGAAATGTGTGTCTTTATGATACTTAATCTTACTTTCTTTCGCTCTGCTCTTATACTTAGGTCTGAACTCAAGGAGTCCCCTCAGCGAGACCAAGAGCACCTCCTCGTCGCTCTCGGCCCTCAGCGATTCACTCAACAGCTCTGAGGGCGGAGACCTCACCCACGGTAACGAAGAACTCAAGAGCCTGCTAGCCCCGCCCTCCTCTGCAGGCAGCCAGTCCAGCTCCGGAAGCCACTCGGGATCAGGAACTGAGGACAAGTCTGATAAAGGCAAGGAATTGTGGGACCAGATACGCTACCTGTGATAAGAGATTTGAAACGTCACAGTCGATGTTGCACACTTCATCATTTAAAAATCATCTAGCTTGTCAACACTATAATTACCCTCATCTTTTGCAGCTCCTGCCTTTTGGTTAGGAAACTGTTCACTTTGCTGTAGATTCCCAATAGGGGTCTTTAAAGGGGAGTCCTACAACAACCAGAATGCATTGCACGCGTCTCGTCCAGTGAGCCTCCAGCTGGTTAGCAAAGACAAAATGAGCAGCGTTATATATCTTTACTGAGGCTTCTTTACAAATGTTTTTCCTCATCAAGTCTGTATATATCGTACCGGTGTGTCTAACCCTAACTGCTGTTTCTTTTACAGCAGCTGCACGTTACAGGTAACACAGACGCTGATGTGCTATTCTGTATTCAGAGATGGCAAAATCTGATAAAATATTCTGTCAGAAAACAGTCAGTCATGGTTTACCAAAGCACCGCAAAGTTTGTTGCAGCGCGGAGTTTTCAGTCTGTCTCAATCCTAACCAGGCGGGCACTGGTCATGCTGCAGCTCCTCTCTCTCAGCTGACACGGTTACAGGTCCTGTAGTCGCTTCCTCTTCCGTACTGTTTTGTCTGATAACACAGCACTATATTCGGCCTCATGAGTTGTAATAGTAGCGCCACATAACTGCTCTGACATTATATTATAAAACTGCTTGTTTGTTTGTGTTAGTGTTAGAATCACAGAGAAACTCAGCAGCTGAAGTCAGGCTGCGGCTGTAATGTCACCCGGGTCCTCTTCTGCTGTGTCTGATTCAACAGCTCGATATGCAATCTTTAATCATGAAACTAGTTTTCTTCCAAATAGACTGATATTTTAAAGTATTAAGAAGTATTTTTTAGTGTCTGCTGTTCCCTATCACTGGTGTAACATGGTAGACGGGAGTGTTTGGGTATATACTACCCACATTGTAATGATACTGGTGTATTAGTAGTGCACATTTCTATATTCCCAAACAAATTTAGCGTTAATCAATCACAAATCAATTGCCAAAAAGTGAACTCTTTTTGGGTCCCTAGGGGTGTTAAATGCTGGGGGGCAGCTACCCGCTTTTCCCCACAGGTAATCTATCCTCGGTTGTGTGAAGTCTTGCTCTACTTCAAGATTCAAGATTTAGTTAGTCATTTTCTTGTTTACGTGCCCACAGCAGCGCAGTCAGACCACAGGAGCATGACCAGACTTGACCTAACAGAATGGAGTACAGTATTTGAAGATTACCCAGTTTGGAGTAAGGCTTAGGTTCAAATTTAAAATCATCTAGTCCTAACTCCCCCTCTCTCCCCCTCCTCCTCCTCCTCCTCCTCCTCCTCCTCCTCTTTCCGCTCTCTCCAGGCTTTGAGTGTGTCTTCTGCAATTTCGTGTGCAAGACGCGTAGCATGTATGAGCGGCACCTCCAGATCCACCTCATCACACGGATGTTTGAGTGCGACGTCTGCCACAAGTTCCTCAAGACGCCCGAGCAGCTGCTGGAGCACAAGAAGTGCCACACCGTCCCCTCCGGAGGGCTCAAGTAAGGAAAGCAAGTACAGACAGAGGTTCCTAACTCCGCCCGTCCCACCCCCCCCTCCCCCCCCCCCCTCCCTCACCCACCCCTCACCCTACTGCACACACAAAAACACACACATTCACACATATTCATAGATCAACGATAGAGATGTGCCAATTAGGGAATATTTAGATTTTGAGAATTTGTACTGTTTACATGGATACTTTTAACTTTTTTTTTTTTTTACAATGCATATATACAAAAATATTTATTATTAAATACATGAAGCTGGCCTGACACAAATCGTGAGGCTATTTAATAAGACATGTTTGGTTGTTGTGTAACAGCAACACCTGTAAGCTTCTGCCAATGAGACAGATATGAAAAACACATAAATAATTTGGCTTATTTGAAGGTGATTCTAGCCACGTGTCCTTAATCAGTTAACCCCCCTTATTAACTCTCAATATCTGTAGCCAGTAAATAAAATCATACAAGCTGTAGTTTTGCCTGACAGACTCTCTTGGCAAGTATAAGTTATTAGATAGTGGTCTCTGGGTCTGCAGTGGCTGCTATGAACAGAAGGGAGAGTGGAAATGGGCGTCCCCTCAGGGTCTGTTGTTCCACTGCCCACAGCTAACAGCCATGCCAAAGAAAAACGACCAGATGAAACCTGCAATCCAGAAAGCTACAGGCTGCTACAGTCATAATACTGTATGTATACAGTATATAATATTTCTTGGCACACCCCCTAGAAGATGATCACTAACAAGCACCGTAGGATAGGCGCAAACGTCAGATCTTTTTACTTCCGTAACACCGTTCACTGGACACAATCTAAATGTCTCTCGACCAAAAACTAACGCATGCTTTCAAGCTTACACGCTCACAGATCTGATGCATGCATTCTGTAGAAACACTAATTCTAATGAAAACTAATTCACAGGCTAGTTTGCATCCCGAACACTTCACACTCATACATGTACAAATATATGAACAAATACACCTAACATAGTTATCCCTCTTGATAAGGCAGCCTTATTTTTCTAATATTGACTGTTTATGTAGCTCTAGTCTCTTCACACGCTTCCCTCTCCATCTCCATACTCCAGTCCCACAGGAGCCTTTGTTGTACTGTGACATATTTATGTCCCATTTCAGGCCTGTCAAGTTAACATGAAGCCCATCTGTTGACTTAAACATGTACACCACACACACCGATGATGATGTTAGTATTTAGATTTTCGGGCTAGTCACAATAACGTACTAAACTCAGACAAACATCTCACATATTCAACTCCAGGGTAGCATTTGAGATAAAGAAAAAAAAAAAAAGTTTCTACACATTACAATATTTGACTAAATATTTAGCAAAGATTGCAAAGTTTGTAAACTTGGTAAACTACTTGCAAACATTTCTTGAAGATTCATTTCCAGTAACACAAGCCATTTTTTTGTTTTTGTTTTTGAGTTCTCATAACTCCAGTCTGTGCATGCGCAGAATCATCGAATATCATTATGATTATCGCCTCATCTTGTCATAAACGAAGATCTGTGTTCTACATACTTCTTTCTGTGCAGCCATCAGTGGAGTTAGGATGTGCTCAACGCTGCTAAATGTCTGGAAATGGTAGCATTTCACTGAATGTAAACTAGGAAGCTGCCAACACAGTTACATTGACTTGAATAATATACAAACCATGTAGATAAGGGAACACAAACACACAAGAAGCCCCTTCATAGCTCAAAAAAAATCTTCACACAGTATCTTTTTATAACGTGAGGACTTGTTAGCTGAGTGAATACATGAATACAAGGAGTTTTTTTTTATAACGGTTTTAAATGTTATCTTCTGTCTGGTGTAAATGTTTTTGAAGCCAGATTGATTTCTTCAAGCTAGCATTCAAAAGGGAAAGAAACAGGTGGTGGATATATTAGTTTTTATTCAAGGGAGGAAAAAAGAGATGGAAGCAGTTGAACTTAAACTGATATTTTAAATTTATCAGAACTTTTAAATATTTGCTGTACTGTTTCTATCTGCACATGTGGGTTATATTTTTTCATTCTGCCCGGTTTACACAGTGGCTTAATTTCTGTAAACCACATTTATACTTAGAGGTTTTCAATAAACTCAGATGGCTTATAATTTCTGCCCTCTAAGTCCAGATCAAGGTTTTTTTGTTTCTCCAGACCAGTGCGTACACGTGTATACACTCGAGCAATGTCTTTCTATATGTGTAGGAGTGTGTAGAAAGGGAGAGAGGGCCTTGACAATTTCGAGGTTTTTCTGAGGTGATTCTGTTCTGCAGGGTTTGTGAAGCGCTTTGGGGCCCAGAGCAGATGAAAGGTGCTATTTAAATGTAAGTGCCACTCCATTCCTTCATTTCCCTTCATGTCCTACTGCTCCAAACTTTTCTCCAGCCTGTCACACCCCCCTCCCTCCCACACACACACACACACACACACACAAACACACACACACATATACCTGATCACCTCAATTCTCCCACCATTAAACTGCCACACATACCACCATGAGCACACAGAATTATACATGACACGCACTTTTCCTTTACCTGTCCTTCTCCTCCTCATCACTTTTGTGTTATTAAATTTCAAGGTGTGTTACTTGGTTCCTTATGTTCACTTCCCCTTCAACTGTCTTTTGCTTCTGTGTGTTCTCCCTCCCTACTTCCCTTCTGTTGCACTACCCAGGTGCCCTTTCTGCATCTACTCCACCAATCGTCCAGCGGCCATGGAGTGCCACCTTAAGACGCACTGTAAGATGGAGTACCGCTGCCGCATCTGCCAGGGACTGTGGCCCGACCAGGCCTCATTGGAGGCCCACATGCGCGGGCACCGCCTGGGCAACCACTACAAGTGTGAGCAGTGTGGCTACTTGTCCAAGACGGCCAATAAGCTGATCGAGCATGTGCGTGTGCACACGGGCGAGCGGCCCTTCCATTGCGACCGCTGCTCTTATAGCTGCAAGCGCAAGGACAACCTCAACCTGCACAAGAAGCTGAAGCATGCGCCGCGCCAGACTTTCGGCTGCCAAGAGTGCCCTTTCACCACCACACACCCCTTTGTCTTCAGCCGCCACCTCAAGAAACACCAGAGTGGAGGAGCGGGGGGACTGGACGGAGGTGGAGGAGGAGAAGAGGAGGAGGAAGATGAGGAGGCAGGAGAGGAGGAGCTGCAACTTGAGGGAACATCACCGGGGGGCTCGTCAGCACGGAGGAGCCAAGAGAACTTCCTCTTCAGCGGAGGAGGAGGAGGAGGGAGCAGCGGAGGGAGCGGGAGCAACAGCCCCCTCATGAGTCTAACAGCATCGCAGGCGCTGCAGTCCGTCGCTCTGTCACTCAAACTGGGCAAGTCCCAGCAGCTGGACGCCACCAGCCCTCTGCACCGCTTGGTTAGCGCCAACGGCAACGACATCACCAGAAACCCCGGCGGTGTGAGCAGCGGCGGCCCCTCCCTCTTCCTCCCCTCCTCCCGCCACGTCTTCGAGCAGTACAGGAACTGCGACCGGGCGCACCTGATTCCCCTCACCACCCTGTTCACCCACAACAGCCGCTTCACATTCCACTCGCACCTCCACTCCAGATGGCGGCCCGCCACATCTCCTCTCCTCTTCTCCTCCAACCCGGTGTCCCCCTCCCTCTCTCCTCCCTCACCCGCCTCCCACAAACACTCCTTCCTGGCCTACCTGGGACTGATGGAGAGGGCCAAGACTGTTTGACCTCGCCCACCTCCTCTCCTCTCCTCCCCTCACTCCTCGGACGGTGGTGTGAATGACACTTGACCACTGCAGTGGGAGCAACATCTTTTCCAATCAGACCAGCAGAATAAGCTGGACCAGACAAACATATTGCAGAAAAGAAAAAAAAAACATTTATAAGAGAAAAAGGCTGTACATGCTAAAAATGCATTTATATCAAAAAGCTGCTTTTCTTATCAGTTCTATCAATTGAATTATTACTACTTCAACTACTACTCTCTATTACCTTTTTGTTTTCTGTTTTTAAACGTCTGAATGACTTGGACCCAGTTGCATTATCTGAGGAAACTAACGTATCTCAGTTTTATAGGTATTTTTCTTTAGTCGTTTGACAAGATAAAAAGTTGAAAAAGACGAAACAAAACTTGCAAGTGCTATATTTTAGTGCATTTTTGTCTATTGCTATTATGCATCAAAATAGCATGCCTGTTTCTGTGTTTCAACTAGCTTTGACGTCATTAGGAAGCTAAATTCGAAATATCCTGAAGTGTTAGCGGTGCAACGTGGACAGAACCAATGAAACGGAATGCTTTTCATTGATAAAGGCTCGTTTCCAAAGCAACGCCTCAAACCACGCACTTACTTATTTATCAATCTTGTACATAGTTTTGTAGCCCTTCCCCTTCCCATCTTTTTTTTTTGATTTATGTTGTTTTTTTTGTATAATGGTGAAACCATATTATGCATAGCCGCTGCCTGATATCACTTCTGTCTCAGAATACTGTAAATGTTATTTTAAAGGGTTACTAGCTAATTTTAATAGTTTTAAACAGAAAATAAGCTGTCATCATGTAAATATGGAAAGTATTCAATCTGATCTATCATGACAACAAACATTTATTAATATGAATTATTTGATTTGAATATAAATGTAAAATGTTGCATAATGTTTTTGCACTCCCAGGTGAATAAGCAGCGAAATCCTACAAATAACAAGACGTTAACATTCATTCGTTATTTCTGAGACCAGGTGGATATCAGCGCAGCATCGTATGCAGAACTATGTATCACGCACCTATACTTAGAAGAGATATATGAGATAACTGTTTTGTGGAGGTGACCAGCTCTGGGTTAGCGAGCTACCCACAGCCAGGGTCACCACAGGCCGATTCAATGGTGCTTTTTGGAGCTTTTTGTAATTTTTGTGTACAAAAAAAAAGAAAAAAACTGTTCCAAAATGACTTGAATGAATGTATTTTTGTTTATGTACATGAAAAAGAAGTGATACAGAAGTGTGAACAGGGGCGTCTCCTGTGCTGGTAAAGACGGGAAAGTTAGTGTGTTTGGTGGCCTTCTGTGTCTTTTTGTTTTGTTTGGGGTTTTTTTTTTTTTTTACTTTTTTTACTGAGCCTTTTACATCATAATAAAACTTTTTCTACTAACATTCATAGAGAACCCATTGTGAGAAAAAGCTCCTGTAGGTGCAATGATGAAGCAAAGCCATTCACTTGTACAGCATTGTGTTCAATGGCACTGGCTTCTGTTAGGCCGGCAGACATGGTACCCCCCCCCCTTCCTCCTCCTCCTCTCCTCACCCCACCCCCTCATATCAACCTTTTGAGTTTTAATTGCACTTAATGTAGTTACACTTCAAGCCAAAAGCACTTAAAACCTTTATTTCCTTTTTTTTTTTTTTTTTTTTTAAAGTGCAAACTTGGATCCATCGAGTTACTATAATGTGAAGTAGACAGTAGCTTGAAAGTGCTTGCTGGAAATGACTCAATCAACACCCCTTAGTTTCACATGTAGGCATTTCTGGCAGTGCAAAGGGTCTGCCTCTGTGAAATCGGAGAAAGTAAATTAATACAAATTGCATGAATTAGACAGTAGAGGTCAAGCTCTCCCTGGGAACTAAAGGTCCCAGGCTAAATTGTGATAGCCAATTTTGCACAGTGCTGCACTTTTTGATTATGAGAATATGTATTTATCCGTAAATGCTCAAAAAGAAGTATGTTTGCGAGATAGGGCAGCATAGTACAAGCATTTTTTTTTTTTTTTTTTGGAAAAAGCTTTACCCATTATTGTTAGCGCTTGTGGTCTTCAAGCCAAAATCCCTTATTTGTAAAGGGATTGTTTTTATTTTCCTTTTGTCTATTATACTCATGCATTTTCTTATAATGAATCATTGTTGTTTTTTTTTTATTTTTCTACTTAAATCATGTCAGAAAATGTTGATTGGACAGAAAACATAAATTGTCAAGACCAAAATGTAACTCGCCGCAGGATGTGATGTTAGGATTGAATCCGTCATGTCCTGTTCTGGAGTGACGCCTCGATTGTCTCCCCCTTTTACACTGCTGTTTGTTTGTTCCTTTTTGTTCTGTCAATATCTGGC
This sequence comes from Thunnus albacares, assembly GCF_914725855.1. NCBI lineage: Eukaryota > Metazoa > Chordata > Actinopteri > Scombriformes > Scombridae > Thunnus > Thunnus albacares. The sequence continues at coordinate 24,690,181 of NC_058108.1, read as the reverse complement.
ATGCTGTCTCTGGAGTGAAAGGAGCATCCCTCCAACACACACACAGACACGCACAGACACACACACACACACACACACACACACACACTCTCCCTGTACTATCTACGTTATCTTTTATACTCTAGTGCCACTTGGTGGAAGGAAACCACCTGAGACTTCTGAGAATGAGTCAAACTAATTGTCAGGGTCCAAAAGGAAAAAAAAAAAGATAAAGAAATAAAAAGAATGTGTCCACACCTTTTTGTCTGCCTTTTAATACAGCGTAATCATGAATGGCTGCACTTCTTTATGTCCCCCTAGTATGAGTGTAATGTTTAAAAAGGCAACAGGGCTCTATTCTTTTGAAACCCAGTATTGTTAAGCACTTATTCTGTTTGTTTTGTTTTTTTGCCCAATTGTAAGCAGCACAGTGACCTTTTTTTAAAAAAAAAAAAAAAGCTTGACTACCTTTTCAGCACTTCAGAGTATGCATGACATTGCCCTCTCTAGTTCTTAGCACTTAACTGTGTTTAAAACTAACTCCCTTGGTTGCATTTAGTTAGTATCACACTGCACTGTCTACAATCAGTTAGCTTTAAGTTTGGCTGTATTTTATGATTAGAAAAGGCTCAACTATCTTATCTTTTGGCACTCAGTAAAGATTGGTATGTGCTGTACAAAGCTTTTTTTTATTACACCATTGTTAAGGCTGTACAGGGTTGTGACGATAACTGGTAAATAGATCATTTGTACTTTTTTGGTTTTGTATTTGTTTTCTTTGTTTGGCATTATTTTATGTTCAACTTGCCAGATCTAAATGTAACAGGATTTGAAAGTAAAGCTTACATCAGATATTATGTCAGTCGTTTGTCTTTTCTCTGTCAATCTCTTTTTGATTTTGCACAACTTCAAACACTAATCACTCTTCCACTTCGCTAAATATACCGTGTAACAGTTCGTCTTCTCAGCCCTCTATTTCCTTAGTGAATATTTAACTGACTGAGATTCTCATCGCATCAGCCTCATATACTGTAAATGAATTCAGAGTAAAGGTGAATAAAGTAGTTAATAATCGATTAATATCAAAAGTTGTTTAATTGAGCAAAAATCACAAATAATTGTTGCTTTTCTGCTGTTTTTATATGGCTGCTTTGGACTATTGGCCTGACAAAAGATATCAGAGGATGTCATCATGGTTTCTTAGAACATGTGATGGGCTTTTAACAATATTTCTTTTCACATTTCATAGACAGCAATACATCATTAACTGAATAATGGCGTAACTCAAAGGAACAGTTGCATTTCACTCTAATTTATATAAACGTTCCAAAACCTTTGCTAAACAATATCACAAGGTTTTTAAAAAAAATTTAGCAGGAAAATTCATTTTGACTTTGGGAACGGTAGTTTGCCAAAATCTTAAAATCACGGAGTTCACATTTATGTTTGTTTTCATGATATGGCAAATACATACAAAATAACATGAAATTATCAAATTGATGTTCAATTACAATTAACTGCTCATTGCCCTAATGTGTTATAAACAAGAAAAGAAAAATGGAAATTTAAACATCTACAATTTCATGACAACTGGGTAAACTTTATCGGCTGATGAGGACCATGATATGATCGAAAGCTCCAGAACAGCTACTGAATAGGCCTCCTGGTGAGATTGTTTTCTCTCAACAACAGTAAATAAATAATAAGTTAATTCCTAAATCATGACCTAGTAAGGAATGCAAAGGCCTTGGTGCCCATTCAGTGTTCAGAAACAAATAAAAATAAGCGCAAATATGAGATCAAAAGCATATTTTAGACCAACACGAAAAGCAGAAAAGAGCGGATCATCATTCAGTGGAGACAATGAGTGCGAGTTAGGAAAAGCACCGATCATCTTTGAGGGACACAGCATTCTCTAATTTATAACGGTGGCGTGCCATCATAATAATAAGGAATAGGATCTGTCATGGTGTCTAGCTGGTGTTTTTATTAGACCGATGGGAGGTCTCTCTCCCTCTCCTTTCTGTGTTGTAGTAATGAAAGTTACAGCACGTTCTCGCCCAGCCAAAGGTTGGCCCTGCCTAATGAAAACAGATGAAGCAGAGATAAAGTGTTTGCCGACATTAAGGGACTCATTTATCACCGTTAGCCCCCGAGCTATAGAACACCTTGGTCTGGAGCGCTTCTTTAACAGGCCCTGCCTCACAGCACCCTGGTGGCACGCTGCAGCCTTCCAGGAACATGAACACCTCCATCTTTACCCCTCTCTTTCTCTCTCTCTCTTTCATTTTTTGCATTGTGTTCACAGATAACACTGCTGTTTACATCTCTACATACACTTTGTCTCACTCGCAAGGTTCATGCTAGTTAGAGTGAAGTTTTCGCTGGGAAAAAAAAAAAAAATTCTTTTAGTTTTAGTGGAACCTTTATCAAATCTAAAGGATTTGGAAGTCCTTGCGGGACCTCCATCGCTGCGCCCTCGATGTTGACCCATGTGAGTTCAACAGCCATCCGAAGCCGAATCTCTTCTGTTGAGGGGCCATGTTCTCATCTAGCTGCTCATCTTGCCTGTGTATTAATGAATCTTTTCGGCTGTATTTAAAGCTGCTTAATTAAGTTCAAAGCAGTGCTCGGGGCACTGTGCGCCTGCTCAGCTGACCTCCCTATGAGTGGAAGTGTTGATTAGGAAGTGAAGAGACATGCAGGCACTGCAGGGGATGGCTATTGATTAAAAGGATAGAAAACCTCATTTGGATTTTGTGATTGGAATATCACGCTGTACGGAGGCTGTTTTTCTTCATTTGGCGAATAACAATAACTCCGTTCCTACGCTGACAGTTTGGTGAAATTGTCAACTAAGTGAGGAATTTCTGTGATAAGACCAAACGCTGGAGTTTTCCCTCATCCCAATAATAGCCCTTCACCCCGGCCCGAGCTGTCTGCACAATGTCGACCTTTTGACACCACCTCGCGAAAGTTGGCCGCTGTCGATCGATAGCGTGTTAGCTTTTTGTTTGTAGGTTCAGGCTGCCTTGGCTTTATTACAGCTGCTGAGAGTCATGGGGGAGTCGTGCACGGCTTTGTGAGAGAGGAGCTCCCTCTTGTTTGCCAAAAGTGTAATCCCGCTGTGACCCGCCGTGACCCTGCCCTGAGAGGAAAGCTGCTTAGACAGAAGTGCGTGTCTGTGGGAGCTCCCAGCTGCCTGGCCTCTCTCTCTGTCTCTCTTTTTCTCTCTATTTTGCTCACTACATGTACCTCACTCATATTTTTCCCTTTTGTAGCTCCATGTATCTTTCTATCCCATGGAATCTTTCCTTTTGTCCCTCCCTCAATACTCTCTTTCTCTCCTCCCCTGTTTACCTTCCCATTCTTCTCCTCTTTTCATTTTTCCCCTCTCTCTTTCATAGTAAACTCCATGCATGCTTCATTCGGCATCAATACCTCCAAGACTTCTCCTCACCGCCCTTCATCCACCATCAGGTTTTTAGCCTGTGAAGGAGCAGAGGCTTTCTAAGTGGAGACAGATCTCCTTTTTTTTTTTTTTGTGCTCCAACAGAGAAAATAAACACACAAAGTCCTAACACAGAGGCCCTGCCATAGACAGCCTTCAGTGCAGGACCACTGGTGCACGAGAAAGAGAAAATGAAGGAAGAAAATGACCTCTGGAATCGATTTGGCATGGGTTGAAGCCAGAGCTAAAACTGTGCAGAATAAGGCTCCGCTGAGGCTGCTCGTTGATTCGCAAATCCATTCATCTTTAAAAAATTAGGCACAGAAATGAAATGGTAAATATAAAATTCCATATTTATTCAGTGTGTGGAAGTCGTGAACGTCTATGCCAGCTGCCAGATAAAATACATGTTTTATGCAAAGCGCGAGCCAAAAACAAAGATGTCACGTTCGAGTGTGTGCAAAAATAGACAATCCACACCTGAGCTACACCTGGGAGAGCAGCGGTGAGAGATGATCTGCGGGCTTGAGCGGCGTGTCACTCACTCGGCAGTCTGAGTTGGGTTGGACACGCATGGTGGGACATGTATTTACATGCATGTTTGGTGCCCAGCCCAGGGGCATAGCATCACTCCCTGCCCAAACCCCCTGCTGCGCCTGTTCCCCGTTCTCTGGGGTGAGACATCACTCGGCGGGGGTCAGCGGCAATCTGATTTAGGAAGCACTGCAGGGGGTGTTGGAGGGGGGGTGGTGGAGGGATTACCCACAAGGCTCTGGGCCTGGCATATCCAAAGTTAGGGCAGCCTGAATCAGCGGGAGGGACAGATCATACCCCCCTGCTGGCTGCTGCCTCAAATATAAAGCTACTGCTTGGCCACTCCAACTGGATGACAAACACATTATAGCATAGAGGAGGGGAGGAGGATGGTAATGGGCAGAGGGAGAGCAGCGGGACTTAACAATGATCATGTCTTTGAAATAGATAGGGCACAAACCAGCCAACTCCCCTGTTGTTACGCTCTGCCGTTACCATGGCATTCTATGACAGTCACCAGCCATAGGTTACTTGGTTTCTATGGGTAACAGTCGGCGCTCCACTTCATTCACATCTCCTGTGACACCGAACCTAAAGAAATTGCCCACCAATTCTCAGCAGCTAATAAGTAAAAAATTCCCTGCTCAAACACAACGAGGTGCTCGATTTGAAATATCTATACACGCTCCTTGATGTTTTGTTTTTTTTTTCTTTTTAACCGTTTTTCCTTGTGAGACGCAGTGATTTCAATGATTCGGGTCTGCTGAGATCTGAAGTGAGGAGATTTAGTTAGAGAGAGCTTAACAGAATAGCTCAAGGTCAAGCCCAAACTAATCAGGCTCCTCATTTCCCTGGATGGTGTAATGAAGTAGAACGCTGACCCCCGGCTGACCCTGGGAATCTGTAGCAGGGAAAACTGGCTTGGAGACCAATTAGACAAAAGTAAACGGAAATAGTAAAACAGAGCAGTCATTTATTAATAAATATGATCTGAGTCACCCAAAAAAGCAGCTTCTAAGCACCTAAATGTGACTTTCTGTGGAAAGAATAGTTTGATATGTACACCAACTGTCATAAAACCTTAAATCTTTGGAGATAATAAGCTTCTTTTTGTCTGTATCCTAAAGATGATTTGACTGAGGGTTGATTACAACCTGGTTAGCTCTCCTAATTATCTCGTGCACTTGAGCTTTTAATGATTTCCATGATTCAATTATGCCTAACTGAATTCCTGTCTTCAATCAATTAAAGCCATAGCTGCATACTCATCCATCTTCCAATCAAGACATCGGGAATCCCTCCATCCATTCTCATTTGAGAAGAGAGTGGGTCAAACAAATTAACAGAGATCGCATCCATCCATGTCTTTTCATCTTTTTTCACATTTTCTAACCTTTCCTGTTAGTTTTACTTTGTGACTCTTGAGTGTCGTGAGGATTTGGAGTAGAGGCCGGAATCATCGGCTCATGTGTCCTCAGCGAAACAGGTTTTGTGCGGACTGTTTTCTTCCGAGAAGATTGAAGTTGAAGTCAAATACTTAATTATTATTATTTATCAGATACAGGAAACAATAGGAAAAGGAACAATATGGGTCTCCTACAAAGCGCGGGCCTGACCCTGACCTTTCATCTGCACCAACGACTGCTGTGCTTGTCATTAAAATATATTCAGCTGAAACCTTGAATAAATACAGTATAGACTTTTATCTAAAATCCCTTTTGTCCCGCTCCTCTCTGCTGGTTATTGTGATATCTAATGTGAGGGTGAGTGACAGCGGCTCTCTTCATCTCTCAAGAATGCTCTTGCACAGAGGCACATGCTTTTAAACATCAACACACACACATACACACACACACACACATAGTTTGGCACCATCTGCTGGAACCTTGAGAAACATGTAGGAGAAATATTAAGCGTGAGAGGATATTTGTAATAAAGTAAACAATAAAATGACCACTGAAAAGTCTGAAACAAAATCCACAAATTGTTCCAGTAAGATCAAATGAACACAAATATATTCGCCTTAATAGCAGATTTGTTATTTTTGACAGAGGAGCAAAAGCGTGTTTGACTGATGAATGCAGCCTGTTCAGCCGGTTCACAGCCAAATTAGAGGAAGAAGAAGCACAGAAATGGTTGCCAAGGTGCCCAGATAGTCATTTAACCCTCATTGGTTGAGAGGGAAGCTGAGGGCAGCGCAGCCTTTTCACATGCTGCTCTTTCCATCCCCATTATCTCCTCTGTCTCATCCCCGCAACCACCAGTATGGTTTCCTTGAAAGGGTTTAGCATTCTTTTAAATGTAAATACCAGACTGTGCTCTTTCTGCGCAGCCGCACAGGATGGTGCTGAAGATTAGGTTTGATGTTTTTATCACTGCAGTGGCTTTCTCTTGAGCAAAATCGTTTAACGGCAGTGCCAACTGCAGCGCGGAGCATTAGGGGTGTTTTGGTCACATTTAACATTGGGGAAGATCAAACACAAAGACAGGCCTACTGGACTGCAGCGGCCTTGTCCGAGCATCCCACAATGATGGACTCTGTGGTTAACACATGGCTGCAAACTTCAATCTCATCACTCAGCAGTGTTCATCATGTTACTGGGTGGCTTCAGATGTCTTCATTCTGAGGGCAGCCTCGGCTATATCTTTTCTCAGAGCCCTTGCATTTTTGGAAGGCGGTGAGTGTGCATTCCCTGGCACAATTTTCAATAGAGCTCCCCCTGGAGTAGCCGGGGAATGGCTATCACAACAATTACACTGACAGTTCTTTTCTAAAGTGCACTTGATTTATTTGATTTAGCTAAGATTAATGGCCCTGCCTCCTAGCAGGCCTGGCTGAGATGTGCACCACATCACAGACTTACTCCTACAGAAGCTCAGGTGTATGCTAACACAGATAATGAAATTGAATGAGATGTATGCACGCATCCAAACATATATACATATACTCACAAATCATATTTGACCGTACTTGATCTAACAAAAGCTTCAGCCTTTTTTCTGTTTGTTTTCTTTCCAGTTACCCCAGTCATACATTATCTTTAAGGAAGATTACAGTGGACATTTACTAAATAGGGACACCATCTTTGGAGGTCCAGTCCTGCCATGATTAAAATAAAAGCATCTAATCAAATTGAAGTTTATTTTCCATTTGTGTGCACAAAATGTACAAAATAACATTAAACTCAAAACTTTCAAATTTTTATTTTTTCACGTTTGAAAATGCTATAATTTCTGCCAATTTGACAATCAAATTTTATTTTATTATTCAATGATCTCTTTTGTGAAATGTGGCAAAAGACAATTATCAAAACCACTGGGAAGAATATCCACAACATTCAAAATGCACCAATCAGAGGACACCATTCCACTGTTCTGGTTTCTGGCCACAGTTGCTTTGCCTGACATAATCAAATTTGGGGTTGTTGCACTGCCTGGCTTACTGCTGGTGTATTAATTTTAGCCTGGGTTGTCATATGGATATTCTTGTAGTGCTTCATTTATGTATGATTAAACTGTAGTATCCCGATTTAGGATGGCACTTATGCATTTATGCACCTTTTGTTCTTTTCTCACCTTTTGAAAGTGTAGTGTTATATAGATATATAAAACGTCACACCCATTTTTGTGGTCCTCTTTACCCGGGATCTATGTGTATATAAGGAAGCGTTGCTTCTATATGAAGGCCAAGTCGACCGAAATTTAAACAATATGTACCCACAGTAAACGGGGCAAGAAAAGACAGTCTGGGGTTGTTATATTGATTTTGTTGTAATGCTCTATTTTTGATTATGATGAAACTGTAAGGGTTGTGCTGTGCACATTCAGGTGATAGCAGAGATATTTTTTCTGTTGAGATTTTCATTTTTTTCACCTGATTCTATTTTAGTATTGGCAGCCTGAGACTTCCATACCATCAAAATTAGTTACATTTTGTTCTACATAGTTATTTTGTGTGTCAATAACTATTTGTCTGTTTCACATACAGAGATACAAAAACACACATACAGAAGTACATACAGTAAACTGTATGCATACACAGAGAGCTTGCTGCTAGAGGGCGACACCTGCCCCTCTACTATGTGCCAGGAAGTGCTATGTCTGGCTGGTTGGCCGACAGTTGCCAGGCCAGCGGTCCGGTACGGTCCAGTGCGGTTGGCACTGACGCCTGCCCATCTGCCCGAGTTGACACGTTTGCTCCCACACCACTTGTCCAGGAGGACGAAATGTGCTATGGTGTCCTGGCAAAGCTCCCCGAAATGTCAACCTGGCGTGACAAACCCATGCCGGCCCCTTGGCCCTCGCAGGCCTGGTAGTGTGGGGAGCTGCCCTGGATCAGACGGGGAGCCAGGAACATGCCACGGTAACAACAATCACTGATCGACTACCGTGGCGCTACCATCTTGTCCTGGGCGGACAGAGCTTGTTCGGTGGGGTAGAGGATGACTGTTCTCATTACTGGCCCTGAACCTTACAAAACTTGGCTATTCACTAGTTGATAGAGGGCAGCTGGATAGAAATGAGACATCACCAGCAGGAAATGCATTAGGGGAACAGGCTTAGACCCTCCACAGAGGCGGTCCCATCCCATTAAAAATTGTTATGAATGAAACAAATTGTAACTTGGCTTCTGTTCTTACAAGCCAAAGACAATGGATGCAGAAGACAAACAACATGCGGAACATATTTTCTGCTGTATGAGTGGATTTTCTAGGAGGTGCTGTAAGGGTCTGATGTTGGCTGACTCTGTCCTGCAGCCCTCTCAGGGCAGCAACTGTGAGTGGTCATTAACACAGGGAGCAGGCCATGCCAGGAGAGAGAGGAGTCTAGCGGTAGTTAACAGCCACTATCCAGTTAAATCCTCCTCCTCTGTGGTAAACAGGAACAACTACGGCATTCCTGCTGGTTGCCAAGGCTGTAAAAGCAACACATCATGTAAGACCTTTAGGAAAAAAAAGACATTGTTTTGCAAGCACAAAGGAACAGAATGGGGAAAGGTATATTTCTACTCCACTGCGCCTCATCGCTTACTTCTGCTGAATCTAAGGTTACGGCCAGGGCTGTCTGGCAGTTATCCATACACAGCGAATCATGGCATTTGAGTGTGTGCGCAAATGTGCGGGTGTACACACAGTGGAGCTGTGGACAGGTATGACAGGCTGACCTCCACATGTTACCAGAGAGAGTGTGCGGCCCAGTGTTACCTGTCATAACACGGGCTGTCTGGAGCCCCGGAGCACCAGCCTGACCAGGCCACTGGGCAGCCAGAAATAATAGAGACTGGCAAGAGGGCAATGAGGGGTCACACGGAGGGAGAGAGGAGGAGGAGGAGGAGGGGACAGGGACATATGACAGGAGGACTGGTGGAAGGATGAAGGCAAGAGAGTGAGAGGGAGAAGAAGAGAGGGAATAGAAATTTACTGTAGAGAGGAGAGCAGTGAGGATAATGATGTGGGAGCAAGTGGCTCAATCAAGGAGCAAAGAGAGAAGATAAAAGAGAGGGAAGGTAAGGAAGGTGGCTGCTGTTCTCCCTGCATATTACCTCCTTGAGCCTCTGAAGAGAGCTAGAAATTATGCTAAAGGCAGTGAGGGAGGAAAAGAGAAAATCTGACTCGTGCTGTCTGTGTTCTCTCTGTCTGACATGCTCAAACCAGAAAAATAAGCTTAATTTTTAACAAAACAGACCACCTCGCGTCACTTTGTTTGTTTTGAAGCCCAGTTTATCTTTGCAAGTATGATGTTGGAGCGTTCTTGAGGTGTAACCACTGCAGAGCCTGCAGAGATGGAACAGCTGAATTCACTTAGGCAGGCTTGGCCAGCAATTAAAGTGCTGGATTAAGAGTGATTGCATTTTGTGTCCTGAGGAGGCGCTGCCTGCCATCTTGAGAGGTCTCATTAACATGGCTGCCGTGGGCTGTGCTGAACACTGCCACAGGCAGTTAAAAAATAATGGAGACATTATCAACCTTAATGTCTTGTACCTGGAGCGGAGAAGATTTTATAATCACTATTGTGATGGGCCACAGGCTGCCAGTTGTGCGAAAGGGAAAGGTTGGATGAAGATAACCCTTTTTCTGACCAGACCCCTGTGTGTTTTTTTGATCAGCCACTACACGTGGGGAGTCTGAGCAGCTGGATTTCATTAATTGAGTGCTGGCAGCGTTCTGCTCTGGCGGCAGGGGTGAGTCACACTGGTGGGATTGGTCTCTCTCTCCCTGATATCATCTTCCAACCATAACTACAAATAATTATTCACTCAAATCCATTACCGGGGGTCAATCAAGTTCCCCAATCAGTTCTAAAGTCCAATTACTGGCGCCAAGGCTCTATTCGCGCCTTCCTGCAGATGAAGGCCTGGCCCACAGGCTGCCCAGTAAATTACACATAGCAAACAGTGGAGTGTGCATGTGTGGGAGAGCGAGCCTCCTCAGGTGGGTAATAAAGCAGAGGTACATACCGGTCTCCCTGGGGCATTCTGACCGTACCATCTAGCAGGCTTCACCAGGTTAAGTAGAATTAGCCCATGCAATGAGACGCTCTTCGAATACCAACCACATCTCATCACTCTACAGGCTAGAGAGCACACAGCATACACAGCGCAGCCTGGTATTAACATCTATCTCAGCAGTTGATATAATAAGACATGTTGCCATAAGGGTCTTCTTATAAAGAGGCTGCACAGTGACCCATCAGAGCAGCATAATGAGTGGGGTGTTACATCTACAAGCACACATACACACTCAGGGCTTTGCTGTAGCTCTCCAACCCCATTAGTGTGTGGCTCCTTGTATCGTTTTGCAGCCGTCATGAGAGTGAGCCCTGAGCCTGGAGGAAATGCTTCTCACACACTCATCTGTCACTACAGAGAGACAGCAGTGCAGCCAGCCGAGTCGGAGCGGGTGGGCAACAAGGCAGGCAGTGTGTGCGTGACAAGGGATGGATGGCTTGTATGTATGTACAAGATGTGTAGGAGGTGAGCAGGACGGTGTTCATGTGTGTGTAAAAAAAAAAAAAAAAAAAAGAGGGGAAGGTGGGTGAATGTGTTGGTATGTGCTTATGGGTGAGGAGCAGAGCAAACATAGCAGTGACGGGTTGAGGCTTTGTGGATCAGCAGCCCATGACCGGTTGTCACACTACACACACACAAGCTCCCAAATCAGCCTGGTAGGAGGGCCAGTCTGACATTTCCCTCAGTGTCAGGCTTATCCTCACGCTCTGATCTGACCAGAAAACAACCAAAATATAACACTGACACTACCAACAACAAGAAAAAAAAACAAACGTCTGTCCGTGCTACAATATGCTTGACTTGTTTACTGACATTTGTAGCAGGCCATTGTTCAGTGCTCATTCCAGACTTTTGAGGTTTTGAAGGGGAAAAGCTGAGTTTTTGGACTGCAATTACAACAGTATGAGGGCATCGTTTTGTTTTGTCCTGAGCCAGGAAAGCATTTTGACTTCAGACTGCTGACACAAAGAAAGGCTGTCAATGTGAGCCCCTCCATTAAACATGAAAAAACCTCATCAAAGAGCCAGTCTCTGTCCTCTGCTTACATTCAAGAGATCCAGCGAAATGCTAAACACATGTGGATGGGCCCTGTGTTTAGGCTAAAATGGCTGAACACGATCCGGCAGCATTTGAGTTAATCTTCCTTAGTGAAACCGCATGGTGTTGTTTACACTGGAGACAACTGTGTGTGCATGTGTGTGTGTGTGTGTGGAGTGTCCAGAGCTGCAGGACTCACTGTTCCTTTTTGCAAAAGCCAGAGCAGTTACAGTGTGTATGTGTTTGTGTCAGCATGATGGAGGAGAAGGGTGTTATTCAGACCTAATGAATCCATCTGCATTCAAGGGGCATTCTTCCTCTCGTACGCAGGCGGGAGCAAACGAGCAGCGACCTGGGAACCCGTCCAGCGGTTGGGGGGCTCAGATTGAATCGGTATTTCCAAAAGCAAACCAGCAAGGACAAGCGTGGATTAGTACAGAATTCACCAGGATTTTTTTTCCCCTCATAAAATTTTCAAAGAGGGTTGAGGCCGAAAGACGTACAGTCGCACACTCAACCCTCCTGTCCTGTACTGAGAAGCATTGCTCCTTTCTGTTTTTCAGCAAGGACTGAGAATAGCAAAGGAGGGTTTGTCACCGAGGGTGAGGACTACAGTACAGCCTGTGCTCCAGGAGAGTGGCAGCTGCTGATGTCCTCACCTCTGAGTGACCTGGCACCCTAGGCAACCTCAATGAAGAATGGATGGAGGGCAGGAGGCGGGGGCGTTATGAAGAGGAGGGTGGTTGGCACTGAGGGCCCAGTCATTAGGATAATGAAACCAGAGCTCAGTGGAATTAGGGAGACCTCTAGTGGCTAAAGTAAGTACACCAACACACCTACAGGAGGTGGACACCATGAATACTACAGGATAAACTGTACTTTTTAAATGTATATGCATTATACTCTCACAAGGCACCCGGCTAAAAAAAAAAACATCTGGGTTTGTTTGACTCAACCTTATTTTAATGATTCAGTTACTGGTTGTTCACTCTCTTTTTTAAGGCTCTCCAAGGACTGGCACCTGATTAGATTGCTGAACTCCTGATCCAGGAGATTGGATGTTTGTCATCAGAGCTCCAAAGCTCTGGATCAGTCTGCCATAAGAGCTTAGAGAAGTCTGCTCTTTTAAAAAAAAAAATGTATTCTTATAAAAAGGCTTTTTAATCACACTATTATAACTCTAATGTTCATATACTGCTTTAAAGTGCTTGTTTTAACAAGTATTGTCTTTTTGCTCTTGTTCTGTATCTGCTTTGTATTGTTTCAATGTTTTTGTGCATTTTTTAAATTTGTAAATCATTTTACAACTCTTAAAAAGAGTGCTTTATAAACTTTTATTATATATTATTAACAATAGAATATGTCAGACAAAGGCCTTACAAAGGTAGGATTTCATGCCTGTTGTGTTGGATTGCATTATGTTATATATGATTATTTTATATTGTACAATATATATTATAGACATTTCCTGACATTTTATAGACTGAATGATAAACTGATTAATTGAAAAAAGATTTGACAGATTAATTCATGATTGCCGATATTTTAAGCAGGATATTCTCATAATATATGTGATTTCTGTGATTTGGGAAATCCCCCTCCTGTAGATTATACAAGCACAGTCAATGATAGTGGACTCTACTTTACCCTTAAGACAGCAGTCTCTCTGTTTAAATTAATAAAGTAGCTGCACAGCAGTTATGAGTGTGTGGCTTTGCCTTTTGATCTCTGGTGGTGTCCAGGAGTGCAGTGCATTATGAAATAAATCCTGAAAATATTTTTTTAATATTTTGCCTGGATTAGAAGCAACCGTGCGGCTGACTCAGTCTGAGGATACGTAGCACCGACATTTCTGGCTCCAGAATGAGAAAAAATTTTTATTACATCTTTGACAAATCTCTGGACCAATATTCATAGAGGTTACATTAATCACTCCCTCTTTTTCATATCATAGGCAAACACAAGGCGAGAGAAAATCCCAGCCAACTGTACTGACAGATTTAATGTTATTCACTTATCCACTTACATTTCTGAATCATATCATTCTTTTTATATTTTATATTTTAATTATTCCACTCAGAAACAAAAAGAGAAGATAAAACAAACTTTCAAAGTCCATTTGCTTTTCCAAGGAAAATTTTTATTTGTTATTAGAGCAATGTCCATAGCAGTTTAACAAGAGAAACAAGAATAAGAGACCATATAAACCCTACTTCTCTTAACCTGTTCCTCCCATTACCACTTTTCCTTTTGAGTTAAAAGTAGTGTGTATTAATAATCCATGAGTGTGAGTGGTGGGCAGAAGTGCCAGTGAAAACTGCTCACCACCGATCATACTCCAACTACAGTAATTTGTCAATATTTATGATATGAACATGTCACAGCTTCACCCTCTAATGACCCTTGAAGTAAAAGTGATGGGTATTGTGCAAACCATTTTCAAAGTGTAACAACGTGGACTTTACAATCCTTCCGATGTTTTGAGCTTATCACTCTAAAACTGTTCATGATTGTCTGCGGTGTTCTTGTCCAAGAGGACAGTCCCAATGTCTGCTTTAGAATAACAAACTGCTGACAGCAAAACATTTCAAATCTCACAGCAATGTTTGACGACTTCCTCACAATTGAAAAGTTTAATTTCGATCTCTACAGTCCAAATGTGAATGTGTCCTGAAGCTGTAGGAGAGAAGTGACAATTGCCCTGTCCTGATTTGGATAAAAGCAGGCTGGAGCTTCTGTGGAGGGGTGACTTCTATCTTAGGTAATTTGAATTTCAGATTCAGTGTAAAAAGAGCAAGACTGCTTCCTTTTGCACAAACCACAGAATCAAGGTCACAGATTCTCACTCTGTCCTGCTTTATTTGGCACCAAGTGGCCCTGATCAGCAACAAGGCGTCCATCCATCCTCCTCCAAAAGAGCAGTCCCAGTGATAACTATGATGACGATGATGATACGAAGGCTTTGAGAAGCAGATCAGAAGCCAGGCCAGGGGAGATGGCTCCTCTAGTCACCCTCTCCTCGAGGTGTGGTAGAGCTTCTCTGACACTGGGGTGATTCTGGAAATGGGAGAGGACGTTCTCCTGGATCAAACTCCACATCCAAACCTTCTGCTGGGCCCTCCGCCGGCCCTGTAGGTCACCACTGGCCAACATGGCTTCCCGGTATGACTCCATCTTGGCCCAGAGCTCTGGGATGCCCTCACCGGTGTGAGAGGAGGCGCGCACAACCTGAGGAGGGAGTTAGGGGGGAGGGGTGCGGGATGCATGTGTGAATTCAAAACGTCTTTTTTTCCACCAACCAGGCTGCTCTCTGGGCAACTTTTTAGCCCGAAGGTGTCACCAAGGCACCGAAAGATGTTCCGTCTGCTATACTTATATCATTATGAAAAGTTTTAAATGGTATATGTACTTCTGTCTCATATTTAAGATCAGTGTGGAATGGGAATCCTCCTTTGAGCCACTTCATTTAACTCATGGACCCTTTACCCTTAAGGAAAACAACAGCAGCTGCCAGAGGAGAGGTGACAGTATTGTCCTATTCACATTCAGGAAAAATTGGACTTTTCTGTGAGAGCAGCAAACCTCTACATGAGCAGCAAAAACAAACCCTTGTAAATAATGAAGTGAACTGCAAAGAGCATTTTTGAAATACAAAAAAATTTAAAATGTGGTTAAAATTGTCCTGGTGACACATGACACATAACCACAGCCTCCCTGGTACAATTCCAGCCGCGGACCTCTGTTCCATGTCATAACCCCCCTCTTTCTCCCCTTTTTCCCGTCTGTACTGTCAGTTGTCCAATGAAGGCAAAAATGCCACGAAAATCTTAAAATAAAGACTTACTCATGAGTGATCTGGTGTTTTATACTTGTTCAAGAGAGAACAAAGTGCTGCATTACATTTTTTTCTACTTATTTTCATTCCAACTTCACTATGTAAAATGCTTTAGTTGAGTAGTGAATACGGGTACAAACTAGGGTTTGTTCACACTCACATTCATGTTTTTAATGTCAGTGTTAATTGATGCACATCGTCTTCAATAAATAAAAAAATAAACTAGACCTGAAATGACTAATTGCTAGTAAATTAAAGCCGGCTATTTTGATAATGATTAATGGTTTAATTATCCTTTTAAGCCCCCTCCACTCTAAAATGTATGTTCCTATCATTCCTGGACAACTGGCAAAGTGAATAGTTTTGATTTTCTTCATCTTCTATGATGGTAAATTATATATCTTTTGACATTTGACAACGTCACCTCGGACTCATGATGCAAATTTTTTGGTGGCATTCTACAGACCAAATGATTCAATGATTAATTGAGAAAATAATTGATAGATCCTTAATGAATCAATAATCATAATGATCATAAGTTGAACACAACTATTGAAATAAATACGTCAAACATCACATGACAAACTGTGTGGGTTTCTTCTCTAAAAAAAACCTTTGACATACACCATGTCTCCGTGCATTAAACCATTTTTAAAAATAAATAAAATATTTGTTTCAATGTAATCTGTAGCACTTAATTCTAGAGTTGCTTTTCCTTTTCCTTTCTATGGGACTTTAATATATTTAAGAATTATCTGCAGTGCACCTCAGTCCTGAAAGAAGCTGTCATGTCACTTCACAAACAGTGTGGGTATAACACCTTGTTCACACAAGCATCCTGGGGATAAATGTCACTTTATGTGTTTAGTACTTCAATAAGTGACTTCATGTCTCTTTTCTGAGCTTGCTGCAGATTCAAGAGCACATGATGAAATTCAGGGTAATGTTCAAACTCAAAGCAGACACAAAAGTGAAAGTGCCTCAGATTAAAAGGAATAAAAAAAAAAGTTAGGGCAGTCAGATGTGCATTTAGGACTCATGAAATTGCTTATATAACAGTTAACCTTCTGTTATTTATCACTTCATTACACGCTGTGAATAAAGAGGAGCAAGGGGAGTTTAGAGGAAGTGCTAGAGATAGGACTACAGTGTTGATGTAAAATAAATCTCACAGATCCTTCACAATCTCCAGGCAGTGTAATGAAATTACACGTATCATTGGGAGATAATTTGCATCAACTGGCAATTGGCAAAGTTGAATTTGACAGCTGGGTAAATATTGGAGGCCTGTGATCAACAGCCAATTATGAATCATCTAATTACATCATGAAGATAATCACTTTACAAGGACTGGATTCAAATCTGATGCAAAAACAGGAAATCAAACTTTGAGAGACTAACTGAACTGCATGTTCGCTAATTATCTTCTTTTAAAGGGTAAGTAAAAAAAACAAAATACATATTGCCTTACCTGAACCTTCTGGGAGATGAAACATCTTAAAAATCCCTTTGAGAATAAAT
The DNA here is from genome assembly GCF_914725855.1 of Thunnus albacares. Taxonomy (NCBI): domain Eukaryota; kingdom Metazoa; phylum Chordata; class Actinopteri; order Scombriformes; family Scombridae; genus Thunnus; species Thunnus albacares. Next base: position 24,673,315 of record NC_058108.1, on the reverse strand, counting down.
AAGTCTTGATGTGAGATTTTAATTGAGTAAAAGTGATATCTATTGAGTAATTTTCTCAGTACCTTCAGTGTCACGGACACTACTCCACTGTTTTCACAAGCTGAGTAGTATTACCCTAAATACACTTTGACATGTAAAATTGTAAAGTGCCACTTTAAGACCAAGACATGAATAAAGAACTACTCATACTCAAGGTTAACTTTGATGATTGGTGACGGGTAAATGACATTGATAACTGAGGATCCATATTGTTGGTAAAGCTGAAACAATTAGTCGACTGACAAAAAGCAAACTATTTTGGTAACAAATTAATCCCTTCTAGGGTTTTTTTAAACATGTATATTTATTCATTGGCAGTGGTTTTTATCAAAAGTGACTTACAGATGAGTTACAATTCAAGCCAGAGAAGAGGAGGAGATGGTTTTTTTTAAGAAAAAACCCCAAACAATCTGTGCTTCAAATGTGATGATGTGAGACTTTTCTAAGTTTTAAGTCATTGTAAAATCAATCTCTTTGGATTTTGCACTGTTGGTCAAATAAAACAAAGTATTTGAAGAGGAATTCTTGATAGATATTTTGATAGACATTTCTGACATTTTATCAGCCGAATGATTAATCTGTTAATTGAGAAAATGATCTGCAGATTGTTAGTAAAAGTGTCATTTATGTTTTCATGCAGAGCGAGGAAGACAAAAGGCAGACTGTTGAAGACGAGAGACAATGCGAGCATAAATCACAGATTACGGTACTTTAGGCCAAACAGACAGACGCAAAAAAGGGCAGGATAGCAAAGGTAATACAGAGAGGGAGACTATGAGAGCAGCCTATCAGCTTTAATGTGAGTGTTGGGGCTTCTAATAAGCAAAATGCATGACGCAGCAGCTGAGTATTCAGAGCAGCGGTGGGGGGAGGTGGGGATGGGAAGGTGGGGATGGGGGTGTTGCCTGGCAGCTTGCCCAGTGGGCAGATGCTGCATTGGGCTGGGAAAACAAAGGGACAAGGCCAGGCAGGCAGGCAGGCAGGCAGGCAGGCAGGCAGGCGGGTGAGCTGGGATGTGCGGGGAGGGGTGAGACACTGCAGTACTGGAACCATAATGCTATGACATCATCACCATCATCATCATTATCATCCTCCTCCCCCTCCCTACTCCTGGGTTAGCTGACCTCTCTGTGGGATGTCTTGTTGGGTCCACGGAGTAGTAATACTTGCTCTGTGGCTGCCCAATGGGTCAAATGTTGAACATTTGTCAATTATCTTTTTTATTTTTTTTATTTTTTGAAGTCCTAATCATTCTATTTCTGGCTTTCTCTCTCATCACGCCATCTATACACACACACACACACACACACAGTCATTATCTTACACACATACACACACCTTTGGGTTCCAGGACTTGGAGCTTCTCCTGAGCAGCTTGAGTGCGCTGGTGTATTCAGTCTGGATCCTTCTGGCCGGCACCACCAGGTCTCCATCCGATTTCGTCACCACCACCAAATCGGCCCTCTCGATGATGCCCCTCTTGATACCCTGGAGAAAGATTTTGGCATTAGGGAGGGGGGCTAATTAACTTCTCAAAACACTGTAAATAAATCTGATGTCTAGACGTCTAATCTGCTGAGGGATCTGCCTGGAGAGAGATGGATGGATGGAGTGATGGTTGGCTGCTGCTGCCAGTTTACTATAAAGCAGGAAGCAATACAATCTGTTATTGTTACTTTGTACCCATCCCTCACTGACGTCAGCTTCTGTCTGATGCAAACAAAGAAAGTAATTGAGCTCATATAAAAAAGTAATCCTAAAAAGTGCCTTTCACCTGTTGAAATGCAGTTTCAGTTCAGGTTTTTGTATCCAGTAAAGTAGCTACTTCAACTATAACTACAGCTGTCAATGCTTGTGCTGCTTTCTATTAAGATGGGGCACACTTGAGTCACGCAGTATGTCGAATCTCAGTGCAATTGAACATCTATATGTCACATGGTGTTGTGACCTGCAGGATATAATTTAAACTAGTGTAATTGTCTGTGTTGTTGAGGATACTGTGCTTGCAATCTAAAAAAAGGTTTATTGTTTGTGTATTAGTATGATTAATTTTAATGTTTCTATAGCAATATGTTTCATTTAAGATTTAATCAAAATAATTCAAACAAATACCACTTGTGCTGTCTAATGCACCACTATAAATCACCATAATATTAATCATAATGAGTTAGGCTAATTAGGTGATTCATTTAACTAATTAATTAATTAATACATTTTGCCAACATACTTATGTTTACATGCATGAATACTTGTATATACTTGTATTTCTAGATATCAGTTCTTTCTTTGTGAATATAAATTTATGTAGTTAAAAAATGAAGATTAGGACATCAGTTTACTCTGAGTGAATCTGTAATGTAAGAAAGTAGAAGGAGAAATCAAAATTAGTTTTTACTTCGTAAACTCAAACTAACAACTAGATTGTGCAGAAATAAACAAATCTGAAGTTTGCATAATGTACTGCTCCTATATGCCCAGACCTAATTACAGGATATACTAAGGACAACAGGAGCAAAGTAACAAGGAATAATTTACAGTAAACTGCATTAAATGTAGTTTTGTTCTAACCACTGTTAGAACCAACAACCTAACCTGCCAGATAAGACTTGAGCATTATTAAACAAAGCACATCTAATAATCTCCTTCCAGTTCCAAATAGATGCAATGAGATCTGCGGCCTCATTTTTAACAGTTGCGTACGCACATAACAGGGCTTGAAAGAGGTATACGTCACTCCCCACACAAAAGTTGTAATCTATAAAAAACTTGATGGGTGCGCACCTGAACATATACTCTGACCCATGTGCAAAAACATTCTGAAGACAGGAGAAATTGGACACAGATGGTGAGGTGGTGAATTGAAGTCAAGCTGTATAATGATCCTCACACACATTTAATTTCACTTCGTATCAAACGTTAACTATAGATCCACGTTATCATAAACATTCAAACCAGCAGTGTTATCTGTACTTGCACTTGTAGTGAGCCATAACTACTCCATAAGCACCTTTCAATTTGAAAAGATATAAGCCAACTCAAATCTTAAATCAAAGTCCGCTCAACATTTCATCAGCACTGTCTCACCATCACATCCCCTTCACCCCCAAAGAACGGGGGAGAGGGTCAGCTGTGGAGCAGCTGCTGCTGAAATGAATGATGTCAGGATGTGGCAGGTGGCAGGATTCTGGAAAGTCTGGCTTGTCATTCCCCAAAAGTGTGAATATATATAGTTGTAGAAATCCAAGATGACATCAAATAACTTAACTTAAACAAACGTAACTTAAAAACAATTGCAGAACAGAGCGCTATTAAATTTCTAATAATATCTTCTAATACTGTGCATATATCACCTAAGTATCATATAATTTTAGTTGTCATTTAGTTTTTGTGTGTAAAATCACAACAGTGAACACTTGACTGTGCTGTCAGACGCACAGAGCGCACTGGAGACACCACAGCCGCTGCCACACACACTCTGCCTCCTCCAGTCACCTCATCGGCACATCTTCACCACCTGCACTCATATATGGATTGTGTAAATTAGAGAATCACCTGTATGCTGGAATTTTGGAGTAAATATAAATGAATCCAGTGTTTATTGTATTGTAGATATTGAATGTGTGGTGTTAAAACTACTTAAAACTGGTAAACTAGGAACTGGCCCACTGCAGGGTGTGGTAAGAACTTAACCAGAACTGTCTGACTTTACAATCCACAGGAATGTTTATTGAAGTTGTATATGGTTGTTTTGGGTTAAACATATAACTTCAAGAAGTCCAAAAAGGGGGAAATAAAACAGTAGAAGTTCATGGCTGTTCCTCTGCAGCTGCCAGAGCACAAGTGACAAGCAAGAGGGCCGATACACTGACTCTCGACACTGATTGGTCAGGCCTCTCAAGACAGAGAGACTTATTGGTCCAGTGAAAGAAACACATGTACATCAATATTCATGAATACTTTTGTGTCGACCATTCATGGTTGCATGTGGGCGCGTAGAGGGCTGGATATGAGATGGATTGTGATTTATAAAGGGAAAAATATGTGCATTCGTGCGTACGCGTAGTTTTATGAATCTGATTTTTTTTGGTGCACGCTATTTTCACCTTTTGTGCACATGTACACTTTTCGTATGGATCCTATGTACTGTTTTATAAATGAGACCCCTGGAGCTGATGGGCTTGTTGCTGCTGATGTTTTTCACTGACCTGCAGTTCATCGCCCCCTGCTGGTGGAATCAGCAACACAAACATGTCAACCATGTCAGCCACTGCAAACTCTGACTGACCCACACCTGGAAAAGAAAGACAGATTTAACCGTCACTTCTGACCAGCAATATGACAAGATGTGATGATGACTTTTCCAACAAATTATACTAAATCAATGACCACCAAAAAACCTTAAGAAAAACAACTGTGATAAATCCACAATTAACTGTTACGTCTTTTAATGTATCTTAGAGAGTTACAGTGCAGGTTCGCCTGTGTAGGGCAAATCTGATTTATCAGTATGACAGAAAAGTAAAAAATGTTTATAAATGCTTTTGAATAATCATGAGCTTCCACAAACACAGTGAAGGCGAATTTAGCCTCTGGGTCAAAGTTTTTGGTGAATTAGAATTAGATGAATGAATTAGTTACTATGCATACTTGCTGAGATTCTTACTCTTAATGTCTTAATTATTTGATCAGATACTTCCTAATTTAAAACAAAATTTTGTAAATGTTTTACTTTTTCTTTTTTCTTAAGGAAGTGCTAAAACTAGTTTTGGCTTATTTTGATGAATGCAAAAAAAGTTGGAGGGTTGTAGAAAAACATTTTTCTTACATTTATACTTAGGTCTCTAGTTTGTGGTTGTAAAGTTTCATGAGGCTGTGATTATCCTAAAGGTCACAATAGCTCATTTTATACAGTGAGGTCAAGTTTCAAAAAATGGTCACACTACAATGAAATGGTTCCTATGGGGACTAACATCATCACACATTAATGCGATTGGGCTCATTGAACACAAGAGTCTTAGCTTTCCAGTCATACCAAATTTATGCAATTCCAAGTCTGTTTAGGGACTCCAGTATGCAGAAATATTCAAATACATCATTTTTAGAATAGGCAAAAATAACACATTCATACTGCAAGCAAAAAAACTGCATTGCATTTGCCAAAAACTGCATGGGATTAGCATAAAGTGGGCATGTCTGTAATTGAGAGACTCGTGGGTACCCATAGAACATATTTTCATTTGATATCTTGAGGTGAGAGGTCAAGGGACCCCTTTGAAAATGGCCATGCCAGTTTTTCCCTTGCCAAAATTTAGCCTAACTTTGGAGCGTTATTAAGCCCCCATCCCACTAGCATGACACAGTTGGTACCAATGGATGCCTTAGGTCGCCTAGTTTCATATGATACCAGTATCACTTTAAAACTAAGCCCGCAACAGCCTCTGAAAGACTGTAATATCAACGTCCTCAGGGAGTGGAAGAGGTTAAAAATAAAATTTGAGCCTGCTGAGTAAATATAGCAGTAGTGAAAGTTAATTTTGAGATACACATGTAAATCAGTCCAGCATGTCTTACCAACAGTCTCTACAAGGACAATGTCATATCCTGCCCCTTCACAGAGAACAATGGCCTCGTTGGTTGTTCTGGTGACTCCACCAAGTGTTCCAGAGGCTGGCGATGGCCTGATGAAAGCATTCATGTCCCTGGAGAGTTCAGTCATACGAGTCTTGTCACCCAACAGAGAGCCTGCAACAAGAGCGATGTTCCAGTTTGCAGCATAAATTAAATTACATTTGTTAGCAGTTATAGTGCTGTTGTTGATTGTACAATGATTTCAGCCTAAGCAGAACATAGACAGCTAAGTAATCACTAGAACTATAAAATATTTTTTTTACAAAACAAATTACAATTTCCCATTGTGCTTTGTAAAGCACCATTATCCCAATAACAAATGTTCATCAGTATCGTATGTTGACGATCTGTGTCTCAGATGCTACCTCCTGTAGTGCAGGAGGACGGGTCAACAGCCAGCACCGATACTTTATGTCCACGTCCTGTTAACATCTTCCCCACAACCTCGATGAAGGATGACTTCCCTGCTCCTGGAGGACCGGACAGACCTAAGAAATAAGCAAAGAGATCAAATCAGCAACAAATGGCACAAAAAACTGTTTTGTTTTGGGTTTTTTTTTTTACATAGGGCTGGGCAATAATTCAACATTATCATATATTTACTTTCAGCAAAATCACAATCATACAGTATGGTTTGTAATGTTATAGTTCAACAAATTTCTGTTGCCCATATTTGGGGATTTCTACTCCATTTAAAATCAGAACACAAACATGCTGCTTATGCCGACTTGAACTGATGGCCCTGTGCGGCAAATAAATCAAATACCATGTGTACCAACAGCATCATAACCAATGCAGTCTGATAAACACATATTTCACATGTTTAAACAGTAGCCCAGAATGGACAACCCAAACACTGGCTCTAGAGAGAGACTTTCGCATTTTTCGTGGCCACTGTAGGTTCTCCTCATTGACTGTATACAAGTATGGATGACGCGTCTCCACTCTCTACCACTATGCAAAAGTGAAGCCAAAATATCTCCCTTCCAGGAGATGCCATCTTGCTTGTGTAACATTATTTGGAGCCAGAGTCTAGTAGTAGAGTCAAGCAGCAGGATTACGGCCTGTGGGACACAACCCATCAGCTGTCCCCCCATCTGACAGAGGTTTGAGTGCAGATGTCACAGCTGTCAATCACGATGTCACTCTCCCTTTTTATATCATTAAATAACAAATTAAAAACAAACATATCAGAAAAACAAGCACTTTAACAAGCATCAGTTTGATAACAATGACATAAAATGAAAAGAAAACTTCTTTGGGAAACATTTACTTGACGTGTACTCTGACTTTTTAGATTGGCCCATGTCTGCTAACGTAGAGGGGGCAGGACCTATACTGCAGCCAGCCACCAGGAGGCAATCAAGATATTTTGGTTTCACTTTTGGGGAGCTGTCATGACATCTATATTGATATATAGTCAATGATTCTGCTGCACGCTTGGAAAAGGAGGGGGAGTGAAGGAGGGATTCTGTTGGTTGCAATCTGCAACCTCACCGCTAGTTGCCGCTAAATCTTACACACTGGTCCTTTAAAGCCAATTCCGGTCCAGTATTCAACTTATACAAGTGTGATGTGGAAACTTGAAGCCTCCAGTGCACACACACTGAGAACTGACTTTTCAGTGAAGTAGGAGACATCTTGTGTCCAGCAGTTCAACTTATGAAATGAAATATATTTGCACATTCATAGATTCTGGAATTTTTAATGAGGGAGAAGGAGTGGATGCCTTTTTAAGGATTTCAATACCAGACAATATTATTGCTCCAAACAGAGTATTTCTACATGTCTTAATATATGTCTGGGAGGGATATTTAAGGGAAGAAAAACATCCCCAGTTCACACATAATGAAATATCTTTCCCTTGGCCTTGTCTTCTCTCTCAAACCCAGATGAATACAGAAACCCAGACCACACACCTACTCTAAAGGCCACCGGCTTCCCCCCGTTACGACTCTCCTGCTCCCTCCTGTAGGCCAGCACCCTCTGCAGCAGCACCTGGGCCAGTTCTTTCTTCCTGGGATGCTGGGTTTCCACCAGGGTGATGGACTCGGCCAGAGATGCCCGCTGTCCTCCTATCAGCCCCTCATACAGTTTATTCAGCAGCCTCTGCTCAGGCCCACTCAGGTCCTGTATGTGCTGGCTGAGGGCTGTGCTCACACCTCTCCTGTGCTGGCAGCTGTGACCCGGGACTGTACTCTGGTGACAGGGGTAGGAACCAGTGAAGACCCGTTGATGGAGGCAGCATGTCCTGGTGGCTGAAGGGACAGTGAGTGAAGAGGGAAGGGAGGTGATGTGGCGGAGGAGAGAGAAGCTAAACCGCCCCATCTTGTGGTACATAAGGGGCATCTAGGAGGATAAACAGGAGAAAAACAGTGAGGCAATTGTGATTGTTTAAACTCATTTACGCTAGCTACAATGTTTTAGGATTTAGGTAACGGACAAAAAGGAAGACAGCCTATTAAAGCCTCTTTTGGGCCTTGGATTTGACCGTCTTTCAAGCTAAAACATTCATTGTTAGCGGCGACAAAACTAAACACTAACAGCAAAGTTACAAAACTTGCCGTTGACCGTTTTAACGGTTACTACGTTCCACTGAACGTTACCGCCGCCGTTAACTTACGTCAATGCAATGTTAGCCCGTACTGTAAGTGTATACAGTTGTCAAAGATAAACCTAATAAACAATTTAGACAAAAATGTTAATGAAGTTTGAAACGACAATTCACGCTGACCTCGTACCAGCTGAACGGAGGTGTTACAGGTTACATGGTCCACGGTTGTTTCATTCATTCTCTTCCTGTTTCCGCTGACGTATGGCACCGCCCCCCACAAATACTTCCGTCATACATTTACACAATAAAAAAAATATCTTCTAAACTCTAAAAATAAAGATATGAACAAAACGTAACGGCATATATCAAACATGTAAAATAAACTCAATATTACAAGATGTGGATAAAATGAACGCCGCAAATAAAAACAAATTGATGACAGTGGACAACTTCAGCCAGCAGATGGCAGCAGAGGTCAATTTTTGCATCACATCTGAAAAAAACAAGCTGGCTCCTTTGAATGCTTGATGATATTTTGTTGTGTTTCTCAAATTGCTAAATTGTAGTCTATTTGCGGGTAGCCAATGTGTGCTTTCCCTCATTGAACATTTACACTGACTTTTTGTCCAAAGATGAGCAGTTGGGCCCCTGTTAACTCTCACATTCCTATATAGTAATATTACATAGCCTTGGGTTGGCTGTGTGGAAGTTTAACACAAATTAATTTAGGAATATGCACCATGCAAAACAATTTTAAATAATTCAGGTCTTAAAGCTATATATCAACAAAGGGCTTCAAGATGGGGTAATAAAGTAGGACCCAGTTGTCAAGGTCATTATTGTGTCAGTTGACATTGTGCTTTAGTGGTGCATATTTCTGTATTTCCAAACAACATTACAGTTAATCAAATTACCACAACACAACTGCCACACAGTAAACCTGCCTTCTGGGGCCTTCGGGGGTGTCTGGTATGCTTTGCCCAGTAGGTAATCCAGAATTGGTTCTTGTAACGTTAATGAATGTTTGGTGTACAGTTTGACTTTATCATGCTTTTTGAATTTCTAATTGTCAACACTTGTTTATCCTCATTGTTTCATTGGTTATATTCTTTAAACACATGAAGCTTTTTTTTTTTTAGAGAGGCCTTTCATAGTCAAAGCTACTTAAACAATTACACTCAAACGGTGTAATTGTTAAGAACTTGTTAGGCTCTTGGATATTATAGACAATAAAACAATAAGAAATTCGTAGGCCTACATTAGCATATATTTAGTAAAACACTAGAAGTTAGAGTTTAAATATTACAGTAAAAACAAATCTGAAGAATCAGCACCCGCAGAGTCAGACACAGACTACACCTGGAGAAACTGCAACAGAGACCGCCACTGGAGAATTGGGCTGTTCAGCCACAGCAGGTGCTGCAACTCAACCACAGACTAATCCTTGGCGCATATTCCATTGTCTTGTGAGACAGAAAGAAGCCAACAACAACAACAAAAAAACCCCAAATAAAATAAGAATACGTACAGCCAACAAGAATACACAAAAACTGTATACACACAGACATCTTTATGTGTCTTAAAACAATAGTGAGATGCCCATATGTACATGACAAGAGGTTTTTCTCGCTGTAATCATTCCTCCTGCTAATACTGGTCATTAAAAGATCCCATCCTGTGCTTACACTGTAAGTGATGTGGGACAGAATCCACAGTCCATGTTTTTTGCAAATATTTATTTAAAAGTTTTTCTGAAGTCTATATGAGGCTTCAGCACTCTGAGTTGGTTTAATCAAGCAGATGTCCTCAAAAGTTAGTCTTTTTAGTATAAAATTCCTTCCCTTTCTTTCCCTGTTGAGCTGCAGAGGAAGGATGGTAACAGAAAGAGGGAATTTGATACTAACGACTGTAACTTTGAAAGATATCCACTTGATTTGACTAATTTGGACAGCTGAAGCTTCATATTTGTTTCAAATGAACTTTTAAATACATTTTTGCACAGAAGTAGGACTGTGGATTTTGTCCCCCATCACTTACATTGGAAACACATTAAGAGGAGAGCTGTTAATGGCCAGTGTGAACAGGAAGAAGGATATACAGCAGGAAAAACCTTATACCAGTGTTTATTTGGGCACCAGACTATTGTTTTAAGACAGAATTGAAAAATTGTGAACCCGCCCTTTAAGGAAAGAGATCCTTTGGTTCTATACTGCTTGTACTGGCAGTGTTTATCTTAAGTATATCATACACTTTCTCCATACACCTATTGCTATTTAGTTAAATAGAGAAACAGAACAGATAGATACTAGAACCACTTCTATGATACACAGAACATTGGGCAATGAGACAGCTTGGATAGACTGCCAGTACATCGCAGGCCTGTAACACTCGGGGTAGACGAACACTCACTGACATCTTAAGTCATAGACATCCTGAATTTCCAGTCCACCTGACGTGCCTGTCTGTGGAATTTGGGAGAAACATGCAAACTCTTGGGAGGCCGCAGTACTAACCTCCGTGCAACCATGCCACCCAAGTCATGTACAGTCAAATGAAACTCCTGCACGCATAAACACACATTTCAGTCAGTGATTTCCAAGGGAGCTTCCTGGAAGCTGGTTGTAACTGTGCCAGGCCTGTCACAATGTGTCCCATAAAACAAGGGAAAACACATTATTTCATGTATTTTCATGCCATTTACTGGAAAATGCAATTATGCTTAACATTAGTGCAGTTGGCTTTCAGATGCACTTGTAATTGTTGTGCCTCCCTAATTGAAGGTCTTCCTCTAGACACACACACACACAGACACTAAGAGTTTGGTTGATGTTTTTGAAAATCCCTGACAATGCCATGAAGCATATTTTCTTAGCATGGGTGGCCTATAATTAAACACACACACAATGACACACTAACACGCACACACACAAACATGCCCTGACTGTTCATAAAAGAGACAGACATGTTGCAAGTAATGAAACAAATTTATTTGAATCTTCCAGTAGAGACTTGATATTCATGGAATAAAACTGCTTTTCTGGGAGTTTTACTGAGCAAAAACAGGAAAAAAAAGGAGAAAAACAAAACAAAACAAAGAGGTGAAAGTGCAGACAAACAAAACAGAAAACAAGTTCAAAAATACAAAAAGAATGTAAAGAGTATAACAGTTTAATAGCAAGTAAGATTGCTCAAAGCATAAAAGAACTGAATGGCAATATCTGCATTTTATTAAAAAAAATCATATTGGGACATCAGTAACTGATTTCTCAGTCAACAATTAAAATTTGAATGCTCAACATCTTCCCATAACAGTCATTTAACAAGTTTTGCTCAGTCAATGTAGTAAGAGAATGAAGCACAGTCACTGAAATATTTATGTCCTCAATGTGACTCCGTACTTGACACATTTGATTTCGCTGTAGTGTATACAGTAAGGGACTAATTAAGCTGCACTTGTACTTGCCTCTGCTTGGTGTTCAGCTACCAGTCTTAAATGTGTAGCACTACACTAACCAAACTATGCTTTGCAAAACCAGACTGCACAGCACATATTCTAGTAGTGAATATATCTAAACACTAGTCTTTTTTTCTTTAAAATTCATTTGAAACACAAGTGTAAAACAAGATGAGCAACATTTAAACATTAGTCTTTTTTTGTCTGAAATGCCCTTTTAGTGCCATGCCCCACACTAAACCCCACCCTAAACTCTCATACTCCCCCTAATTTTTTCCCTCGTATTATTTTCTCATGATTTGTGATATGGGATTTCATTTTGATGTTATAGTAACTTTGCACTGCTTTAATTCATTTAGCTCTACCTTAAAAAAGAACACTTTGAGGAAACAGCATACTTATTTAAGTATCTGGAGATGATTAAAATTTTTCAGTCATACTGGTCATCCTCCAAGTCCCTGCTAACTTTGTACATATCATAAGTACATTTCATGCCAACTTCATTGCAGTCAGACAGTAGAGAGCAGCCGACTGCAATTTTGGTGACCTGGAATGTCCCATAATTATTGTAACTACACATGTATATCTGGATTTCCGAGGGAATATTTAGATGCAAACTAGTCACCATGAGTCAGAATAATAGAACAATGAAAAAGAGAAATTGTGGGAGCAAGATACTTGCATCATGATGAGTGTGATGGTCTAATTATTACAGTTGGTCACAAAGATCAAGTATCTTCCAGTTGCATCACGCTCACTTTGCTTACTCCTCTCCCAGTCTGTAAATGTGCCCAATTCAGACGTCCTTCAAGTAGAGAACAAACCAATCCATTTAACAACCTGCCCAGCCTTACGGGTCCAAGATCAGCTTGTGTTTCAGTCAAAACCTCATCAGTTACCAGAAAAAGCAGATTGGCTGAAACACAAGCCAGTCTGGGACCAGCTAGCCCCTATTCTTGCTACTTAGACCAAAATGCTGGGGTATGGACAGCCACAGGGCTGAGGACAGTGAAGCCTAGGACACAGAGGATATAGGGTTGTGGGGGGAACCCATCTGGGTTAGCACCTTATCCAACCACTGCAGGGGACCATGCAGGTGAATCTCAATCCAGCAGGGTGTGCTGGTCACATCTTGGCGGTGGTACTCTGCTCCCCAGCCCTGGAACAAATGGAAAAACATGGCTTAGTATAAGAATCGGGACACAAATGTTTTTCTTTCACCTGATTTGTTGTTTGTTGATTCTTTTATTATTTGGACTGACAAATATTAATACCAAGTTTTACTTTAGTCCATGTAAATACTTGACTCTGTATCAAGATGTTCCATGTTTAGGCTGATGTTTATAAACAACTCAGAATGTCAAACGGGTTTTAAAAGAAAGACATTTTTACAGACAGCAAAGTAGTGGTAGCTGATGTTGGGTACTAACAACAGACAAGACTGACTGTTTTTACATTTTGTCATTTGGCAAACGCTTTTAGTCAAAGCGACATACAAGCAAGGCATTAAAGGACAGTGACTCAAAAACAGCCGCAGTACAAAGTAGCTGACCAATTATTAGAGTAATAAACGACTATAAGTAGACAAGTGCATAAGAAACAACAAAGTGGTGCAACAATCAACATAGTGCTAAAGGTTGAGGGACTCAAGTGTTGAAGTGTGGTTTTTAGAGATTTTAAGGAAACATACCATTTCAAATGGAGCAGATTGGTTTAAACTTACAGTATTTTCAACCTGTTTTTACATCCTCAAGCATCCAAAAGTTGTAAATTTTAATCTCAGAAAATACTGTTTGCTGCACTTTACATCGTAACACATAATCTTGTGATTAGAATAGTAAATAGAAAATGCATCCAGTAGTAAAGGGAAAAGAGGAACGTTTGAGGAAACTCAAATGAGCTGTTCATTGTATGCATCATGATAGTCAGTCTGCAGATGTTGATTAAAATTGAGATTTTGTTACTGATCTTTGAAATCCAATTTTCACTAGTGTTTAATAATCAAAATAATTGAATTTCTACAAGCTGAGAGCCCGAACAACAAAGAAGTTGATTTTAAGAATTAAAAATGACTCAACTGTAAAACTCAACTCATAGTCAGTTGATGCCAAGTGTACTAAGTTATATATCAATATTAGGCAGTCCAAAAAAATCAATACTGTTCTTTCCTCTTGTTTAAATCTGAAAACCTACCTTAACAAAGCTCATACGGATGGTACACATCTTGGTGAGCTCATAAACAGCCTCAAAGCCGTGGTTAACAGACTGGGCCAGCAGTTCAGCAAACTCCTGGTTGTTGAAAATCTTCAGGCTGCAGCCGCTGGGAATCTTACACACAGTTGTGGGATGGAAGCCGTGGTGGTAGTTACAGTTACGACTCTGGACGAAGATACTGCTATCACTCAGACATTCTGCGTACACCTCACCACCAACATAATACAAATGGACACCTAAGAAGAAGCAGCAGATGATAAAGCGTTGGTTAGTTTCAATGACAAAAGCAAAGGCCCCCCAAAAAATTAGTGTGGTCAATCTAAAATCGATACACTAAAATGTTTACTCAATTTGTTGTTATTGTTTTGTTCTACTCTAGATCCAAATCCCAAGATCTATTGACAACATTAATTGATTTAGTCTTGTCTGTTGACAGTCAGTGCATTGCAGACATTGACAGGCTTTGCATACTGCACCTTTGCCGATGTGCCGCCGGGTGTTCTCAATGGTGGAGTTGCGGTTCACGTTGGAGAGCAGGCCGAGGCAGAATCGGTTGCGGTTATTGGAGGGATCTGTGAAACCGTCAACGAGCACGCTGGTGGAGGAAGCCTGGAACGCCTCTCCGACACGATTGTTGAGCTCGTAGTAAACAATAGAGCACCAGTGCTTGGGTTCCTCATAGGCCACAGGCTGCACATCTGCACAGGAAACACATTAACAGGTCACAGGAGTGAGCTGAGCACAATGTACATGCACAGACAGACACAGACACATTTAATGCACATTTAAGACTCCTCTGTGCTGACTCCTGTGCAGACAAGCTGATGCCAGAGGAGCCAATGATGCCAGTAGAGGCACAGCTATAAATCTTACTCATCCAGACAGTTATTTCTTCCAAATTGTCCCATGTAGCCCATAATAGAGATCTGAATAAACATATAAGACCCACTAGCAAAATTTGTGTAGATTTATGCTGACCAAAATCGGTGCAGATGCATCCCAAAGCATGCAGACTGTCTGTGGTCTGTGTGCCAACCTTTATTGAGCAGTCAAACAGTCAATAGAAGGTGCCTGGCCATGCCCTGTGTGCCTGGTATCTCGGATGAGGCAGTGCCAGCTGGCCTCACCCTCTCTGAGAGAGGAATAAATCGTGTTTATCTAAGCGCATACTTCTCCTGAACTTCCTCTGTAGCGTGGCACTGGCTAGCAGGTGTGTTTTGTCTGTCCCCTTCCCAGAGCTGGCCTACAATAGAAACCAGCTCCTCTGTACAGGATGCAGCTTGTGGAAAAGAAATTAAAAACTCCCCAAACTCCCACTTCCAGCAAACATTTCAACAGCTCTTCCCGCAAATGCTGTCACCATGTGTGGGCACAATTTTTGGTCCTTGAGTGTATGATGATACAGAAGTACAAATATTTTGTGTGTAAGGGGTGGAAAACAAACTTTCTGGCAGCTGTTATTCCAATGTGAAGTGAGAATAATTACACTGCAAACATCTGCATGGTGTGTAACCTACAGCAGCCTCTTACTATTTTTCCTGAAAATTTAACCATTGAAGGAACATTTTGGTTTATTACAACTTGGGTCTTATTTCTGTTGTTTAGGTCATTGTTTCTATCTGTTATAACTTCATGCTCACCAAAATAACTGCTACAATGATGTATAACCCTAACCTAAAGTGAAAAAAATACAAGCAAGCAATGGGACAGATTGTAAACAAGCCAACAGTTTAACTAGAATATCTGAATCAGACATTCCCACTCAGTGGATCTCGACCCCAACAAAGGGTCACAAGATGATGTGATGATGTAGTATAAATTGAGGAAAAACACAGTTTTTCTAAACAAAGTTGTTGGTTTTCACAGTATTTTCTTATGAAATACTATAATACTAATAGTTTACATTTTAAGGCCTCTAAAATTATTCTGAGGAGGGAAAATCACTCTTTGACTGCACTGCTCGCAACGCAGACATGCACATTGTGATGAAGAGTCCAAAGTAAACATTGCTTTGTTATTAAGGGGTCACAAGAAACAATGCTTAGAACCACTTATCTAAATTACTTTATCTAGAGATAAAACTTTAAAGTGAGCACACTTGAAACAATCCCTCACTGCACATGAAAACTGTGCATAGGTCTGTAAACTGTGATGGATGCTTACAAAGGACAGTTAAATTTACCATTTGTGTTTCTTTTCTCTTGGAAATATGTTTGGCTAATTTGGGCTTTTGTTTGAAACCTTACTCAACCAGACTTTTAGTGATGCTGTTCCAAGTTCTCAGAAAATAACTTGGTGACTGCATTCTTATTATTACTGATAGAATATATGGCTAACACTACAAGAATTACGGAATTTCCCTTTAAATCGGATGGCCCTTGAATCTAGTACATGTCCATTTTAGGGTCTATTACGAATTCATGAATGCAGGGTTCAGATGTGTCTGTCTAGTACAATAAAAGCAAAACCACAGAGTCGAGATAGCAGCAATTATTGCACCACATTTCAGATCTGAAAGTTGGAGGTAATTAGTGAATCTTATCGTTAACGAGTTTCAAGTCATTACCACCAGCAGAGATGACATAAGCCCTGGCTTTTATAGGCCTCATAAAACTGTTCTGAGGCCTGGCTTAATTTGCTGAGGCTTTGAGCTTCCCCTGCGCTCACACCCACAGAGCCTCACTGTAAACTAGCACACTGTTCAGGTTTTATCTGTCAGGACATGGTATACAAACGCAACTGAGGTTTTTATTTTCATGAATTTGGAGTTTGACCACAGGAGAGAATAAAACTTTAAAAACAACAAGGTTTCCCAGAAATTTGCACCTGCAGATCAAGGAGAGCAGGTGCAGACAGCTTTATGTGGATGATATCACTGTGAACACAAGGACATTTGTGTATTTGAGATAGTTACTGCCATGGTTACCTGCCCGGTTGTTACTCTCTAAGGGCAAGGGTGGTGCCATGAGGTTGGTGTCCATTGGCTGGGGGCAATCTTGAGTCATCTGCTCCTCTGGGGGCATGTAGGCAGGAGGGGGAGTCTCTGCATCAGGGAGGAGGCAGAACAAACAGCAGAGAAATTAATTGTTGTAGTTCAGTATGGAGGAAGAGGAGGGAAGTGGAAGATAATAACTACAGATCTTACCTGGCATCTGGAATGGACTGCTGGGCTCGGAGCTGGATGGTGAATGAGGGAAGGTGACGTTGCTGCCGCTTCCCGGCGAGTTTGGGTAGCTGTTTCCCGGCGAATTGGGGAAAGGCATTGTGTTGGCCTGAGGAAAGGATTCTGGGAAGGTGGCATTCTGTGGCATGTGCGGCTCATTCTGTTGTAGAGGATTGCGGAAGCGAGGCAACATCGTATGCTTGGCATTAAACTCACTGTTCCTTGGTACCAACACAGGGGGCAGCACTGAGGACAAAGACAGACAAAAATGGTTAAAACAGAAAGCGCTTCAATGCCTCAGAAACTCTCCAACCAATCCTTTTAGTCAAATAAAACTGTACTTCACGAATAATTTCATGCTTTTTTCAGTTTCATATTCTTGTAACAGTTAGTAAAGGAAAAAGTATCAGGCTTTTAAAAATCATATCATATTGTTTGACCCCATAGATGATATTGACTGTGTTGACTTTATCTTTGAATCTCTAGAGGTCAGCCTGAATGCAGGTAATACTGCTAACTCCAAAATTCTGAAAACACAATTATACAATTATTTTCATTATTGATTGATCTGTATTTATGTTTTAACTAATCAAATAACCCTTTAGTCTATATAATGTCAGAAAATAATGAAGAATGCCCATCATAATTTGCCAGGGTCCAAGGTGACAACCTCTGATTGCTTTTCTTTGGTCTATCCAACAATACAAAATCGACAGATATTCGATTTGATTTTTTGTTTCATGACTTGCACTAATGTGCCGTGTATTAATGTAGCACTATCATTGTTAGGGGTGTAACGGTTCATCCCGAACCGTTCGGTAAAGGATGTTTGGTTTGGTACGCGACTTTCCTCGCTTCGGTATGCTCCTTGATTCAAACAATTACAGTCAAAATAGTTTAATAATCCACTCACTCTGACATGTGCAACAATATAAATTCTAGTGCTTGAGTTCCACCCGAAATGTTTTGGCAGTGCACCACTTCGCTGTAGCTTGCGGGTAGCAGGCTCATGGATTTATGCCCGCCAATTTAGCCAAGTTACCCTTGTTACCCATGCTCATGTAGTGTCGCTGTCACCATTATTATTAAAATATGTGCCATTATCACTGTATATTGTGTCTCCCCCGTGAGAAGGGGGGAGTGGGGCGTGGATGTGTGAGGCAAGAGGGCAGGAGTTGCTCAATGACATCCACTGGCCAGAGAAGAATGATTATGATGATAATAATAATAATAATAATAATAATAATAATAATGATAGTGAGAGAAAGACAAACAGTGCTGTCTGTGTTTAACTTGGTTTATTTTCACATGAAGACAGTTTTAGAAGACGGAGAGATTTCCTCCAGCAGGGCAGTGCTGCTGTTGGCTGCTGAAACTAAAACTGTCTCAATCAGCATATATTTGAAAACGGGCGTGGACGGGCTGCACTGTTTCACAGACTCACACTGGGTGGGGGCTGGGGGAGGTGACTGTTAACTTTCTACTGTTCATATAATTTTCATGATGCAGAGAATAAGTTTCATGAACTCCCAAATGGTCCATTCTATGTCAGCATTGGCCCCGCCTTTTCAAGGCTGATTTTAAATAGTAGATGACAGGTTGAACCATTTTCAACCAATGAAACGCCGATTTTTATAAATTTGGTGTCAATGTCAATATTAACACCAGCATTAATGTGTTTCATCAAAGCACAGACAAGTGTACAGCTCAAAAAACATGTTTAAATGTGCAGTATTTAAGTTAATTACTGATGGGTTTTATTGTATTTTGTTTCTTACATATTTCCTTGACTGTCTTTTTCTTATTATTTCAGGGGTTATGTAACTTAGCTGATGTAACACCACAATTTTCCAATTGGGTTTTAATAAAGAAATTTACATATTCATCTTTGTTTATAAAACAAATCTTTTCACCACTAGACAATCACAATTACACACACGCATGCAAACATAAAGACACAAACTCAATAAGTACTGAGTTCTTTAATTGTAGTATAATACAGAAATCTCTTTCTGGCACTCTCCATCATTCTACGTTCAGGGCGCAGATGTCCCTGCATTTTCCAAATGTCAGCTTCCAGCCTGTTGGTCTTAGCCAGCAGTATTTGGCCCAGACTCTCAGATTTTGAGGCGAGCCAATCTTGAGGAATTCATCACTTGGGGTAAATATCCTGGCTGATGTGAGGGCTATTCAGGTGCAGTACATACAAACCACAGAGATACGCTCCACTTGTGTCTATAAATACCTGCCCAGATAAATAAAGCTTGTGCTGAAATTTTAGATGGGGCCCACGCCGCTGTCAGTGTTCCTGCAGGTAGCCCATGTGTGCTGCAGCGGGCCAATGCATCAATGTAGCAGTTTATTTCAAAGGTTATATGTAGAGCAGGCGGACAGCTGTGGTGTTTGGTAGAATAGTCAAGGGAGATTGACAGGATGTGTGGTTTGTGTGTGTGTGTGGGGTTAGAGGAGAAGTGCAGGGGGGTAGCATGGATAGACAGGTGCTCTGGGGTTGAATCACCTCAGCCTTCAGTCTTCCACCCGCTGCTAAAACAAAAAGTGTGCAAGGCAGGCAACAACTCTTTCCTCCCATTGTGTGTGGGTGACTGGCTTCCTGTTCCAGAGAAACTGTGCGTGTGGTCATGGGTTTGTGTGTCTGTGTGTGTGTATCCTCGTTTTCGTAACGTGCGTGCAAATGTGAGAGTGTGTGTGTGTCTGAGTGTGGTAAATGTGTGCATAAATGTTAAAAAAAAATCCAGCAGTACAGAGCATGCCCAAAACAAAGCCCTCATTCTCCCCGGATGGAATTTCCTGCTCTACACACACACACACACACACACACTTAGCCCTTTACTCTAGCACCCGGCACACAGCTGTTTCTATCTTGTCAGCTGACCCTCATTTTCTGTTTAGTAAGAGGCCAAATAGTGTTTGATTTGTCTTGCATCTACACTACGGGAAGCAGTACGCTAAAATCTCTTGACCCTGGATTTAACATCCTCTCCTGGTAAGGTCAAATTTCTCAAATAAATCTCGTGAATGAAATGTATGTGGTGGTGTTGCTTTTCGTTTTAAACAGACAGACAACAGCAAGATAAGAGATGGAGGAGTAGAGTAACTGACCGTGTGCAGAAGAAATTACCAGAAAGGAAAAGACAGGGATTTCAGGGAAGGACTAATAGTCTTTTTTTAGCAGAAAGTCATTGAAATATAAGTTTCAGTTCAGTTTTTTTTGGCATGTTTTAAAAGGGAAAATATGCCTGCTGGAATCAAACTAGGTACAATCACCGTACATGGTATGTTTCTTAACCACTAAGCCACCAATTCAGAGATTCCGTCTGCAGAATTTAATTTTACACCGTTTCAGCATCTGTGTCATAATTCCTAGGGCTGCACCAATCCAACTTTTTCTTTTCCGATACTGATTCTGATACCTCAACTTGGGGTATCAACAGTTACTATTATTAGAGAATACGATCCAGCGCGCCGGATTGGTGCACCGTTAATTATATCAGGAACATATCACTCACCTGGACTGTCCACACGTTTGTAGTGGTAGGGGTTGATACACACATCCTTCTGTTTGGAGCCAAACGGGTACTCGCAGCACTCCAGGGCCTTCAGCTCATGGTGGGACTGCAGGTCAGGCCAGCGCCACACCCGACAATAAATGACATGCGGCAGACCTTTCCTGTGGGACACCTGCAGCCGTCCGTCCAGAGAGCGGGGGATTGTCACACAGTTACTGGGCTGACCTGGGCAGCTGAGAGCCCTCTCCAGTTCCTCCATGGCTCCCTTCTTCTTTTTCAGTTTCTTAACCAGAGCATCCACTGCCTTTTCCGCCCATTTCTCTTCCTCGTCTCCCTGCTTCCAGCCCAGCAGCCGTTTCACCGCTGGGCTGGTGAAGGAGAAGAGTGAGGTGACGTTCATGATGGACAAGCCGCCCTCCTCCCCTCTCCTTTCAGTTCAAAAGAAGTTAGAGTAGCAGGTGGAGGACAGTCCAGTTTTAAGAGGACAAAGGGTGAAATATTATTTGAATGTTTGTTTGTCTTTTTAGGAGTTTCAGTTATTCCTCAGCTTCCAGCACGTCAGATCAGGTCTTTTGCTAGAAGAAAAGAAGAAGTAGATTAGCTTCTAACAATAAAAATGTCTTCCATCAGAGATTTCAAACAAACTTCTGCACATCAGTCTGGCTCGCTGCTGAGTACATTAACTTCTTCCTAACCTCCTTTGCTTTATGAGCAGCGATGTCTCACCCGGAGTGACGATTCGGGGGGCTAATGATGTCACCGTCATAACTGTCATGGCTATGTCTGCTATGGCTTCTAAGAAACTGGCAGAGGAGTCATAACGGACGCCCACCTGTGAATGTCAGCCCAAACCACACATTCTCCAGATAGCTTCCTGTCCATATGGCTTGTCAAATTACCACCACTTACTAATGTCATTTACAGCAAAGGACTTCATATACAGCATGCAGCCTACACAGTCTATAGGGAAGACTGTTGAGGAATTTGGCGTACATGTTAAACACCTGATTCACTTTGCAGACATTTTAACAGCTCTATTGCAGCTCTATCAATCCATCAGCTACTTCTTAATATTATTTTTATCATTGATTAATGTGACAATTGCTTATATACCTTAAGAGACAAAGCACTTCACTATTTGCCTCTCATTTATCCACTGACACACATACTCACACACCAATGGCAGCAGAGTTGTCATGTAAGGCGCTGGCCTGACCATTGTGAGCAATTTGGGGTTCAGCATCTTGCCCAAGGACACTTTGACAAATGGACAGGGGGGAGCTGGGGATCAAACCACCAGCCCTGCAATCAATGGACACCCGCTCCACTATCTAAGCCACAACAATTGATATTGCAATATTGAGTTACATATACCATGATATTTTATCCATATCACCAACTCCTTATTTTAACCGAGTCAACTACAGAACGAAAAGAGGAAGAGATTTTAAAATTCTCCTCGTTGTTCTCTTACATGTGTTGGAAGCAGTTAAAGCAGAAAAAGAGTTTTTCTGACAGCTCTGAATACACGTGAGATTTGAAAAGCCCGTCTTTCAGTTTTCAGAAGAAGGAGACTTTTAATGAGTGGCCTGCTGAGGCAAATGTTCTACAAAGCTTCAACACTACTAACCAACAAACACTGGTTTGGGGCAGGAATCTGGCAACATTCGGGACAATAAAAAGGAAGTGCGTGTGTGGACCCCAGGATAAATGTGCCCATTCACTCGGGTCCCACAGGAGCAATTCAGTAGCCAGGAGGTGCACACATTCTAGCTTTTAAAAGGGAAAACAACAGGGCATTGAGCTCTCCTAGTTCTATCTTCTTTTCAAGTTTTCCTGAATGCAATTAGGGAGATAAAAACGTAGTTATGGTTGAGCTTTGGCAGCGCATAAATGTGCAGATGCAAGGCCAGAATCAAATAAACGGCATGTCAGAAATCCACCACCTTTTCATCCCTACTGACTCACAGATGAGGATGCATCACTCTCTGACAGTAAAGCCTGCAGTATATTGGATTTCCTACGAGCAAGAACAAATACATCATTAAGACTGCTCAGGAGTTATTCTTGGCCCTTCAGATTAAGGGATGAATAGCGATTTCTATCTTTGTCGGCTACTGCATGTGTAGGCTACATCATACTGACAAACAGGCAGGGAAGTTTGATGAGAACAGGTGCTGTTTACAACGTGTGTGTGTGTGTGTGTGTTGTGGAGGCCCTGGTCACTTACTATTGCCAACAACACTGACAGGAAAGCGGCAACTTGCACCTATACTTAGCTTGGCCCCTGAATCACATTGGCTCATCTAAAAAGTGACGTTGAACTTCTAACACAAGAGAGAGGGGACATACGGGCAAACTAGGGTGTGTCTATGTGAGTGTGTTTGTGTGTGTAAGATCAAAGGCAAACATATCTCAAGACCTCACTACGATATCACACCCTGCTACCACATTAAGAGTCCTATTCTCCGCCATCAGAGAGACAGGAAACACGCTGTGTAGTTATGTCTTCATATCTGTCATCACTAGCACAGCAGCAACATCACTTCCTTTTGCTGAGACCTGCAGGTTTTTCCACAGGTGCAGGGTGGGAAAGGAAAAAAGGGAGTTTCCTAAACTTCCCACCCCTGACTTTTATCTTCCTTTCTTGTTCTCTCTACCCCATGAACACTCCTTTCTTTGCAGCGAAACTGTTAGGAGTGGAGGAGCATGGGTCAAAAATGTCATGGATGAAGAATCTGTTCTAACCTGTTTAGCCATATTTCTGTGATGTTGCCTCTAAATTTATGTACAAAGTATCAGGGCTGGGTTTTATTTAAAAATGTTCAATATTAGTGCAGATATGGTAGCTGAGTTTTGGTACAGATACCAAGAAGCCTCCAAATGTTTTCACTGTTAAATATCATTAAAAACCTTAGAAACCAGTCATACAAGACCTAAATTCAATAGCATACATTTGCAAAGTTTTATTCAAACCAGGAACTATATCATCACAGAGTAAAAGTAAACCAGATTATGGCTTCAACTAACGATTTTTTTTCATTTTCAATTAATCTGGTGATTATTTTCTCAATTCATTGACTCATAGTTTGATCTATACAACAAAGATACAAAGAAACAACATCACACAATAATGAAAAATGGCCATCAAGAGCCCAAAGGGACATATTCAAATTGCTTGAATTGTCCAACCAACAGTCCAAATATATTTTTTTTACTAAAACGAGAAAAAAAAGCAAATCCTCACATTTGAGAAGCTGGGACATAGACATTCTTGTCATTTTTGCTTGAAAAATGACAGTTTATCAATTATTTTACATTTACATTTTGTGATTTGGCAGACACTTTCATCCAAAACAACTTACAAGCGAAGCAAGAGAATTGAGTGTTAGAGAACAGTAACTCAGAAAGAGCTGAGGTACAAATGTATAAAAATGATCAACAGATGCAGATTAATTTTGTGTAGATTGGCTATTTGATATAATAATAACTTCAGCTTTAAACAACATTACATATCTGACCTGAAATTAAATGTCAGCTTTTGAAATGTGACAGCTACGCAAACATTTCAGTCTGTGCCAAGACAATTGCTGGATCATTGGATTGTTGACTCAAACTTCATATACAAAGTATTCTTTTTATTGTTGTTATTTGGACATCTGCGAAAGCTGATGTATCGCTCTACATTATGACCTTGTCTGTGTCTGATGTAAAACGGACTCAGCACATCTTCACAGAGAGCATAATATGTGCTTAAGAGCTGAGCACGGAAAATAACAATACAACATAAAGTTCAAAAGGCAAAAACAGCAATAACATCTTGGTAGCAGGGTCACCACCCAGACATGCAGGGGAGTCTTTTTGATCCACATCCAGCCACAGAGCTGCTTTGATGGCCTCTCAGTGACAGCCAGCACTATCAGCACAAGTTCAGGACTAGCTGCAGAAAGACAACCTTTAATCCATTTCAGATGGAAGATTCCAGAAAGTACTGCGCTGTAACATCTGGAGCAAGCTTCACAATCCTCTGCTGTCATTCTGCTGCAGTTGGAGACCATATCTCTCAGACATTTCCAACTCTTACAGTTAGTAATATCTGTCTGCTGGCCTGACTGCATGCTTAAAGGGCCTGATATGGCTTTGTGTTGGTTCTCTGTGTTGGACAATGCTAGTTTAGTGTTGTCTGGGACGCAGTCAAAATATAAAGACACCATTGTGCCTCCCTCTTCCTATACCTATGTATAGACTAGGACGTTTGCCATAATGTTTTCTGCTACAACTTTCCAAAAGATTATCTGAAATATTCCAGAGCTATCACATCAAAACCTATTCTGAAAACAATATATTTATCTCAGATCTGATCAAATTAGGGCAGAAACTGAACTCTATTTAATTAATGATTCATCTATCAACTATTTTCGCATCCACAAAATGCCAGAAAGTACTGAAAAATGTCAATCACAATTTCCTGAAGCCCAAAATGATGTCTTCAAATTACTTGTTTTGTTGAAGCAGTAGTCCAAAACCTAAAGATGTTCCATTTACAGTGATATAAAACAGACTTTAAATGACTTCAACAATCAATGGATTATCACATCTTTTGTTGTTTAACAAACATAAACAAGTTTTTCAACAAAACTTGTTTGTCATTTAAGATAAAAAGACACACTTTTAAAATGTTATAGGGCTACAACTGATGATCATTTTCATTCGATTAATCTGCAGATTATTTTCTTGATTAATCACTTCATTGTTTTTGTCTATAAAATGTCGGAATAGTCACAATTGAGAGGCTAAAAACACAGAATATTGGGCATTTTTGCTTGATAACAATGAATCCATTAAGGACTAATTAAAACCACAAAATGAAAACCATTTATTCAAAATTCTGGCCCATCATTGTTCGTTTGAAAGATATTGGAAAACACTCCCAACAAGCTTGTAGCACTTTTCCATTAGACAAAAGGATTGTGTCTCCACTGGTCACTAATTGATTCCTACTGACAATTTCTTCACTGATTAGAAGACACTGTGAGTTCAATTATCTATATGTAGACATCAACCGCTGAGCCTCATCACCCATGTCTCACACAGTCAATGAAGAGTCACATAGATGCCTGCAGTGGCCTCGGCCGCTGCTCTCCTCCCTATAAAAACTGAAACACACACCATCATTTACACAACAGCCCCATAAAAACCACTCTGACATTCCCTACAGCCGAGTCCGAGCAATGCTCTCTCGCTATTGTGTTAGCGGTAGCTTGTTATGCCCATCAGTTAGCCCACCGGACAGAGACTGAGGCTAATGGGAGCACAGAGTGGGATCATGCGACACTGACAGGCGGAGGGTTTGAACCACCTGGTGCGAGCTGTTAGCCACTACACTAGCCCCATGGATCATTTTGCACCGCTCCAGTGTCTGTTAATCAATTTAGGCCTGGGCTGTGTAGGATGAGGAGGCAGTAATGATGCTCTCTGGACCCTCCCTGGGGACAGGGCATTATAAAGAAGCTACATTATTTATCAGCAGGGTCCTGGATGGGGCCTCCATTAGCCCCCGCTCAATGGAGTCACTGGCTATAAACAGAGGAGTGCAGGAAGAGAGAGAGTGATAGATAAAGAGGAAAAGGGATGGAGAGAGGGAAATGATGCCGAGAGAAAAAGAGAGGAGGAAAGTGAGAGTGACGGCAAAGCCAGAGATCTAAGACAGAGTGGGTGTTTTTGAGAAAGAAACGGAGAACGCTCATGCTGTGTATCTTGTCTCTTCACAGAGCACTTCTCGGATTAAGTGCCTTCAAGGGTCTTAACTGAGTAAATAGTGGCACTATGAGGATGCAATATATGCTTTTACACAAATACAAATCATAGCACTGCAGCTTTGAGACTTGTTGTCTCAAAGCACCCTCAGAGTGGCATCTGTAGCAATATGATTTGAGGCAAACGATTGATGCTTGTTTCATCCAAACCTACGGAGGCTCAGAGAGGTCAAATCACTGCAAAAATCAGAAAACAGAGGCAAATGAAGAACACATTTTGTTAGCTCATTTTCGAACATTATTGGCAAATGGTCAACTTTTTAAAACGATTTTCAATGTCCCCCTCTGTACAACTTGTAGCATTTCAGTGTTTGATTGTGTTTTCTGTATTTGCAGTGTGTTTTTTTAGGATACGATATTTTGTCAACCTGGTGAATGAGTTTCTTAATTTACTTGTGTCTTATTTATTTGCTACGTTTTGTTTTTTTTTCTAAAGGATGCATGAGTAGTGAAGATATTTCTTCATTTGCTTATGTTTTGCCTATTTGTTTATAATTTCTCATGTTGCAATGTGCTGAAATCTCTTGGCAGGTGTACAAACAAGTGGGCGTTAGGAATGGTCATTGTTTGAATTTTTTTTTTAATTAAACAAAATAGGCCTCAAATGTTGTCTAATCACAAGCACTTTGCCTGAATTAAAAAGGCTAAAATTAGTCAATTAGTCAAGAACTATACGATATATAGAACACGTAAACATGACAATAAATCACACCAGACATCCAACACCAGCTTTCAGTAACTGACAGTTTTTTGTACTCTGTCCTACATACAAGAGAAGAGCCAAATTTTGATGAGAATCCCTTAAATTTGTATTAATTAATTAACAGCATTTTGACCAATGTACTTTATGTTCTAAATGAGGCGTTTTACAGTTTAAAAAATGAAGTTGTCAGTGCTCTCTGGTGGACAAACTTGTATTAGCGACACTGGTTCTAAACTATCTCAAACATACATATGTTTGGATTTTCTGTACTGCATTTCTTGTTAACAGTGATAGTATATATACAATAAGCTTATATTGACCAATAATATCAGCCAGGAATATGTATCCACTGGACTCTACTTAGGACACGTTTCAGGCAGTAAAGCCAGAAAAGTGCTTAGCTAAATACCCAGCCCTAGTGGCAAGCAAATGTCAATATACAACAGTCTAAGAGCAATGCTTGAAATAACTACACTCTCAGACATGAGGGGCTGCCCTTAGTGACTAGACATGGCATTGACCTGAGAGGCTCCTTAAACTCATCAGGGTCAGTTTTCCTCACAAACACACACGCACACACACAGCTCTGACCTGGAAAAGATGACACTTGCATACAAGTGAGTGTAATCCAGCCATCACACTACTCCCGAGCACGACACAGAAAACACCAGAAAAACCTCCTGCCACCAAATTGTGGTGAGCATTGTCCTACACTTTAGGGCACAAGCGATGACTTTAAAGGGCTGAACTGGGATCAGATTCTTTGTGTCCCAGACACACCAGTCCACACATGACTGCAGACATAACTAGCAAACACATGGGGGTTCAAGCAGCTATCTCAACCATGCTTGGCACTCAGTGTTGGGTTAGTGTTGTGTTAGGGTGGACACTTCACCCCGACACATGGCAGGGTATGTTGTCCAGGCCGTACAGACACACGGGAGGGTTTTGACGTTGCTCACTACTGTTGTGACTGACTCTCTGGATACAGGAATGCAGCTAACCTATATTTACACCTTGTAGTTTAGCAGTTTTTTGCCTTTGCCATGATCATAGATAGATAGATAGATAGATAGTAATAACACTGTAATGTTCGATATGTTAGGTATGTGGAGGCAAATACATGTAAATGCAGTGTTTTGTAAGTATAAAGAAGGGTATGAACCTGATAAAAGCATCTGGCATATCTGCATTACAATTTATTAAAGAGGCTTCACCCTGAAGCAAAACTAACCCAGCCATTTCAATCCTGCAAAAACCATTTGTTTAATTTCCAAACAGAATTTAAAGCTGCACACCCCGAGAAAGCAAGATGATAAAACAATTGAGGTAAATCATGGACAAGGACAAATTCCTGTCCTTTGGGTAATCTGATATGTCATCTTCAATAATGTCAGGAGATCTAGCCTTAGCTGCTGTAGGTCTCACTCTCTCCCTCTCTCTTTCTCTTTCTTTCTCCCTGTCTCACACACTCAAACACACACAAATTCATAAACACATTGATATAACTAAAACCACACACAGCACACATGTGGAGCACACCGGTGTAGCTGAAATAGCTGCATTTAAGTCTGCATCAGCCAGAAGACTATAAGATAATGAAAAGCTAAAAATGTCATTTTGGTAAAAGGATGGCATGTGAGGATTTGTAACCAGCGTGCTGTACTACACTGCATACATTATCCACTGATCTAGTGACATAAAAATATGATCTGAAAGAGCTGAAGAGCTGAAATAACTAGTCAGTTCATCGATTAGTGGATGCACGGGAAACTAATCTGCAAATTTTGGTAATGATTAATCATTTAAGTCATTTTTGAGCATGAAGTCCTAGCATTACCTTGTCCCAGCTTCTTAAATATGAAGATTTGCAGCTCACATGTGATAGTAAACTGGACATCTTTTTCACAATTTCCTGACATTTTAAAGACAAAACAATGGATCAGTTATGAAGAAAAGGGGTATTACACCAAAATACCACTTATTAATCTACATCTTGTAGCCTAATAAACCAAAAAGGCCTATACCATGTGTTGAATTACAGCAGGATAACCTTTATTTCCTGCTGAAAAGTCACTATAAAGTTTATACTTACAAGTGCTTATACTGATAGCTGCTAATGAGTGATTTCACCCAAATTAGTGGTGTTTTTTAACGCGTAAATGCAGCACTTAAACAATGTTACTATGGAAACTGGCAGTTTTTCTGTAATACACAGTAAGATAGCCTACATTATTGCACATTACTATAGTTATTTTTAAAAAACACCCCAAATATTCAATTTAAAAGAGAACTTGTGTCTAAAATGTGGCTGAATTTGCAATTTCAGTCTGATACTGTGAGTAAAAGAGGAAAAAAAAAGTTTGAAACTGCCAACTGACACTGTTGAGTTGAGAACCGTTGGGGTCTACTTCTCTGCAAACGGAGCTCGTGCACACTACAAAGAGTGAATTTACAGATAAAGAAACTTTCCATTTAGCGTTTTGAAAGGGTTGAAAACCTGAAAAGTTTACAGTACCTTTTTTTCTTTCACTGCAGCTCTCTCTTTCTGTGTCTCCTCCTGCGTGTGCTCTCCCTGCCTGTCTTGGGTCTGCTCGGCCTGGCGTCAGTGAGTCGCGGGGCCGTCTCACCCTCCGCTGAGCGCCAGTATCACGCCGCGGGATGCAGCCCCCGACAATAACAAGACCTACTTTTTACACATCTAACATCTTCAGTCACTGTGTGGAAATGGATTATGTAACTGTAAAACAATGCGGTTTTCTCGCTAAAATAGAAGAGGTCCTCACCAGCTGAGAGTTTCTTTTCAGATGTCAGAGTTTGTTGCCTGTTGAAGGGGGTGAAATGTTGTCTGGTTGATGCATTTTAGAGAGAAAGAATGCAGAGAGGGGAATCTTTCTCAACATGAGGCTCCCAGAACATACCAGCAAAATGTGGGGCAGGTTTTAGAGGTTGCGTTTTTATGTATTATTGCACAATGAAGTAATCTCAAGAACTTTTTTGATCAAATGTTTCACCCTGGTAATCTCCCAGTATCATCAAAAAAAAAAATCTTAAATGGGGGCTGCTAAGAGGAGACCTTGATTACTGGACTTTCCTTTCAAAATACTTACAAGCTATAAAGCTACTCAATTCTACTGTACATGGCCGCTGTAGAAACATTCACTTGCTCTCAAAGCAGTTCTTGCAAAAGTTTTGACAGGCAAGTCTGTGGTTTTATCTGATTGTGAACTTCTGAACTGCACTGTGTTAAGCCTGCCTCTCAGTTCCACTCTTGCTTTGATTGTTATGTGATAAGCACTATTTATGTTGTCAGGGGAACAAAAGTGTCAAAGAGCAGGATAAGCAGGAGAGCATGCTTATACATGCCATCATCCCAACATCTCACCTCAAGACAATATACACACACACACACACAATCAGCTCAGACCTGATGTACACTTTTTCTCTGGTGGGTATAAGGGCGTAATTGTGCAATGTCAAAAGTGAAACTTTGACAGTTCTTCAAACCATCTCATTAATATTGCATGCTAATGCATGAAAATAGCCCTCAGGCAGGGCAGCAGCAGAGGACACAAAGTGTCATTTCCTCAGAAGTGAGCTAAATCAGACCACCCATGTACATGAGAAATATTGTGAAGCACACTTAAGAGAAATTCAAGATAGGCTACTTTGTGATGAGGAAGTTATATTTTATCTGATCAAAACAGAGATGAAGAAGTGAATTATCTGTTGCAAAAAGGAAATCACAAGATTGATAACTAAAATTGGGAAACTAATGTCAGTTTTTAAGGTGAAAATAGATTTCCACTCAAAACATTATGCAAGTTAAAATACCATAGGGCCTCTAGGTACAATAAAATACTCATATTAATTGAGCAGGACAGGCATTAAATCCTCATGGTGAATATTACAGAAATTAGCTCGGTCAAACTGTAATTGCATAGACAAAGACACGTCGGATCAATTCAAAGAACTCTTTTTTTTTTAAAAAATCTCTACTGGTGAGATACAAAACACAATAAACCGTTTTGCAGCATTTTGCGAGTTCATTAGTCAAGTTCAGGGTTGCCGCGGTGAGGGGGACTAGATTATCCCGAGGACACGCGGAGGGAAACCGTTCAGAGCGGAGGAGGCTCCCGGCGCAGGTGACGTCACGGCGCTGGCGACAGAATGTCTGAGTGAGGCGGGAGCGAGCTGCACGTGAATAAAAAAAAAAAACAGTGCGAGGAGGAGGAGGAGGGAGGGGCGGTGATGATGATGATGATGGTGGTGATGATGCTGATGAGTAGGAATAGAAGGAAAGCGCGTCTAAACTTTTTCATAATAAGGATTCAATACACATTCATTAGACCACAGACATTTGTAGACCTACTGAGTTTATACAGAGTCTTATCAGGCTTAATGACAGTTTTATCTCATAATAACAGTGTATTAAAGCTGTAATATTATCTTAATTACTAATAAAGATAGTTTTACTGATATCTGCAGCATCCACTGGTTTCAACATTGGTAAACTGTACTGTACATTGGGGAACTGTAACAGTAGGCTATTTTCCATTATTGATGAAAAGTAAAAAGGATTCACTGAAATACTCAAGTACTTCAGTACAATTTAAAGTACTTAACTTGAGTTAATTTATACCAGTGCTGTAGCCAGAATTTAAGTAATGCTGAGGTCATGAGTTTTAGTTCCCCAAAGACTACCCTACACACAGAAGAAATTTTTATCTGCACCAACTTTGTACATTTTTTGCGGTAATTAAAGCTACTGTACCTCACTACTGTGAATTGTATTTCCATACATTACAATTAAATGTTGTTTAAACCTTATCTACACTGCCAGGTAGGCTATGTAATTTATACTAAAGTCCTTTGAATTTGATTTAATTTATTTAGTTCTTTTGCCTAAAAACTAAATAACTCCCCAAAAACCCGATTCACAACTGCAGAATGTAAACCCCTAAATTCATTAAAACCCCCAAAGTCCCAAAAAATATGACCAAAGACATGACGTCTGTGTCCTCAATGGTAGCTAAGGCCCAGCTTTAGTACATTATACACCACTTCAGAGGGAAATATTGTACCTTTTACTCAACTATATTTATTTTACAGCTACTCTAGTGACTTTGCACATCAAGATTTTACATACAAAATATATGCTCAGCTTATAAAATATGATGCACTGTTGTAGAGTGATTTATTTATTCTTCTTTGACCAGCTGCAACAGTAAAATGCTGCCTTTGTGTTAATGCATCAGTGATGATAATCCAGTTATACAATAATACATATAACACTGAAAGAAGCCATCTAGTTAGATTACTCTTACTTCTGATACTTAACTATATTTTGCTGTTAATACTTTCATACTCAAGTAAAATTGTGAATGAAAGACTTGTATTTGTAATGGGGTATCTTTACACAGCTGTATTGCTATTTTTTACTTAATTAAAGGATCTGAATATGTCCTCCACCACTGTTTTTTATAAGGGATATTTTGCTTAAAAGAACTTAAACTGAGATCTTGTGCAAAATACTGAACCGTGAAGACCACAAACAGTCATCCTTACCTTCTTGCATTTTGCTGTATAAAGTGTAATAAAAGCCTCATTAAATTTTTTCCCATTTTGCTGTGGATCCCGCAAACCCTCACCGTCTCATAGACCCTGATTTGGGAGCCACTGGAAGAGGTAGCGTCAAGGCCACACAGATGCTCAAACATTTGCTTGTAAATTTGATTACACGGATGAAGAGTGTCAGCCATCTTCTCTATGTGCCGCATAAAACAGGCACAAAGCAAATACATGGATTTCTGAAATGTCTAACAGGAAGCAAATTAAATTTTACACAAATTATTTGATGTATTTGCAATGGCTATATCCCATTTTGATGATTCATGCTAAAATTAATATTGCTTTCCTGGTAAAGTGAAATATAACTGGCAAACACAAATAATGTGCTCATACATACATTGAACAGACACAGAGAAGTTGCTGTTGTTTCCTATCCTTACATTGGTCTTGCTCTGTAGTGGTAAGAAGTCAATGTGGATGCTATCAGATGACAATCCCCATTGTTGAGCCATCACACAGTGGGACATCAACCACTGATGGAGAAGAGAAAAGGCCAACAGAGGGGTCAGATCCCTCCCATCTCTCTGCTGTCTAACACACTCACTAGTGGATGAACATGTCACTTCATGAGTGTCTGAAGCATAGCAGTAACTAATAGTATAGCAGAGGGAGTTATCATGACTCTCAGGATCTAAAAAAAGTTCATCACAAATATAGGATTTCCTGTTTCATTGCATAAGATGATACACACTGCACCCAGTTGCCAGTACTGAGATGTGTTTCTAATATTTAGTCTACCTTCATTTATATAAATAATATATCAATGTATCAAACTGATAAAATGTCAGTTCAACAGCACCATGAACTACAGCCTCCAAAATTACCGTAAAGTTGAATTAACACCTTTCTTAAACTAAATAATAAGTGACCTATACTAGAATAGAACATTATAAACGTCATATAGGTAAATAAACAGGATTTATTGTAGGTCTGTTGTATTAGACTATATTAGGTTTAACTTAGTGTACTAAATAAACTGCAACTGAGTGTAAACATATTACAAGAATGTGGCAGACTTTAGCTTTTCATCCATTTATCTGAACTTTGGGGCTTCAAGGTGCAGTGTATGTCCCAGCTGCAGCTTGGCAACATGAACCTTTTCCCACGCCATGCATATATGCATTGCATCTGCCTTAGCTGGACACTACTGAAAGTTTTCATGGGATTCAAACAGGGTACAAAATTAGCACCAACCACCAGCCAAATGCTGGTAAAATATGCAAGTCGTGGCGGGTAAATTTGCTTCACTCACCAGCCAAAAAAACAATGGTAATCTATTGAGTGGCTGCTAAAATTTGAACATTCCCCAGCCATTTAGTAGACAAAAAAGTTAATTTTGCACCCTGGATTCCAACCTGCAAGAGATCATAAATGGTCACTGCACTGTGGTAACTATAAAAAATGCAACACATTTTGTAGGAAAAGGATTGTGAAGAAAGAAAGGTTATATTCAAACCTCATTGGACCCAAGTGTGTAAACCATTAATCTACTCTAATTGAGTCTAGTCAGCATTTGCCATGATTGAATTATCATCAGCATGGTTCATAACAACAGAGCAATGCACCATTAATCAGCTTCTAATGTGCCACCATTTTCCTTTTAATCATAATCCCAAATCAGCAACTGATTTCTTTTCCTCTTATTTACATAAAAAGAACAAAAATCACAAATGACACATTTGCCTTAGAGGGCTTTACAATCTGTACAATATCTGACACCCCTCTATCATTAGACTCTTGTAAAACCCTAAATAAAACAATAAAACACACAATGGGGAGAAAAAGGAAGAAAACTCAGCAACAGAGGACGGATCCTTTTTTCCTTCTTCAGGATGGACAAGATATAGTACATACTGATTAAACAGCGTAGTGAAATTACAATCTGGAGAAAAACAATGATAATATTCCCTTCAATTTCTGCAATAAGAGAGAGTGGCTGCACCGGAGATGGGCTGCTGAATACAATCTCAAACTTGGACCTAAAAAGTGGGACATTTTGCAAAATAACCTTCAACCTTCTTTCTTTCCATGAACTGGTGTGATGGCGGCGCAACAACGTTTGCAGCAGCCTCTCCTAGTTCTGCCAATGCAGTGTTTTTGTCCATGTCCACGTCTATGTCTGTGTCATCATGTGGAGTGCAAGGGAAATATTTCTATGATCATCAGTTTGTTTTGTACATTTGTAACACTTTTGCTACAAGAAATACTGGCTGGGATCTAAATCAGCTGAGTGCGCTTGGTCTGCTATGCCCAGTGGGCCCAAAGGAGACCACGGCCTTGCCTGGAGCTGCACCAGAGAGGAAACATCGAAAGCAGTGCGACAGGATGTGGAAGCAGTGAAATCGCGGAGGAGTGCAAGCTAGGCTAACTGTTAACTCATACAAACCAACAGTTCCAACAATCATGTTGCCTAATGTTCTCTGGACAGCAAAATGGATTATATAACTCCCCCGTCAGTGCTGGTCACTTGTTGACATGCAAGAGCTGTCTACATCCAACTGAGACATGTACTTTTCTCTCTAAATGCACTCTTATGCACTGTGCTGCTAATTGCTCGTTCTTTTTTTAGGTTTTTTTGTTTTGTTTTGTTGAATTTTTAGATATACAGTATATCTTTATCCTCTCTGTTGTTGCACTGCTATGGGCTGGGAGGAACAGCATTTTGGTTTTTGGTGTATGCAAATACACAAGAAAATGACAATAAACTAAATCTTAAATAAAGTGCAAACATACAGTATATTAAAGGAATAGTTTGACATTTTGGGAAACATACTTATTTACTTTCTTGCAGAGGGTTAGAGGTTAGAAGATCGATACCACTCTCATGTATAAATATGGTTGGCTTGGAGCTGGTTAGCTTAGTTTAAAGAATGAAGACTGGTACCAGTTTCAATCACATATTCAATAGCAGCAAGGGGTCATACTGTGGCTAAAACATTTCATTTATTTTTCATTTTGGTTGAAAGCTCTGAAAAGCTTAGATTATTTTGTTACATGTTCTGTTTCCAAAGGTCAAAAATGACCCTTCATCCTCAAATTTCATTTTGTATCCCGTTGCCTCAATATTTCTTTCACAGTAAGTCCTGTTTTACTGTCTAATGCAGATATTATACTGGAGGGCATGGAGGGCGAATTGCCTCATCTAAAAGAAGAGCTCCAACTCTTGAAATAGTCAAATACTTCTCTGCTCCCTCAACCCAAAACAGGGCAAGAACTACAAGGCCAATATGTTGCCTGCAAAATGTGTAGACAGGACATTAACATTTGAGCCACATAGTAGTAGGCTTTATTAGGTCAGGGTTCATGAGGAGCGGGAGCCATTTAGAAACCTTGGAGCGCTGCCTGTCTCTAGCCAGACGCAGGAAGAGTGGACTCATGGGTTAGGATTGATTACAACATTAACTCCATAGACCTCCATGAATTAGCACGGGGGTTGAAATGCTTAACGATGACTGACACACGTGTTTAGATGACACTCCTTCACACATGCAATTCATTTCGCCATCCGAGGGCTCTTGGCAGGCCCATCGAATTTTTTGCAGCAATGCGAGGTATGGCAGCAGTGCATCAGACTGGCTCACATTTCAAACGGGTGGTTCGTTTGGCGCGGCTTTTTGCAAGTCCTTCTAGAAATAATGTCTGGGGTGGTAATATTTGAATGCTGTCTCCAGGGGCTCTCGATTTACCTCCTCTACCTTCATTGCACAGAGACAGAGGATGCACCAATCAGAGGGTGACACAGCATTAAGTCCTACTTGCGCACAGCTTTGCCATTTTAAGGTCAAGGTATGATCATTTACATGCAGTGAGGTTCATTGATAAGTCAGATATTCACCTTATCAGACACTTTCTCTCATTTTATCTGACTTGATTGATTGTTCTCACAGGTCTTTTGGAGGTTTGATCACTGGCCTTCTCAACAGACAATGCTGTGTTTCTAATCTAAAGCCACTGTGTAAAATGAGATTCCCTTGAGGACTACATCTACAACCCCCCTTATTACACCCCTACATCCTCACACACACACACACACACACACACACACACACACACACACACACACAGTCTCCTCATCCCCAGCAAAGAGATTCCCTAGTCTTGCTATGGAGGGTGGTCTGCCCAGCTACCCTTGCTTGGTTTATTGCGAAGAAGTGTTTGAGTGTGTGTGTGTGTTGGGGGGTGTCTAACAGCAGCTGTCACAGTCACTTGTTAGATGGGACAGTTAACCCTAGATAGCACAGCTGTCAGTCAAAGCAGTCGTGGCACATTTTGCGCAAGGGGGGTGGTGACATGTTGAACTTCAACCAACTGCTGACGCTTGTTCAGGGTAGACACATGGCAATGCACCTGTATCTTGGTCAGCTGTCCTTCACTATACAGGTGCACTCTCAAAAGCTGAGAAGAAATATCTGGTATTATCTGTGTTTGTGTGAATGTCCTCTCCTCTTGCAAAGACATGCAAGTCAAAAGAATTATGACACCCCTATCTTGCCCACAGGTATTCTTCCTTAGTCCTGTGAAGGATTGGTGACCAGTCCTGGGTGTTTCTCTTTGATAAATGAATCTGTGCTTGACATGTTATACCTTTGAAGATCCTTCTGAGCTCAGCTGCTCAGCAAAGGCTTGTTGTTACCTGCTAAAGCAATTTTATTACAGTTTTTAAAGACAACCTTTTGTCAGTTTTGCCTTCATCAAACAGTAAAAGACATAGGAAAGACTTCTGAATTATGATATTTACATTGTAAGCCATGCACAATATGCTTTGGCAATACTATACTTTATGATGGTCATGCTAATAAAGCAAATTCAAAGGTCTCAGAGTAGAGCCAGAGCCACCACAGAGCCATTAATATAAGCAGAGTTACTCCAAAAGGACAGAGACAGCATATTTACAGTCTCAAGTTTTTGGCATGACTTTAAAACCATCATTAGGAGCATGTGTAGTGTCAGAAAAAACAGCTAATAAATACCTGATGTGCCAGATGATTGCTCCGTTGCATCAGTTAGACTGATGAAAACACAGGCCTTTACTGTTTTTATGATTGAACACTGACAAATATCGAAATGCGAAGCTCTCAACATCATGTAAACAAGTAAAGACGCTTCTAAGGAATTAAAGTTGTTTACTCGATCTACCAGCCCCTGATAATGGTTTAAAGCAATACCAAAGGCTTGAAACAAAGATTTTTGGAAAAACTCTTACTATTATATATTCTAAATGTCAGTAGAAATCATATGTTTATGTAGTGTTAAAAACAATGAGCAAACAAACACAGTGAGAAAAGATATGCAGCAACTTTAAATACTTAGTTTAAAGCCAAGCCATTGATTTCCAGACTGGTGGTGATGATTCTTTGGAATCAAGACAATCCACATCTCAATTTCTGAACATATTAAGCACCATATTGTTGGTGACTTACAATGGTGGAAAGATACTACATGGAT
Organism: Thunnus albacares; assembly: GCF_914725855.1. Lineage (NCBI taxonomy): Eukaryota > Metazoa > Chordata > Actinopteri > Scombriformes > Scombridae > Thunnus > Thunnus albacares. Next base: position 24,635,141 of record NC_058108.1, on the reverse strand, counting down.
GAGGTTAAATCAATGCATGGACAGTTGAGATAAACAATGTTCACTCAGATATTTCAAACCTTTGATTTGTTTCTTTAGATTTGGGTCTATAAGAGAGACTTGCTTTGATGTCAGTTAAGCATCAATGAACTACTTTGAAAATGTCTGAAGAATATGCTGTAGCACCTCTGCACAGTAGACTGGGTCATCCTTGGAGTGAGCAGATACTGAGTCATCTAACACTGTTGAAAAATGTCAGGGTCAGATTTTCAAGCAGTATATAAAATATTTTTCTGGATCTTCTTGCCAAAGGCATTTCCATGTTGTCCGTTTCTCTGTGTAACAATAAAACCTTCATGGTCTTGCCAAATGCCAGCCATGATATCTGTAAAGGTCATGTCTTTGGCTGGTTTAATACAGATTTCAAAGGCAAATAGTCCTGATCTTCCCAGACACAGTTGTTAGAGTTACACAGGTTTTTGGGGCCCCAGTACTCGAGAGAGAGAGAGACAGAGAGACAGAGAGAGAGAGGGGATCTGATTGATGACACAAATGCACATCCTTTAACTGCTCTCCTTGTTTCTGACCTATTTCAAGACAGCAATCATAGCTAGATGAGGTCTAATCACAAATATGCTCCTCTAAATCATATAAGAAACGTCTCTCTGGTGTAATGTCTTGCGTCAGATCAAATCTGCATCCTGCTGACCAGATCATCAAGCAGATGTTCCCTCTGTACACCCATGGCTGAGGTCATACCTCAGGAGAGAGGGGGGTCTGTACATCTGCAGCTGGCTGGAGCATTGTAAGCGATAGCCATCATGACATCACCTCTTCCTGGTTTGGCCTCTAAAGACAGATCTGCAGGGCAAAAATAGACCGCTCCTCAAACAAAGCTGATGACTGATTGTTTGCAACAAAAATGATTACGCTTGTGGGTAAACCGCAAGGACATTTGAGGGCAAATGTCATATAGAAAGGAGAGGAGTTGTAAATTGATAATGTGATTGTATATAACTCCAACTCTGTTAAATTGATTTAATGCCAATATTCAACATCTTTGTTCACGGAGGAGCAATTTTATTTCATTGTCTATGATTGTTAAAGGTCACTGGACAAAGGTTTTGGCTGCCTAATCTTACATGTGTAAGGTTAATTCTTTCGAGCAGAATGTAACCCTAAACAACACAAAAAAGAAAATTCTCTGATAGTGAAATTTTGGAAATCAAAATGGGTTTTTTTTCTTGTACTTGTTAGCTTATATATCTATTTTTTAAAAACTTTTTCTTCACACTGCTGGCATGGTTCTATGGCAGTGCTGGTCTGTTTGACTGAAATATCTATTTGATGGATTGCTATGAAATTTTGAACAGACATTAATGAATGATAAATCCTAATGACTTTTCCTCTAGCACCATCATGAGGTTGACATTTTTAGTTTCTAGTGACAAGTCATGTCAATTGGATGCTGTGCAATTTGGTTCAGATATCCATGTTCCCCTCAGGATGAATTATAATCACCTTGGTGACCCCCTCGCATAGTCATATTCTTTGGTTTATTAGCAAATACCTGTAAAGCTAATGACATTCCCAGCAGCCTCAACTGTACTTTGTGTTTGGTGCTAATTAGCAAATGTTAGCATGCTAACACATTAAACTAAGACGGTGAACATACAGTAAACATACCTGTTACGCATCAGCGTGTTAGCATTGTCATTGTGAGCATGTTAGCATGTTGATTTTAGCATTTAGCTCAAAGCATCACTGTGCCTATACAGGCTCTTTCCTGTATGAATTATGAATGCCTTGTCTTTTTGCATTTTTGATTGTTGGTATGTTTGAGTGTGTATTTGTTGAAATATTTGGGAAAATGTAGAACATTTTTGTTAAATTAAAAGGAGAAGAGCTGCTATTCTATATCTTTATTAACAGAAAAGAGATGGGTGAAATGTTTTAGTACACATAAATACATAACAACATTTAGCTTCTCTAACTCTAACTAAGGATGGTGAACAGGCCTTTGGTCTTCTCCAGTATCATGAAACAATATGACATAAATGTTGCTGCAATTTTCTGAGCTGACGATTATTTAAAACTCAAACTACTGCAGGTGAATAAGCAGTAAATGAAGTGAAGCAAAGGCTACATATGGCCAACATGGGAATTCCCTCCTCATTTGGGGAATTGGGGACAGAAACTGTGCCCAGACACTGTCATGATGTCACCAATCTTTAATTGATCCCTGGTTGCTGTTGTCATGTGATCAGGACATATATGTGTGTGTATGTGTGTATGTGTGTGTGTGTGTGTGTGTGTGTGTGTGTGTGTGTGTTTAACGGGGACAGAGGGATTGATAAATTTTATAAGGACTTGAACAGGATCAGACATTGACAGAACAAGCTCACTTAACTGCCCAACCTTATTAGATAATCTCTGCTCTCAACTCTCATTCAGTTCATTCCTGAGTAAACGAACTGAGGCTTTGCTCATGTGTGAGCGTGGTGTCATGTGTTGCTTTCAGCTGGCTAAGTGCACCACCCTTCTTCTCTCCCCACCCCCACTCCTCCATCCTCAGTTTAAAGACTCTGCCCTTGGGGGGAGACCCATCGATCACGGGCATTTACAACAGTCCTGCCTTTCAGGACATCAGAGCAACAGTCGGCTGCTCAGTTTGCTGCCGGCTGATACACCTTTCCAAAACCTGCTCCTCATGAATCCACAAGAGTTCTCAGGCCTAGATTTTTTTTTCACACTTTGTGAGGAATGTAGGATGCTAAATGTCATTAAAATCTTTTCAAAACAAAAATAAATATTGATAGTTTGTCTTATGGTATTAAAAGAAGCTACCTGGTAGAACCTAGTTACTAGAACTTAGTATCATTATAAACAAAAATGAGTTACTATAAAAGGTGCATCTGCATTGTGATTTGATGAGAGCACAAAGCCACATTTAAACTCATTATGCAACATGACATAACTTCCAAAGTACAAAGTGTTGACTGTTCATCAACTGGAATGAGAAATAACTGTGCAAATATATTTTTTTATATTTATATATTTTTTCTCCATTTTGCAGTAGCCTTTCTCTCTATTTATATTAACTGTTATCCTGTTTATCATGTCTTGAGTTTTTAGGAGGGGTCTCTGTATAAGCTTTTAGCTTCCTGCCTCTCCCGCACAAGTGTTTGTTTACTTTTCAGTATTTGTAGGTACAAGTGATATTTTACATGTGTTATATTTCCTTGTGTACAAATCAAACCCTATTTTTCTAAAATAAAAAATGTGCAAACAAAACAAATAAAAACACACCTTAGTAAGAATAGGAATTTAATGTGTATTATTATTTGTTTGTTTTTTTATATTTGACATATCAAATCCCAAGGATGGTTAAATGCACATAACATGAGTTAATACAAGGAGTAAAAAAAACATGTGAGTAAAAAAACAAAAATCACATCATGTCACATCTCTAGAAAATGAGAGATGCCAACTGTTTGAGTACAATGTAGCAGACATGCATATTAATCATCTTTTTATGAGCGCAATGTGGTTAATTTTTCACTCTCTTCAAGCATGCAAGTCTTTCATCAATAATTCAACATGAATCAATTACAAACTTTTTATGAATAAGCTTTTATTTGGTGTAGGCTTTAACAATTCTTATTTGTTACCATTTTTCCACAGAAATGAAAAAATATCAAGTTAACAGACACAATCTTCCACTGATAAAGAAGAGAAGCTGATCTAAAAGTAGATTCTGAGCACCACCTAGTGGTAGAAAGTGGTCAGTAAAAGATTTGGTCAAAAAGCTAAAAATAGATAGATAGATAGATAGATAGATAGATAGATAGATAGATAGATAGATAGATAGATAGATAGATAGATAGATGAATGGATGGATGGATGGATAAATAGAGTACTTTCTCCCTAGAGAGAGAGAGAGAGAGAGAAAGAGAGAAAGAGAGTAGTAGTGAGTAGTAGTACTTTTTGACAAAAAGTCAAGTCAAGTTCTACACAATTTAAATAAGTAGAATAAAAAAGTAGAATAAAAATAGAATTGTAAACTTTAAGGCAAGATATTGCTATTGATGTGCAAATTAAATGTAAAATTGTGTATTGCCACCCAGTGGAGGAGTCTCCCCTCTCAGCACAGAGGGGAGTCATTGTAGACGGCTGTTGCGGGGGGCAGGAATGACCTCCTGTAACAGTCCTTATTGCAGCGGAGCTGAAGGAGCCTCTGATTGAAGATACTAATTCAAAACATTAATTTTTCCACTGCTGAGAATGTCAGCTTGAAAATGTCACTTTGATAAACTGTGTGACATTATCGTAAAAGATAAAATTTAAGTAAATATCCATGCAACTGTAAAAATCACTGTAACAAGCATAATGAGACAAATTCAGTGCATAACTCATTTATAAATTGTAAGCTCCCTCTTTTTTTGATAACATCTATACTCAACTCTCAAATGAACAAACCACGATAAAGAGTTTTTCTTTGTTGATGATATTCTCTTTAAACTGACAGACTGAACAGTTCTTCAGATCATAAAGTAGTGTATGTGTGCATAAGTGTGTGCATGCTGGTCCATTGCACAAACAAGGTCTTCAGGCAGGGTTTCCTAGCGTGATTCTCAGTGATGCTCAAGATTTATCATGTTGTTTCAGCACTAGCTCACTTGATTACGTCAAACAAGGGTGACGATTATTAGATATGATAGATTTCCACAGTTGCACCAACTGTATGTTCATTCATCTGAGACACTTGAGAAGCTGAGTGAGAAACAGGAACTACTCTAATATGGAAAGCTTGTTACCGGATGTCAAAGCCAGGACTCCCCCCACTCTCCTTCTTCTCTACATCCTATGAAAGAAGGCACAGATTGTGTTTAAATGAGAGAGAAAAATGTGATTGTTGGTTTGTAAATTGAAATTAACTTAGGCAAGCTTTCCATACTAATTAATCTTGTTGATATTTGGTCAACAATTTGGGTTGAATGTGGCCTCAAGCTCAAATAAGAACTTGTTCATCCCTAAAATTAGGATCTGTGTCTAAAAACAAGTTAAACTACATGTTAATTATCCTACTTTAATGATATTGTACATTTCTTCTCTCATTATATTTATTACAATTTGTAGCAGGTTAAAGCAATATGTATAATTTAGAGTGAGCAATTTTTGGCTCAAATATCCCTGTAGGAGTTTACAAAAGGCAAATTATATCAAAGTTCATGTAAACACATTCACATTTTCATCACTTTTATTAAGTCTCCAAAGTCAAAGTCTGAAGGGAAATGTTAACGGTAATGTTGTGCAGTAAAATATGAATTTAAATGTGCCAAATGGCCCATAAGTGTTTTCCTGCTGGTTATTTGTAACTCAATACCATCAAACACAATGACAAGGTCTCCCTGATAGGTGGCCATAATGAAGCTGTGTTCCACTACAAAGGCAGTTTTCTTGGCACAGAAGATGAATCTATGAAAAAAACAATAATGTGCTTAGGGTTTTTTTCATCATCATCATCATCATCACTATCCACTCACAGAGGTTGTCCCATCTGTCTAATGTTTGATTTTATTTATTTATTTATTTACCTTTATTCACTCAGGGGAAACCAATTTAGAGCAACGCTCTACATTTGATGAGCCTGGAAACGTAACAAACAGGCAGTGGGCTCATCTATCAGGTACCAGCAGGTTTAACTAAGCAAAGGCTGCCCTTTGCAGTTCACCACCTGAGAGGTTTTGGACCTACAGCCATCACACACACACAGGAATGGAGAAAAGTAGACTCTGGGTAAAGGTGAAGGATGGGAAATTGAATTAATGGTAAAATATTTGTTCTCATGTGTTGAGAAAAGTGGTTTAAATTTCGACTGCCAGGCTGAGAACCTACTTTGAATTTGAGTCTAATTCTCTGGGGTTTGTAGGTGACGTTATGAAACTGCGCCTCTCCTGGGTTTTCATATAAAAATGATTAAATTGTATTTCTTTTCAAATAGTCACAGTTAAACTGCCAAAGGCATCACTCAGCACAAAAGGCAGAGTTAAAAAGGAAAACTCCAGGCAATCATACCTCCTTCATCTGGTGTCAGACATCCTGCCAGAATCCAATTAGAGCTTTACGGCATAAATGACAAACTTCAACACCAGAATACCACAGTATGTGCACACACACACATTACCGTTCCCTCCAAGCATGACCATGATTTCAGAATCTGAGATCTCTCCTCACTGATCACCAGGGAGAAGTCACAACTTTTTGACATCACCTCATCACTGGTCGTTTCAGTTGCTTTGAGCACAAGCAAGGTCTCTCTGAAAGTCAAAGTCTCTGCAGGAATATAGCCTAACAGGAAGATATTGATGCCTAAGAAGTGAAGGAAAAACAGAACTATTCTATTCTATTTGTGCTGCTATGGACACACCACTGTTTGTGTGTTAATAATGGCATATTGTACATATTAACCACACTTTTTATCACATGCTCATGAAACTGGTGACCCCACATTGAGATAGTCTGGAGAAATCTGAGTTGTGGTCGCATTTTTTCCCTACAGGAACTTTATGACACACACACTGTCTGCCTTCAACCTCTTAGACTTTATCACAACTATGTTTAGGTTTAACATTAAAAAAAGAGTAAAATTTTCTTTTTTTTAAACCAAGTTATATATTCTAGATTAAATAAAAGCTGATCTACCTAGTTTCTGTTTTATACACAACACAATTAATGACACTTATCACTGGGCCAGCTATAAATTTAAGTATCACAAATAACTATAAATTTGGGACTAGGGCCTGACCGATATATATATCAGCATGGCCAATATTATTGGCAGATTTGACCATATCACAGATATATCAGAGTATGTGGGCTCAAGAAAAAGTACAGAAATGCTAAAGACATGTTGGCAGTAATTTAGAAACAGTGTCTCTAATAAATTGCTTGTCCACTAGGGAAAACTAACAAGTTTATTTTTCAGACTGTAAAAAGTGCAGCTTAGAACATATTTCATTCATAATCTTTTCATAACCAAATTTAAAGGATTATCTTATCATGAATCATGCATATTTGTCTTTAAAAAATCTAGTATTGGTCAAGCTTTATTTGGGAAACACATGCAGGTCAATGACAGTTTTGATGAGGTCGGTGAGGTTTTCTATCTTTTAGAATACAAAGCATCTAATTTCAAAGGGTCATTGGCCATAGCACTTACACACAAAAACAGTCAACAGATGGATGTTACAGTACAGGACTATTCCTGATGCTGAAAGGCATGGTGACCATTCCATATGTGCTGGGCAATCCGTAGAGGCAGCAGATGAAGTCGGACAGGTAGTCCAGGACACTTAGGTCATCCTGCATCTCTATGATATATCTGTAAGGGAAGAATATTTCACACCAGGAAATATTTTAAATTCTTCCTCCTTTCCGTCATTACAGTTAACATCCCACTAACATCCAGACAATGAGTAAGAGTTGTTTCCATGGTTGTACCACTGGCCTATCTGAGGTGATCTAAGGGACCAAGTGTTGACGGCAGCTTTTGACCACTGTTTCATATCGAGGTAACTGAACTGCTCAACAAACATGAAGCTGAGGAATGAAAAAGGAAAGTCTGAAGTTATACACCACTGACAACCTCAGAAGACACCAACTCAGTGATAAGAACAAAGCTAATTCAGATGCCTGATTGTCAAATCAATCAATTAGTTAAAAACTAATTAAAACGAATAAAACGATTTTAAAAAAGCAGCTTGAGATTGAAGTAATAAACACAACAGGTGTATATCAAGAACAATGCGACAATCTATATGGATATATCTAAACGAGTCAAGTCGACAGCCACACCAGCATCTCTGTAAGAGAGAGTTAACAGAGCTAACAGCACAAATAAAGCGCTGCTACGTGTTATAAACAAATATAATGAGAAACAGAAGGAAAAATCTGGAAGTTCCAACCACTGTCAAAATAATGACTTCTGCATGAATGGGTCTCTGCAAATGACTAAAAAATAACCGACTCCATGTGCAACAAAATATCAAATGTGTTTATAAGTTTTCTTAATGAAATTGTGGCAACACCTATGCTACATGGCAAGATAATGTAAAGAGATGCTTTCAATGCCAATTATCAGGATTTAATGTGTGTAACATAAGTTAAGGAACAGTAAGATACAAAAGAGTCAGGGGAAAAAAAAGAAATGGCTTGACAACAGTGTTGAGACACTACATACCTAGCTGTTTACAGACTGTTTTGTTACCAGGGATGGCAGACACACTCCCCTTGTAACACAAAAAGCAGCTAATGTAATACTTGTAAGCTGATGTACACTCAAATTCAAATATATAAACTGTATTGATTCAAATAGGAATGTTGTTTTTCCTCTGAGGAATCCTGTGATGTACATATGGTCAAATCAAACAAACATTATGTGTTTTCTTTTCATCTAAAGCGAGTGAGTGTTTTCAGTCTGTGAAAAAGTTTGATGACAGTCAGAAGAAAGGCCATATGTGCAATGATTTGCTTACTGACAAGAAACCCCTGCATCAGTCGCCTAAAGAATTTCCATGGCTTATAAATGCAGTGATTAATATCACATGTTTGAAGGATGACAGGGGTTTATGTGATGAAAGCATGACTGGTGGACCACACTGCTGCAAGCACCAACAATATTTGTTGAAAACTGCCAGTTTTGAAGAAAAAAGATGAGAAGATAATAACAGTGAATGAGTCATATACAGTACTGTGCAAAAGTTGTGGGCACTTTCATACAAAGTGCAGTAAACAGAAAAAATAATCAAATCAATATTTGGTGCGACCATGCTTGGCCCTTATAACAGCATGGTTCAGTTTCTCAAGATACTTGTTAAAGAATGTTTGAAGCATGTTGGAGAAATTGCCACAGTTCTTCTGTGGATTTAGGCGTCTCAGTTGCTTCTGTCTTGTCATGTAATCCCAGACTGACTTAATGATGTTGAGATCGGGGCTCTGCGGGGGCCAAACCATCTGTTGCAGGACTCCTTGTTCTTCTTGTAGGTGAAGATAGTTCTTTACGTCTCTGACTGTATGTTTGGGGTGGTTGTCATGCTGCAGAATGAATTTGGGACTGATCAGATGGCTCTCAGATGGTACTGCATGATGGATAAGAATCAAAACATGTGTGCTTAAAACTTTTGCACAGTACCGTATGTAGACTAAATGTGAAATTGATGGTGCTTCACCTTGTTTTGCTGGTCAACAGCAACTTAGAATCTGTGTCAAACAGTCATTTGTAATTAGAAAGTCTTGGTCCAGAAAAGACTATTTTAAATTTTAGGGAAGGAATTATTTTTTCCAGCTCCTTCATCCAAAGAGAATCAGAAAGTCAACCAAGATGTCTTACTCTCAGTTACTCTTGACAGAATAAAAAGGAACCTTGTTTTATACATATCTACTACCACTAATACCTCAACTACTCAACGACCTCTGATCCCTTTTTGTATCCATAGCACAAAAGAAACAGTTTTAATGTCCTTGTTTTTGGCGTAATGTACTTGTTACTGTGTAAATATGCACATTTCTCAGTTGAATGTTTGCCTTGTTGGTGTGTTGTTGATATATGGGAGTTTTCATTTTTCTAGATATTTCACTGGAGAGTAAAAGTAAAATGTTTAGAGTAAAAGTATTTGCAGTGATGAGCATTTTCTTTAATGTATTTGTGAATGAATATAGACCAATTTCACTGAGGTCTGGTTACAAACCATTGACACAAACTGTCCTGCATTTAATCTCCTTTACCTTTTTGATCCTTTATCATCCTTTACCCACAGGTATTATTGCCCACTCAAAATGTTCACTTTGAAAAATTGAATCTTTTCCACTTTTTAGACCATTCCTTTTTGTGTGCGTGTCTTCTAGTTGTCCATAAGATGTCAGTGTTGCACTACGAAAAGTCACCATCCTCCAAAAAGGTAAGTCAAAGGAGCCTTTGAGAGTCCCTTGGCAGCACCTGACTCACAACTAAACACTGGTGCATTTGGATGGAAAATCAGACTCTCACTCCGGCTTCAAGAAACATTTCATGTCAAATTATTTAAACTTTTCCGTCAAAATAGACTAAATTTTTTTGAGAACATGTTTAAAACTGAAATGGTTTGCCAGTAATTCATGAAGCTAACATGGAGGTCAGCATTGATTTCTATGGTGCCAAAATAGACGGAGTAAAGCCTAAAGTAAAACAATAACTCAACCAATGGTTCATAACATCTCAGCAATGGAAGAGACTGCCAGCAGCGGCTGCAGTGCGGTCAGGTTGAGGTGAGGTTTTGGGGTTGTCGGTTCCTCCTCAAGTTTAGCTTAAGTGGAAATTGAGGTTCGGTTTGGCCTGGCTTGTGTGGGTATAGAAATGGAGCGGGAAATGGGGAAGCTTCTTGAGCAACACACTGTTCCTTTGCAGTGTCAGATGAAAGATGGGCCAGCAATTAACTAAATTGCAAAATAGGTTTGTGTCTAGATAGTGTAAACATCGAATCATCTTGTACCATGATTGGGTTCTGCGCTGTCAGAACAGTTAAGTTGGACATCAAATCAAGTACATGAACATGCAATTTGAGCACTACAGTAATGAAACAATTTCCACCCATTGAAGTTTTTAGCGGAACACACTGTTTTCATTTCTCGGTTCCACTCTGAAAATTTAGAGTGTGTCCCCATGGGCAGGGTGGGGCGGCGGCTAGGCAGAGTGAATGGGAAGGTATTACACAGCATGACTACAGTCCGTCTCTGTGTCTATGTCTATGTTCCCCGACTACTGCCCTTGTGAGATCACCGGCCACTGACAGGGAATTGGCTTCAGTCTGCTCCCACTGAGTGATTCCCCTGCCGGACAACCTGCCAAGCAGTGAGCTTGCCAGCAACCCTCTCATACATTCCTCAACATAGTGGCCGCTGCCAGCATGGCGAGTCTGGGTGGGTGCCACCCAGTGCTTCCTTAGCTGCCCCAGACACCTGAACTAGCACAGGAGTGGAAGAGAAAGAGCGAGAAACAGGGATAGGTGGGAGGGTGCATGGTGGGAGTGAGAACTCTGTTAAATAGCCAGGAAACAGCCACTGCAGCTGTTGTGGCCTTTCCCACAACGATTCCACTGTTCCAGCTTCTAGTACGGCACTAATTAAAACTGTGCCCATCCCTCTTCTTGCCAGAACTTTATATGCACACATGCATTCAGGCACATGCTCACTTTCAAACTCATATACATCCCAGCCCTCCAACCCTTGCCTGTAACTCTAAAAGTTGCCCTCTTCAAAACATTTGAATTAAGTTACTGAACACCATTTCAAAATGCATCACTTTTGTCCTTTTCCTATGCTGACTGAAAGGAGTCTTAATTGACTTTCTTACCACTTAGGGGTAGCAGAACAAGCTGTAAATACAACATTGACCTATAAAAGTTATGGGTAACATGTTTATTTACACATCCAGCAGACACAAAGCAATATAAGCATTCATTTAGAGTTGTGTCTCTGGTCACCTGATGAATGTAAGTCCAATATTCACTCTCCTTTTAGCTCTGGTTTGGTCTCCATCAACTCCTGAATGCTGGCTCCTTAGCGGTTAAATGCTCCATTACGTTCACCTGTTAGTCACTAATTTTGTAACTGTGGTGTTTGGTGCTGGGTAGGTAGGTTACTGTTGGTTTATTTTGCTGGAAACAGCTGTAGCTGGAAACATGATTAGAGCGGTTAGAGTGAACTAAAATAGGAGAGTTACAGGTCGTAAAACTAAAACAATGAGCTGAAAGATGCTGAAGCCATCTGTAGAGCTGAGACAGGTGATAATTCTTTTTGAGTTTGTCACTACAAGTGACACTGTTCCACATTACACGTAGTAATTCATCCATTGTTATTTTAAAAAATATTGATATTAATATTTGTGTGATTGATTCCTTCTCGCCTCTTCACTCTTTTTCTCCTTTACGTTTCTCCTTGTGCTAATGAAAGTTAACAGTTCGGAAATTGGGTAGTGATGCCTGGTGTAATGAACGAAAAAGTGAACATCCCCCAGCCAAGATGGTGGAATTGCTCCAAAAAGTGTCAAATAGTCCTCATGTTGTGCCCAGGTTTTGTGCACTGGACCAAGATATCACATAAGTCCACATATTGATTTAAATTTTCCCAGATCCTACTATAAAATCTTCATATTGTTTGTTTTGTCCAACCAACAGCCCAAAACAGAATTCAAATATTCTGTTTATGATAAGAAACAAATGCTCACTTTTAAGATGCTGGAACCAGGAAATGTTTGGTAATCAATAACTCAAATTGATTAATTGACTAATCATTTCATCCCTAGCAAACTCTTCTTTCCATACCTTGGAAGAAACACATGTTGTAAATGAAATATCTTGAAGAAATATCTTGATTTTCTCAACAGTTGTGATCTAATTGTGGCGCAAAAAAATAATGAAGTGTGTTGGCTTTCAAGAGAAACCTTTGGTCAGGGCCACTTCCCTTCACCTTCTCCAGAGTGGGCATTCCTATATAGATTAGCGGGAAATCTTTCCTGTTTCATCGAGGATAATCCCCTGAACAAGGCTGCTCAGCTCTCATATTAAGAATGATTTAGGCACAGTGAATTCCGGTCAGGTCAAATCTCCGCTTTCATGTTATGATGTGGCTGTTCCAGTTGTTTTACATACCTTGCAGAGAGGATAGATGCAGGCAGAAGAAAGGAGAGGAAAAGAGGGCAACTTATTACTGTTCAAACAGAGTTCAAAGTCGTCATGTGGATTTGAAACATGAATTAAGGTCACTGATACACTGCAGCTCAATCCATTTGAATGAAAGTGTGTGTGTGTGTGTGTGTGTGTGTGTGTGTGTGGGTGTGCGCATGCTTGAACAAGGGTGTCTGGGAGTTAACTTTTTAAGACGTTTGAGGTCTTACGGATATTTCCACATCAGGTTTTCCTTTAGCCTCACAACACACACACACACACACACACACACACACACATACTACCCACCACATAGCAGAACATTCATCAGGACTGTATTAGTATGAATGGAAATTACAACAAAGCGCGGGTGCACATGGGCTTTTTTCCCGGGGTCACACAAGAGAGTGACTCACATGTATTTACCCCACATAATGTGATTTAAAAGTGACTGAGAGGACACTGCTGGGTTTAAGATAACAGGAAGCTTTAATTATCCCCGTGGCAAAATTGAGTATAGTGGGTTAGTTAAGCTGCTGCGATGTGATTCTATTTTCATTTCTAAACTGAAACAAATGAGCCTAGTTCGTTTCTTTCTGTCCTTTTTTGGTGCAGATTCATGAATACCGGGAATGATACAGCAACAGAACCAATAAGATCAGCTTTATTTAGTTCAGCTCATTTTAGTTCAGTTCAACAGTGTATAAAAGAAATCTTGGAAGATTGCTGTAGGCAGTGAGCTGTCACACTCTCTACTCTGCTGCACATTTTGTAGGCAGAAGCAAGCAAGAGAAAATGGCTCCCTAACAAGATTTATAATTTTACGCCATGAGTTCAAGCTTTGGCTCATTCCCCTCGAGTGGGATTGGTCAGCATTTATAATTTTAATCCATTCATGGAAACACTGCACTGTGTTCCTCTTCATAGTGACTGTGTGTCAGAGGAGATGTGGCTCCAATAGGAACATAATACCAGAATTAGCCGTGGAAAAGCCTCCTCTGATGGAGCGCAGGGAGAAAAGACTGGCTTATTTCAAGCTAAAGTGAAAAGGACAGTACGGGCAAGACAGGGGTTTTAGTGGTTTTACAGTTCAGTGGTGGTGTTTGAAAGCACGGTCTTTCAGCAACGTGGGTGGCATGGTTGTTTCTAGCATCTTTGCTATTGTATTGTCATTGGCTCTATGCACTTGTCAGCATCATTGCTCACTTTCTCAGGATAAATGTTGATTTTGCTTTATATAAAGAAAGCCGAGGAGCAGCGCTTTGATATGTGAAATTGCCATGGCCTCGGTGTGAGAGCTTGTGTCACTGCAGATGTCCAAATTCCTCTGACATGTTTATTGTTTTCTTTTATTTTGCGGAGGCCATTCTGCACTGCTCTAGCGCCACTGTTCCCGTAGCTACTCCTCCATGCGAAATCTGGTGTGTCATGTAAACAGAGGAACAGAAAATAACAAGCACAAGAAAAGGGAAAATTTCCACCCCGGCGTCGTGCTTCTTTTTCTCTCTCGCCCCCTTCAGTGTACCCACCACTTGTTGTCCTTTATTTGTAGCCTAAGTGCTTTGGCATTAAGTCTTATTATTTTTTGGTAAATAAACCAGTTTCTGGTAGGAATTACACACAACTTGGTGTGAGGTCCATTTCAGAAAGGGGGCCTGGTTCCTTTTATCTAAAATGTTTTCTATTTCTGCTTTTGTAAGACACTTTTGACTGCTTTGAAAGAGAGAAACCAGGTTTTTCTTGCGTTTCTGGGGGTGAGGTTGGGGATTTTTCTCAGCATTGTGGTGAGATTTATTCGAAGAGGCTGCATTTTTTCCTGATTTCCCTCTTTGTTCTCTGTAAGTAGTTCCAGGTCCCCCCTCACTCACTCACACACACTCATCTGTGTGTAAGTGTGTGCATCTACGTGCACGAGGCTCTGTGATTTTGCGCATGGGTGTATATGTGTGTGTGTGGAGCCCATGTGTGAATGTGTGTGCGTGAGGGTGAGGCGGGGACTTGATGTGACACCTGCTGTTGGGATGAATAGGGTCAGTGGCAGGGCCCTTCAGCAGGCAGCAGCTGCTTGTTCTCACTGCAAGCCCGACTCTCTCAGCGCTCCAAAGCCTCCAGGACTACAACTGAGACCCTGACACAACACATAGTGCCCCCTACCATCATCTCCTATCATTACAGTTATTATCTTCAAGTATTGCAATTCCCTCTCTCTTTCCTTCCGAACGATCTTAATCATTCGGAAGGAAATGTGAAATTGACCTGAGAAAAACATCAAAAACGAACTTCAATTTCCATTCTTGCGCTCTCTGAACGCAGGAAGAGGTTTCCAGACAGCTGCTGACAGACAAAGATTCTTGGTATTTGGTTGGTCTGACCTGTCTATGCTCTCTTGCTGTGTGGTAGTCTGCCCTGCGTGTGACTTCCTAGGTCTGAAAACATTCCCTGTGGCAAAACAGAAGAAGAGGGCAGAAGATAAACAGTGAGGTATGAAAACATCCATCTGTTTTTGCCTGAAAATGCCCCCGAAGTGACTATTTAAAGTTTGTCTTCTTTTTTAATTGATTTAAACAAGAAATTCAGGAAACTAACATCATATCGACCATTTACTGACATATCATATTGTTGTAGAAAGTAGTAAATATTGTTTTACAGCATTTTGTTTCACCAAATGTCAGTGTTCAGTTTGAAGGTAGCAGAGAGATTCAGTATCTTATCTATCCAGCAGAGGTCAGCCTTTTATTAACAAATTCTGATGTGGTCACACAAAACTTCATTTTTCATGAAAGACTTGCAGTTAAGAGAATATTTAATAAATTACTGATGATGCACAAGCAATATTGGCAAATTTTGTTTAGTGTTTTCTTTGGCGAAGTAGGAATAACACGGGTGGTGTCTTTGTGACACTGTTGTTGCCAGCGCAAGGAAAACCCCTTGTCATCACCGTCCGTTTGGGCTGTAGCACTCAAGCAAAGTACAGAGTGTGGTCCTGTTACAGTACATTTGTTAAATGAAGGGTTTCTTCAACAGACATCACACAAGCAGCCAGTGATGCTGGGATCGTTCCAGGCTTTGCCTCGCTGACTGTTGACTGGAGAAATAACAGCTATAACTGTAGATGGACACAAGCTTTCCAGTTGTGTTGAAAATTCTTTACATTACTTAACAAAATACTTGACATTACAACATGTTTTGTCCTGAAAAGGTTGTTTTTTTTCAACCGAATACCTCTTAAATTACCCTCTAATGTTGCATGTGTCACTCATGGTTTGAACCATGAAGGTTGTGAGAAGTTGCACTAAGATGAAGGTTGTATGGGCTTGGTCCTTTTGGAGAGTTTGTAATTGAAGTACATGACAGCCTTGGACTGTGGGGCTCTCCTGGGCCAGCAGGTGCGTCCGTTGCCGAAGTAGTCCTCCAAACACTGACAGGTGTAGGAACCATCTGTGTTGACACACTGAGCATGGCGGCTGCACTGGTGAGACCCGGTTAAACATTCATCCTTATCTGTGGAGAAGAGGAGAAGGAGGTTTGAAATGTTTCGTAATGACGAATACATGTCAGAGTCTTTTTTATGTCAGAGCAAGTAGGGGATTGGTTACATTACAGCAAGAAGGTATGCTGAGGCTGCTCCACAGCTAAGTCATATGAGATCAGCGTGGAGAGTGTCTGTTTCAAACCTGCTCGAGAGATAATTTTGCAATGCTCATCACATGGATGAAAACAAAAACAGCATGTGGGTGAGCCCACAGCTGAGTGGGTGAGCTATGAGTGCTCATCAAATAAACATGGTCTCTAGATCTCCGCTGCCAAAGCACATCTTCACATGATCCCTCTCTCTGCCAATTAACACAGATGAGGAGAACATGTGTGGCTGTGCTGTGATCCATTTAGTCATTTTTCAGTGCTGACATGGAGCAGATCTGGATGCCGCAAAACAATCTCCAACATGGGCGACCCTGTGGCCTTGTTGACGTAAACCATGTAGTCGCCATGTCCCTGCTTTGAGTCCCTCTGCTCTTTCTTGTGTCTCCTGTCTATCTCTACTGTTAAATAAAGGCAAGTGTTGAGAAAAAAAAACCTCATGCATACCTGTACATTCATAAACACAAAACACATTGTCACATATACCACAGGATTTTATGAGAAACGTGACCATCTGCTTCGCAAAAAGTGGTCGACTGCATATTGAAGTCATATTAATGTAATTAGAAATGATTAGGAGTGTTTTTTCTTTTGTTTTTTTTACCTCGACATTGCACTGAGCCCTGGAGTGTCCCCATCACAAAGCCATCTTGACACGCACAGAAAAAGCTGCCGAAAGTGTTCCTGCAGGTCCGGCGTGGTGGACACACATCAGCATCCCGCTGACACTCATCTACATCTGCAACACGACACATACATGTGTAACATCAGCATCACATTTCATTGCACAGGTCACCTGCAGAAGTAGTCAGTACAAATCTATCTGCCCACACACACACAGACACAAACACACACACACACACACATACACACACCTAACCCAGATGACATGGTGCTTTAATGTTTCTTGCTCAAAACAATAATTACCTTCAAAAAGACACGAGAGGCACAAATGAGTACCTTGACCTTGCAGCCACCTCTTTGTACTGAAGCTTTGAAAGGTGCACTGCTGTTCAAAAACAAGGATGACCCAAACACACAAATGTTTCACCTCAGGTGTTAGGTCCCTCATGTTCCTCTTTTGAACTACCTTTTTTTTATAACAACACAGACATAAATGATTCTCTTCTCTTTCAAGAACTTCCTCAAGTCAGTTTTGACTATAGACTGAATTGCCAGACACACCCAGGTACATCTATTTTATTAGTATATTATTATTATTAGTATATTAGTATTATTATTAAGATTTAGTTTAACCTTTATTTTATCAGCATAGCCTCTTAAGGTCAGGGAGTCTCTTTTTTTGAGGGGTCCTGGCTCAAACAGCAGCACAGATTACAGATAATAATACAGTAAAATTAAGTTCAAAACTGTACAAAACTAAAATGTGGACGTACATAAAAACAAGCACAAAATAGCCCTGCAATAAATGCTGTTATCTTTTTTTCCCCATCCTCATATATATCAGTGGCAATAGACTGCTGTATTGAACTGCATTTGTTGTTCTCATTCGTCCCTAATAAACTGGCAACTTGGTCTATCTCTGGTAAATGTACAGATGCACTCAAACTCAGAACTATTTAAAATACAGTTGTGCATCGGTGAATGCACATGCTTGAAAGCTAAATTGTTCCCACCAAAAGCTCTCCCACAGTGTGAGAATGTCTCCTGAACGGCCGTGAGACCGGGGGAAGGCTCGCTTCATTACAGGACAGGAGGTGTCTGCGGCCAGTGCTTTATTAGAGCTGAGTATGTTTTTCTCTTCATTAGGTAATTAAAGGCTTTTCACCATTGGGTGGACAGACCCAGCGGAGAGGTGCCATTGGTGGTAAGTAAGCTGTAGGTAGATGAATGGTGAAGCTTCACCTTCTTTACAAATAAAGTCATAAAGAAAAGATTTGGCAAAGCATAATGGTTGGAGCAACACACAATTTAAAAAAGAGGTGAAAAGCAAAAAGAGAAACTTTGTGCTCTGGTGGTTAGCGCAGGAAGTATCTGGGTTGGGTTTGCAGCACTGAATGACGCTGGCTGGTCGAGAACACTCGCCTTTTTCATAGTATTTAACAACAACCATTTTAAAAAACCTGCAGCAGCGAGCGCAATGTCCTGCTTCACAGCTCTTTGCTCTAATATGTTCGAAATTAATGACAAATTAAGCCACAGAAGAGATTCTATGATGATTTTATGATTAGACAGTGAAGTTCAGTCTTTGTTAAACCTGCAGGTTTAACTGATATTAGGTTTAAATGATATTTTTAAATAATAGGTTTAAATGATATTTTTGGCCACTGGGGGCAGTGTAAACAGGCTTTAAACACAACATAGACGTATTATACCTTCTAAGTTGATATGGCAAACTTGTTAGCAGACACACCTCCAGCAGACATGTAGCAACATTATCATTCATATAGTCGTGTTTCTGGCCACCAGAAGGATGTAAGTCTAATATTCACTCAATGTTTAGCTCTGTTTTTGTTTTTGTTATTTGATCTATTGTTAATATAAGAATATTGATTGGACCAGCTTTAAGATAACCACTACCACAGCTTCCGTGATGACTGAAAATGATGTCAGGGGGATGGATGCTTGCTTCCTTTTGTATTTAGGTGAAATGACCACCTCCTTCAAACATGAACACAGTGTGAGACAAAATAATAAAGTGAATATAAATGGCAGTTCACTCTGACTATCAGGCTAAGAACAACAATGGAAATGTGCTAAATCTAAACACGTGAGGCATCTCTTTTTACAGTGGTTCATAATGATAAGCTGAGGGGTGTTTCTGAAGAACTACCTTCACAGGTCTTGTTGTCAGCGGCCAGGTGGAGGCCGGGGGGACACAGACAGCGCACTGCTGCTCCCCCTCTTTCCATCTGGCAACCAAACTGGCAGCGCAGGGAGAAACATGCGGCCTCTCCTGGAAGACAGACAGGGAAACACTGGCTGAGAAATGGGCCACTGGATCACCACTGAGAGAGAATACACACACCTCATGCCACCACACACATAACATATGAGTCCAGCCTTGTTCTCTGTAACACTGGGACAAGTGATGAAGCTATAACGGTGATCATTCTCTTTGACCTAACACTACACCACAATAACCAGTATCTTAGATAAATCCCTGATTAATTTGCCCTTGAAATACCCTCTATACACTTTGTTATGATATCACTTACTCTAATATAAACTGTGAATTGCTGTCATAAACATTTATGTTAGCCTAAAAAGGTGGGTAAACTGAGTACCAAGCCCTCAGATACTTTAACCTCCTATTATGGTATGAAGATGGCAGATAGACTTTGTGGAAAACTACTCCAACATCACAAATATCATCTGTCAGTCTACAGATTTTCTTCATTTGGGCTCTTAGATACCAAACTGTAAGTTTTAAAATGTTCTGTTTAAAGAGGAAATTACTCACCGCTGCAGGTGTATCCGTCTGCACTGAGCGTGTATCCAGGTTCACAGTAACAGCGATAGCTACCGTGTGTATTCATGCAGCGCTGGGAACACGGTCTCTCCAGGAAACCGCACTCATTCACATCTGGAGTCAATATGAAACATTATTCAAGCCGCAGAAAGGAATCCTTGTGGCAAATGATGCAGGGGAACACAGGTAATGGTTAAAAAATTAGAAACATAAGACTGACAACGCTTTGTGCATTGTAGTGTACCTTCATCACACTGCGGTCCTTTGTACCCTCTGGAGCATAAACATTTGTCAGGTCCCACACATTGTCCATATACGCATGACTTCTTGCACACCGCTGTGGGGGACAACGGACATGATATAACCTACTAACATCAATAACAACTGTGCACTGGTGTATGATGATCAGTGGTGGAAGAAAATGTTCATTGTAACAACACTTCATTGTAAGAAAAGCTCCTGCATTTAAAATTTTACCTTAAGTAAACGCACTCATTATGCAGAAGGAACCCTTTCAGAGTGTTATATTATTATATATTAAGCTATTGAATCAGTTGTTCTGATGCATTAACATGTAAGCAGTGTTTTCATGTTTTAGCTGAGGTAGAGCTAATTTTACTTTTACTTTATATAATATTGGATAGTTCAATCTATAATATGACATATTTCAAAAGCTCATGTGTTAATTATCACATTATTTATAAAATTAAAAGTACAATATTTTCCTGTAGGAGTTGAGGAAGAATCATAATGGAACATATGAATACCTAAAAATGTTACTAAAGTAACTAAATGTAGCACAGTGAAAAGTACAATAAAAGTAAAATAATAAATAAAATGGAGGTACTCTGCACTTATGGAAGTACAGCACTTTACAAAATGTATGTAGTTGTTGTTCATTTCATTAAAAGATGAATAAAAAATGAAAATAATGCAAAGAACAGACAAACCAGAGATACAAGAGTCAAACTTTTTCACACTTATTTCCTACTGTTTGTTGTTTCTCCAAGATGCCGGACTGATAACCTGTGAACTCTGGCTAATGTGTCATTGTAGTTGTGCTGTCACTGAATCGCAGAGTGACTTACGCTGACAAATGCCATTAACATTCCTCCATCCAAAACAACAGGAAGTCATCTGACCATAGCTGCAGAGCCCCAGCTGTGCACGACCGCCAGTGTGCTCCAACGCATCCTCCACTGACCTGTGGAAGCTGGGACAAAAGGTTATCAGATCATTAAGCACCATCAAGCCTTCAGGGCTTCAATTTCAGCACAGAATCCAAAGTCTGATGTCCTGGAAGAAGGTTGTACTCTTTAGTATTAGAAAAGCTTAGAGGTATTCTTTTGCCCTCGCTATGCCTGTAGCTATGCAGCAAGCTAAACACACTTACAATAAAGCTTAACAACAACAGTTGGCCTTTGAAGTTTGAGCAACAAATTGAGTGATAGTGATTGCAAACCAGCAAAAGATGAGATAACCTTTAACAAGAATTAGAACAAAGGTGCTGTAAAAATGAGTTAGAACAGTAATAAGGATTCACAAAAGAGCTGTTAAATAAGTTATATAGGCTATGTCCTCCTAATAATCCAACAATGTAACATGACAAGTTTATATAGATGCAAAAATTACTATTGTGTGAATCTATGGCTGTTTGTAATGACACGAAATGATGATGAATAGTAAGTGTCTGAAATCTCAATTTACTGCTCTCCATTGAGTAAACTATTGAGTGTCTATTAAACAGGGAGTAGTAAATGAGTGAGCAAGGGAGTGATTTGTTATGCCTGGAAAAAATAAAGTCTCACCAGTAAAAGAATAACATTAAATCCCCAAAGGAAGAATAACACAGTAATTAATCTAGTAAACATACTCACTGAGTTCCACAAGAGTGAAACACTGTAAAACAGTAAAATACATAACAGTAAGTCCAACAGTAACCTAGAATGTTACATTAGCTGATACATTAGCCTCAGACAGCTAGCTTGGTTAGCAGTAAACTCAGGAAAACTAGATGAACAAATCAACAATCACTAAACAGCTAAAATAAAAAAAGGTAACAGATACAGATAATGCTCCAACAAGGGCTTTTAGGGAGTGAATAAAGGATAATTGTCAATTTTTGCTAAGTCACAGATCTGACTCAATGTAACGGTGTCAGTTAAACTGCCACCGAACTGTTGCTTAGTAGCGGCTGCTACTAGCAACAGCATGTTTAACTGAAACCAACTGCTGCTGGCACAAAAATGAAATTTGACTCGGTCTGTCAATGTAACAGAGCCACAAGAAAAGGTTTCTTTTTATTAGTGTGCTTGCATTCAGCAATACACACTCATTGATATTTTTATTATTCTTCTGCTTCTCCTTCTGGACACTTGTTGTTTATTTACACTTTTCCTTAGAAACGTCCTTCCTTTTCCTTGAGGAGGTTCAGCTCAAGTAGGACATTTAAAATAAAAATAAATTTTACACTTGTACAGACATTTTAACTGTTGTCAGTTCTTACATTTAAACTTTAACTTCTTTCAGCACTTCTATGTCAATTGCAACTACTTTTGGTGTTTGCATTTTGACTGCCACTTCAATTACAACTTCAACTATTTCAGCATTTCATCCAAATGTTCCAACTGCATATTTTAAGCAGCAAGCACGTGTAGAGTTTCCTTAGAAAATGTTTCAGGTTTAACGAGGGTGATTAATTTTTGCCATCCTAAATTTCCTTCTGGTGGATTTACCCTCTTCAACATCTTTGATTACAAAATATCATAACCAAGTCCATACAACAGTTTATTCCTGGATCTTTAGAGCACACTGGAGCCCATTTAATGCTGCTATATACTGTAACTACTTATGAAACACCTTCCTTATTTCCATGCATTCACAGGAAAAGTCTTAAAGAGTGTATTATATTCTAAGCAGCAATCATTTCTCCCTCATTAAAATCTGCTGTCATAAACAAAAGTGTAATAAACTACATGTTCTACAGAACCACTGAGCAAGCTTCACTCATAGCTGCTGTTAAATTTCCTCACACCCACACTGCAATAAGAGGATATTAAATGATTAGACACAGGCCAGTTAAGTTTGTTTCATGCACTCACACTGTACTGACAGAGGTCACCAACAGTGTGTGAGCAAGAGATACACAACCCTTACTATCTTTAAGAAGTTGACTAAAGTCAGCACTTAATTGCTCTTAGGAAAAAAAGTATCCTATATTGCTTTAAAAAGATAGATTACTTCATAAATATCAATAATTCAGATTTTTTATCACAAAAATCAGATTCACTTCTACAAATCTCAATAATTTGGACTCTTACCTTTCTTGATGATGAGCCAGGGAAAGCGTAATGAAATGCACCGTCACCACAAAGACCCGTCGTCTCATTTCAATCATTTTCTTCCACCACAGTTTTTATTATTGCCCTTTAAACACATATTAGCTGCCACTATCCTCCGAAACCTTTTTCTCCGTCAGACGAGAACAATTGTTTTGAGATGTGTACTGTATGTGTTTTTAAAAAAGCTATTCTCGAGGCGTCTTCAGTGCCAAAGGGCATTCAAGTGTGTATGAGTGTGTTTGTTTGAGGAGTGGAGCTGTGTGGGGGGCTCCCATGCTGTAATTGTAGGGTGCTGAGCGTAAGAGGTGTGAGCTTACCTGCATTCAAAGCAGAGAGAGGGACAGACAATAGAGAGGCAGAGAGGAAAACAAGAAGAGAAAGACAGAAGAAGGGTGGAAGTATGAGCATGCAAAAAACAAACAACAACAACAAAAAAGTGAATTATAATATTGGTTGACAAAACAAATCTTTCTTGCTTGTTCTGTAGAGTGATCCATAGATGGAGTTTGCTCAGTTGCCATGTGATTGGAAAATGTTCAAAACCTCCATTATTCTAAACACTTTTCGGACTTGTCATGCAAGTTGGATTAAAAGTTGAGTATTAAAGGACCAGTGTGTAAGATTTAGTGGCATCTAGTGGTGAGGTTGCAGATTGCAGCCAAATGAATACATCTACCCTCACCCTCCCCTTCCGTGTATAGGAGAACCTTTGGTGGCCGTGAAACCCGTGAGAAACATGAGAGGTCCAGTGTTTGGTTTGTCCATTCTGGGTTACTGTAGAAACATGGTGATGCAACATGACTGCCTCCGTGGAAGAGGACCCACTCCCTTTGTAGATATAAAGGGCTCATTCTAAGACAATGAAAACACAACAATTCTTATTTTTCAATTCAATTCAATTTTCAATTTTATTTATATAGCACCAAATCACAACAAAAGTCATCTCAGGGCACTTTTAACATAGAGCAGGTCTAGACTGTACTCTTTAATTTACAGAGACCCAACAATTCCCCCATGAGCAAGCTTGGCAGCAGCGGTACGGAAAAACTCCCCTTTAACGGGAAGAAACCTCAAGCAGAACCTGGCTCTTGGTGGGCGGCCATCTGCTTTGACCATTTTTTCAGGTGATTAAACACTAATTAATATGAATTAGAATTATGAATATTATATTCCATTTCTGCCAAGTCCGTTCCACTAGATGCCACTAAATTCTACAAACTGCACCTTTAAATTCAGAGTATTTTATTTGTCCCTCAAGAGACAATTCTAGGCACTCAGGTTTGCAAACACAAAACAATTCATTCACACATATGAAAACAATTTAAAAATACAAAATATGATTTGTAACGATTAAAAGAAAAATGCAAAAAAAAGTTAAAAGACCCAAGTGGCAACACTGCAAAGACACATTGTGTCAAAAAGTGCAAGAAGTGCATTTATCAATCTATAAACAACATAAACTGACAATTTCTTGCTGTGCACAAGTTTTATGGCTTCTGGAATAAAACCAAATTTAACCTTCTGTTAGTTTTTCTGACGGTCACAGGTTGTCATTTGATATTTTTGTTTGGTTGGTTGTGTCTTGTCTGGTATGAGATATCGATGCATGAGAGTAACATGCGGTAGACAGAGAGCATCTTTTTGTTGAGCTTGTGCTGAACAATGAATGATAACCCTCATCCCTGAAGTACTTTGGTTTAGTTTCTGTCTGCATCTATTTGTTAACTTAAATGAACTGAAACCAACACTGAGCTTATAGTGTACGAGGTGGATGCCAGGTCCAGCTACGACCACCCAGTCTCATGAGCAATGAGTGGATGGATGATGATGAATAGAGTGACTGCAGAAAGCTAGATCAGTCTGCTGGGTTTCAGGTGGGGCCCGCAATCATTTCTTGTTAATACTGAACTTGACCAATAGACCAAAACAGAGCTTACCCTGTTACCAACACCTGAGGGAAATATCTGTGTCTTTGGTTACTAAATGCTCCACCATGTTCCCCTAGTTATATGCTGACTTTGTCTGTCTGCTGTTTGGTGCTGTGCAGGTAGCTTATAATGGGTTCATCAGAGCTTTTTTGGTGCAAACAGCTGCCTATTGGAAAACACTGATGAAAGAAATGAGAGTTTCACTCACCCACACTTTCAGGGCCTAAAACCAAAACAATGAGCTGAAAGATGCTAAAATGCAGAGTGAGTTGATAATTCTCTGTGGGTTCATCACTATGACAGACACCTATCCCACTACCAGTAGTTATTTCATAAATTGTTAATATAAAAACATTTATTACTGAAGCTTTAACTATTTAATGAATTTATGTTTTCTTTGCCATTGTTAGCATGTTATTTACAGTACTAAAACTTACAGTATTAAAGGTGAAATAAATATATATTATATAAACAAATATTAATCATAAAAAGCGTTAAGAAATACACACAAAGACTATTTTGAGACTAAGTGTTTTTCAAAGGCTGAGACTGCAATCTCAGGGTCGGAAATAAGTGCTGGCAGCCTCAGAGGTAGTGCCTTTGAAGCCTTAACTATTACCAGCACTGATCAGAGTGCAATCAGTTGTATTAAGCTCAAAGGCGGAGTCCATGTCTGGGCGCCTGGTGGTCCACTCACCAGGAATCACACACACACCCACACACCCACACACACACACACGTACACACCCTGCTTTAACACACAAATCTTTCTGATGAATGAACATCAGCTGTTAAAAAAAAGTTCAGGCCCAGATCAAACTGATTATACCTTTTCCCACCGAGGCCCAACATTATTCTGCATGTTTTGTCAGTTTACAACAAACCAGACTTTTCTGCTCTCAATTGACACCTCAATTTGTCTGACCCCAGAACAACAAATGGCACATATTTGGCAGGTTCTACAAAACCCATTTGGCTAATTATGAGATTACTGCGGGTAGGTGGCCCCAGGGTGCCACCACTGCAGAGTAGACCATAGCGTAGATGCATTCAAACTGCACAAACCACACAGTTTTCAGATTCAAACAATTGTACTTTTAGAAAAATGTGACCGTATGAGGTGCTGGACGGCAGAAGGGAAGGTGTGGTTGAGGCTGACTGAAAATTGAAAATTGGTGTGTGTAAAAGTCATGTCTCAGTTCATTTTCAACTCTGTCTTTCTCTCTCTCTCTCTACACACACACACGCACACACACACGCACACACACACACACACACACACACACACACACACACACACCACACACACACAGCTCCCCACCCAGCCCTCAGCCTTGGATGGTTTTTGTCAAATGTGTCACCACCACACATCAGTAAGTGAGGTGGAAAGAAACCATAAAATGCCTGTGCACGGTCTGCCTTGAATTAGTGCCAAACCTCACTCCGTATCTGTCATATACGATACAATTAAACTTAATCCTGCCAAAGGGGAAGGGAGTGAGGAGAAAATGGAGAAAAAAAAAAGGAAAGTGGCCATCAACAGTAAAGCAGAATGATAAACGTTGTCAGTGCTAGCACAGTGTGTGGCAAGTGCAGGGGTTGATCAGAGAGTTGTGCTGTGCTCTTTTCCATCTGCCAACATGGACTCGGTGGGAGCGGATCAAGATTTCAAGTGTGTGTCTGTGCCAAATCTGCAGATCCTCCTTGTCCTCCTCCTCCTCTCCTGACCACATTATAGGTGTAACACATTGGTGGTCTTTGATTCCTCGACTTGAAAAGGGAAGCCCCACAAAGAGATCAGATGTCATTTAAAGCCCGTTCCCCACCCCCACCTGCTCAAAAAATATAACATATCCGTCATAAATGATGAGGTTGGAGTGAATCCTCCCATGTGAAAACAAGATTCCTGGAACAGTGTTGGTGGTCAATCATACAGAATGTACAGGCAGCACTTCTGCTCGCATTAAATTGTACTTTTTCTTATGTAGTAGTGACATGTGGGTGCGCTATGTGACAATTCAGATACATTTTTAGATTTTCTTCATGGACATTCAAGAAATGGTTTTCAGATCCCCCCCTCGGGATGAAAGACCACCACTGCGATAGAAAATCAAATTAAACTTAATTTTATAATTGCTGATCATCATTTTGGAGTTTAAGACTGCCACTAACGGTTTCACTGGACCAAACTGTCAAAAGTGTGCGTCCAAAATCAACACTGGAGGTTTTAGTGTATAGTGTAGTGTAGTGTGATCTAGCGCCTGTTGGTGTCGTATTCATACAGTTTGGTGATGAAACAAACTTCTGCTGGAGTCACAAAATGCTTTACAGGGTCTATTTGCCCCAAAATATAAAGATTTATGGAAATTTATTCCACAATAATCTGTGAAAAAAAGTAAGTAAGTAAAGTAAAATATAAAGATTTAAACCACCTATAGGTAAGAAATTAATTCATACAGACAACTACAGTGAAATAGACATGTTTTTAGATTTTGAGTGTAGTTTGTTTTTTCTATCTAGTTGGGAAAAAATGGGAAGATACTGTACCTACATCTTACTGTGAACACGAATCGGTAAATTTTAAGAATGAATTGTTGTCTTACAGGGACAACAAGTTTTCAAATTACAATAAAAATGTACATTGTTTGTACCCCCCCAAAACCGCTGAATGAGTTTGTGTTTCCTGGATTTCATCATCCTGCTATAGGTACAAGAAAATGAAAACAACACAAAAGAAATACAAGCAGAAATATTTAAAAACTATCATTGGCACTTGTGACGTGAGAGCCAAAAAAAGTCTATTTGACAAGTCTTTAATACCACATAATTTGGTCATCACCGGGTTTAAACAGTTATCATGACCCCTCTGATATATACAAAAGCTGTTGGATATGTATGTAGATGCCCAAAAAGAGAATGAAAAATGAAAGAAGACTAAATCAGGGAAATCAACTAAAAATCAAATTTCTGTCTGTTGATTCTATCTGTTCTAAAAAGGTAAGAAGACCAGTTTCCAGAGCAAAAAATCATTTATTTAGTCGGGCTAGGAAATTACTAGAAGATTAAATTAAGCTGATGTAAACTGTTTTATTTGAAGAGAAAATGAACAACCCCTGAAAATCATGTTATTGTTGTAGTTTAACATCTCACCTTACTGCTATGATGTAGAGGTGTACTCCTGGGTGTGTCAGCACACCTCAACATCACTTTAAGTGAAGTAACAGGTGCAACAAAACACAGTTGTGGTTAGAGGTACAATAAAGACTTTTTAAAGATAAGCTGTAATTTCATATTAACACTGAAACAAATTACTCCCTGTTATTATATCTTACAGGTAACACTGAGAAGCAACACTGAGCAACACGATGCAGAGTGGGATAACTTTCAGTTATCTGAATTGACAAAACCAAAACAATGCCACTTCATATAAAACTGCAGGCAGCTGCTCAAAGCACAGGAGCTGCCCAACATGAAATGGTAGAGTGCAAAAGTAAATAAATAAATAAAAGAGAAAAGGCATATGGAGCCAGAGTGTGTGACACTTTTTTCCTACTCTCCAGAGTGCAAAAGTAAACAAGTGAGGAAAAAGTTTTCTGCTTTTTGACTTTTCATAACGGGAAATGTACAGTATACTGTGTGTAGTACGGTATGTAAGATAAAGATATTGTATAAATACTACTTCCTTTTCTGCATTCATATATTCATATGCATATGTTTAAGTGCACATGGAAAAGTGTAAAAGTACATCTGGTTCTAATATACATGCAAGTATACAGTATGAATGTATGTAAGAGTATTTATGTAAGATGGTATTCACATATGCATGTTTTTCTCCAGTTCTAGGCAAGAAAACGACATTATGCAACACTTTTAAACCTGCTCTTAAAGACAAAAGAGCAAAATAGTGATCAAGAGATATATGATCATGTTCGTGTCGTTGTATGTATGTAAAAAAACAACTACTTGCATGTGTATTTCAGGATTCCTGTAAGAAGTATGAGATAATCAAACTTTACTAAAAAGTTATGTGTCATGATTGTTTTGAGGGTGTTTCTCTGATTTATGGGTGGCCTAGCTGAGAGTTTCATCGCCACTGAGCGACTATAGTTTTTTGGTTAATGTTCTTACCAGGTGACCTCAGGATGATGGACAGTCTGGGGTCAGAGTTCAGAAAGGGTATGCAAAGGAGTCGCCCAGGTGTGAGGGGTTAAAGGCTAGAGGTCGGGTATGAGGTCACCAGACGGGACACCTGCGAGGGCCTGATGAGGACAGCAGGGACGGCTGTGGCAGGAGGACAATGTAACAGATCTGAGGGGAAAAATAGGGAGGAAGTCTTACTCCATCTATCAACATGATGATGATCACCTGCATGCAGGTGCAGCAACTTCTCTACACTGCAGCAACATCATTCTGACCCTTCATGTGCAGGAACATATGTACATTTACACATATAAACTGGCCTACTAAAGGCAAGGATGGATCTCAAGCTGTTTAGTGTCAATATTTAGTATTGAGTCTTCTTGTTTGAGTCATCTTGTTTTTCTATTTGCAAGTCAAGTTTATGACAGTGTGGTGAAATAATTTCAATGTTTCCGTCATAATGCTATCTGTTTGAAAAAACAATTCAAACATTTCAAACAGGATCAAGTGACTTAGTTTTATGACGTGATTTGTCTCACTGGAACCGAGAAAATTCTGTAAACACATAAAATCACTGTGGAACAGCTGAAATGATTTTAAACAGGATAAGACAACAAGTCTACAGTCATGTGTAGTTTGGCACAGTGGTGCTTTGAGCTAAATGCTAACGTCAGCATGATAACATGCTCACAACGATAATGTTTACTTACTGATGTTAAGCAAGTATACTGTTTACCATGTTCACCATTGTTTAGCGCATTAGCATGCTAAGATTTGCTAGTTACCACTAAACACAAAGTACAACTGTGACTAATGGGAATGTCATTAGTTTAGCAGGTATTCGGTTACAAATCAATAATTATAGTTTTGCTCTACTGATGATGCTAAATGAAAGGTCAGGGGATCACCAAAGTTATTACAGTTCATCCTGATAGGGGCATGAATGTTTGTACCAAATGTCATGGCAATCCATACAATGGATGTTGGGACATTTTGCTCAAAACTAAAAAATGTCAACCTCATGGTGGCTATAAAGGAAACGTCACAGGGTCACCAAAGATAATAGGATTCATCCTCTGGGGGCTGTAAATGTCTGTACAAAATTTAATGGCAATCCATCCAATAGTTGTGGAGATATTTCAGTGGTGGACTGACCAACAGACCTACACTTCCATCCCTGGAGCCGTGCCTAAAAGCATTCAGGTTGCAGTGGCATCTGTGTGATGGAGCTGAAGAGTGAGCCTGAGGAGCAGCACAGGATACACAGACCTAGAAATTGCAGTTGAAGCAGTATCCAAAATATTTAAGGAGGTTGTTTGTGCCATGAATGCACCTACGTCTTCCTTTACAGGCCCGCAAAAGGAACACAACATCAAGTATCAACCAAAAATGCCAAACATTTGTTGGTTCCAGTCTCTGAAATATGTGATTTCTCTGTTTTATATGATTGTAAATTTAATACAATTGAGTTTTGGACTGTTGGTCAGACAATTTGAAGATGTCACTTAGGAATGTTAGAAACTGCAATAGGCATTTTTCACTGCCTTTTAAAAAATATTAAGGCTAAATATGAATTGATTGATTTGTAAAATAGAAAGAGAAACAGAGAGATTAACTGACAATAAAGTAATTGTCAGTTGCAGCAACATCACAATTCAAAACACAAAACTGGAGCCTGCTATCGCTGCCAAATTGATTGACAGGTCTTACATGATTCGTGTAAGATGTCTTGACGACAGACAATCAACAAAATCTCAGTAATTAATATTCTCTAAACCTATGACATGTTTGTTTACATCAGTAATGTTTGTCAACACATGAATAATAAAAAAAAAAAGCTTGTTGTTTTTTATGATCAGGCTGATTTTTTAGTCAAACTGCATTTTGTTGTGAATGTACTTATAGTTTACATGGTCAAAAAGTTGCAGACTGAGCATTTCCTTCCTTCCTTCCTTCCTTCCTTCCTTCCTTCCTTCCTTCCCAGTCTGTTTGTGTAACAACCTCTTCCTGTCACCACTTTGCCATGCCTGTTAGGCTATAGCTAAACTGGAAGTACACAGTGTACAGAGAGGCAGTGCATCCATTAGACACAGAGCTTTGGAGAGATTAGGATGCACACAGTACACCACCACCACAGGCAGTCTCTGTACCAAAATGAGGATTAGGGCTTTGGCAATGGCAAGGCAGCACCACAGAACACCATGCAAAAGACACCAGGGCATCACCACAGAAAATTATACACCATATGTGTTTTTGCCTTATGTGGCAGTGATGAGAATGAATGGGCAATATTTTCTGAGGAGCAAATGGGCAATGTTTCTTATTCAGACCAATATTTCACTGAGGAGACGGGCATGTTTACTCTGTAATCCTCCATTTCTGGAATAACACTGACTTGATTTATTTATGATTCATTTTGTAGAGTGCGCTCTGACGCTGGAGTTGGACTTATCGGGGTGCATTTGTGTGATTGTGTGAGGGTTTGACTGAGAGGCCACACACTGTTGCAATTTGTTGTTTTAGCACAGCCATAAACAATCAGATTTTTTTGTTTACCAAGCCTTGCTTTGCCTTTTTGTTCTACAATAAATGTTGATTCATTAGACAAGTTAAGAGAAGATTTTCTTCTTATTTTAATTGTTGAGTCATTAAAAAGCTTTCCTTAATTAAACATAAAACCTTAAAGGAATAGTTTAACATTATGGGAAATACAATTATATGCTTTCTTGCGGAGTTTGTTTCTCAGCAAGTTTTTGATGTGAGCCTGTGAAGTAAGTGTTAAGCGAATCAGGAGTTGATTAGCTTAGCTTAGCATAAAGACGGAGCTCAAAAATACGCCTACCAACCCTTTTAAAGCTCAGTAATTAACGCAATGCATCTCATTTGTTTAATCCATACACAGAAAAATAAAAATGTCAATGTGGTTTCAGGCGAAGTTGCTTTAACTATCTCTTGGCAGACAACATGCACAATCTTGTAATCACAGTGAGATTGAGGCAACCAGCAGAGACACCGCACAAGTGTTGCGCAGATGGATAAATTGTTGTCCGTCACGAAATAATTACAGCACATTGCTAACCCTAAAATCTCAAATTGTTGTATTTACATTTATATTCATGTACTGTCTAAAAAATAGATCAAACGTGTTGTTTGGAAAGCTCTAGAGGCATATTTTGAACCAGGCTAGCTATTTCCTCCTTTTTCCAGTCTTTATGCTAAATAAAGCTCATCACCTCCTGGCTTTAGGACAAAGACATGAGAGTGATACTGATATTAATATTTCCCAAAATGTCAAACTATTCCTTTAAATTGACTTAAACTTGCATTAACAGGGTTTTTTGGGGGATCACTGACTTGGGGTCACTGTCTTATTATCACCTTTCAAGTTTATCTGGTGAACTTAAGAGCTAATAATTGCCTATTTCCACATATAGTCAATGACGAGCAACACTTGCATCTATTTAGTCTGTAAGTCCAATATTCACTTTCCTTTTAGCTCTCTTTTGCTCCTCACTAAATGCTGCGGGTAATGTCTGGCTCTTTAGCTGCTAAACGCTACACTATGTTCACTAGCTAGTTGCTAACTTTGTCTGGTTTGGTGTTGG
This sequence comes from Thunnus albacares, assembly GCF_914725855.1. Taxonomy (NCBI): domain Eukaryota; kingdom Metazoa; phylum Chordata; class Actinopteri; order Scombriformes; family Scombridae; genus Thunnus; species Thunnus albacares. Next base: position 24,602,375 of record NC_058108.1, on the reverse strand, counting down.
GCAGGTAGCATACATTGGTTAATTGGGTTTATCTGAGCTTTTTCCTTGACAACGGCTGCCTACTATCCGAAAACAACACTGAGAGCACTGAGGGCGACCGAAAACAGTAAACTTGGGGGCCATAAAACCAAAACAATGAGCTGAAAGGTGCTATAAAGGTTCTTACAGCTGAGGTAAACGGCAGGATTCAGGTGATAATTTTTTGTAGGCTCATTACTACGAGTGACCCATTTAAAATCCAAGTAGGAATGTGATATATTGTTAATATGAAAATACTGATTTTAGCCACTTTAAGTAAGTTGTGATTCTTGTTATAGGAATTTAGGGGAATTAACAAATGAGAGTCAAAAGAGTCAATTTTGGACAATATTTAAGATGCACGCTGCGGTGGGAAAACAGTTACTGGAAGATCTACAGTTCATGCAAAGGTGTGCATTTGTCTCCATGCATGTGTGTTCATGTAGGATTTTCTCTCTCTGGTTGGTGTATCTATGTGTGTGTGCGCTATCCCTTGTGCAAGACCCCAACCTCTTGTTAGTGGTGTGTGATAAACTGTTTGGCCCACACGGCGCAGCAGAACGGGCCGTGCCTGTACTGATAACAAGGCGGCAGGCATCTGGCAGAGTTCACTGGCCGGGACACACAGACACACGGACACATGGACAGAAGGCTGATGCAAGCTATGGCCCCGTTCCAGTCAGGATAAACCACATCTTTGCAAGCAGAGAAAACCAACTGTGCCTTACTTTCTTTTTCTTTCACTCTTCATTTCTCACTTTCTGGTTGGGCCCCTGCCAGTCAGTGTTTGAAGAGCAAATATGTATCGGAACATGGTCATCAGAAAATGCATGAAAGCTTACAAAGTGAAAATTTGAGGGTCATATCTTTTGCAAAGGCGAGATACAGAATATAAGCACATTATGATCAGGTGCCTGTGACATCATTGAACACTTGTTGTCAACTTGCTGACCTTTTTTGGCTTTTCTTGGTCTCTCTGGTCGACACACACTCCAGCACGGACACACAAACACACACAGTATTTGACCCCAGTGTTAGCTCTAGTGTTAGCAGTAAGGCTGCGGCGGATGTCTCTCTGTTGACTCTGAGTGATGTAAGCTTGAGATGAGCCCTGCAGATTAAGAGTGAAGGCAAACAAAGGGCCCTGCCAAGATGAGCCACAGTGTATACAGATTAATACAACAATACAGCCACACGAGCGCTGCCGTAAACCATTTGCATAACTCTTTTTAATGTGTTTCGGAAAATTTTCTTGCTTTGCTTTGAGGAGATACTCCCACATGGAAACTTATACCTAGGTGGTCCATTCCAGCCGACATCAGTTGTTTACCTAGCCCGGCTGAGGATCATAGAGAGGGGAGGCAGACAAAGACTGATGTGTTGTTTTTGACAGCCACATGCACGTTCATATCAGACACACACACACACACACGCACACACACACACACACACACACACACACACACACACACACACACACACACAAACACGGAGAAATATGTGATACATTCAAAATTATATACAATTGCTGGACTTTCATGCTTTATCTTGTACGCCACCACCCAAGCATAAATACAAACACAGATTTCACTCACACTTTTATTGCTTTTGTAGAAAGTTGTGGGTCCCTATGAATCTATGAATGGCAATGTTTGGTCGGTCCAGGCTGAAATATTTCAGCAATTATTGGATGGAGTGCCATGAAATTGTGTGCAGACAATTGAGTTTTCCAGACGATGAATCCTACTGACTTTGGTGATCCTCTGACTTTTCCTCTGGCGTCACCAGTATGTTGACAGTTTTGGTTCAGAGTGAGATTTTTCCACAACCATTGGATGGATTGCCATGAAATTTGCTACAGACTTTCATGTCCCCCTCAGGAGAAATTTTAATAACTTTGTAATGCCCTGACTTTTCATGCAGTGCCATCATCAGGTCAAAAATTTTAATTTGTCCAATAATTTGGTTTATAGCCAAATACTAACAGCTTCACGTATCTGCTGGCGTGACTGTTAGACTCGTTTCTCTCTGTAAAGGAGTTCAATCTGGAAAGAAGAATACAGGTGCAACTATAATGTGCATTTCTTGAAGAAAATGCATGTGATTGCTGCTAGCTGGTGAGACTGCCAGCTGCAGCTGCTGCTACTAGCTGCTGCTCCAGCAGCAATTTCTTTTAATATTGTAGCGCCACCTACGGGTGAGGTTATATAAAAGTCATAAGTGTAACAATGGGCAGTAAGTGAGTAACGTACATAACTATCATGGTTTGAATTGTTTTAATGTTGATCAGAGAGAAAACCATCTGACTCCTCTGACATACATCACATGTTTAAAAAGACACACAATAGCCTCCATCATGTAAATTAACCAGACAAAAGGTTTTTTGCACAATTTCATCACTGTGGTTTAGAACAGTTTTGAAAATTCACAGCAAGCAGCGTTGATGTCACCACAGTGGTTTAAAGAGACAATTTGACCTTTGACCTGAACATTCAAACATTTTTCTAGAGTTTTTAAAGTAAGTCCATGTTTTAAAAAAAAGATTCATACAAAAGTAATGCTTGTTTTTGTTCTCAGGTTCATTCAGCATTGATTTGAGGGCATGAAAACCGTGCGACTTTGATGGAACACAGGCGCAAAAAAGGAAAAGGACAAAAAACAAAGGAAAAAACACACACAGTCCCTCAGGCTGCATTTCACACTAACCTGGCATCCTTTCACAGGGCCCAGTGGAGCATGCTGGTGCTGCTCTCAGGCTCTACTGATGGAGGAAACCGCTGCTCCAAGATGGACAACATGGATGTCATGGTGGTGATGGGGAGGAGGTGGGTTGCACAATAGTAAGTCTGAAAGACAGAGTGCAGAATTGCAATGATATTTAAAGAGCAGCACTAAGAGTCTGATTGGCAAGAGGAATACGGCAAGAAAGATAATTGGTCAGGTGTGGCAATGTCAGAATTGTGAATGAAGGGATTTTGACAGTGTGGGAAAGTGGAAGTGATGGAGAAATAGAACAGAAGGAAAAAACAACAAAAAGAGTGTGATGATAGAGATCTCCCTTATTGAACTTACACCAAAGCTTCATTTCAATAAGGAAAAAACACAATTTAAAATGAATAACAATGTTTGTTATAAGTAACGCAGAAATTTTGGCGATTAGATTTTGTTGATATGACGCATCTTCGTAAGTGTAGGTCCTTATGAAGATTGGACAGGATCCCCCAAAATAAATGAAAGCATTCTCACCATGCCAAGGATGATTCATCTCTGAGAGGAGATGAGAATATCATGAAACAATGACACATACACACTAAATGTAATTAGCAATAGAAGTGATTCACCTACATGAACAGTTGTTAGGAATTAAGATATGTAAAAAAGGGTAGAGATAGCAATAAAGGCTGTCGGAGGCCAAACATGGATGAGAAATTGATTAATGTCATGAAATCATGAATGAGAAACCACCAGCAGCTACATGCAAGATCCCATGAGTCTTAGGGCTTGAGGGATTTTCTTAGAGGAGAGGATGAAATCAGAGTCAGGTAGAATGTATGTGGAGTATGCTGAAGATGACCAGTGGCCCATTTGTCAGAGAGAAGAGGATGAAATTCTCTGCAAAGCTGCAGAAGTAGCAGTTCCTATCCCGAGGGAGTGGCCTGAGTACTGCAGAAGTCAATTCAAATCAATTTTATTTGTATAGCCTGATATCACAAATTTGCCTCAACAGCAATACAACATCCTCTGTCCTTAGACCCTCAATTCGAATAAGGAAAAACTCCCTAAAAAACCCCTTTTAACAGGAAAAAAATGGAAGAAACCTCAGGGAGAGCAACAGAGGAGGGACCCATCTCCCAGGACGGACAGACATGCAATATATGTTGTGTGTACAGAATCGAAAACACATCATTCACATGGAAGGGAGAGACACACAAGACATCATTCACACAGGACAGAGAGAGAGAGAAACATGAGGTGAGGCTGAAACACCTACAGGATGAGGAACCAGATCCAAAACCTCTGGAAATGGCACCGACAGCCAGGGAAGCAGAGCGGTTCCAGGATGGGTGATGGTCCAATAAAGAGACGCCTGAGAGAAAAGAGAGAACAAGGAGGAGAAAGTACGGAGAGAGGGAGAGAAGACGAGAGAGAGAGAGGCTTGGACCTCATCTAAGAAGCACTTGCCTTAGGTTATGAATAAACCAGGATTTAGTCATGGGATAACTATCAGGCGTTAAAAAGAGAGGAGGTGATGGGTCAGAATTTTTTGAGCTTTAAAAATGTTAACATGGAAATATAAGGAGAGGAGATGTTCATTTCTCCCACAATAAAGATAGTCAGCAGGACTTTACTAGCTAACTTCTTATCTTTTGGTTTACAACAATCAACATTCTTGAAAATGAAGAATGATTTACAATTCTGTTAAAAATCTAGATAACTGGTATAGTAGCTTTTGCAAATTGATTAAAGAAGAAATAGACGTTGGCAATAAAGCTAGAGACAGCCATTATCCTGAAAGGAAGTTATTTAATAAGAAAACATATTGGAATAAGGAGTCAAAAGCATTATGGCAGTCTATGCATAAAGCTGGTTGAGGACAGGTATTAAACTTGAAGAAAATTCGAACATCAAATCCCAAGAGATTTTGGTCTGAAATTAATAAATTGGGTCCAAGGCAGGTTTGGAAAATACCCATGGAGATGCTGGGGTTGTCTGAGGTAATTAATAGGTGGGAGAGAGACTTTAAAGATCTCTTCTCCAGGGAGACTTTGTTTGAGGAAAAATATAATAGAGAACCAAATATTAGAAGAGGAATATTGTGTAAAGGGACCTTAATAAGGGTTTTACTCGTAATGAAGTTCAAATGGCTATCAACAAAGCAAAATTGGGAAAAGCAACTGGAGTTGAAATGATACCAAATGAGATACTAAAATCACCCAAATTATTTGATATTTTTGTGCGAATTATTTAAAACATGTTTTGAATCTGGCAAATACCACCTATGTGGCTTAAATCTATTATAAATCCAATACTAAAATCCCAAAGTGAGGACCCGAGGGTGCCATTAAATTAAAGAGGGATCAGCCTAATGAGCACAGTTTACAAGCTGTATTCCACTATACTTAATGAGAGGCTCATGTTGTTTTTAGAGAAAGAACGGCTTCTCGTGGAAGAGCAGGGTTTCGTAAGTCAAGGTCATGTCTTGATCATGTCTATAATTATAACAAATAGAATTAGTGAAAACAAGTCAACATATGCATGTTTTATTTACTGCAAGAAGGCTTTTGATATGATCAATATGGATCTTTTAGCTTATAGACTTGTTGAGCATGGGGTGAATGGAAAATTCTACAGGGCTCTAAAAACTCTCTACAGCGAGACCATAGCATGTGTAAGATTGGATTGCAAGTTATATAAATGATTTGGCAGAATTAAAACTTTAAATTGTGGGCTAAGGTGTGGAAGGGAAATGATAAGTATTCTTCTGTATGCAGATGACATAGTTTTACTATCGCCATCCAAAGACAAAATGCAGCAGATGCTCTTTTACACGAACAAGTGGTAAAAAAAAATGGAGACTATTTATTACAGTTTTTCTCAATTGCTTTCACACTATACTGGACCTATTAAGTAAACATCCCAAACCATGACGCCATCTAGCAAAAGACAGACCCATTTCCCAAAACTATAAACACTATTCCCCTGTTTTCACTCATGTGCTCATTTTGAAAGCGCTGGCATTCAATATCATTAACTCAAGTCATCACAGCTGGAACCCAATTAACACACAACTCTCCAGGTGGAAACACTAAAAATCAAAACTGTTCACACACCAATCAGAACCTCAAGATAGATAGATAACAGGGCCACGGGTCAGTTCACTTGTTTTGGAACAATGGACCTGAGACTTTCTTTATGTACAAACTGTTTTTTTTTTCATTGGTCAATATTTGTAAATGCATGGAAATTATTTTACTGTATTCCACATTCTTTATCAGTTGCATATTTTTACAGTACATTTACTTTTTCACTCAGTTTCAGATTAATTTACCACAGTACATTGAGGAATTACAAATTTTGAAACTCTATATAAGTGTTGTGTCTTTATATTGTGTTCATCATGTAAAGAGGTTGTTCTAGGTGAAAACCATAAATGCCTTCATTCATTTTAGTAACAGGTTTTTACGATAGTGTTTTGAATTGATCTCACCAGTGTGTAATGGCTATTTTGCATGATGGTTTTTGTGTAATGTGTGAAGGCAAAGTTTGGTTTAGATGTAAGATTAAATGGTCTTGAGTGGAGTGTTTGGTTTTGACATGGAAGTTTGAAGTTTGTGAAGATGAGTGTGCGGTTACGCATTTGTGTTTAGAGTTCTGGGAAATGAAATGTAATTTCAAGAACTGGTTCTTGGCAATCGTGAAAAACTGTAACAAAAAGGAAACTGTTATCAAAGCTGCAAGCAGTGATGAATGGGCCCTCACACCTCGCACATCCCAAGCCCCTCAAAAATGCAATGGTGTTCAAGAATAATAATAATATCTATAAAAAGAATAGGTTCCTCACACTTTCTGTGCCAGGGACCGTTGGGCCCCTAGCACTTTCTTATTCAGGCCCTAATAATTCACTTTAGAAAACTCTCATTTACCTGCAGTACTTACCAGTTTAAAGTTGGTTTGCAGGTAGTTAGCCATCGCATCTGAATTATGCAGACACATAAATATTTTGGTTTCTATATTGATGAGCATATGAATTTCATAAAAGGTGTTAAGGTTCTTGCTGAAAGCAGGAACCATTGGTAAAAGTAAAAATTTGAAGGATACGAGTTTCCAAACATCTTCTAAACTGTTTCAAGCTTGTGTTTGTCCTGTCATACTGCCAGGTTCAGAGGCCTTAGAAATATCTCTATGTGTGAATCAGTTCAAAACAGTGCTATGAGATATTTTCTGGGTGTGCACAAGTATGCACCAAAGTTGGCTACAGTGGGAATCGTGAGGCTTGATGGAAGATACTGTATGTATAGTTCAGTTATGGAATCGGTTACTTGATATGGAAGAAAGTAGGTAGACAAGACAAATATTTATCTGGGATAAACTAATTATTGGTTCTTGGTCAAGAGATGCATGCACGATGTTCTGCAACTCTGTGTTTGGTGAGGCTTTTTTTAATGACGAAAAGCTCAACATTGGTTTGTTTAGAGAATCTGTGTTTGCCAAGGACAAAGGGCAGTGAGCTGATGATATATGGAATAAACAAAAACTGCATATTTTTACAATGATAAAAACTGAAAATGGTATGCTTGGAATGCTTAATGGAAATCATGTTGCATATAATTTGTCTATAAAGCAAAGATCTCTATGTGCCCAGCTGAGATCTGGTATTTTTCCTCTGACTGTTGAAACTGGACAGCAGGGTTAGTCTAGAAGAAGAGGAGTGGTTTTGTCCTATGTGCTGTCTAGTTGATACAGAAAATGACCTCCATTTTGTCTTCTACTGTCCTTTTTATTGTGAACTGTGTGATGCTTTGTTTAGTAAGATAAAAATAGATACTCATTTTGTATGCACAATAACTGAGTTGGCTCAGTCTTTACATATGAAACATATAAATATAAATTAATTAGTTATCTGGAGAAAGCCTGGGAGAAGAAAAGGAAAAAAGCTCTTTATCGAGATAATCTGTAGATTCATGTGTACAGTTCATTTGGGAATTTTGTTTTGTTTTGTTTTTATTTTGTTTGTGTTTCCTTTCTTGTCCTTTTCCCACATGCTTTGTATATGCAATATCAGAAGATGTATGTTTTGTAAAATAGTGGTGTCTTGTAATCCCAAGTGGGATGGGGTAAATGTTTGGCATGAAATAAAAATAAAAACTAAACTAAACTAAAAGAACAGAAAGGGGCCTCAATGTGAGCAATAATAATGAAACAAGCACATTTTGTTTAAATACATAGTAGAATTTAGGATGAAAGGTTAAGTCAGAAAATGAAACATTGATTTCAGGACTGAATGAATTAGAAGAAACCCATAATGGCCAACAAAAATGCGCAGTCAAGAAGCGCATCTATGTAGGTAGTAAAAAGCCATGGCAGAGAATAAGAAGCATTCTGTGAAGAGTGGGGAGTGTAATCGGCTGATGACTATAGAGACTGAAGGGGAGACTTTAGCTATGCCTTTTAGCAACTTTTCTCCTTTTTTTCTTTTCTCTCCCCCCCAACACATAATGCGGATATGTGACTGCTCTGCTACAACTGACCCCAGGCATAGTGTGATAATACGACATGGTGTATTTCAACGAGCACAGAAAGAGACAGCACAGAAAACTGCGATGGCTAACTACCTGCAAAACAGCTGCTACTCCCCAAAACACACAGATGGTGCTACATCCGTGTAGAACACGGTCACAGGAAAAGACACCAACGCAATGATTGATGAGATGGAACTAGAGTAGAAAACTAAACAGCTTTCCTTATTGACTGAGACTGAGGAAGAAGTTGGGCAGTGAGGAGGCTACCTTGAGTAATGAGCGAATGAATCTTCAACAGATATTTAAGCTGAAAGTCTAAACTCAGTCACCATTGTCTCTGATTTATTTAGTTTGAGATACTTTAATTTTGGAGTTAAATTTCAGCCTGCTTATTTTTTGACTTTTCAGTAGTTTCAGTATTTCGTAACCATTATAAATACAGATACTACAATATATTGTCTGAGGTGATACCCACCACACAGGAAGACTGCAGTATTGATGTAAAAAAAAGAGAAAAAAACAACTTCTCATGATTTTGTTGATCAGAATCTGCAAAATTCCACACAGCCAGTAATTATTTATCATGTTTTGTTTTACTGACAATCATGACATAACATGTTCATAAATCCTTTTGTTAAGATTTAAAAAAAAAAAAAAAGATTCAGACATTACCTTATCCTGCGATCTTCTAGACCACAAACTATCAATTTGTGGCGGCAAGAGGGGGAAAGAACTATATTTGACTTGTGAATGAAATAGAAGACCAACTACGCCACCTGGGGAAATGCACCCCAGGAAATATGCACAACTAGGAAATAGATATTACCAAATACTTCATACTTAAACAAGGCACACCGACTCGTTCACTGAGGGGACAGAGATGTGATGCAAAATCAAGGTTGTTTTTTTTTTAAATCAAATAAAGAAACTGGCAAATGTGGCTGAAAAGACAGGTAGTTAATGATTAAAAAAAACAACACAATATAGAGTTAAGATGAAGTAGTAAAAATATTCTTTTATCAAACAATCAATCCGTCAGTTCCTTCAATCTGTGCATTAAAAAGAGTTTAAATAGAATACAAATTGTAATGAATAAATATGTGTGAATGATTGGAGGGAAAACAACAAATGCAAGCCATCTTCTCATTTCCTACTTGATGTACCATTTACCTTGGGGGCCAGAGGTTACTAGCACATGGCCCCCGGAGAAGGACAGTGTTAACCACTGCCCCACTTCCTCATTCAGCTTCTTGGAGGAGATAGACCTTAGTGATGGGCCTATCTACCATGCTCATCATCGATTATCTATGTAGATCATCTGTACAACTTTGCTGAATTTGGTTGCCATGGAGTATTACATTTAAGAGATATGGCAGTTAATAAATAGTATGGTGGTGTTTTATTAATGGCCACAAGGTGGGGCTATCGGTACCATGCTTCAATATGCCTTGTGTACCAAGTTTCATTAAGTTTCATTCTACATAATTGTAGAATATCACGTTATATTGTTACTGTAGCGCCCCTGTGTGCAGAATTGTATGAAATGTCACACACTTGTGCAATGTGGCTGTATATACAACATTCCAAAATTTGGTTGCAATCAAATTTTGTATTGAAGAGTTATGGCCTGTTAAGTGCATCAGGCCACGCCTTTGAAGTTTTGGTAACCAATTACAGACAAACAGTAAGTGATACCCAATAACAAACTCATTAGTTTTATTTGGGATCATCTAAATATGGTATGTACTACGTTTGGTGAAGATTAGATGAAATGTGTGCCAAAAGAAGCAATAAATGTATTTACCAAAAATCCAAAATGGTGGAAACATTTCATGGGTGCAAATGGGCGTGGCCTATATCAGTCAAATCAGTATCATCCAAGGAACACATGGTGCAAATATTGTTTTGCTAAGTCTCACAGTTCATGAGTTATTAGTCAAAACGTACAACACGTAATAACTGCCCACATGCTAGCACTATTGGTACCATGTTTTGATATGTTAAAGCTACTTTTGTCTACCCCTTCTGGCGGTGAGAGTAATTACAATAACACTGTTGACACATGCTTACATCATAGGCACCGCTGCCCGCTCTGTCTCTGTCAGAATTTGATCCATTTGGTCCAATAACATTTGGAAACTCTTGAAGAGCTGCACCATTAACTTATTTTATCCCCATTCAAGTTAGCAGAGAGATAACCAGAAGTTAGCCGGAAGTCTCTTGTGCCCGTGCTCTGTTCATAGAGCATGTGCAGTATGCATTCATCCAGCCAGCGCGGGAATGTCAAACCCCACACCAGATTAAAAACACCGGTATACTGGGAAATACAGAGAGATTTATCTGGCGGTGATAGGCTTAATCAGCATTGTGTGAACTTATTTGGCAAGGGCTTGAATATAACGGATGTTCATTTGTATGTAAAAGTTCCGCACTGCAGGTTTAAGCATTTCCACATGGAACACCTGTCCATAAAGTATGAATACTTTAGAACTTGTAGTTGTTGAGTTTCCAACTTTCAAACATCATTGGATCATTCTTCCCACATTATAAATATTAATTTAAAAAAAAAAAGATAAAGTCACTGGAATATTATAGAAAAAAGAAAAGTAATAACATACATCTCCTAAGAAGACACATGTTTTGGCTTTCAAACAAAGTTTCTAAATGAAACTTCTGCAACACTTTCTGACTTTCTACACTTATTTGCTGCTTTATTGTGAAATAAAGTTTTACCTGTGAAGCTTTGCCAGAGTGTCAAGAAAGGTGATGAGAGACAGACTTAGAGACTTGTTGAATGACTAAAAAAAGGTGATTTATTCTGACCACTGTAACCAAAAACAAGTTTCTCCAAAAAATTAAATGAAAAAATAAAAAAAATAAAATTCAAACTTACCTTAACACAGCTACACTGACATCCTCTTTCTGTTCAGCTATTTCTCAAACCAACAACTTTTCCTTTAAACATGACCTCCAATCTGTCTAGACATAATCATATTTCTAGCAGGGATGTCCTTTCCCTTATACCAACAACTGGTATATGATAATGTCACTTGTGTCAGTTAATAGTGTTTACACACACACATCAACCACAGCATAGTGATTACCATAAACCAAAAGAAGTACAAATAACATAAATACAAAACCAAACATTTAACTAAATAAAAAATCCCCCCATACTTGGTCTAACCTATGACATCACTGGTGATGTCAGTGAGAGCTTAAAAGCAGGAAGTGCTTCAGTGCCTCCCCCTTTTGTCTCCTGAAAGCATGGTGGGTATAAGTTACAACCCAAGCTAATCTATAACTCAAGAAACTCAAATCTTATATCAATAAACAATAAATGAACTTGTCTGTCTCCGTTAAACCATAAATGCAGATGTAAATGTAACAAAACAATGCTAAACACAAACAAAACCAAGCATAGTATGTGACAGCAATGCTAGATATTAAACTGGCTAAACAAACAAATGACAAGTATGGAAAGAAATACAAAGTGTAATGGAGACAAAATGTTATAGTTTATAAAATGTCAAAAATTAATGATCAATGAATCAGAGCGAGACTGGATGCAACTGGCAAAAGTGTGCTGTTTCCTGATTAGCTGAAGAGAGATGGTTACGTCCTTACGTTCTTAAACTGCACTTGGCAATTTGACAAGGTAGGTCTTTTGTGACCTCAGGCAACGGCTTTAGACTCTCTGCAACTAACCAGTTCACCCCACTGCAATTTTCTCTGCAACATTGGAAAGCCTTTTCTTCTCGTTGCGAATCATTGATCTGAACTGACCTTTAGTAAGGCTGTTTTGATGTGTGTTACTCATGTCTATAAAGGACTGGAGCACAAACAAAACAGTTTTCTGCTATTGTACATGCAATATTGAATGAAAGAGGAATGCATATGTGAGGAAATGCAAAATATCCTGATGTTGTCAGCTCAACAAAAAGATCAGTGATTGAGTGTGTTATAAAAAATCAGTGGAAGATTTTTGATGAAGCTTTTAAACTTTTTTTCACAAGATTGTTTCTGTAGCCTTAATAGCTAGTATCTGGCTGCTTCAGTCATATTGCGCTGGACTGGAGCTGCTGAGCCATTAAAAGTCAGGAAAATATACGGAAGGGATGGAAACAGAATGGTAAAATTGTGTGAAAAATAACAGATGGTTGCATTCCTGCTCTTTAGTCTTGTGTTGCTAAGCAGAGAGCTCCACTAAAGTAACTATTTAGCGCTTCTACTCAATTTAAGAATGTATGTTTTACACAGAACAAGGACTGTGGAGTTGGTCCTCCAATCCAGGGAGACTCTGCACATAAAGATAGCAAAGCGTTTTACGTACCCGGTGGACACAAACACACTGGCAGCGGATCACCTCCGGCAGCCTGATGCTGTGGATTTTTGTGGGTTACACAGCCAGTATGGACAGGAAGAATGATTACGGCCACCAGTAACTCAATATACATATTGACATGCGAGTGTTTCAAGACAGACATGAAAAAACACAAGTTTATCCGTTAAGTGTGTGGTGAGCACAGATAAGCAGACAGTGTATGACTTGCAGCCTTGCTTCTGTAACTATCCTAATTGTATTGTTTGCATTTTGCAGTGGGAAGGCAAGCCAGATATGGCTGACAGCCTTGTTGCTCTCCTCACTGTGGTCACTGACAACACTACTGGTTTGGTACAATTCAGCCCTGAGAGCGTCTCTGTCATAGTCGAGGATGAAATTGTTGTGAGTGTTCTCCCCAGGTTGGCTGATGCATTAGTACTATTGTTTGGCTTAATGTACGCATTGCATTTGGACTTTCCTATGAAACTCATTCACATGTTCACCTCTATCCAGAAAATACTAATGTGTCTTGATGATTGTGAACCACTGAAACAGTTCCTACTGAAAATTACCTGTTGAAAGAGTGAACCAAGCAACACGTTTGAAGGCACATATGAGCTATAACGGTAAACATATGGATCTGCCTCTGTAGGTCTGTTATTAATTAAGTTCTTTTTTGACAAAGAGAAATTACAATAATTTAAAGGCCTCTTGTGAAAATCTATTGGCATCAAAGACCTTGTAAGCTTTGTTCCTATACATGATGGATTTTTCTGTTACAATGGATGCCAATTTCCATATAAACTTCGAAAAGCATGATCCACTTTTGCTTTGTCCATCCATATGCTCAGTATGTTTCCTACAGGCTTACAGTGGGTTTATGCGAAACATAGGTTTTTGCTGAGCGTTCTTTTTTACATTGTTCCATTGCCTCATCTACCTCACCTAACAATTTGCACTGTTTGTGATTGTTTACTTTAAACAATCACATTATGATTGGGGATTTTTATGTACTTTTGACTCCTTAAACTTTTTTTTTATTTCCTTATTTTTTATTTATTGATTTTTTTTGCTTGTATTTGTTGTTGTTAAGGCACTTTTTGAGACTCTGAAAGTAATTGTGCTGCTAATGGAATTATATGGTTACTTTTTCCATAAACACACAGTGCCGGTAGTAAGGGCAATTAAGGGTGAGTAGTAAGTGTTGTCGTTCAGCTTTATGGGTGTAGCTGTTAACTAGAATTTTTAGAAGTGCCCGGGGTTCTTTAATAATTGTTGCCTCTAAAATAAATCAGGCCATTATGTTTTAGTTTTCATTTCTCGTTTTAATGGCACTACTCATGTGAGATTAGGCCTGCAACTAACAGTTGTTTTTTTTAGTATCGATTAATCTGCTGATTATTATTTAAGTATCCCACAAACAGCTTCCAGTGAAATCAAAGGATAAGAACCAGTATGATGGCAAAATTTGAATGAAATTGTCAATGGGATGACAGCAATTTCATACATAAGAAGCTCAGAGAAAGTTTTACTCTCTTTTATGCTTACTCTATTGACTTGACTTGATTTTTTTTTCCTTTCCCGTTTCCAACTCCTTCAGCTGACTGAGGGCGTTCACACTTTTCACTTCAATCAGATCGTGACCTCTGTGAGCCAGTCATCTCTTTGCTGTCAAACTTTAAAGTCTGTTCCTTTTTCTGCTGCTGTCAGCTGTAATTTCAGTGTCAGCGCGATGCACCTCCACCTCCACCCCATTCACCTCCATCACAACTAACTGTTCAGTGAATCCTTACAGTGAGCTCACACATCACGTCCACTCTTTCACCACCACCAATGTCTAGATTTCATCGGGGAGATATTCCTTTATGACTTGTGGCACGTGTCACAATGGGGTTTGATCTGACTCCTCACATACTGTATCTCTTTTCCTATTGTGTGCACTATATCAAATACATTCATTTCCTAATAACTACTTCATTTAGCCTTGCCTGGTTGAAATATACACAATAAAAAATAACCAAATATACAAATACAAGTAAAAAATAGGAGTTTTGGTATGACGTGAGTGCACTCAGAAACCCAGACACTCACACACACCTGACATTTTCTGTCTTGATCTTCTTATCTGTGCTGTGTGGATGCACACATTTCCAAATTTTCTGTGTTACATTTTGCTGCTTCTGCACTACAAGACATCAGACCAACCAACCCCCCCCCCCCCCCTCTCATTTTTTAACCACCACCGCTCACCGCCGTCAGTCTTACCTGTCGACCGACACTCAGAGTCCTGCTCTCAGCACTCTGTGGGGGTTTTGCATGTGTTCACATGACAGATTGAGCCCCAGTGGGAACCTTAATTGCATCATTTCATGGATGCGAGTCAGTGCTGTGGTCCGGGAGAGTAAACAAGCTCTGAATCCAGGAGCAGAGAGAGAGAGGAAAGGGGAGAGGGAGTGATGGAATGAAGAGTGGACAGAGAGATGAAAAGAGAGGAGCATGAGGACGAATACTAAAGCTGGTGTAAAGAAAGGCTTTAGGATGGGCGATTAGTGTTAAAAACGAAGGTTTTGAGATGAATTGTGAAATATGAGATCATGTAGGTGTGAAAAAGGCCAAGTGTGATGACAAAAAATGTCTAAGCTAATAACAAAAGCTGACAAAATTCAACATCCTTGCATAAACCCAGCCAAACCTCCTCCAAGGTGGTCAGCGAGTGCGGTTTGTTTTGTTATGTGATAAGCTGAGAGTTCAGTGAGGTAGGAGGAAAAGGCAGCAGCAGCAAGCTGGCTGGAAAGTGTGTCTTCATTAGTAAGTGATCGGCCAGGGAATATGAGATTTCAGCTGCCTCGGTCGTGCGTTTCAGCAGTAGTACTCACTGAGGCAGCCCAGAGTAAACACATGAGGTCACAGAATACACTACGCAATTAGGGGTGTGACAAAACCAGATATACAACCGGGGGGATTGACTTGCACACAGATGTACACATATAAAAATGCAGTTAACAGACTCACTGAAACAACCACCACAAATGTTTACACAGTCCAGATCCAATATTCTCACATAAATCAATATGTTGAAACCTGGAGGGGGCCACAATTTATGTCCAAAATCTCAAGAGACCGGTGCCAATATGGACAAACACAGATGTTAATGCACAAAATTAATCAAAGTTGCTCCCCAGTTAGGATCCTTTACTGACAAGACATCATGACCTCATCTGTTAACACGTGACATCAAAGTACAACATACATTTAACAGTGATTTCCACAGTTTTGTGGTATTGTGGTGAGGTGGTAATGGACAGTTAGATCACAGTGGAAACAGTTATTCATGGTGCAGGGAGACTCAAACGAGACTTGAGGGGGATGTCACAATCACAGTGAGCATCAGGAGACGTTCCCAAAAAGCTGTCGCTGGAGGACATGGGTGGTATCGGGAAAATCAAGTAGTTAGTCAGTAGAGTCAGCAGTTAGAATAATGGATTGTAATATGGGTTTGATAAAGGAGGACTGCCAGACAACAGGAAAACAGTGGAAAAAGACGTCTTTTTTTAGTGGTAGTAAAAGAAAATCTATGGGAACATGGTGGCTCACATTTAAAATAATTTAGCTGTTCTTGCTTTATTCGAGGGTCTACCCCAAATCAAATTTATTTACGTCATATTACATTTATAAAACCTTGTTAAGGCTATTAAGCAATTAGGCAATTAAAACACATTTTCTTGCCAACTCCGGGTATTTCAAGTTTCCATGTATGGCTGGATAGAATTATATATGTTTTTTCCGCTGCGTAAGTCACCATATTGTACCTGCACTGGTACAGTATGTTATGTTTTACCTTCATGTGCTTACTGTAGTCTGCAGTCTAAAGGCACCTAAACACTGACTTATTTCTTACTGTCAAAGAATTCTGGTGACTTTACCGTTCTCTCTTAACACAGATAGAGCTACATCTGCGTGAAGCAAGCATGAACTCAGCAAAGTATGAAGTACAAATAGAAAATTCTAAAAGATTCACCAAATGTTAAGTCAGAATCTTGCAAAAGGTCTCATATTAAAAGACATTTTGAGGATTCTGGTGAAGTTAGTCTGAAAACATCTCAAGTTCGTCACATCGAGCTTGAATGAAAATTAGCGAAGGTGTTCAAAACGTATCATTCAGTTCAATTCAATTGAGACTTTATTAAGGACACAGCAGCATAGAACAATTCAGTTATTAAATGATAATTCTGTTTCCTTTTCTTGTTTTTTTTTTTTGTTTTTTTTTTACAACTTGGGTCTCATTTTTATAGTTTTTCCCATCCCTCCAGTCTGCATTAATAACTGTATAATTGCTGAGATGTGGGAACACTGCGTCATTGCAAAAAGGAGTCCAACAGGGCAAGAAACACGAGCAGTCAGACTATTATATAGGTTGTAAACAAACCTCCGGGTTTACCAAATTTATTTGGAAGAGAAAGTGAATGAGAACATTTTACTGAAACTGTTGGTTGTAAACATTCATCACAGTTACTTCCTCTTTCAACTTTGACCTATCGTAAAGCCCTAATTGTGCCTCCGTTTTTCTGTGCAATGAGAGATAAATATGGACATTTCAGCCACTCTCTTTCGTGTTTAACTCCAAGATGATGCTCGATCAAGTTAAGATGATCAAGCTTAATTTGGAGAGTTTGTGAGTTTCCGCTGTGGGACTTTGTTGATGTGATGCGTCACTATGAGTACGATGTTATCACAACAGATAGAAATAATGGCCAAATCTACAAAACTAAGATCCAAGTTGTAATACTTTAAGTTAGAAAAATCCAAAAGCACAATTATAAAATTAAATATCAACATGTCTTTGTCAAACCAAAGCATAATGGATTAAAATTTAAGAAATAATTTTTCAAGCATCCATTAAACTTGAATAATGTAAATAAATCCTGAATAAAGATAATCTGTATGATGTTTTCATGGTATTGATTGGCCACCTCTGGAACAACAGTTTCACCTGTTCATATTTTTTGCACCGATCCCAGATGACTCATTATGTGCATTAATTCATCTTTTCATTGTTTTATTTCTATGGCACTAGACGGTGATAGTCCCAAGACAGAGCAGCTATTGGAGGACCTGCAGTAATAAGTTACTACAGAATAGAAACACAAGTAAACACAGAATAATGAATTGTTCACTTTCGTCCGGATGAGGAGAAAAAGAATGACGTGCCTCTTTTTAATCACAGGACTATTGTTTTTTCCTGCTCCGTCGGCCTCCTCCTGTTACCCTATAAGTATTGCTTGTGCTGACTCTTTCAGTCATGTATACAATATTATAGCATGCACTTCCAGCCATCTCAGTCCTACAAATATTTGGTATACAGGCTCCTCATGTTTATTCAAAGTACTGGGTTACACTGTTTGGGAAAGATAGCCAGACAAGGGCCCTTTGGGAAGGAAAAAGAAAACTATTCCAAATGAAAAGTAATGATTCATGCCACAGATAGTGTATAAACTCAAATATACGCTGGACCTCGCAGCACTATTGGACAGTTCCACTTCATGCAATTTTGATTGGATCTGAACAGAGCATAGACAACTTAGTATTGCATTACTCTAAATATGGCAGCGTGTGCACTTGTGTGTGTGTGTGTGTGTGTGTGCGTGTGTGTGTGTGTGAGGGAGACCAGAGTGAGGTGGGTGGTCTCCGCTCACTATCATTATACAACACAAAGCCTCATTGGTATTTTGAGAAGGAAATTAATATTGCCATCAGCAGTGGCTCTTGCGTGTGTGCCTCCACGCATGAATGTGTTTGTGTACTTCCGAAAAAAAAAGGCACAGAGGAGAGAATTTCCACTTCAAATGAGGAATGTTCGGCTTGAACTTTGAGCGATGCCATGACGCTGCATGACGACATAACAGCCATCACTCGGCTCTCTCCTCACTGTCAACTCTGCAGGCAGCTTTTCCATTCAAGCAACAGTAAAGGGAAAACCCTGGGCTCATGGCCACGTTGGCGCAAGTTTAACTCAAACATTTTCTCAACATCCTTCTCTTTACTCTTTTTACCTGGCTGGAGGAAAAACCATCAGTGGAAATGTTGCAGCTGACTTACCAGAAATGAGAAAATTCCCAGTATGGGGCCACGACTAGAGGGTGTCTATAGATTTAATTACCATCCATCTATGCAGTCTGTAAAATAGTCTACAATACCATGCTGTGCTTCCAAAAACTGACTCGGCCAACATTGTGATTAGCTAATTGATGCAAGTAGCTATAAAACAACACACAACAAATGTAACTCCCTGTATGCCGTGTTGTTGTAAACATTTTAAAACAATGAGTTTCACAGTTCATCTTTTGACCCTCATATCCCACAGTCTTCATTAGCTAAAAACTTGTAAGTATGTGGATCCTGAGTGGAGACCTACATACACATACCTGCCAAGACCAAATTTTTCTGAAATTATCTGCCGACTTAAAGTCAAGTCAAATGTATTTAAAAGTTTTTTGAAGCTTATATGAGGCTTCAGCCGTCCGAGTTAATCAAATAAAGTGTATATCTTCCAGAGTTTCAGTCTTTTTAGATTAAAATTCCCTCTTTGTGTTTCCCTGGACAGTGTTTCTCATTAAAAACGTTGGTCTTGTTAACGTTGAAAGATATCCACTTGATAAGACTAATTTGGACGGCTGGAGCTTCCTATTAGCTTCAGATATTTGTGAGAATTCTCAGTCATCCAGGTCATGGTTGTCCAAAGAGGGTTGAATTTAGGGCTCCTGGACTTGGTTGAAGATACGTGAGGATGTTTCACCCCTCATCCAAGGGGCTTCTTCAGTTCTAACTGACTAGCGGGGAGTCCTAGGTCTTTCATCTCTGTGGTCGTTATCAAGGTCATTGATACCACTTGATCGTTAGTGCTCCTGGCTGGTGTAACGACAGTCGTTAAGAGTCAACGGAGTCATGTGAGGCCAAGTGTATATGGTTGTTAAGTCTCCTGGGAAGGGATGAAAGGACAGTATTGTCGGTGGGCGATACGCGGTGTCGTGTCGTAAACCTCCTCCGCTGTTGAGAGATAGTTTTTCTACTTTGACGTAGATGACCTCCTTCACTCCTCTTTTAAACCTTCAAACTCTCAAAGCTTCAGAGAAACTTAAATACATTTTTGCATGGAGGGAGGGCTGTCTGTTTTCTCCCCCATCACTGTCGGTGCATTGGGAGGGGATCTCTTAAGGGCCAGTATGAACAGGAGGAATGATTACAGCGATATTCAAGTGTTCATTTGGGCTCCTGAATATTATTTTAAGACTGACTTGAAAAATTTTGAACTAGTCCTTTAATGGGGAAAAAATGGAAGAAAAATCATGAGCAACAGAGGGATCCTTATTCCAGGACGGGCAGACATACAGTAGATGTTGTGTGTACAGAATAGACCAGATATCAAAATTACAGTACAGAAAAAAACAGGATGACAAAATTATTAATAAATTCATAACATGTATATGATATTGTTGGGAGGACGTCAAGCTGCTTCCACTTGCCACAAAACAGGTACGATAACAGAAAGTGTTTAATTTATTGGACTAAGGCAGTGGGGAACAGGGCTGCAGCAGCCAAACTAAACATATATTTATACTTTGCACATATTTGAGTTTTTTTCTTTGATAAGATGTTTTATGTTCTAAGTCGACACTAATTGCTAGTTGTCTTTTAATAGTTTTTTTGTGTGCGAAACACTATTTTTTTTTTCTAGGCTTCTAGCGTTGGCAAAGAGCCCTGTTGGTTAGTCTTCCACAAAATGTTCCTCTGGTTTCTTTTCAGAAAAGTAGCAAACTTTCAGCTCTTTTGCCAGAAAACATCATAGCTTTCCTCTCTTAACATCAAGCCAGGCGTTGCACATCCTTCATTCATTTGCTTTCAAGTCCAGCCGTCTGGCAGGTCTCTATATGGGCACATTTAAGCTCTCCTGCTGCAGCCTCCTCCTCCATCAGAACAGCTCTTTGGCTTGGCCCGGCCTGGCTGCGGAGGTAACTCCAGTTCATCCATGCTAACAGAAATAGCTGCTAATACGTGGCAGCGCTTCCCATTGCTGGGATATACTTTTTATTACTTTATTTTCAACATGATTTACATGCAGAGTATGTAAATAAAAACTAAATATTCTTTAATTTTTGCAACTTTCCTCCCCAAAATTATATTTTGAGGTCATTATTTTGCACACAGCATCTGCTCCTATAATAAAATGTTCTTGCTCAACAGACTGTAAACACCACAACAAAAGAGACACAAGTATTTCAGACATGCTATAAATTTTAATAGACATATTGATATTTCTGAAGAGAAACAAAGTTATCCCTAGTTTTATTTACAATACAGGAATAAAAAAAATGTCACATACAGTACAATGGTAAAAACAACATAGAGAACTTAAATAATTATTTTATTTGTGTAACTACTTAAATAATGAAAATGGTTATTCTATTCACACCACGCCGTCTCAGCAGCTACAATGCAACTTTCACATTAAGTGCTAAAAAAAAATTATAATTTTCCATTTTACAGCATGAATTCCATTTTGACTCATTTAGACCAGGTAGAGTTGATTTATTTCAGCAAACATGAGCGAGGCCGGAGATGAACAACAAATACATCTTGACGGACACTGAACTTCAATTAACCATGACACATGAAAACCTGTTTTTTTTTTTCAAACCAAGTGTCGAGAGAAAGCAAAACCGCAACTGTTTGCCTTCAAAACTGTTAAACACAACAATTGATGGTTCTGTCAAGACTCATTTTTTTGGAATTTGAACAAATGTAGAGTTCTTAATAAGATGAGTAATTAGTTGAAGTGAGTATGGGCATGTGTGTTTATGTGTTGCGTCTGTATGAACTTCAGTCTGGCATCTGAAAAGACACAACACATTAATGTGGCTCCAGACGATCCCTGTCTCTGTTTAACCTTTTTTTCTGACTACATTTCAAGAGTCAGATGCTCATTAGAGTTTAACCTTCAAATATTGAATTTTTTTTTTTTTCAAACTTATCTCCATTAGACAGGTCCTCGGGTTAACCTTAAATCTGCTCTCAACAGATAAGATCTGCCTTTTGACTGTGAACTGCTTCCACAGTAACTTGGTGGCCTGACAGGATCTTTGATCATCTCAAAACAGAGACACAATTCTGACAATGGTAATGAAATCACGTCAGAGAAAAGAATTAGATGGACTCAGCCAACTGCTTTGAATTACTTTATGCAGGCACAGACATGCATTACTTTGACACTGGGAAAAAAAAGTAGATTTAAAAAAAAAAACAAAACTTCCTCACGTGTTTTTCTTAACAGAGGCAAAAGCTGCATATGTATAAGTACAAGAACATGAAATGACATGAACTGACAAGCTTAGTGTAAAACTGCTTTCTATAAACACCATTCTCTCCCATATATTATTACGCTTAAAAAAATAAACCCTCCTCTATGATAACAATAGTAATGCTATAGTTTTTTTTGCAATGCTAAGTAGTACTTAGGTAAGCTCTATTGGAAATATACATCACCGCACTTTCTCTTCCCTTTGTAGTTTTGAGTTCGGCTTCAGTTTCAGTGTGTGACGCAATGACAGGAGTTTGTTAAACCATACCTGTGCTAGTGTGGTGTATGTGTGTGTGTGTATGTGTGTGTGTGTGTGTGTGAATATGAAACTACTCTCACTGTGTTTCAATAAATGTTTAAATTCATTTTGAATAATAAAGTGAATGAAAGAAAAACAAAGGAATACAGTGCATTGGAGTCAACAACTCCATTCAGATTGTATGAAACTGGCTTTGACAGTAAAACTTTCTCACTCAGTTATTCCTATTTCTGTGTCAATAACAGTCTGCTGTTGTTTCTGTACATTGATAGCAAGTGAGTGTTGCAAAACAAAGTATACATACTTGTATACTGTTACAGCTTTTTATGACAATGTGCCCACAAACTAAATACAACATCAACATGGTTTATCTCTTGTATTTGCGTCTTACGGATAGTATAGCAGAAAGCACTGCGGGCTCTATGTGACCCACGATTTCTCAGAGTGACCTCTCAGCGTTTTATAACTGAGCCTGAGGTTCCTTCAAAGTCTGTGTATGTAGGTTTTAAAATGGAAAAGACCATGGGCACAAATTGGATCTTGAGCTCGTCAACCACTCCTTACAATTTTGAATCCTTTAGATCACCCCTGAACAATCAACTGTCTCAGCTGAAATGCCTCAAACTCCATTTATTGGGGGGTGGGAGGGTCTTAAAGTAAGGCAACAGATAGCCCCTGAAAGTCTTGGGTTAAAATGGGTCTGTTCCTGTGGAGTGTCCTCTGGTGGCTCACCAGGAGTGGGGGGGTGGTGGGGGAGGTCTAAATGTGGAGTCAGCCGCATGCGGGCGTTTTCTGAACGAGAAAGGAAATGTCTTAGTGGAACTTCCATAACTTGGCCGTGCTTGTCAGTCACCTCGCTGCCGCCTGCAGGTCTCTCTGAAATGTGAACACGGCTTGGATGCCAGGCCTGGTGCTCAGGAGCAAGTAGCTTATAGGCGAAAGAGGAAGAGTTCGGTATGGTGATGTGGATGAAAAGCAGATCCTGTGTGTAGTTGTGTGTTTATATGTATGTATGTGTGTGTGTGTGTGTGTGTGTGTGTGTGTGTGTACATGCCTGTGTGGGCGTGAGGGAGATTAAGGACACCTCGTTAGAGTCTGCTGGTGGTGGTAGGTAGATTTGTGTCAACTTGAGGATGACGGCAGGGAGCAGCCCCCCTCTGCGCACCCCTATACGATATAGCTGGTCAGGTCTAGGAGGTACGAGGTCATGTCAATGATGTGGTCCAGTATGCCGTCTTTCTCCTGGTCGTTGGGCATACCCCGCTCACTCTTCTCACACTGGGCGCCGGAGTAGCCGCTCTTACACAGGCACTTGTTGGGCTCCATACACACTCCTCCGTTGCGGCAGCCTGGTTCACATTTGGCTACAAAGAGACAAGAGAGGAAAACAGAGGTGGTCAAAAACAAAGTAAGAGAAAGATGAGTGGAAGCTGTTTCATTCTGAATTAAAGCCACAAAAGATCAAATGAGTTTTTGATGATTTATAAGGAAAATTTCGGCATGCCTACTGTGCATATTGTGTATTACTAAACCTCATTTAACATCTAGAAAGGAACAACACACTAATGTTTGTCCAGATGATATTATTCTGAAAGCAGCAGATGCAAATCTGCCAACAAGTACTCACCAACTCTGCAGAAGGGTCCCTCCCAGCCGGGGCTACAGCAGCACTTGCCAGTAGGAGTGCAGTGTCCGTTCTTACAGTGTCTGGAACAAGCGGTCATCAGCAGCTCTGGAGGCTCCACCTGACGCTGGCACTCCTTAGGGGCGTGGGGCCTGCAACAGTTGTTAGAAGGAGGGAAAGTCAGTATGTGGGGGGGACACAAGCATCACATGACATGCTAACGAATTACAGAAAGCAGGGCGAGGAATTAATTTAATATTATTGCTTACTGGCTTTCAACACAATCACACCCCATTACAGTAATGATACTGAGTAATCATGACACTATAACAATCTTACAAATGAATCTATTTAGGGACTATCATTTGAAGATCTCTGTTTTAAAATGTATTGACATGATTTTGAATATTAGCTCTCATATATCAAACATAACACAAAACACATCATGGTAATAATTCTGAAAATATTAAAATACATCCCTTAGATGACTTGTTTTAAACTCCAGTAGCTAATGAGGAGCAAATACAAAAAAATGAAAGTCTTTGGCTCTAAGGTCGCAGGGTTAAGTCATGGCCTCATTATTTTAAATTAGGTTAAATGTTGAGTTTACGTCCAATAATAATGACTTTACTGGAAATAATTACCGATGTAAACAGGGTTGTTTTTTTTCCTCTCTTTTTAATCAAAGGCCAGCAGAGTGTGGTGTAAAGGTGTGTAGTTATAGAGAACTTAATGTTTGGAAGTCTGCGTGTCATGTGGTTTGAGATGTGCCTGTTCAAATTCTTCCTACTTTTCAGAATTTTGGCCACTTGCACTACATGGCTAATCAGCACTGTATTTGTTCTGCGGTCAGCTGCTGTGCCAAATGGAGAAATTGGCAGGCTGGTTATGTCCAAAACAGAAATGAGTTCTCCAGTGTATCCAGGTTGTTTGATTGGGCTATTAATGGATGGTTTCTTTCTTCGTATGTCTGTTAAAAAGTTTGAGCCTTTCAGTGAGAAGTCACACCCACCAACAAACACATCAGTTTTTATTTGCCAAATTGCCGCAGTTTCCAAAAAGTTTCGTGCAAATCCATTCAAAACTTTTTAAAAAATATTCCTCTAACAGGCAAACAAAAAGCTGGACCTGGGCAAAAACAAAACCTTCATCCAACTCTTGTTGGCTGAGGCACACAGTAATACAATATTATGATTCATGGCAGTACTGTAGGAAATATGTTCTATCTAAACTACGTCTAACATCACGTGGTTAATGTCATGTAAAGCTATTCTTGAATGGTACAACAAGAAGACCAAGAAATCTTCTGTTGTACGCAGTAATGTATATACATTTTTTTAATCTATGTAAATAGTTAGAAATGTGTGTTTATCCCTATAATTTTAGACTTTCCAATATTTAGATTCTCGAATAATTTGTCATTAACGTATTGGCAGATTTTCTGTATATTGTCAATTCATAGAATCAATTCTCAATTGTTAAAGTGGATTTATACTGTACAGCCAGGACAGTTCCCGTGTCAAGTGTGGTATTTTCCTTAAATTCTTGAAGAACAAAAAACACGTTGGGTTAAAACAAGGCTCCTTCAGATATAAACATGATTTGGAAAATGCAGACACACACAAACATCTCCACACCATATGTGTAATGTCTGAACACCACACAGACATATTGTGATTATTCCATATTAAGACAAACATCCAGACACGCACATCAGCAAATGGGCTGAAACAGAATTATTTCATATCACGCTCTACAAATCTGGAAATAATACAGGGAGTGCGTAATCAAGTTCAAATGTGAAGCGTCTGTTAGCGCCTATTGCCCACTGGCCCACACACACTGGTGTCTCTGTGTGTGTGTGTGTGTGTATGTGTGTGTGAAAAAGAGAGACGGAGAAAGAGAGATATACGGATTCGTAAACATTTCTGTTGTGTAGTGAAGTAGAAAGCTAATGAGGCAACACTATTTGCTGGACATTGAAGGACATTGAGAGCATGTGCATACACTTTTACACACAGGCATGGTAACTGGACTCCTGCGGACTGATGCTGGTATTAGGACTGAGAGTCATGAGTAGTGAGGTCAGTGTGTGTGAGTATGAATACACGTAATGCTTAGTCCATGAGAACAGGCGTCATCAATCATGGCTGGAGAGCAAATGGTCAATCTGGAGTGGAGACCAAAACTAGATTTTAGTTTAAGATCCACAACCAGGGGATATTTTTTTATATTAAAACTGAAATCAAACAAGTTTTTTAAAATGTATATACCATATTAAATCCATCTGGGTAACTAAGTTGACTGTGCATTTACTCTTGGTTGTGGACACTCAATTAGTATTCTGCTATGGAGGAATGTTTATTGGGTTTGTAGAGTCTCACCTGTTCTTGTTGCCGTCATTGTCATCTGGCTTTATTATTTCAGTAAATATTATATTTATTTTACCTACTGTACAGGTGTGAGTGTCAAAAAATATACGGATTTCAGCCTGTCAGTTGATAAATAACTGCAACTATGATTTTGAACATTAATTGTATTTATTGAAACTTCCTAATTTGAAAATGTGTTGCATAAGTTCTGACAGACACATTGACTGATGGCAGTGCAATGTGACAATACTGTGACTGTGTGTGTGTGTGTGTGTGTGTGTGTGCTTTAAAGTTGCTCTAAATTTGGAGGATGGAGGGTGGTGGGTGGGTGGGGGGGTTGATTCCCATGCTCCCATCAGCACCCAACTCCAGACTCCATCCTTGCTGGCTTTTGTTGTTGCAGGCTGCATGTAGTTAAAAAAGAAGCGAAGGAGGGAAGCAAACAGAAAGAGAGGGAGAGAGAGAAAGAGTAAGAGTCCCTGGAGGATTGGGGGGTCTGTAGCTAACACTGTTAATAGCAGGCAGGGGTCAGCAGCGCTACTAAACAGTCTGTACGACTGCCAGGGTGGCTGTGAAAACAGCACCTGCTGGTAGCGCCACTTGACAAAGGCAGCTGGGTCAACAGCCACTGTGGGAATTTATCAACTTTGGGAGGGGTGGTGTATGTGTGAGAGCGAGGGAGTGGGAGAAGGGCAACAGCGCTCACACATGAGGTTGTTACATGGACAGAGGGCGAGATGATGATGATGATGATGATAATGATAATCAGATACTTGAATAAACTACAGACTGTCCTGACTGAGATGAAAATGAGTAGAAAGTGAGCTAAAAGTGAGAACTAGGAATATAAATGCAGGTTAAAAACTGCCTTCCATTTCTGTCCTCACATCAGATGAACAATTACACTGACGTCCATTCAAGTCTGCGCCATAAGAGCAGTGAG
This sequence comes from Thunnus albacares, assembly GCF_914725855.1. NCBI lineage: Eukaryota > Metazoa > Chordata > Actinopteri > Scombriformes > Scombridae > Thunnus > Thunnus albacares. The sequence continues at coordinate 24,575,243 of NC_058108.1, read as the reverse complement.
GACGCATTGCCTCAAATTTGTTCCTGATCTGTTTGATTATTATGTTTGTTAGCTTGTGTGTGTGTGTGTGTGTGTGTGTGTGTTTAGCTTGTTGGCTCGCAGGGCCTGTTTGATTGACATGAGGTATATGTGAGAAAAGGGTTGTGGAGTGGTGTACATTGTGCACCCTAACAATGGCTTAATCAAACGGCCCAGTGTGGTCTCTTTTGCTGTTTTGTCATCCGACTCCATTGTTTGGGGGCTTCTTTTGTAGCTTCATTCCTTGTTTTAATTGTGCAAGAAATTTACTGTGTATTGTAGGAGCCAGGGCTATTCAGTGGGACTGGCAAGCAGCTTTGTCAAGGGGAGGACCACAGCAGAGATGTAGGAAGATTTAGGAGGGATAGGAAAATAAAGAAAAGGCTTTTTTTTTTTCTGCAGCGTGCTGGGAGCTAGCGTACCACACGCTCACACAGGCTCACAGATGTGCATGTTTGCGTTTACCCACCACCCACACAGTTTATATCTGTACACACAAAACACAGAGAGGCACACATACAGATAAATATATCCGCAAATGAGCACCCGCAGCCTGCTTCCCCTGCACATCCAGTGATTTGTGACTTCCATTGCTAATGCAGTTCATAAAGGAGGTCCCAGGACCCTATTTGAAGTTCACTGTGTCTTTTTAAGGTCTCTGCTCACTGTAATTCAATCAGTCCAGCCTGCAGCTGACAAAACCCAAACGTGTGAAAAGCCCTTCATAATACAGCTTTCGCTTCTTCTGTGTGGAAAGGGGCTGTAACAAACAGAAAGGCAAATCACATTTTACACCAGAAATCAGCAGGAGGTCTGGCTCTATATGTTACAACTAAGCTGTTGCCAAGGACCAACTGTAAGAGCATGGCTGATGGAGGGCAACATGTGCCCTTTGAATTATGACATGATAAACATGTAACTTTACAATATGGCTCCCTTGAGATACTGTATATACACAGAGGGGCTAAAATGAATCCCTGTGTTGTGCTGTATCACAATATCTTTGTTAGTATGTTTCTTTTCCAAAAAAGTAAGGGGTTTCTTATGTAAATACAATGCTCACACTGTCTAAATAATTATGCTCTTAAATGCAGACTCAGTGGGATTTAAAGCTTGAATATCTGCCGACAGTATATGACCAGAGCAAACCACAATCACAATAAAGTTTCAAGTACTTTAAGAGCTACTGTATTGCTAAATTGTTGTTTTTTTAAAATTATGTTGTAAGGCTTATATAGGAGGTAAGATCATTGTAGAACAAGAGAAGATAAGCAACTGAGATATAAAATCTTCAATATTATATTTGATCTCAATTAGACATGAAAATATTTAGATTGGATACAATATATGTGCATATTTGATCACTCAAAGGTCCACTTACAAATAATTCAGAGCTTTCAGCTGCATCTCATGGTCACTATATAGAGAACTGGTACAGAAACAGCACCGAACAGGACTGCGAGGCCCTGCAAAGAGTGGTTTGTTAGGCTGAACGTACAATATTTGGTGCTCTAACCAGCCTAAAGGATATTTATAACAGGCACTATGAGAATCAGGCTAGGACAATCATTAAGGATCTCAACCACCTGGATAATGGGCTTTTCTCATTGCTACAGGAAGAAGGTACCAGATAAACCAGGCCAGCACTGAGAGGCTCAGGAAGAGCTTCTACCGTACGGGCACTAAGATCCTAAATGAGGTCACTGCCTAAGACTGCCCCCCCACAATCATACACATAATATATATTTATTACTATTCCATATCTATTTAAACTCTTTTTAATGCACAAATTGAAGGAAATGGCGGGATTACATTTCCCTGTGATTGTGCCTTATATGATTACATGTGACAAATAAACTTGATTGATTGATTGAAATATGACTGGAAACATTTCTATCACATTGTTAAACCACAAACAAGTCCCTTCTTGCATTCTGTCTCTCTTTTTGTTTTCCTCACATCCTCACACACACACATCACACACATTCAGCATGTTTCAAATTGCATGGTGGCCTATTTATTATTGGAGGGGTACTCCAACTGACAAACAAATACCTAGAAATGAAGTCATCTGGCCAGGACATGTTTACACAAACACTGCTGAGGGATTTTATGGCTGATGTTTCCCTGTAAGCCTTTACCCGCTCTCCCTAACAGTTCCTCCTTTCCCCTCTATGTTCCTAAACACACGGTTGATCAAAACACAGTGCTAGATGCTATACTGGACCACATAAACCACCATACTCTCAAACAAATCTCTGTCTGAGAGAGCTTTAGGGTCCAGATGTCCCCACAGTATGGAAGGGAAAAGAAGGGAAGGACCACCAGACTTGATAACGTGCTGAGGTCAGACACGTTAGCTACCCCATTTACTCCCCCTGTCACCCCCTCTCCATCCTCCCTGTAACAAGATCCTAATAACGAAGCCAGAGTGTATTAGGAGTCAAGACTCCAACACCACAGGGTCCGCACAGACTAAACAAGTCCAGTTGATGGTGGAAAGAATTGTTCTTTGGGAGAAATGCGTCCAGCGGCCATGCCAGAAAACATAAATATGGAGTGAGCCACCAGGGCCCCCTTGAAACATCTGTGGTGTAATTAATTGTGCTATTGCTTGGGTGGCACTGTCGTCACCCAGGAATAATCAGCTGCGGATATATTTCTATTGACTCTGAGACATGCAAGTCTCTCTCTCTCTCTCTCTCTCTCTCTCTCTCTCTCTCTCTCTCTCTCTCTCTCTCTGAGTCTGCTTCTCCCACTTTATCTGCCTTTCTTAATGAAATCTGACCTAGCCTAAAGAAATATTATTCATTTGGGACTCTTCTTTTGTGCATTTGGTGGTTCAAAGTTTGGAACGACTCACTTATTGACCTGAGCAGAGGGGCTTAACGCTGCAGGATCAACTTTAACAGTGCTAATAAGAAAAAAAGGCAGATCATAGGGGGTTCAGTTTGAACCTTTTGAATTAATTGATTTGAATTACAGTCTGCTTATGTTTGCAGGGGTAATATATCAGATACAAATGCTTATACATCCCTCCCGTATCGTGTGGGATGAATTCATGCCCTATGTGCATATTTTCTCCTCTTAAATGACGAATGTTTTTCATGTGGTGGTCTTGCACAAACAGATTATAGATTGATCACTATCCTAATGATTTCTAATACTGTCATGCATATGGTAAGGATTATGACACAAAGACACAGACATACACACAAACATTTGAATTATGAAGTTGCACGCACACGCATGTTCCCCACACATTCCAGTTTTTCAGCATCAATTAATTAAGAAATAAACTGGATTGCACCACTCAGAGTGATATGTGTGTGCTGCAGAGTTGTTGAACTCTGTTCCATATAATGACAAATAAATGTGCATATATATATATATATATATATATATATATATACACACACACACATACATATGTACATGTGCTTGTGTTTCTACATGTGCTTAAATAAAGTAAGTGGAAGTTGCTGTACTTGATAACAGGTGCCAATGTGTTTTTCTTACTCTCAGCAGAATAAACCCTGCTGTCAAATGTTCCGAAAATAACCAGCAGGCAAACGTTACCAGAGTGAACACGGCCAGCTAGTCAGTGTTGCTGTTAACATAACTTTACACTAAGATTTTGAAATGTCATGCTTATTCTCCACTTATTGCTCAGCATTTGTTTTGGCGGAGGCAGGTGGTCATATGACATCTTGTTTACGAGCACAAAGGTTCTGGTCAGAGTGATATTTTAAATGTGAGTGAAGGGACATTTGAAAGAATGAAAACAGAAAAGACATCACTGCTGTGACTGTAACCATAGATCCATGGTTACATGAACCATAAAACAAAACCAACATGGAATTAGGGATGGCGGGCTCTAGTTTGCTTGAGTCTCATTAGATGGCATGTACAAGTATTGATGGATCATTTACTTACTGAACTGAGACCCAACTATGTACCAAAGCCGTCAACAAAAATATGATGGCTGACAGAACATGGCTTACTCAAAGCCCCTTTCAAAATGTGAAACAAACCACCCCCCAAGAAAAAAAAAAGAATTGTACTTATTGAACTTCTTGTACCTTTTGGGGTCCACCAGCTTGTAGAGCTTCCCACTGTGTGACTGCGCCATGCTTTTACTGCTCGCTAGTATGTAAACTTCACCTGAAAAAGAGGAATAGTCACATGGAAGTGATCCATCTGCATGATTTGCATTATACTTTTTAATATGTTGCATATGTCCCAGTGATTAACCTTTGTGCTTGAGGACACAAATGAGTGCAATTACACCACAAGTCCATGCAATGCATGTGCAGTTGGACTGAGGAGAGGAAAGGAGTAGAGACAAGAGGGGCGAAGACAAGAGAGGAAAAAAGGAGACAAGAAGAGCAGGAGAGGAGAGGAGAGATAAGAGGACATGAAGATGAGAGGAGAGTGAGTGTAGCTAAAGCTTCTGCAATGCTGCACTTGCCAAAGAACCTTAAGAAAGAGTTTAATGGGACAATTGGATACTCATGACTGGGAACCAGGCGGATAATTTAATGAGGAACAAGCCCGCAAGAAAATTCCATAAGGGGACAAATTGTAAACATGTGTCTGTGGGGCCCATACTTTGGGACACACGCCCACCCCTCCACGATTCTTGCACCACTTGCAAATCATGATCAAATGCAGCAATCTTTAAATACCTCTTCAAATAATAACTCCAAGACCTGGCAAGAAGCGTGATCAAACATTTCTGATGGCTGTGTGAGTGATCCACATCACATGTTCATTTTAAATCAGAAACATCAGAGCTGACAGTTAATAATTCTGTGAGTGTCTGGTGGGGGTCCAACTGGTAAAAATGTTCTGTATCTTATTAGTGTGCTCACCTCAGCTCACCCCACCTTATCTTAATGCTGCAGTCCCACAGGTAAACAGTAACACATCTCACTACCCATGCAAAACACTGCCTTGTAGGTGGCCCAATACGCAGGGGTGGGTCTTTGGAGTATCAGTGCTATCTTATGGAAATGACAATTAATCCAAAAGGAAGTACACACTATTTAATATCCTGTTGGGAATGTGCCATTGACGTAGAGTCGCAGAGTTATTAGTTTCCCTGTAGTTTGAGTGGAACTTCCTGTTGGCTCAGAGTGGCAATTTCCAAGATTTTCTATCTTGTTTCTATGCATCACCTACTGTTCGTGTAAAACATTACAAACATCTTGTTAAATAACCAACTGGGAAATTCCTCACATGGAGGTTTGATGTAAATAATGTAGCATTGTTAAATATACAACACAATGACCGTAAGCCATGATTTTTCCATAGTTTTGACATCTGTCATTTGGAGTCAACAAGCTTTCAAAGGTTCATTTTGAAAAACCTCAATGTGCCTTCAGATAATATATTAACACACAGATGTCACTCATGTGGATATAGTGAAATTAGAACAACAAAGGAAGAGAGAAAAGACAGAGAAGGCCAGATTGAAAATCCGAGATTTATCTATCATCACCCTACTAACCCAGTTCATCTTCTCCAAATCCCAAGATGTGTCCCACAAGCATAGAGCCACAGGAACCAGCTGAGCCCAGACATAGAGCTTTCTCCAGCCACTGTTCACCAGCTGCTGATGTTGATAATGAAGACTTTTGGAGGATCCGCAGGTTACTGAGACAAACAAAACACACAGGATAAACTTAATGTTCAATTACTGCGGCCATTGCTTTGTCTGTATATCTAATGTAGACTATTATATAATACTGTATGTTATCTACAATACATTATATGCACATTTCTTACATTTATAATTCATTGTACAAATGAGACATACAATGCCGTTTATTTGCAGCTTAATTGGCTAAGTCAAAGTTGAGATCTGGAAACAAGGACAACTTTTACTTCCTGTTACATGGTTCACTGACCCATCTTCCTTTTCCACCCCATGTCCCACATGGTGTTATTTAAGACCTCGGCTTTTAGTTTCAAAACAAACATCATCCCGGAGCCTTCACTTAGCCACAACAATATGCCCCCAAATTGTAATGAGGCACAGAATTAACCGACCACACATTGTTTTAAACGCAGTGCCAACTCCTGATATTGTACTCCCCCCCCAACTATTTACTTCCTTTGTTTACTCAAGCGTCAGTGTTTGACATCAGCAAAGTAGGATGAATTACAAACCAAAGAAAAGTGTGAACAGCACAGGGCAGGATGTCTAATCTCCATTTACACAGTTTGGGCTGAGCCGTAGTGGTGACAGTAACATAAAACTTGTTTTCCCCCACGTGGATGGAACTTTGTGTTTACTTTGGCATAAGCCCACGCTAGGGACAGATTTTTCAGTGTGAGAAGAGAAGGAAGAGTCATGTTGATCTCGATAAGACTGAGGATGGTTCTAATAACTCATAAATCGACTGTACTTGAACGTCAAAAGAATGAAGCCACTGCAATGTGTACAGCTTTCTGACATCCAACTATGTAGGGAGTCTAGATTTCACAACATGTAGTAACTTAATTTTTTTGTTACATCGTTAATCAGCACTGTGTGGAGTACATTGGTTGTACTTACCCGTTTTTATCTCCAAATACATAACTGCCATACAGTCTTCTAGACTGGCAGCCCCTGTAGATAAAGCCCCCCACAGGTGGTGCTCCTCCACTGGACTGCAGGTCATAGACAGAAGGCTCATTTTCTACAGAGGGACAAGGAGACAAAGGTCTGATTTATATTGCTTTCAGTCCTGCTGCCTGCCAGTCATACAGTGGTGCTACCATATTCTGCATGCATGCATCACTAGCAGAAAATGTGTTTTCATAGAAGCAATCTATTCCATCTCACTGAGATGAGATAATGTAATAATCAGTATATGCATCAATCTGCATCCTACAAAGGTTGCTACCATCTTTACTTAAGGGTGTATTATATTTTATTCCAACAGTAATAAGTGTTGTTTTGTTTGCACTGGAATAAAAAAAAAAACTATTAATGTTTACTTCATTTTGTCATGAGTCCATTCCACGTAATGGTTGTGTGGTTCCTATTAGCTAGACTCACTTCAATAAGTAAAAAGGAGAACAGAGTGAATCTTGACTTAAATGGGGCAGCAATATAATTGAAGACTTCTTTCATGGCAGCCAACTTGGACCTTCAAATGTCTCTATCAAAACTAGAATGTATTTTTCTTTTATTCGTAAGTGTGATGTTGAGGCAATACGGCATGTTTTCTGGATTACAGTTGCCTTGGCAAAGGGAAACATGAATGGAGGTTTGAGGCCTTTAAAAATTTATGATCCAAGACTTGGTGTGCTCATTTCCCAACTGTTATCACTTTAGAGTTTGGGTAACTGGCTAAATCAGGCATCAGGCCAGGAGGAGCATGAATCTCTGACAGGAAGAGGCGCATTGATTAAATTGGAGTGAGAGATCAAGGTTGAAGGATAAATTGGGGTTACTAAAGCAACACTCAATGTGGCAAAGATAACTTGAAATTAAGTAATTTGAAACAAATAGCTGTAATTTTTTCTTTGTGAAGAGAAGCAGGGTAAGCATCGTCAAGGCGTTGCTGGTATCGATTATATTCTCAATGTGAGACGAACAAGAACCCCTCTCAGCTGTGTTTTCAACAATGCTAAACCATCATCTAGACAGTTATTGTTGTTGACAGCTTTAAATCTTACTTGTGGACACAATCTCACATTCCCCTGGCAAATCCACACTCTACAAGGGGGAATCGTTCTAGATCACATCATTTTTACATTTAACCTTCACTGTCTCTGCATTCAACCCAGTGTGTTTCTAAACTTGTTGCCAAAACACCATGTTCTTACAAAATGAAAGGCATTTGTAAAAACAGATGTCATTTTCAGCAGAATAAATATGAAAGGTTAGACAAGAGGTTGATGTATTTTCATTTTTTTCTTGAGACGTAATTCCATCAAAAAAAAAAGTCTCAGGCAAAGGATACACTCATTTATTTATATCATGAGCTGTATTAACAGCACAAAATAATGAACTCAAATACAAAAAAGTCATCAGCATTTTTGGAAAAAACTTAAGGAAAAACAGAATAACTCACCGTAATCTTTTCCCTTTGTAATCTCCAATATTCTTCCTGCTGATGAGTTCTTGCCACTGGCATCTGTACAGAGGATCAGGAGACTCCCATTGTCTGTCTGAAGCCGATCCACTGCACACCTACAGAATACATAATGCCAGGAATTAATATAGGGGAACTAGAAGTAATTTTCAATCAGGTGTAGTAGCCTTTTATTTCAGAAATAGTAAATACTGTGTTTATCTCTTCAGTGTGATGCCGTTGAAGTGTCCCATCAAGTGTTCGACTCACCTGCCTGGGTCATGTAATCCATGGGCAAAGATTTCAGGTGGCTGGTTGGTGCTGTTGAAGTATGGATTGTTCCGTGGTATGGAATAGGGTGATGTGCAGCAGTCCGTGTCCACATCGACCCTTAGGACGGACCCTGTGAAATCACTGCATTCAAACACACAAACAAAATACACCTTCACAATGGTAGGAGCTAGGAAAGGATTCAATCTTGGGGCACACAACAGCACTTGGCAGGGTTTCCGACAGTGTCTGAGTTGACCTCCTGTTGGGCTTAAGCATTGGGGATTTTTTTTTTTTTAATGTATTTTAAGATGTTTTCTAAACTAAAATGTGTTATAAAAGTAGTGTAGCTCCTTTATGGAATAGCTCAGTGCATAGCGAGTGTGAGGTCGAGAGAGAGAGCTTGTGTGTGTGTGACGGTAGGGCTGCGGCGACACTGGTCTGCAGCGTACACAGACGTGGGGACGAGCCAGAGGACGACTGCTGCTTAGAACCAGAACTGGCATAACCTGCCTGCCATCCGGAGAGAGACACGCTGAGAGCAGACTGAGTAGGCAGAGAGCAGGAGAGTTTCTGCCGAAAACAAGCACAGAGACCCGGGGAGGCATGAGAGCAGCTGCTCACTAGCAGCTACGTGTGTTTACAGCAGAGAGCAGGCGGGAGGACAGAAGTCTCTCTCTGCTACTTTGTGCTGCGACTGTGCTGCTGCTGTGGACAGTCACGGAGCAGACACTCTCAGTGTAGCGTATGTAGTAGTTAGTTAGGTTTTTTTTGATGAACGTGGGCACTGATACGCAAAAATGAACTAAATGGGTTTTATTTCTACAAAAAAAGCAAGAATTGTAATTGGTTTATCAGCCTGAACACCGTGTATCACCAGTAACAACTTTTCTGGCGGAAACCCTGCTTGGTCATCTAAACCACAATTCTTTGACCTCTTATCTCACCTGAGTCCATCCATCTCCTCCATATCATCCAGAGTGATCATGCCATCTCCCAGGACGATGTGCAACAGGCCATCAGGGCTGAACAGAAGTTGACCGCCTAGATGTTTCCTGTGCAGCTCTGCCACTTCCATTAGCACCCGGACCGTCCTGGTGTCCACTTGGTTTGGGTTTTTCCTGAAGAAACACATCATTGTCACTGACTTTCTGTTACTGGGGCGCAAAAATTATAGTGGCTACACTACAAAAAGACTTATATTTATCAAAAATATCTAGAACATTTCTACACCTACAGTATATGCTTCCATACAGTCTCATATAAATATTCAAAGATATACATTGTAGTATGGTCTTGGTAAGTGGCTTTTGTGTGGCCCAGAGTTGGCTCAAAAGTATGTTGATTAGGTTAAGCGCCACTAAAAAAATGTGGTGTAATGTTTTGAAATATGCAGTGTAGACATGATTTTATAAATGAGGACACAATGATTGTCTTTAATTGCTTTAAAGAATAATTCTGTTAGTGGGATGATATCATGGTAACGGCAATAAACGCTGACATGACATACCAAATCAAATCCAATAATTTTAAAAGTTTGTTGTCTGAAGACGTTGAGTCTAAATCTAAAGCAAATACAGTGGGTGGGAGATGTAACACAGACTTCCAAATGTTGCACAATTTTCTAGTGCAAAGTGAGGATTTGGCTTCACAGTATCAGCAACAAATATTTCATGATGTGTTGTTTTGGGTAGGGTGTTTAAAGTCCTGCAATTTTTTAAAAAAGGAGCTTGCCAAAGACAAAAAAATACTCTACTCAAATACTGTCATTTCTCTATTGGACCCTCAAATTACAGACTATATGCTGCAGTCACCAAGACTGCATGCCAAGACTATAATTGAGATTAGATCATTAAATCAAGCATACACCTGTGATTATGCAAATTAAAATGTGTCATTTAAACACGTTCGTGAGAAAAGATTGTTCTCTTAATCACAGGTCATTGTGAAAGTAGTGTGAAGTATCTACACAGCAAAAGGCAAAACACTGCTTTCATCACAGGGTTTCATCATAATGAATGACCATAGCATATTCAGCAAAACACTACACACAGAAAGTTAGTTTGGTGAGACGTGTGACCTACTTTCTAAATCCTTTGTGTGCCCTTCAAGCTTTTTATTGTGTATACTGTATCTGTATCTGTGTCTACTGACAAAAATATGTCAAATCAGTGTTGTTGGCTTTTAATAGTCAATGATAGAATCAATCCCTTCAGCATTTCATGATCAGGAAGTTTCTGTTTTGTCCTATTTTTATACATTTTATCTTATTACATTAAAAAAAAGCTTACAATTTTTACAAAATACATCATTTTAAGTATTCAGCAATAAATATACAAATTAAAGCTTCATTTGAAAATGTGGCGATTTTCACCAATTTTCATACAACACTTCTAATCACAACTGATGACATTATAAACTGCCTTGTATTTTTTTTAAATAAAGATACCTTAAAATAATCTTGTTTAAACAAGTAGGCTTTGTATGAAGACATGCATGGCCAGGCTATGATAATCCACAGTGGTAAATAAATAAGTTGCTATGTAGACTGTGAGGCAGCTGAGGTTTTGGTGTCCTTTCAGGCAGTAAGCAACCTATATTTAAGGTAGATTTGGCACACACTTCTCCCATTACCTTGAAACGGTGTATTCAACCACACGGAGAATGTGGTCGTGTGGTCCTATGGCCCAGCGCTCTTGGTTGGTGGTGTAGGAGACGTAGAGCTTGCCATTCTTCTTGTAATTGGGGTGGAATGCCAGGCTTAGCAGGCCTCTTTCATCTCCACCCTGCAGTCAGATGAGAAACACAAAAGATCCAGGAGTTAATTATGTCCCTCCTCAGCTTCTGCTTGGCTGTGTGGGGTTGGAATCACCCCCCTCGGCCATCTTCATCATCACCAAGACCACTACATGAGACCCCAACACACCCATCACCCCCTACCTCCTTTAATTCTTCAACCTCCCTAATCCCCTTTTTTATTTATCCATCACATTCCCTTTCACACCCCTGCTATTCTCTCATTCTTTCTTTTTCTACCCTCGCCTGTTTCACTTCACACCTTCACCAACCTCCTTGAATATACCATTACCAACCATTATAAAGCATTTGACTCTGGGTAGAGCTGCACCTCCTCTACAACCCCCCGCCTTTACCCAGTCTTCTCTGCAGCCTGGTTATGTGCGCTTGTCCTCAGGGTCGGGGGCCCCTGTGACGCCCAGGCCCTCCCGGTGGCCTCCATTGTGCAGTGATTTGTGTGTGTAATCTTTGGGGGATATCCGTGAATGCTACGCTGAGTGGCTGAAAGAATTTATTAGCTCACTCACAGTTCATAGAGAGCACAAAAGTGCAGAGTGCTTCAGTCCGTGCTTTTTGCTCCCTGTCCCCTCGTTCCTTCCTGGTTTACACAAAATCCATGCAAAATTTGAGGCTTGGAAGGGGGGAGGGGAAACAGCGTAAAAAAGGAAAAATGAAAACCTAAACAAGGAAGGAGCTGCCAACTCCCACTGTCTTGGCAACATGTTTAGAAAACATCTAAATTGCTTGTGTAATATGTAAACCTTTGTCTCACCCCGGAGGCAGCTACATCAGTTGTCACTACCCTGGTGGTCCTCCCATCATAGTTAGCTGTAATAATCAGCTATAGCATTTCATTCCCTAGGCAAAGCAAGCCAGGTCGGCCCTTTTTTTTTTATGTTGTACTCTCCCTCACTATTTTTTCTTGACAAAAGAATGAACAGAATGCTAGGCTTAGGTGTGAAGACTGTTTATAACGTGGTCCCCATGTGATTGTATCCCTCCAAAACAGCTTTATGTTCTTCCTTGATTCCTTTTTTTTCACTAAGAAAGTTTAAAAAAGGAAAACAGAACATCATGGGAAGATGATGTCTTACTCATGGCAAACAAACAAGCATCATGTCCACAATTAACACAGCTGCATCATCTGTCAGGTATTCCCTCTGGGGATGGACCAATTGCATTTTTCTTGGCCAATTCTGATTGCCAATTTTTAAAAAACCTGACCTGCCAATACCAATCCCAGCTGATACTGATTTTCTTTAGTTTGATATATTTTAACAGTTTACAAAAACAAATTAATTAATTAATTTAAAAAATGTACCTGTTTTTTAATAAACTTAATGATCTGCATATAAAACACTAAACAGCTTTAACAACTTCTCCAAATGAAAATAAAATAAAGTGCACCAAGTTCCATAATCTTATGACATTTTTTCTACTTTTTCAAATGAAATTAAAATGCAGAAGTTTACAGTTTACAACTATGTAGAATTCCCACACAGAAGACAATCTATCTCTGACCGGCTTTTTTTAAGTGCGTATGTGCAAAAGAACAGAGCGAATAAGGAAACTGACCTGATAAATACAATAAAAACATACTGTGAAATGCTGGAGAGAGTAAAAACTTTATGTTCTACATGCTCCTTGAAGAACGCTTAATTTTATGTTAAAATTATCTACAATGAAATTGGGGATTTCCCAGGGTTTGGCAAAGCTCTCGGGGAAATTCCCATTTTTATCCGAGATTATGTGAAGAGGCCGACTGACCTGTTCTCTTTGGCAGATGGGTGCGCCAGCTGCAGCATGGTGACCGTCTGAGGGAGGTCGTGGTGGGGGAGAAACCTGACTATGGAGAAGTGCATATATATGGAGATTTTGAGTATAATCCGTGTAAGGTAACATAACCTGGTTACTCTCAATAATCAGGTTTCTTGTCTGCATGTTAACGTACTGGCGGAATCGATCAGGCGGAAAATCGTCCAGTTTCGATTGGTGGCTGATCAATCAGTGCGCTCCTAATTCCCTCCCAAAATAGTTACAAAGGAATTCAGAATAAAATAGGTCTTGGTTTGGGCTCTGGATAGGTGTAGTCCATGTGACAGGCCAAGTAACACACATCATAAATTGGTGTACTGGATCTCCCAGTTCTGTTTGGACTGGGCCAGGTCCGGCCCAGTCAAAACAGCAGTGACACAGGCCACATGCGAATGCAAAAGACATGACTCCTTGCAAAGGAATGTACTTGAAGTACCAATGAGCAACAACAGAAACCCACATGATAAGCCACACGGGTTCAATCAATCTGAATATGAAGTGAAATGTTGTGAAAGTTGACAAATAAATCTCCACCCAAAAAGGCAGAGCTTCTCTGCAAAGATTTATGAATACTACTAAATGTCAGATTATTGAAGTCAAATAAAACAGGAGTTATGTGGGAGAGGATGCAGCACACTGTGCAGCTGGATGTGAGTCGGAGCAGAGGTGACTGCACTTTGCCAAAGAAAGTCACAAGGTTTCATCTTGGGAAGAGAAATTCTCGCCCTCACCTTAAAATGTTGGATTCATATGTTGGATTAAAGGATACAGTGAGTTCGATTCTAGCTGGGGATCTTCGTTGCATGTCATACCCATGTCTCTTCCCTTGTTTCCTGTCTGTCACGTCACTGTGACTGTCCAATAAAAGGCAAAAATGCCCAAAAAAGAAAAAAAAAAACAAATTCCAAAAAGGCCTAGATCCGGAGTCAAAAGGGGACCACCAAGATACACAGTGTTTAAATGAGCTGAAATATTAGCCCTCTTGCTAATGACTAACTCCTTCAGCAGCAGGCGAACAGCAGAGCTGGCACCAGAGCCATAAGAAACAAACACTGCATCAGAAAGCCTTTCACTGCAGAGCCAGTCCATGGTTGATTAAAAGAAGACAAAGTGCCAACCTGTGGCTCCTGAGCATTGATTATTGTAAAACTGCTGCCAAAGCTGCAGTAGGTAAGATATTCTTGGCACGCCTCAAAAACTAATGTACTGTACAAACAAGCTAATTTAGAGAATGGACAAACTGCAGGTTTCACATACTGTCAGCGGCAAAGCTACTTTTTGATGTGGGTTTAGTTAGATTTAGGGGCCTGCCATCTCCAAGTTTCTATCTATCTATCCAACTGTACAGACTGCTGTGTCAACTTAAAACACATTCCCTCCATTTTCCCTTGAACATCTTTGTCTTTTTTATGATCATTATGATCATTCATCATTCTTCCACAGCCGGGCAGGGGGTTCTGATTGAATCTCTCATGAGGTATTATCTCTTCATTTTTCACAAACACCTGCCTCTGCATTCCTCTTTTCCCTCCAATTCTGTTCTCTGGGGCTCCAGCTTTGGCACTGTCAAAGGTTTGGCGTCGTTCCACAGAAAGCTGGGAAAGTGAGGTGCAGGGATGAGGAGCGGTTGTTATCTCACATCTCACGGTGCATTACATGGAATGCTGACCCTGTCTGAGTGGTGGAGGCAGTGACACACAACGCTACGATTTCCAATTCTGCAGGGGCAGCTGTCTTTTGAGTCCAGTGACGCATGTGTTGGCTCATGCATTGTTAGCCCTGAACCTTTTGATCCTCTCTGGCTCGTGGGCATTCCTCTACCGAAAGACATTCCACATGAGTTGATTGGAGCAAAACAATGTCTACGCCCTTCACTCAAAGACTACCTGAAGCATCTACACTCCCCTCACACACGCCTCCTGTGTAGTATTCTTGTTTCACTTTTCTCTTGTGCAATGAAAATTGTACTGTTAAATCTCCAGTGCAGCCTCTCCACCTGTTGATATATAAATCCAGCGAAAAGCACACAACAATCTCATAATACATTAATCCTTCCACCCCAAGAGTAGACTCTTTCCTATCCAAACGTAATCCATTATCTGGCCATAAAGTTAATAGAAAGATGATTTCAGCTTTCAGTAGTAGACATCCCACTGTTTGAGAATAATAGTGAGATCAGCATGAGTTGCCTCTAGTCGGAGTAAATAGTAAAGATGAGTAAGGCCACTTATTTTCAGCCCTGAGCCTCTGATGGCCGCTGAGAATGCAGAGCAGCTGTCAGCGGAGCAGGGACAAAAAGAGTAACATGCTGTGACTTATTTGTTTTAACTGTGAAATATTTTATTGCAGGGCCCTGTTACAAAGGCTAATACATGTCAGTGGACTGTCAGCTTTGCATTACTGCTCGCAGATGTCTTCATTTATAAAACTCACTGTCACTTTCACACACGCTACTCCAGGGTGTCTCTTCTAAAGCTGTGCAGTGCGAGATGTCGTCATTATTTGAACAGAGGCTACAGCTCGGCATCAGAGTCTGCAAATAGCACCAGACACCACAGACTATAAGGAGGTTTTAAATCAAAAAGCATCACTGTTGGCTTCAAACTATAGCATCTTAAAACTGGTTGCGTTGAGAACAAATCCAGACAAGTTCATGCATAATTCTAGTTGTTGTCATGTTTAATTATGTTCAAAACTTTGCCACTTACAACTCTATAAAGCTTTACATACAGTAACTCTTGTACGCTGGAGGCACTGCTCTCCAATAAAACATGGAAACTAAGGATATGAGAGTCGATCCCTACCTAAACCACAAGCTTGTTTGTTTGGCATGTAGAATGAAAGACGTACTATTTTGTACTCAAACTCATGAGATTTCCATAAAATCTGAGCATAATCAAAACGACCATAATTTGCTATTTTGAGGCACAGACAAGAACGTTTTCTTTTTCTTTTTATGTGCCTGAAAATTGGTGAAAAAAATGTACAAAGAATATCCATATTGGTATTTGACTCAAAAAAAAAAACTATTAGTCAAGCTCTCATAAGAACAGTCAAAATCTGTTACATGCAAAAATTCTGAACTGCATCCTGCAGCAAGCCTCTGTCCAATCAGGAGGTTTGTCCACAATTTACCAATCGTGTTAGAGGTGTGCGAATGTGAACCAGTTGGAGAAACCACTGTGATGATGACATGGGTAGTGTGTGTGTGTGTGTGTGTGTGTGTGTGTGTGCGTGGTGGGTGGGGGGGACTGGAGTATAGAGATTGAATTTCAGGAGACGAACACCCACAGCGCAGCTAGGAGCCCACACCACCACAGCACAGCATTGTTTCTGTGCAGTTCAGCTTAATTGGCACCGGGGGGATCCATGGAAGGAGGGGGATAGAAGAGCAGGAGGAAACACAGAACATTACAATCAAAGCATGTGCATGGGGCTGATGATAAACCCGTTATCTACCCTGTCTCCTGAGGGCCTGGGTTCCTCTCTCTGTATAAAGGCAGCTCCATCCTGTTGATGCTGCCAGTAAACACCTTAGCCCTCCCCTGGTCCTGTCCACCCCGTGTGGCTTGGAGCCCGTTCTGGCAGCCAACATCACAGAATAGGACTCCTGGGGCCTGCCGGGGATCGAGCCTCGTCTAATTGTCATAATGATCACTTTATCCACAACCAGTTGGGATTGAATGATGATAAGAGAGCAAAGCAGAGCGGGGAGAGCATCCCGCAGGGGGCAGTTGCATATTCAAATGCTGTGCTCCGTTTGACTCCTTGTAAGCAAAGGGTCTTGTCAGTGGAGGAGCAGGAGGCATGCGTGATAGATAAACTTCCTGTCTGGGAGTGTGCCCCCCAAACATCCCAGCTTCATCATCTCCTTGGGCCATCTGAACAATTTCCGATCAATTATAAAATTCAAAATCTGAGATGCAGTAAGGGTTATGGATAAAAAATAAACATCAAGACATTACCCGGAAAATAACAAGGTCAGATACCCAGATAGATTCCTTTAAGCAATTATAAACAATTTCTGAATGACACCCCAATATCCTCCCATGTTTAGCAGGCAGACTTTCATGATGGCAGGGGGTCAAGTAGACAGTACTGATTCCTATCAGAAGTACAAACACATCAGTATTTTTAGCCGCTCTCTCAACATATGTTACTAACCCCTCATTACTTTACACTGAGGGAGCAAAAGAGACATCGTAGACATTGGATAAAAAAAACATTGTCTTTGTGAAGTGAATAAAAAGTGTGGACAAGGTAACAATTTAAACCTGAGAGGCACTTGAAGAGGTGCTACTACATGTAATCATGGCTGAGTCATTCTAATCATCATGTGAGGTATAAAGTCAGTCAACATGTGCGGTATTGGGTAAGTCACCATGTGGAATATTAGAATCCTGTGTGGAACAATGTGGGAGAGATTAAGAAAGCCATTAACCCATCTTGTGAGAATTAGCAGAAAATTAGCAGTGAGCACAATGTGTGCTGTATGTACAGTTAATTAGCAGATAATAGCGTAATGATTAGCTGCGATCACATTTGATGAATGACTGCTTGTTTGGTGTAATTATACAATTCAATACTAATAGTGCGCAGGCACCACTTTTAAGGGATTTGTCTTGGCTGGAGATGTTCCTCTCAGTCAAACAAAATAGGTCACTGGTATTGTACATTTTCTAGAATAAGGTATTAATGTGGTAGAGCTTTAAAACATAGGTGAAAACAATCCTGTTGTAGAGATTGGTGTTAAGGCTCTATTGCATTAAGTCCTTATTCTAGAAATGTACAGTATCAGTCATACAGTCAGCCAAGTTTCTTTCCTTTTCTCTTTCCTATTTACATCTGTGCTCCAATTCTATCCATATTATCCCCTCAAACACTGTTAACCCTGCCAGTGTTAACAACATGAAGGCATTCTCATTCCTACCTTCAGGCCGCTTTGTACTATCTTGTGGATGTCCAGGAAGGGCTCCTTGAGCAGCTGGAGCTCATGAGTGAGTATCCTGACAATTCCCTCCCTCTCCAGGACAAAGAGCCGCTGGGATCCATCCCCACAGTGCACCACAGCCACCGGCTGCCTCAGACCACTCAACACCTCCTGGGCACAGTAGCAGTTGTGTTTGTGTTTCCTGGGTAACATGGGAGATACAAAAGGTCAGACACTGATTGTGGTGGTGAATAATCCAGTTATAAGGTAGAAGGGCATGGGAGAATTTGAAGTAGTATGAAGAAGGAAGCATAAAATAATCAGCAATAAGATTAACCTAAAATTACTTTTTTATGACACTGACAATGATTGGCAGACACTTTCTTAATTGATAGCCATCTGAAAAAAATCTGAATTAATTTAGTTAAATATTACTGCTGTCTAGGTTATCAAGTACTTGAGATTTGTCTCAACTGACAAAACTAGCAGGTGCTCCTCTTTCATTCTTTTTTTCAGTCTTTCATTGCATTACCTTTTTACAGTCAGGTGATGCATTTTACTAGGGCTCAATGAGTTTTTTTCTCAACTTTGCTTTTGAACTAATTTGGTGACTTGTCGTTCACCAAGGTGGGAGGAAAAGCACAGAGGGAAGAATGTCACTGGCAATCCAAACACATTGCCATTTGAGTATCAAGATACACATTTTTTTGCACCATCTACTATCTAGCTTAGACCACAATGCATCTTTCAAACGCAACAGCTTGTGTGCTGTATGAAGGCTTTCTGTTGATTATGTCCCTCTACAGCCATCGGAAGGCACCAGGTAAACAGTGTTTTCACTGTTTAGTCTCTAATCTGATAGTCTTGTATTGACAAAATCTCTACCCCAGATTAAATCCCCTTGATTAAATCTTGTACAACAGCACCATACTGTTGCAAACTAACCATACAAACCTCTGCCCTCTCTGTACACCAATCTGGCTGGTTATGACTCAGAATTCCACATATATTCCTACTCTACACTTTACTCCTGTGCGGCCAGAGGTTTTGCTAATTATAACATCCTCAGGATCCACTGGACACGTACATATTTTATTCAGTGCCAGAAAAAATGAAAAATATATTTTAAAAAAAGGGTTCCCACCAATCTTCTCATCTTCACCCAAAAATACCAGATTGCCAGGACACCCATTGTGTGCATAATCTCTGACTTTTCTGAAGTGTCTGACAAAAGTAGTGCAGGAGGTCCACACAAACCCATGTACATAGCTCACTCTGGAGGTGCCCAGACAAACCTGTAGAGACTCAATCCAGACCCCCTGCCAGTTCTCCCACATTCGAACACGGACAATTGGGGCCATTTGATCGCATGACCAACCTCAAAGGAACCACTACCGGGAAACAACCCTCCGGTCACTGTGGTTTTTTGGTAATTAGCAAGAGCAAACTCATCTCTCATCATCTCATTTCATTTCTCATATCATTTGACTGCTCTAAATTCACATTTGCAACTTTCCATCTCCTAACAACAATCTCATTTTCTTTTCGGGAGAAGCTGTACTGGACTCTCAACTCCATCACCTAGTATATAATCAGTGCATCATGGAGCAGGGGGCATTGATATTAAGCAGGATGATACAAGCTGATGTGACTGGCCACAACTACTATCCAAGTAACACACCCACTGGTGATGTATGATGATGGATTCTTACTTTTACTTTTCCTATTATCCTGTTTTGTATGTGCTCCCAGGGTGAGCTATGCACCACCAGCCATGAAAATACCAAAAAGTTTACGACCGTTCCCTCTGTGCATTGTGCAAAGAACACATGGCTGCGCCTTGATTCCTAAAAACAAAGTCCATAATGTTAGCCAATAACTGTGACTTAATTTTGGCACTTTCTCCTTTTCCTAATGGAAGAAAGTCCTGCTCACTGTGATTTACCAAAGTAAACCTCTCAGACAATAAGGTGCAAAAGCGACAAATCAGCCCCTGACTCTCTACTTTTGGAAGTTATTTAACTAAATGTTGGTTGCTGCTATTCAGGTGCACATGCTGCCTAGTCTTCTTGCCTCAGGGAAAACAGATGAAAGGCATCCCCCCATGGACAAAAGGGCAAAGCCCTCTGTGATGTAAAGACCTTTGCAGTGAGGGAGGCAACCAGAATGACGCAGGATAAGCATTTTCATTATCTGAGCAAAGCTGAGCAAAAGCACTCTGGACAAACTTTAGGATTAGAGGAGAGATGGCATGGCATTTCTGTCTGAAAGTATGGACCATGTCAAAATGGACCAGTGAACAGGGCACATGTGACTGAGGCTACACCTGTTGCTACAAAAACATAAAAATCACGATTGAATGTCATAAATCTGAACTTGTGAGTACTAATGAAGCCTGAATAGCTCAGTTGGCAGAAACACATTTAACAACCAGCCAAAGCTTATTCAAAATAATAATATGCACATATTCCATAGTGTAACTCAAAACCGAAATGGAATAAAACATGGTAAGAGTCGGCTACAAACCTGATATCTTCTATTTTCTCATCTCCCAAGTAGTTGGAATCTTGCCCTTGTGGTTGCTTTCGTTGAAAATCTGGAAAGCATAGACTGGCATCTCTCCTCCCGTAGTATTGGCAGAACTCATCCACATCGGCTTGGAACAGTTCTAACGAACAAAACAGATAAAGATATAGACAGAGGGTCTTATACTTACTGTAGATAAAGCATACTTAAAAAAAGACTTCATACACTGGACACATGTAGCCAGCAAGAATATCCACTTAACATTCTCTCAAAGTTTTTTATGGTACTTCTGTTCTAGTTCTGTGTGTGCACATTTCGGCAGTGCATGTGGCTGTACTGTTTGTGCGTGCATGTGTGTGTGTGTGCAGGAGAGGAAGAAAAAGAAAGTGAGAGACAGAGGAAGAGAGAAAGGATGTGATGTACTTCTGTGTTGGGGAGGGTTGGAGTTATGCTTGATGAGCCAAACCAAATCCTGGCTAGACTGGTCTGAAATGAACAAGTGAAGAGAAAGTGGGCCAAACCAAATGGATCACAGATTAGACAGGGCTCTGCAGTGAACTGTGCCTCCTCCAGAGAGAAAAAAAAACATTGCATTCTCAATTTTAATTTACACTGACATTATTTTGGTTTGTGAAATGATGCTTGTGCGCTAGCCTTAATTAATACCTATAGAAAAGACACAGAGCCTAGCTTTCATTGAAGTCTGTTCAGCAGCTTAACAGTCAGTAGATGAGGTAGTATTGTGTCATCGGTTATAAATCAGAGCTGTAATCTCCTCTTGACACTAAAAACATCATATATCAACTTGCTCATGGGTCATTTGTGAGTTTGCTCGGTGTCTTGTTGTTTAGCGAGCCCATGTGCCAGCAAACATTCCCGATGTAGTGTTCTTGAGAAAGACACTTCAGCTAGAATAAACTACACATACCTTGGCACAATTATAAGTTCAACAGGCAAGATCTGAGAAACAAAGCAATGAGAGCCTTTTAAATGGACATCCCATTTTAACTGTCCAAAAGTATTTATTCTGTGTTGTGCTACTGTACAACCAGTAATTCTCCAAGGCAGTGAATTTTGGGGTGAAATTTACGCTGAATTGTAACAAACATGTATTGATTGAAACAAAAGAACCATAAAGCCTTGACCTATGATCTGCAACTAAACACTGAATGTACAAAAAAAGCCAACCGGAGTGGTTTATGGACATCCATTGTAAACTGTTTTTGTTTAATTTCTTTTACTGTTATTTCAAGGAATAAAATCATATTCCCCATCATCCAGCTGGTCCAGATGTTTTGCTCACACAACCTTAACACACCCCAACGCAAACTCAGTCAAACTATCACCAAAAACAAAATTGATATTGACTGATGTTTCTAATAATGATATCTAGACCTATATGTGAAAAGAGGCAAGCCTCTCAGTTTAACATACAAGCTCTGAGGGATAAATATTTTCTACATGTAATGAAATTACATCCTGAATGTGACAAAAAAGCAAACACAAACTACCATATTTGCTTGAAAAGATCACAAAACATGAAATAATGGTGGCAATGGTAGCAAAATTTAACATCTCAACTCATGACATCTCATAACCTCAAAACAGCCAGTGGGGTGTCACTTTAGCAGGCAATTTGTACAACAATGTTTTAAATTGACAAAGGGTATTCATTTTATTCTCCATGTGCACACAAAATGAGAGATACACCATTTGTCCCTGTTTTAACTCACTGTAGCTAAAACATTTCATTATTCTTTGCTCATAAGGAGCTCTAACTGATCTGTAATAAATAAGACCCAAGCACTTGTTCTATCCTTCAAACAGGTCGGACTGTTTTGTATTACTGAGCAGCACATGGGCACAGCATGTGAAATGAAATAATCAACCTGTTAAATATGGCATGTAATTACAAATAAACAAAATGTTTTCAGGGTGGGAGATATTATTTGCTTGCATTGCCAAGCGAAGACATGATGTTCCCAAATGCTGACTGATTTAGCATGTGAACTCAAGTTAAAAATGCCGTCGCATCATTCCTTGTTTCCTTTTGACCTGCTGGTTTTACCTAAAGTGTTTCAATGCCAGAGTAAAAAGTGATCTGGATAAACACGGCAGTCACACACAGCCAGCCCTCCTGCCAGCACAGTCACAACATTATTCCCAGCAAAAAGCAAAGTGTGCAGTGGATCTCAGGGGCCCTTTGTGACCTAAAAACAATCTTGCCAATATTGTTTCCTTTAGTAAAACCCTCAGAGGACAGAGGATAGCAAATACACCAGTGATAAAAACACAAACAGGACTCTCCCTGTCCCTCCTTTCATCTCCCTCTCCTGCCACACACCGACCACAAGACCTGACCGCACCAAATACTGGAGGTGATAGGATATCCCCTCAAACATCTAAACACAACATGAAGATCAAACACACATAGAAACACACACATACACACACACACACACACACACAGCTCTGGCTATACCACCCACCCACTTGTGTCTGCAGTTATCTTAACCATGCTGGTTGGGGACCTCGGGTGCAGGGTGGGGGGATGAGTGAACAGGGGAAGAAGATATGAAAGAAGAGGAGTACAGGGAAGGTGGGAGGCCTGGAGGCAGAAGTGAGAGTCCAGCCAGTAAATGTCTTTATGGAGAAATGGGGGCTAAGTACACGGCCTAATCAAGGGCTGGTGGGAAGTTTCACGGGAGCAGGACGAAATTTATGGATACCGTAAAGGCTACTGTTTCATTTTAATACCTGTGGTCAGTCCTTTAGAATTAGGACTTTTTAGAAATGTTTGCTGTTACTGCATCGCATCATAAGATTAACCTGCAGACACGATTGCTACTGTTCATACAAAAAATGCATACAACTCTTACGGAAGAAGTTCTCCATGCGACAAAATTCAATTGAATTAACCTGTTTGTATTTAATAAGAGATGTGTTTTGCGAGGTATTGAAAATATGTTCCGTCTTTATTGTACTGCGCCCACTAAAAGAAATTTTAAAAGAGCATGAACAAAGTAAAAGAGAAGAGAGAATCGTACAAAAGACGAGAGAGAAAGAGAGAGGGAGGAGAGGGGGATAAAGGGAGAGGGAGGGGAAGAGAGAGAGATAGAGAGAGAGAGAGAGAGAGAGAGAGAGAGAGCGAGAGACAGAACTCTGTCCATATTCCCGGCTCCCCAGCGCTAAAGTTATACTTCCATCTGGTTATCTTCCAAGGCAACCTGGGTGGCCCACCCAAAGTACTTGACATCTTGATGCACTTCAGCAGTTTTACATACACACAACCTTTGTAGAAAAATAAATGTGTCATTCGTCACCACATATGCTGATCTGTGGAGGGCTGAGGGTGGTGGGGGGGGGTGAAGGGGGGGGGGTGAAGAGAGGGAGCACGACAGCGAACGGGAGGGGGGGGGGGGGATTCTTCTCTGGATTCCTCTCTTGAGCTTTTTTGGTTTGACTCCCTAAGCCCATATGTGTGTCTGCTCATGAGCAAGTAATGTAACTCCAGACAAGTCTTCTTCTTCCCTGTTACTATGCTCTGTGGTCTGTGCTCTCGCCAACTTCAACTGTAGTTCAAGTGTTGTACACGATATGCCAGCAGGCCATTAGATGCAGACGAGGATGGACTCAGATGGAATGTATGTGTTTGATATTTGACTTGAGCTGCAGCATACCATGTGGGTGGGTTGCAGACAAGTGTGTTTGAAACTGTTCTCTGTTTGCGAATCTCAGCAGATCTAATCAGTTTGTGGCGACAGAGATTGGAAGAAGACTTGGCTGGAGGAGAAAAGACAGTCAAAAAAGTGTTTGATCATGTTTGGTATGCACTCTGAAGGCACAGGTACCTGTGATCTTGCATCCCTTCAAAGGAAATTCTTCTGAGGACCAAATGCTTTCAGGGGGCAGAAGGGTTCCTATCATTTAACAGTACCGTATCCACAAGGAAAACTGTTGCATCAATTAGTTTTTTTCCCCCTTGTAGAGTCGATTCTGCCATCTCATACTAGAACTCATAGATGACAGGGTCCAGTAAAGCAACACTTCAACTATGTTTAGATTCATGTGAACTTACTACCCCAATGAAAACATACTGGTGGCAGAGAATTAGAGGCAGGTTTTTGAGTGACAGTTTATGTCTGAGGAAGGCAAGGTGCCGAGTAGTCATGTCTAGACCACAGCTAGAGTGCATATGCATCTCGAATACAGAATCAACCCCAGGAGTTGAGTCTGGTGAGCAGTATCCAGGAACAGGTCATAAAATAGTTCATTTTGCTCCAGTTCTTTGGTACACTGGTCAGACTGGGCCTGCTTTTGTTAATACTTGTGAGAAATTTGTTTTCTTACCCACCATTGCAAATCTAATATTTTCCATTCACATGTCAGGATACAGTATGCCTCAAATCTGTGTATTGTTACTACATTCAAGGCCTCCAACAAAGTCCGTTGTTTTGCAAATTTGTGCTGATTAAAATAAACTTACATGATCCGAACAAACAAAACAAAGACAGGAGAACAAAACTTTCCGCACCTGGTGCCATAAACACAGCTAGACTTGAAGACTGCGTCGCAAAAAAGCACAAATATCGCTAGAACCAGTGTGTTAGACCCAGTATGGAGTCTAATCAGCAAAATGGTGTTGTGTCTATATAGGCGGTGTGTGGTGAGGAATTTTACTGATGCATTAAAGTGCAACAGTAAAGCAAGGAGTGAGGCAGCAAGCGAGCGAACGGGTAAGACATGCTCAGCAACAAATGGAGGTGAGGTCAGATGAGGTAAGAGTTGGATAAATAAATATTCTCAGACCAGACTACTGACGCACCAGTTCTTGCATAAGTCCAAAAATCTGCCAGAAAAAAAAGCTTCTACGTGTGTCTCAATGAGAAATGAGGCCTGCGGTGAATTTTAATTCATCACAATCAGACGTGTCAGATTCATTTCAAATGCAGGAGAGGCTGAAATGAGCAAGTGTAATATATGCTTACTTTCACTTCCTCTAGTCTAGTGCGTGTGTGTTTGCTTGCGTATCACCAAGTAACCACACAGGGGCTATAATTCACATCACCTTCATGTTCATTATTATCTGTGTAATTACCTGGTATGTGCCCCCTGCAGGTGTAGTAGAACTCGCGGCAGAAGTCCTGGCAGAGCCGTGGCAGGTCTGGCTCCCTGTGTGGCATCTTATCCATGTCCAAGGAGTGGAACAACACCTGGGCATTGGGGGAGCAGCGAGCACACTTGATCTCCTCCAGGAGACGTCCACATTCGGTGTTATTGGTGGAGAAAATCTGGAGACCACACGCAAAAAGGGCCAATGCCTGATTAAAATGGTGGGCTGTTAACTTTTGCCCTTTACTTCACATTGCACAGGCAAGCCAACATGTAGTTTAGGATTAGCTGGACATTTGGTGATATCAACATCATAAACATTACACTGTAGAGTAGGGAGAGTTTAGATTCTAGGGTCCATGTTTGAGATTTTCAACAGCTAGAACTATACAAAATGAGTAGATGTTTTCCAAATGAGTCCAAATTACGTTTTAAGACAAATAAAAGCTCTTAAAGGTTTTTACCTAACTTTTTAAATGTTAGATATGCATGTGTGATTTGTAAAAAGGGTGGTTTTAATTAAATGTTTGGATTGTTCCTATAATAAAAAACACATTTGCCAGATTGCACTTTCCAACTCTCACCAGACTCTCCCATTTAACAGCCTTAAATTAGCCAATCCCACCCCAGGTATCACACAGAAAGTCAGTGATCTAGATACGGCAACACATTCAGATAACAACTGTATGTTAACAACACCTTTCTCCCATATGACACATGCAGATAAAGATACTCTTTTGGCAACAGGGTGTGAAGCAGGACTGGATGTCATAAACCTAGTTCTGACTGCCCAGGACATTACCTTACATGCCACATCTTGTGTTAAACGTCAACATTATCATGAAGTCAGAATTTGAAGAGTTGATATGTGTTAAAGTTTTGTAATGTTAATGTTAGAATTTGGTCTCCTTCTGAATAGTTCACAAAGTGATTTTGTTTTTTTCATTGCGTCTGAAGAAGAGGAGGGAGCCAAACAGTCACTTGCACAGTGTGAAATTCTACAGCATCTCTGCCACAATCTGCATGAGCGCGCCACCATTCACACTGCAAAGGCACTCCAAATTCTCACTATTTACTCATTTCCTCACTAAAATATTTCTTTAGAGTTTTTACAATCTTGTGTACACAATCGGAGAAAAAAAAACACAGCTCCTACAACATTTTCTATCCTACTCTAAATACAGTTTCAATCACATTTAATTCTATATCCTTTAAAGCACTCATTTAACATTACAATCGGATCACCGTGTGTGTTCGGAGAAATAAACAACGAAATCCTGTCAGTCACTGTCTGCTTACCCAAGTTCACAAACTGTTAAAGTCAAATTACAATCCCAATGTCTGACAGATCTCAGGGCATGAAATGAATGAACCCAAATAAGAGCCTCAAAGCCTGACTTGGGGTCATTACACAAAAGTACACAAAGAGTTAATCCAAAAGAAATTAGCAGGATTATTTACATAACAAATTAGCTGTAATAAAACACAATGTAATCTGTTTTAGGTCAAGAGTGGTGCTGCTTGGGCAGCCAGGCAGGCAGGCAGGCTGGTAGTGCTTTGCTCTGTGTGAGGTCCATGTGTAAACACCAATTTAGAGATAGACAGGCACATCATTCCCACTCTGGTATCAACAAATTAGCAGTCTGTCGAAGTCAATTAGACCAGAGGACCCAAGGCCAACATAAGGATGCCTTACACTTCCCCCTGACTGCAGAACAAACTGCAACTGAGGAAAAGATTTTCTGTTTAAAAGTTATACAGAGTTTTATTTACCCAACAGGTGGCAGAACCTCTGGCAAAACCTTGAGGGTCGACCTGAAAAGTATACTAACATATATAATAAATCTCTCATCACAAAGGGCATTATAAAAGGTGAAATGAAAAGGGAAAACAAAATCCAGCCCATTGGAGATTCTATAATTAAACTCTGATCTGAATCACATTCATGTTCTATATTTTATCTAATTGTTGACGTTTTCCTCAAAAAGGGAGCTCCAGGCTGGCTATGACCCTGCATGTATGGTGTGTTCCTCTGTCCCTGTGCCCTCTACACTCATGCCATGTAGTGTTGTGGGCATGCCTGCCCTCCTGCTCTAAATTGCCCATTGATTCTGTGTGCCATGGGCTGGCACAAGGTCCACAGAGAGTAGCATTTGTGTGCTCTCAGCCATGCCCTGTGTCCATATGTTGCTGGGATGGGCTCCAATGTTGCCATCATCCAAACCAGAACAAGTGGACCTTTGTTTGTTGTCTTTTGCTGAATCTCAGTGAGTACGTTCCTCAAAAGCAGGGAGAAAACGGCAATGAGGCTCAGCTGTGGCACTCTTGCTGAGGAGACGCTTAAAGCAGGTCAAGAACTGAGTCATAATCAGAAACATGGAGCTATAAAAGCGTAAGAAAATAAAATTGTCATTAAACGTATTCCCAGGCTATTTCGGATGTTTACATTGCATTTTCCAAAGCTGGCTTCACACCAAGCCTGTCAATTCAATGTATAACTTCATGTGGGGGAGAACAGCTGTTACAGGATTACTTCTTTCTATGATAGCATCTGCATAATGGCTTTTGCCAGCGAAATTGCCGGAACAAACATATTAATACACAATGCCTACACTTTGAAAAGAATACTTGTCATTCAATTGCAAGAAATCTGTGACTATCTGCAAACCTCATATGGTCAGAGATAGAGAGAGAGGGGGAGAGCACTAAGCTTTAACAAAACACTTGTCCTCAGGGAATAGGTGTAAGTTGGTTGGCAGGGGGATATAGTGAAGGACACACACCCTCTCAAAGGCATTAACACTTGGACAGGGCTGATGACTGGGGGAGAGTGATGTTCTCCAGCTTCTCCCATTAGTGAAACCAACAAACACAATGGTGTTGTTGTTATTCTTTTGCCATAATCAGAAAGGGCTCCGTGTGTGGGCAGTGTAGTGGGGAGGAGGAGAAGTCGAGTTCGTCCTATTCAGTTTCCCCCCTCTTATTTGCATGACTTGAGCAAATTAAATGATGCAATATGGCTTTTTTGTCGCAACACAAAGTGAGATACCACCCAGCCACTGAATGATTCGAGGAGTGGTTTACATGAGAATGGCCCGGTGAGGATCCAACGGAATCCGCTACAAGTTTGGTGCATACAGTCGCTTTTTTCTTTGCCTTCTTTCTTCTTTGCCTTTATTTGCCCCCCTTCCCCACAGAAACTCAATAGCGGTTTAAAACCCTAACTACACTGACATTTTAACACTTAACGGTAAGTTACGTAAAAGCGCGATTTCGTGGAACTCTTCCCCTCAACGTTAAAATACGTTCGGCAGACAAATTGCTGTACGTTAACTCCCCAAAACTGCGGAGAGTGAATGGCTGTTAAACAGAAGAGTGTAAACAGTTCACTATCAGCTCCCAGCTGTGGTTAAAAGGTCGATGGTTGATAAAACAAAATAAGGTGCAACCGAGCTCCTACCTTTTCGGGTAAAACGGTACAACGGTTTAGCTAGTACCCTCTTCGCTGACAGCGTAGCTGGCTGTTGCGAGAAGTAACGTAAATCGGCGAGTGATTACCATGGTAACGCCGGAGCGCATTGGACACGCTGAATTTACAGTTGCACCCGATTGTGTGAAGCAAGACACCAAGAAAAATCATAATTTAACTGAGAAAACTGAAAATTTAATTCATTTCAGACCAGGTAAGCACAAAAAAGAAAAGAAACAGGTAGATCCTGACGGAAAAGAAAGACAGACCTTATAGCTACCGGCAAAATAAACTGTAATTAGAAGATTAGCGGCATTTTAACAGATTAAAGACATAAACAGACAGTTTCTTTTACAAAGGGGGGATATAGGTGATAATTAAAAAAAACATATAGGCTAGGCTATGGTAAATCTCATACCACTACATGGACACGTTACGAGAACCCTCTAGAAGTGTTAAAATAGCACATTTTCTCGGAAGCAGAATTAAATGTAGCCCAGGGCAATTTCTCCTGACCATCCCCAAATTCAGCTGTCGGCATTAAGAGGCAGAATGACAATACACGCGGGTTGTAAATGCGTCCCCCGAGGCGTTTTGGCAGTAAAAAACCCAGTCCTTTAATTTAAAGTATAAAAAAAAGAAAAGGCAACGTGGTGGATGGACATTAACCTACCCTGGCGTCCCTGCGGTGCAGGATCTGATAGGCGGCTCTCCTGGTGGGACAGCAGGACACACGAGGATACAACCTGTGGCAAACTTCTCCGCTGCTGCTGCCGTCAAGCAACACTTTTCTCTCCCTTTTCTTCAGCCGCTTGGGCAAGCTTCCGTCGTAACATCTTCTCCTCCTGGGGCTAATTTCTCCCCTCTCGCCGAATTTTGCGTCTCCACATTCCCACACGTTGACCGCGATGGCCAGGACGAGCACAAATTGCAAATGCTTCATTGTTAAAAAAAAAAAAAAATCTTAAAAAAATTAACCAAAATATATGAAAATACAATCTAAAAAAAAAAAAAAAAAAAAGACACAGGATTTGCTCCCTCTATTTCAAAAAAGTGGGGTAAATCTCCAATGTAATATATCTATTTTTGATTTGGGGGCTATATTTTTCCACCCAGAAGCCAATTACTTCAAGAAAATTACAAATATGCTGTTTGCAAAAGCAGGTGTCTTAAATTTGATTCACTTTTGTTGAGAAATATGTTTTAAAAATAAATTATTGTTGCTTCTGATCATACAATAAAACTCGGAAATAGAAAAAAAATAAAATAAAAGCAAAAATAATAACACAATTTATCCTGATGAACACCAAAAGTCAAACCCCCAAAACACCATGAACTGCAAAAGAGCCGTGACGTTCCTTTCAGATGTAATTCCTTTTGAGCGCAGCAAGGCGGTTTGTGCATGCACGGAGTCAAAAAAAAAAAAAAAAAAAAAAAAAAAAAAAAAAAAAAAAATACACACACACACACTCACACACACACACACACAGACGCACACACACACTCACACACAGGCCTATAAGAAATAAAAGTTCTCTCTCACTAAAGTCCTCAGAGCGCTCACATGTTTTCTCGTGCTCTTTCCTCCTTCTTTTTAACCAGCGCGCGAGAAGAGGAGCGAGCACGGTGACGTATGACTTCGCGGGTGCGCGCATGTGGCCAGCAGTCGCGTCCACGTCGAGGTAGACGTTTACCTGGAAGAGCGCAGCACCCGAGAGCGCAGACAAGTGGGAGTCTCCTTGTGGGGCTCAAACGACTGAAAAAAAGTTGAGAAAGTTATTACTCAAGTCTACTTCATTCTTAAATTTATGATGTAAACAAAATATAACATATTTTTTTAATGGGAGCTGACAATGGATAAGGGAAACATGATACAGTAACCTTCACCTGAATTCAATAAATATAAGATTTAGTTGTGGTTGTCTTCCATATCTATTCCACTTCCATTACATCACTTTTTACTCCCCTACATATTTTGACAACTATAGTTACAATGCAGATTAACATTTCACATACAAATCATGTTGTAGGCTAATCTTATACGATATGATGCCTTTTATAGATTTACAGTATATAAAATAGTTAGAATAACTATACACAAAATCAAAATGCTTCTTACGCAACCATGCATTAATAACAATAATACCATTATGTAATAAAGGTATTGTGTTGCATATTGAGTATGTTTTAAGTACATTTTTTTGATAATACTTCTGTACTTTTAGGTAATATTTAAATGTAAGGCTATTACAGGTAATATAAGTAAGGAATCTAAATATTTCCTACTCACTACATTTACATTCCTATATGTTTTTCTCTATTCTTAAATAGCTGAGCTTTTAAGAGAGGCAACAGAGATTTCCTCGAGACACCAAAATTATGAAAATGGGTAATATTATGTTACATCACAAAACTTTGTCATGGCTGTTTGACTTTGTTTCTAAATATTGTCTAAAAGGTTTATTCTGGTAGCCGCAGAATGAAGAATTAGATGTGGAAAATCTGCTACAACGTGAATCAATCACAATTACCCGATGCCCGGCAGCTTGTTGCCCTACAGTACACACTGTAAGGCATCTTAATTTGGCTAAAGTCTCCTGATAATACCGAACCAAATGTGGGACAAATCCTCCTTTCATTCCCTTCTTCAGAAAAATCACTCGATAGCGATCCGAAAGGGAATGTCCATCCATGGTAATTACTGGACAAACACCACCCCCCCCCCCCACCACCACCACCACCTTTTTAGATACTCAGAGAATCTGAAATCAGTCACATTAGCGGCACCTGTTCTTACTTGGGGGTCTCCAGCACTCACCAGAGCCCCAGCTCAGCTTATCTACAGGAATCTGGAGCGGGTGGAATCCAGGAGGGGTTGGTTTGATTGTGGGCAATTATGGAAATGACTGTGTGTGCTATGAAGCCGTGGCAGACCCTGCCAGATCTGACCCCCCACCCTCTACATTCTTTACGTTACCCAACTGGAGACATTTCAGGACCAAGTATAGCCAAAGTGCTACTGCAGTATTCTGGATGTAAAGGAGGGTAGGAACAGGACCATATGCAGAGAAGGAATCTGCCACCACCAACACAAGAGCTGCAAGCAGAGAGAAGGAATATAACTGCATTGTCGAACAGCGTGAAAACATGTGGGATGCAGCTGTGGAGCAGAGAAGAGTACATCTGCTGAGAGAGATAGACCATTAGAGAGAATCACAGTTCGACAGACCGCAGTTCTAAGCTGACACAGTCCTACTGAGGCACAGGCTCAGAGCAGACACACACACACACACACATACATACACATGAAGAAATAAGTGAACAGCCATTTAAAGTGTCTTCTCTTGCAAAACTTGCTCTCTACATTATTAAAAACAAATTTAGTCTCTTGATTTCATAGTTTTATTACTATTACTGAATTATATTTTATGTGTAGAAGTGAATGCTGAAGCTTCCTTTCCTTTAATTTGGCTTGTAAGGATCCTGCTTGCAACTAATGCTGATATAAATGAAATATTAAGACGTAATAACAGGCATAATAATTCCCTGCATAGATATCACCTGCTTTGCCCTTTTATTTCTGCAGGGTCAGTGGGGAAATTCTCATGCACTCTGTGTCTGACCCTCTGAGAGGATATCCCAGAGGATGATGGTTAGGTTTGCGTGTGACCACATAAGGATCAACAACATGAGTCTGGAGCTCTGCGAGCTCTCATTGCCGCCTCCGCTGTTTCCCAGACTGAGGAGATGTTGAAAGTTTACTCTGTTCTTTCTGTCCATTCTGTTTTTTTGCATTGTTTGCCTCATAACTCAGTATCGTAATCATGAGCATACACAACAGGACTGATGACAGAACTCCATTTGTGCTTTTCAGTTTTTCCATTCCAAGCAGGCGAAACCACTACCTCACACCTCACAGTTCATAAGTCCACCTAAAGTTGTCTCCGACTGTTGTTAGAGGTGGCCAACACTTAGCTGTGGGTCCAGCAGGGTTCATCTGTAGAGCTGCAAGAAAAGTATAACTTTTATATAACTCAGTAATAATCAATGAAAAGAACAGAATGTCTTTTTCCAAATAGCTGTAAACATTAGAATCAGTCTGTTTTCTACTATTGTGATTTTGCTGTGATTATTAAATATGTTTGAATTAGAAATTCGATCTTTGATTTTGTTCAAGTGAAGGGCTGTTCAGCCATGCTAGCGGCATGACTCTATGCATCGCAATGTTGGTCTGTTGAACCACTTTGGTCCAGATTGAAATATCTCAACAATTACTGGATGGATTGCAAAGAAATTTAGTACTAATGACTTCCCTGACTTTTCTACTAGCGCCACCATGAGGTTCACATTTGTAGCATTGAGTGAAATTCCTCAACAACTATTGGATGGATTGCAATGAAACTTCGTACATACATTCATGCCTCCCTCAGAGTTAACTGTAATCACTTTGGTGGTCCCCTGACTTTTCATCTTGCTCTATCATTAGGTCAGAATTTCAATATGTCCAATACTTTGGTTACCTTGGGAGGCAGCTGGATTCATGAGATCAAAACATTATGAGATCATGTGACAATCCATCTTGTCAGGCTTCAGTTTATGCGTTTTTGTCCAAAGCACCGTTGGTTCGGACCAATCAGTGTCCTATGAGGATTCTCGTGTGATCTCGTTATCCCGCGAATCCAGCTGCCTTGCAAGGTAAGACGGTGGTAGACAGATGGTTCAACCAATCACCTGCCAAGTATCTTTTGAAGTTGCCTGCCCTTTTCAGTTTCCAAGGACAACTTCTTAGATGGCTCTGTGTAACAAAACATCTGGCGCGTCTGGAGCAAATACCTGAAAACTAATTACATTTCTATCAGACTCAGGTGTACTAAGGGATTTGTGCTAATTAGCAAGTGTTAGCATGATATCCCTCTAAACAAATATGTTGAATATGGTAAATATTATACCTGCTTAATAGCAGCATGTTAGCATTGTCATTGTGCACACTGTTAGCATGCTGCCTCATATAGCCTCCCAGACCCGTTAGCGTGGCTGTAGACTCTTAGTCTTGTTAAGAGTTTGACACTAACATTTTGTAAACCTGCATAGGAAAGGATCAAAAAGGTGTTATCTGATAGTACTACAGTATGACTGCAGTATATTCCACTCTACTATACAATTGTAACAGATACAATGCATACACTATGTATGCATGCAATGTAGCATTGCTGGATCAAAGCCAGATCAAGTCCAAATTCTTCTAACACTCCACTTCTGCAGTGCTAAACTCACATTACATTATACCATTTTTCTCAACTCCACCACTAACATGAAATCATTAACGTCAGCCCACTGCTAACAGCCATTCAACCATGAGTGTACTTTTCTTTCATGGCATCCATCCCTCACCTTGAAGCACACAGCAGCATTGTGTTACTCTCACACCTTCTTTAATGGCTCAGCTTTGGCAATCATACGCCCCAAGGCATACAGAGCTCGGAAAGTGTTCACAATGTCATTAATAGTCCTGACAACAGCTTAATGAGCCTCTGCCATCTGTTTATGAAATCTGCAGGGAAAAGCAAGAGAGAAACAAGAAAATCAGATCCAGTAGCGATTTCCAGCTGTGTGAGCGCGCCTGATTTCCACTTGAACAGATCTAAACACATGAGGACATTTTAAGTGTAGTGACTTACGCAGCGTCATCTACAGTGAGTCAGTGACAGAGCCTGGGCTGTCTGCCCGGTATCAACAGCCTCTAAATCACTGGCTTCAACCATCGGACCACACTACCTCACCTTT
The DNA here is from genome assembly GCF_914725855.1 of Thunnus albacares. NCBI lineage: Eukaryota > Metazoa > Chordata > Actinopteri > Scombriformes > Scombridae > Thunnus > Thunnus albacares. Next base: position 24,540,454 of record NC_058108.1, on the reverse strand, counting down.
AGCTTCCTCGCCCCTCCTTCCTCTGTACCACCCTGGAGTGTCCTTAGGCCTTGTTTGGATACACATGGCATGAGTAACCGAAGCCACCCAGGGCTCCCTGGCGTGGTGGCACGAGACACATACCGGGTTGCACAAGTTGAGAAGACGAAGTTTTCTGTAACTGTTTACATGATACTCAATGCCTGATGCATACAAATACACACCACTACAATTACATAGCTCCAGGGAGATAAATACAGCAGCACAGACTTGCACTGCTCCTTACAGGAAATGTAGGAAACTGATCAGTCATTTGCTTCACAGAGATGCCTGCCCAGATGTTTCGGACTCAGCGAGCATAGAGGTGGTCATTCTACCTTTCAAGGGGTCTCAAATCTCTCACTTCACTTTGATCATGCTTTTTTTTTCTAATCTTGAAGCAGAGAGACGACAAGGATTGAAGTGACCATAGTTAGGTCCTGTTAGTACTTGGCTAATTGCATCTGTAGTCTGCTTTGAAAGGGACTATTTCCATGTCCTCCCTGTTTCAGTTTCTTTGGTCCTCTCTGAACCCTATAATAGAGAATAGCACAATCCCCCAAAGGCAAGTAAGAGGTTAATGTGCAGATTGATGACTCTTTGTGGTCAGTTGTTTGTAAATGTTTCCATCAGGGTTAAACAGATCCCAAAGTAGTACCATGTTAGGCACCGTACATATGTGTGCAAATTGCAGATTCATTACAGTCGAGAATCACTGAGCTGCAAATGAATTTGGTGGGATGGGATGGGGGCAGCGGGCGGGTGGTGGTAAGTGTAGTCTGGTGTGGGCAGCAATGATGGTGGTCCCTGACTCTCGATGCTCTCCCTTCTTTCCCTCCCTTTACTCCCTCATTCCCAGTACCCCGCCGTCCTCATCCCATCTGTTCCTGCTTGGCCTCTCAGGCTCTCCATCAGGTAGGCCCGAGCTATTGAGTGCTCCTCGCGTCTCATGGCATCTGAATAAGCCAGGCAGAGGAGTGTGTGTGTGTGTGTGTGTGTGCGCGCACGCACATGTGCACCTGCAAGACTATGTTGTTTTTTTTAAATGCACTGTCTAAAACGTATGATAAATGAGGGCCACACAGTGTCATTAGCTGGGTATCAGTTTTACTTTTTTGTGTTTACATTGTCTTGATCCACTTGCCTTTGGGCAGATCAGATGAAGTCAAGTTGAAAAATATTTAGCGTTAAAAGTGTGTGCTGTACCCATGTTATTCTTTCAAATACAGAAAGGTAAGAAGATCATGTGATTTCAAAAACATGCCATTTTAATGCAGTTTTCCCGTTTTTAGATTTGCTTGTTACAACATTATTTTGTAAATGTTTATAATCTAAGCAGTGTCACTCCCTTTCTAAACAATTTGTGCCTTTATTAAGGGCCACACCAGCAAGTTTATGCTCCAAATTCTTGTCGGCTTGGTGAATATGGAAGGCATCAATTCTCACTCTTAATTTGAACATACCATTTGAGGAGACTTGCCTGCAGTGTTGCTTTACTGCCAAATACTGTATATTGAACTTTTATCATTCAAACAAAAAGGCTAGCACACACGCCGGACAGATTAGTCAATTCCACCCTTATTTATATTAAGCAAATGGAAAGTATTTTACTTCCATTATTTGGAAAAGTAGTGCTGGTGGTCCTCAGCATGAGTATGTAGGGGTGATAGTGCAGCGCTGTACAACTTCTCTCAAAAATGGACATTATATGGTTTTCCCAGGGCTTGTGGTCAATTGTGCAATCCCAGTTTACACAGTCTCTTTGCGTTGAGATCGTTTTACAACAGAAAAGGAAAGAGGCGAATGGAACAGATGCTCCCGTGAAGGTACTTAGGTGTGGTGTGGAATCAGTTTGAGATTTTTCCCTTTCATCCTCCTGTACAAAGGTCACTTTTTGGGAACCCACTGTGTTTTATTGTCCCAAGGAATTGTTTTGAGGTCTCATTTCAGAGTAATATTTCCCCGTCTGGCCCTTGTTCTTTTATATCAAAAAGCCGAAGTGAAAACTTCCCCTTTGTCTGGGATCTGATTACCAACCATGAGTCATTTTTATAATGTGCCAGCCTCTCCTGTCAGGATGTTTTTGTTCTAATCCCTTTCAGTTAGTCCAAGGTACGTCTGCTAGAAAACACTGCCCAGTTATTACAGTATACATTTTCATATTGCCTCCCTAAATGTAATTCAAACTGTGGTTCCCTTTGTGCTTTTGGTTCATACTAGCCATGGAAGGTATTTGGTGGTAGCTTTGATGCAACAGCCTAAAAATTATAATAAACCAGATTTGCTACTGCTTTGGTTAGTCTCACTTGCTCTAAACTCAGTGTGACATCAACATGTTTCATTATTTATGTCCAGGTGCATTTCCACCTTGCCTCTATTATTATTCTTTATGTATCACCTAACATTTTAATAGCTACAAAGTCTCAGAATTGGTCATGCACAACTGGGTGTTAGTCAGATGTGTTTTGGCTCCTCGCAGCCTTAAGGTTCTCATTAGCAGCGGAGTGAGTGTTGTGTCAGAAGGTGGTCTCCATGTTGGCTCCACTGACTGCAGGTTTGAGTCAGTCACAAAATTTACATGCAAACAGGTTACTGAGAGAATTAAGGGTGAAGAAAGAAGTCAGAGAATGAGTTTCAATACACTGAAATAACATATAGTCTGTGTTTATATGCAACTAATCAGTAATCCGATTTCTCTCCTAAGTACCTTCCTTACCATTCTGTACCCAAACGTGGCATACATTCATCAGCTATTGTATCAGTTTGACAACTTTTTTTCTTTTCTTAAGTGCACACATTGGGAGCCAATTGGGGTTCAGTGATCAATCTACACCTGATCTATAGCTCTGCTTTTTTGTGCAAGTGTGTCTAAGTTTTAAAAATAGTTTACAGGTCAGCAGTGGAAACAGACTTGTTCAGACTAATTAAATATCCATTTTAGTTTTAGTTGGATTTTGGATTTAATTATTTTGGATGCAAGGATGCACCACAACAAATAACGACGGCCACATTGCTGCCACAGCAATATTATCCTTGAAATCTTCATCATACACATGCACTCACATAAAATACATATTAGAAACCCAATTAAGTGACCAAAAAAAAAAAAAAAAAAAAAGTCTGGTTTCTCAAGTGAAATCTAGGTATTTTTTTCTCTTAATTTTTTCTCTTTTGTTTCTCTAAGTTTTCTCTAAACCTAATAAAGTAATAATAAGTAATAAAAAAATCTTAATAACTTAAAAAAATCAAGTTAATGCAGATATGTCACCATAATCCAGTTGCCAAAGTGCATGTAAATGCACTGAGTGTGATTGAGCAGTTGCGTCCCAGGCCTCAGACCTCTCTCAGCAGGGTTCATCTCAGACGATGGGGTCACTGCCCTGTCTGCCACTGTATGTCCCCCTCCCATTCCTCAAACACTCCGTCATATTGACACTTGGACGGACAGGCTACATCACATAAACCTGCAGATGTCCTCCATACATGTTCGTAGACCCATTCGCACAATAACACACAACATGCAAACAGTTGCAGGCCTATTACCACTACACACTCGAGAACATAAACACTGCTTCATTATCTTCATACTCCCCTCGCAGCCATTTAAAGCAGACAACAACTTAAGGAGAGTCAGTGACCATAAACACAGGCTACATGTTTGTACTTTCTTGTGGGAAAGATCATTTTGTAAATAATTTAAGAAACAAAGGATAAATCAGAACAGCGCAAAACCCAAGTTTATCTTCGCCTAATTGCAAAGACACAGAACAGAACTTTTTTGGGTGCAATCCCCACTGTGCTACATTCCAGATGCTGATAGCAGTATTGGACCACCAAGGACTTTAAGTATACTTACATGACTTGAGATGTACAAAGGCTCTGATAAAATGTTTCCCTCTGCTGCGTATCCATCCTCTCCATGTCAGAGAAGCACTGTTTTGTCTGCAAAGTGGCGTCTTTTATTTAGCAAGTCTATAAGCAGAAGTTTAGATTCTGTGCGTGTCCCTGGCCTGAAAGACTAAAGACTATAACCAAAATTAAAAACAAAAAACAAAAACAAAACTTAATGTATGAGTGTCCCTGTTACTCTGAATAATCCACAGAGCACACTGCTAGTAGTTAGTAGTTTTATAGGGATTTCTTCAGTAGAAAGTAGCTGCAATGAATTTCTGGAAAGATACACTACTGTTGAATGTTTTATATATATTCTATTTTGAAAAAAGCGTGATAAAATTAATATTCGCAACATGTATAAACACACATTCACACACGACAAAATGGCAAACAACATGTATACTGTGTCAAACTTTCAGTTTATACTCCCTGTGACCAGATGGGCAAATAATTGGGTAGATTTAGTATTCATAAACTTTTGTATGATCAAAACTATTTCAGGCATCCACCTTCGAAAACATGGGTGTGTGGAGCATTTTCCAGTCCATTAAAATGAGTCTCTTGGCTGTGATCAATTGGAGCATCAGAGATTCTTGTATGGCTGCAGGCAGATGCAATGTAGGAGGTTTAGGCTTAATGTCTTTCCCATAAGTCTTATTGGTGTACCAGGCAAAAATGTCCCACCAGTATCCTGCCAGTGTGTGACAGAACCAGACTGAATGTGATAGATTGCTTTCTGCAAATATTTAATTTTTTAAAATAAAAACATTCATGAGCATCACGGACAAAATTCCATTCACCTTCACTGAACTGGGGTGGATGTAAAAATCTCAGCTAATTATATCTCAAAACCTCGACAAATAGAACCAAAACTATCTGCAAGGCTTGATACCACTAGTGGTAAAGAAGAAAATATGTTTTTTGTAATATGGGTAAACCTACCCTTTCATATAGGGGCCTGTTTTTAGTACAAATGCTGACATAATTGCGAACAGCAAGGTTGTTAGCTGAATAGTGGCCTGTATGAGCAGGTGTTTGACGTTGATGCTCATAGATGTACAGTCTGGTAATACATTGTAAAATGCTGAGGTTTTATTCAGCCTTTGGCAGAGGAATATAAAGAAGGAAATGGGGTGGTTTGCCAACACTAGGCCGCAACTGGAATCAGTATTCCTTTGACACAATGTCTTTGATTAGTAAGGTTGTTATGATTTTACAGGCCAAGACATAGAAGCCATATGGCATGTTTTTTATTAAGATGCTAAATGAACTGAACCTTTATGTTCTTGTGGTATATTCGGCCCACCAGAAGAGCTCAGTGAATTCTGATATCCAGGGGAGAGTTGACCAAACTAGACAATGCTAGTGAGATAAACCAGCGCTCAAATAATAATCTCAATAGAGATTTAAAAACCAAGAGGAGGAGAGATTGATAATAAATCATTTGTACACCACAGTGCAACATTCAGATGCATTTCAACACTTGTCTTTCCATGGGAAAGTGAATTTTTTCCTACCAGTCTTTCACAACCTGTGGCTTGCATACAGTTTCAAGGAGAAGGAAACTGCCAAGTATCACTGCGTACTCCAAATATTTGTGTGGTCAACTGGACAGTGCTGTTGCGGTTGGATCCCATCAGTGATGTTAAAACACTCTTGAACTCGCTTCAGGTTTTACACTGTGCTGTTCAAGTGTTCCGCATTTGCTTTGTTAGACAATGAATAAAATTTGGCAGTTATTCAAAGGAGGAGATGTCATTCTGTAGTCCTGTCCTAACTGAGCACTGAGCAGCAGGAACATTTGCAACACTGCTTTGCTTAACACTCGAACGGGCAAGTGTCATTGCTTCATAGATAGAAATGCCAATAATACTGTACATCTATAAGGTCTGATCAGGCTGTAATCAATCTAAATGACTTAGCAATTACTTTGACTCATACTGAGATTTTAAATTGTTAGAAGTCACTTTTAAGTTAGTAGCCTGTATTGGAAAAAATAAGTTTCAGCATACATTTCAGGACGCATCAATCATCCATCAACCTCATTGACAAATGAGTCCTTTCTTTCTCGTTTGCATCATTTACTTCTATCTACATAATCTTTTCTCTATTGTCATCTTATTTATCCCTGTTGTGAAATTTGGACTTTAGTACTTGTGTCAATCAAAGGTCTCCATGACTAAAAGAGAGAATAGGGCTACCCTACACGTTTATGGCGGAAGGGATTTTTTTGTATGGATGCGTTTGCAATATTGGTGTCTGATAGAGGTGAATAAAGGTCAGTGTCTCAAGTTTAAAGGGCTGAAATTAAAAATGGAGTACATAGGTTTTTAATAAATCTAAAGACCCCATCTCCTGTGTCCCTTGAAATAATTGAACACTTTATTTCCAGCCTCTCTAATAGCCATTAGTAGAAGACATTTATTACTTCACAGACTTTAAAGTTTTTGGGGGGGTTTTTGCCTCAGAATCCAGACCATATCCCAATGCAGAAAGAAGCAGGTAAGATCTGTAGTGATTAGGATTATATAAATACACCATATTATTAGGATTATGATAAAGCAGCATCAATCCACTTTTGTTGACTACTTTTTTTGGCAGTGGAAAAGCTAAACACACCACTTTTTGTTTGACCATCTTATGAATGTATGTCCAATATTCATATTTTATTATTACCTCTGTTTTGGTCTCCACCAACTCTTGAGGGATCTTTAGCTGCTAAATGTTCCCTCTTCCATCTGGTGCTGTGCAGGTAGTGTACAATTGATTTTTAATGCATTTTTTGCTGGAAAAATCTGCTTTAAAAACATTGTGGGAAGTGACAGGAAACACTGATATTGAATCAAAACAGTAAAGTTGAGGGATAAAATGATGATATGAAAGATGCTTAAAAACTCCATAGATCCAAGGAGGACTGAAAATTTGGGTGATAATTCTCTGAAGGTTCATAAAATGAGCACATATTGAATTGTCTCATTGTTATAATAATAAGAGTTATTAGTGCAGCTTTAAATTCAATTCAATTTATTTATATGGCACCAAATCATAACAAGAGTTATCTCAGGGCACTTTTCGTCAAGACGATACTCTTTAATTTACAGAGACCCAACAATTCTCCCATGAGCAAGTACTTGGCAACAGCACCACAACCCTTTGGAGGTTTTGTTGTGTGTCCTTAAGGCCTAACAAACGTATTGTATGTAATATACATCACATTTTTATATGTTTTGAAATTGTTTATGTTGGCTTGCTGTCTTCTTTTTCTCCTCTTCTCTCTTTTACTGCCCTTTGTATTTTTTAGAAATTGGTATTACCTCGTTACCTGTGTACTTGTGTCATATGCATCTTCATGAACATTGTGGTAAAACCTCAGACACAAACAATTTGGGGACCTGCACATCATAACATTGCTCTACACTGCTAGTAGTGGTTAAAAAGGCAATAAGGAACCATTTGTAAGGGATCATCAATCAGGTAATCCCTTATTTAATTGAAATCCACCCCCCAGTTTGCAAATGTGCCATATCAAACAGCTTTTCCCTTTCTTTTGCATCAGATTTGCATCAGATGTAGCAGATGTTTGTTGTTTTTCCTTACCAGATCACAGTCTGTCACAAAGCCCCAAAAGCCCCAAAACATTTTATTTGGTCTCACTTCAAATCTTGTGTTCTACCACAAACAGTACAGCATTATCTCTGGTGACCAAAATAGTATTTGACAGTTTGGGCATCCACAGTCACAGTATACAAATCTCATTGTTCTAATAGAGCTCAGTTACTGAAAGCTCAGTGTTGATTCATCACTGCTGTAGACCTCCGGTGTAGACAGAAATGTAACTTGAGAGTGCAACACAAACTTGAACATATAAAAAATGGGGAAAGGAAATCACTGCATTTATTGGAAATGGTGTAGTCTCCAAGATCAACAGGGAAGTGCTGGGCATCCTTAAATCACAGTGCCTGCAGCCTCATTAGCAACCAGCAGAAGAGAGGAAGCCATATTTTAGCAAATGTTTGCATACCAAAGTGTGACAACTTCACCGCTAGCCAAACAGAGGGGTGTCATGTGTTTGTACCTGTCTTTGTTGAATGCTTTGCAACCAGCAGTTTAGTCATTTATGACTGTTGTAGAGCCTCATGACTAAATTATTTTCCATCACAACATCCAGTCTAATGGATCTCCCTTAAGCTTTAAACTGGTAATGCATTGCAAAACATCTTAGATATTTAAATCAGTTGTAAGCTTGTTTGTAACATCACTGTCAGCAAAATATCAAATCTATCTCTGCTTTTATGCTGTGATTTTTGCAAAGTTATGTTTAAACAGAGATAGATGTGCTGCAGCTGTGATGTTTGTGAAATTATAAATAATTTCATAGATGTGATTCCTTTCTTCTGACCATTTTGCCCAGTTTAGTTGCAAAATTCAATACTGCATTGATGTTCTGGATTTACTTTGCATTTCTGAGTTGATTATCCTGGAAGTATTTTGTGCATACAACATATTTAATGTCAAATTGTAGAATATTTTGCATTTGCAGTACCTGCGGCTGGTGAGAGCAGAAACAGACTGAACGCAGCCTTTAGATGTTACTTATAGCATTGACTTTACAGCTTTAAATATACTATAATATTTTCTTGTACTGTGGTGTCAGGATGATAGTCTGAACACAGTCGGTACAAATTGACATTCCACGTTAACAAAATATCTCACAGTGCCTTAAAGCCAAATACTATATTGACACATGGATACATAAAGGAGGCAGTGCAGTACACAGATTATGCCAATGATAATTGTTTAGCAGGTTGTTTGGACTGGCTGTGTGTCACAGTGTGGAGTCCTGGCTAAATATTTACTGGGTGGTGATGTTGGGGGGGTTAGAAGGCATACTTGGCCGAGCTTGTGTCTCTGGTTCGGGAGCAAGGAGACGGAGGGGGGTAGGATGGTGAAGTCATCGCCACCGACTGATGTCGTTAGCGAGCCAGTGACGTTCACTCCTGACCCTTTTACCATTTAGGGGGCCCTGGACTGATATGAGTGTTATTGACCCAGAGGCCATGCGTGGCATGTTTGGGGTCTGCAGAATATATCCCAAGCTTTAACCTATACAACAGAGCCAATTATAGCTGCGAAAGGCCAAACAATACAATCCATCAGTCAGGTTTCTTGGGTAAACAGGAATGGGCGGCCCATGTCGGGGTGTAAACTCCAAATCCCAGAGAAGCTAAGGGTCAGTGGAGCTGTTTGATTGTCTAATTGGGGGTTGGACTCTGTGTTGAGTGTGTGTGTCTGAGAAAAAGAGAGAATGAGAGATAAAAAGAGAGAGTACGGCAGACTGTGCATGTGTTTGTGTGTACGTACGTATGTGTATGTGTGTGTGTGAGTGTGTGTGTGTGTCTGTGTCTGTGTGTGTGTGTGTGCATCACTGCTCAAACACTACGGGTCTAGAGGCACCGAGACACCTAATGAATGTGTGTTTGTTCTTCAGACCCCACACACCTCTGTTTATTTGAACATGGGATAGTGTTCCTGAGCTGTTTTATCCTCCCTGTGTTTGCCACTTAACACGTGCACCGCAGGATTGGCCTGTGCAGCAGTGTGCACCAGAAAAGAGGAAAATATCAGTCATCCTGACAATAATGATAGACAAACAAACTTTATCTTGTAGTTTGTGGACACAGTGTTCCTCTTCATTATTGTTCAGTCTTCATTATGAGGCAGGGTGATAATCCAAACAGCTCCAGTGTAGACGGTGCCAAAGGCAATGGGCCAACGGAAGATTGGCGGTCGGTTTAGTGTCAATGATGTGGTGATGTGGGTCAGGGATAGCAGCAGCAGCGGTCATTGCACAGTGGCTAAGAGCCCAGCCAGACCACCGGGGAGGAGGCCTTCACCTCTTTCCTCAGCCATCAATCACTCACATACACATAAGCAAAGATAGATACAAGCAAACACAACCAGACGCTCATCCCTGCACCTCGCCATTACTATACTGTATGTATAATTTACACTTACTTTCAGCCAGAATTACCTACAATGAAAAGATGTTGTAATTTACAGTATGTTGTATATTATTCATGCCAGGTTTTCTGTTCCCAAGCATTGATTGATGCAGCATGTGTTATTATTAAATGACCAATGTGTATTTTAGTAAAATGTTCTCTCTATTTTGTTTAAGAGTCTTAGTGGCTCAGTCACTCAAGATTTTTCCCGGAATGAACCCTAAAGTCCAGGGTATGTTTTAAAAAGAACTGGTTTGTACAACGTGTCGTCAGACCACATCTGAAGGCAAAAGTGTTGTTCTGAACAGCCAGGTTGAAAAGCCTGCCATCGCAGAGAGGGTGAGATGGAATAATCATTAAAATAGGGATAACAACTCACAGTTTCAGACAGTTTCTGCTCAAAGGCATTCATGGAGTTGCACTCATTTCTTCACATGAAAATAGATAGAAGTAATTGTGTGAGGAATGAAAAACTTTTGGACTTCTGCACACCTGGTCTATCACTTTAAGAAGATTGTCAGATTGTTTCAGAAAGTTGCAAAAATTGTCGGATGTCAGTCTCAGAAGCACCATCTGACAAGCACTTCAGTTGAGGCATACTGATGCCTTAAACACTGAAAGTCAAACAAGGCCTTAATAATGACTGACCTTCAGCTTTACACTCACAGATAAGGAGCCATATCTACTCTACTAAGGAACGTGGCAAAACTAAATCTTGGGTAGCATTATGAAAACAGTTTTCATGGGCAAAGAAGATTCTATGAACAAACAATGTTACCTAACACAGACAAATGAGTATCAAATGCACATTCAGTTTGAAAAGAAAGTGACCAAAAGGATCAATCCATTTCTAAAATTATCCATATGCTTGTCTATGTGCTTAAGTTCATCACATGCTGATCAGAGCAGACAGTTTATGAGAGTAAATACGTATCATTTTGGTCAGAATGGCTGGTTGGTTGTTTTTTCTGGTTTATTGAAAATGATCTAACACATTTACGAAATACAACATAGCAGACCGCAGGGCGAGTACAAGAAAGTCCTGGACTTATTTCATCATTGTCCCTGGTGTTTCATCTTTCCAGAAGGATTCCCTCTGCGCAAAACCTGCTCAGCATTATGTCAGTAATGGCAAAGTGTCTCTTTGACCTTTCAAACCTCAATGTGTCTTCTGTGGAGGCCTGCTACTCATCTGCTGTTAGCTGTTTCATGCTGCTATCACAACTGACAGTTATGAATGTTTATGATTATCTGCATGAAATTTACCCTGAAAGTGGTGATGAGAGGGGTGTCTGGAGGTGATAAAGAATTTGTGAAAGTTATACAATATTTACAGCATGGTGTCTTGCATCATGATTAATGATTAATTTGAGTTTTATGATGAAATTAAAATAGTTTTTCTTAATTCATGATATAATCGCAGCGGCCAATACATACAAAGTCTTAATCGACTTCAGACACACACACATATGAATATGCATGTAATACCACACACTCACTCACACACACACACACACACACACACACACACACACAGAGGCTGCCCTGATGTAGCACCTCTTTAATTCACACCAGCACTTGCTATTCTTCGCTGGTGGTGTGATAGTATTCGCTGAGAGTCGTTCCTCCTGAGTCTTTCAGTTGTCTGAAACACTCTACTTCAGCGCAAGGCCTTATTGCCCACCCAAAGAGGTTATAGGGATTCTCGACTGCCCTCTCTCTCCCTAAGTGGGTGGTCCTCTGGGGTATGGCTGAGGCACAGGTGGAGCATTGTAGGGGTGCTCACAAAAATAACCCCCCTCACTTCTCACCAACAACCCCTCTCCCCACCCGTTTTTGCCACGCCTGCTCCACGGAAAGGTGGACTAAATTTTGCAGAACCCTCCATTAGACCGTTACGGCACTAAACACTGAAGGTGAAATGTTGACATACACAAACCTGTGAGTTGGCCATGCTGGAAAAAGCTGAACAAATTAAACACTCTATACAATACAGCATTCTCTGTCCCCCCTCAGCAAATGAGAAACCATTTAATTTCAACTTATTCAATGGTTTTGAATGTGCCATAATGATACAGTGCTTGTAAAATGTAATTCCTAATAAAAGTTTTTACCACAAAGACCATGTGCAACAAACTTGTGTTATGTCAAAAAAAAAAAAAAGAAAGAAAATCCCCCTCCCCTACTAAAAATATTCCCATGCTCTGGTTTTGTAAATAATTATAGTTCTGCTGAACGTGTTTTATAAAGTTTACATGGTAGGTTCAGTGCACCCTATCTGTTGTTTGGAACCCTGCAAACCACCAGTAAGATGTTGACATATGGCAGCTCTGGTGTAGTGCACCAGGCATGGATTACTTGGGAGCATAATAAACAGGAGCATAAAGAGGGATCTGTGTAAAGGGGGTGCCCTGCGAGGGGTGACTCTCCTCAGACCTCCTTGTCTTAATATCAGTGGGTCTGTCTCCAGCCTCTGGGTAGGTAGAGATGCTGGATGTAATCACACGCACTCTCATCCTACACAATCGGACTGTGTGACTTGGCTGGTAAGAGGCTGCCAGCCACCTGCTCATATGTGTTAACAGAGTGATTTATTGTTAAAGGTCTGGACTGGAGTGATGAAGATAGACAAAGAACATATGTCCTGATAACCTTACAAGCCCCAAAATGACAGGATATCAGCAATATAAAGGTAAAATAATGAAAAAAAAAGATTTCTTACCATGTCATGCAGTTGACACATAAACTCATAATAGAGGCATATTTGTGCAGGAATACAGCAGGTGCTCTCTGGAGCGAAATTGCAATGCTACTCTGCACAAAGACTTGGCTGTGTGCTCCATCCACCTGCACTAAGGTAAAGAGATGCCAGAATTTCTGATTCAATGAACCATTTATACAAGGTCGAGTAACATATAGGTCTGCAAGCTTTCCAGCTGTACACCAAAATGCAGAGTGCATTGGAGAGAAAACATGAACAGCTTGTTAACTTTTTGTTTTCATAGCATCTTATAGCAGAAAAGCACAGTTTGGATTGATGACTTCGGCAACATTGCCAAACACGCAGTGACAGGTACTTCAGACAATGACGGGAATGTCAAGGAACTTGCCAACTTCATGTGAGGCTAAATATCCATTATCAGAGTTCCTATCTTCTGACGTCTCACATAACTTCCTGCTCAGATCTTTGCGAGGGCCAGATGGTTACATTGGCCACTGGGGATAGCAAGAAGCCCGGAGAGACAGTTTTACAATGTGCAATTACGGGACAGATAAACTAAACGCTCAACAAAGCAAGGCATTTCCAGATCCCTGGCTTCTAGACTTTGATAAGGAACAAGCTGCATTCCTTGGCCAATTTACTGTCTTCAAAATTGAAATACCAGTGCTAATGAACACTCTTACTGTAGCTTGAATGGGAGATTTTTGTCGCAGTCTAATGAGGGCAGAGCACTCTAGATATACTGTAAAGCATGCTTCACTGATCCAACTGTGGAACCATCAATGTGTGCTTAAAAAGCTTTGCAAAGCACTCAAAGCTGCCTGATTTGTTTTGGGTTTGGTCACATGCCAATTGATGCTAGAGGGGATAGAGTTTCTTAACCAATGAGCAGGGCACCACGTATTGCTACACTCCGTTCAGCCAGTTTTGTTCCACATTAACATTTCACAGAGAGATCAGGCGCCTGCCCTCTGTGCTTTACCCCAGGGAGCAAGAATCCCCCACCAACTGACACTGATACAATCTCCAGGTAATGGCTGCCTGCCTGCAAGCCAGAGGGTGTCTGAGGATATACTGTTTGTGTGTATGTGTGCGTGTGTGTGTGTGTGTTTGACTCAAGGAGGTACCCAGCACCACTGGTGTGGTCACAGGGCCAAAGTTCACTAAGAAATGTGTGGCCTGGGGTCGAGAGGTGCTATGGCCTCCGTTAACGGTGAGGGTTAAGTTTCAACCTCCACCCTCGCCCTCTCCTCTTTCTCCAGACTGCTCTGCCACTTACATTTCTCACCATGACACGCGTGACGACCCCCACCTTTTAGTCAGGTGACAGAGGTTTGATGGAGGTGAAGAAAGAACAGACCACAAAAGTAGGACAGCGGGGTGTTAAAAAACAGAATTAGATGGCAGTGGTTTTAGGGGTTTGCAGTTGTTGATGTGTTGAATTTAAGTTGGAGAAAGTACAAAACATCATAAAAAGATTGTTGGAAAGGTTTGCGAGTGACTTTTATGTGGGAGGGGTGTGTTGATGGTGTAATGGTGTAAATGCATGGTGCACATATATAATGACTAGTCTCTACATTTAGAGCAAAACAGTGGTGAAATGTAAGAACAATGACTTAAATACTGTAATTTTATATGTACAATTATGAGGTACTTAAACTTTGTATTTCCATTTTATGCTACTTTAAACTTCTCCTTCACATTATTTCAGAGGGGAATATTGTAGTACTTTTTATTTACTTACTAGTTACTTTGTAGATTAAGAAATTACAAACAAAACAATTTTTATAAAATATGCATTGTCATTGTTTTTCTGCAATCCAAACAAAGCTTCAGCTGTGACCAGCTTCACTTTTACAATGCACAATGTGTTAATGCACCATAAATTATGTATTGTATAATACTGTCAGGGCATTCTGCTGCATTATGAGTATTTTTGATATTTTAAGTACATTTTGCTGATAATACTTTCACTAAAACAAGGTTTTTAATTTGGGACATTTACTTGTAAAGGAGTAGTTACACATTTTAGTATTACTCTCACTGAAACCTACGATGATTGATTATTTATTGACATAGGGAAAGTGTAGCAAGCTGTAAACACAACACAAACATGTATCACCTAATACAGTTAATATGGTGAATATTTTAACAGACAGTTGCCTACAGTATTTACAAATCCAGCAGACACAGTGTTTCAGTCCACCTGGTGAATTTAATTCCAATATGCACTCTCTTTTTAGCTCTGTTTTGGTCTTCACCAACTCCTGAGGGAAAGATCTGGCTCTTCAGCTGCTAGATGACATTTGGTGCTGGGAAGGTAGTGTACAGTGAGTTAATCAGAGCTTTTCTTTTTCTGAAAACAGCTGCCTGCTGCGTCTGGAAATGATGCTATGAGAACGGTGAGAGTGAACCAAAACAGAAAAGTTGTTGCCCGTAAAACCAAAACAATGAGCCGAAAGTTCTTGTAAAGCTTACAGAGCTGAGGGGAACTGAGTCGGGTGATATCTCTCTGTGGGTTCATCAATAGAAATGACTTCTTTCACATTACAGGTATTCATTTGATCCATTTTAATGTAAAAACATTTATTCGAGCAGCTTTAAGGAAATTATCTCAATACTTCTTCAACCACTGGAGCAAAGACTGTTCATTTGGTGCACAAATTAACATGGAAAAGTGACTCTGAAGTGTCCACAAACACAAGCTTCTTTCCTTGAAAATCCCAGTGGAAGTTTAAGTAGTAATCTGTTCTAGTAATTTATTGTATTAATTGGTGTATCCCACAAATACGGACACAGACACGCACACAGCAACAGACACACACACACACACACACACACACACACACACATACACATTCTCAGCCGGTCCCGTTTAAGTGTTCCCCAGACAGTATGTGATCCTCAGACAGGACAGTGCTTCCTCCTCTAGTAGTGAGGTCTTGTCTGAAGGATCAGTCTGGCGAGGTCATCCAGACAGAGAGAGGATCTCTTTCCTTTATGATGCTCCTGAGCCCGGCCAGAAAAATGTTGTGTTTTTTCAGTTCCATCCAAACTGATGTTACTAGCAAATGTTGTTGACATCTTTTTCAGATTCTGTCTGTGCTTTTTGTGCTTCAGCTTCAGTTTTTCCTTCACTGTGACCTGTTTGAATCTTTCCCTCTCTTGTCTTGTTTATTTCCACCTTCCCCTCTGTCTTTTCTATTTTAGAAGATTTAGTCTTTTTCCTGTTAATTTTAAACATTTTATAATCTCTTTGATATCATTTCCTACGCAATGTTCTCTCTCTTGTTTTTTTTGTGCCTCTGCAGTTTTGCCTCCTCGCTTCTCTCTGTCTCGCTCCCTCCGTCTCTGTCTCACTGCTGGTGTTTTTCTGAAAAATAACAAGGTCTGGGGCTGTGCGTGTGCATGTGTTCTGCGCTGGCTGCATAGGCTGGATGGGCTGGCTGCACTGGGCTGGCTTCTTGTGTGGTCCCCCGGCAAACTTTATGATTTATTCAGCTAAAGGCAGAGGAGCACGACCCCCAGTGACCACAGAGAGAGAGCTGCACGTGGGTTTAATGATTTCACCACAAAAATGTCTGCTATGGCTGGGCCTGCATGGAACTCAGAGCCCCCCCACTGGCTGAATGGTGGGGAGGGTGGGGGGGGGTTTGAAAAGAGAGCTCGGCTGACCGGCCTGAGTCAATACAAACGCTTACCACTACACATCTACTTGGAAGGATTACGAGGGAAGAAGAGGACAGACAGAAAGCTACATCCGATTGGCATGTTCCAAATGTTTTAAACTCCTGTCTTTCAACAAATGTTCAGCGATTCCCGTGTGCATGTTGTTATTCTTTATCACGCATTCTGCTATTTTTCTGTCTCCAACCAAACCCCCCCCCCCCCCCCCCCCTCCCCCCGCCCCCCCAGGTCTTGTAGCCAGTGGGAGATTTCAGAGGCATTATTGAAATGTGGACACTGAGGATGATGTAACCAAGCTTTCAAGAACAGGGAGAGGGGCAGAAATAATAGGTGGGGGGGCGGGAAAGGGGGGGTGCAAGGTTGGGGTGGGGTGGTGGTTCAGGGGGGATTTGGCATATTTTTCTCTGCTGGTGTCCAGGTCTGCTGGCTCAAGAGAGTGACTGCTGAGGGCTTGGATCTGGATGCTACGCTTGGTGCTGCTTCTCTCTCTGTCTGTTTGGCTACAACACCCCAGAACAAGATGATGTCATTCACAGGGATTTGTGAACATTCTTGATAAAGAGACAAAATCAGGGGGCTGAGTCTAATTATGCTGCCCGAGTGTGAACAGGTCAGAAAGCTATACCACTCCTTGTTTTGAATCGGAAAGGCCTGGATCACCTTGCTTTTTGAAAAATGAAATATTTCCTGTATATATTAAAGATCAGGAACATGTGAATCTGAGAACATTTTATAGAAGCTGTTGAACAATTGAAATTAAAACAAATGACTGCTGATAGGTTATTTTCACAGAAGACATTTTGACACGTTACAGTAGGAAAAACACAGCCAGGTAAATGTTGGCTGAATTCCATTTAGCTGCTTCAATTTCAGAGACTTGGTATTGTGCACACTGGCACGATGTCTTACTGGGACACCTGAAAAGAACAGAGCCATATTAATGTCATTAGTAACACCTATGCTTTTCCTATTATATATGACATGTCTAAATGTTTGCTGTGAAGAAGGCATATTAAAAACATTTTGCTCAGTTCAATTCAAAGATGCGTAGTCACTGAATATGTAGATTTTGTTGTTTTTTTTAAGATAAGCAACCATGTCACTGTTCCTAACACTGTGGCATGCTGCTCCTGACTGTCTGTAGTTCAGTCATGGATTATCAGTTAGTTCAATCTGTTGCTGATTTCAAATGTTTTGTCCAGTTCTGTACAAATCTGAGCCAAGATAAAGACTGTTTATAAGGTTGATAGCTCAGCCACCATCTATCTGCAACACAGTCATCACATCATGATTTCGTCAGTGACACTGATGATTCAGTACACTCTGTCCATCTGGAGGATTCTGTGTTAAAGCTGCAGTTTTCTTTGTTTGGCCACTTGGGGGCAGAGGAACCATATAAAGTTGTTGTGGTGAAGGTGGCTATTTACACATCAAACAAACATGGAGAAACATTAATATTCAACTGGAGTCGCTCTGTTTTGGTCTCCACCAACTCCTGAGAAAAATATCTGGGGTTTAGCTGCTAGATGTTCAACTTTCTCCTTCAAGAGGTCGATCACTTTGTCTGCCGTTAAAAGACTTATCATGGGAAACACAGTTATTCATCTTCTCAATGCAATTTAGGTGAGAAGATAGATACCACTCTCATGTATGTAAAGTAAATATGAAGTTACAACCAGCAGCAGGTTAGCTTAGCTTGCCATAACGATTGGAAACACAGGAAAACAGCTAGCCGGGCTCTCTTCAAATGTAACAAAATCTACCTACCAGCACCTCTAAAGCTCACAAATTAACATGTTAGATCACATTTGTTTTATCAAACAAAAAACAAAGTGTAAACATGGCCCATTTTGGTTTTACAGGGCGTTATGTGCTGGAGTGAGGTTATTAGCAGAGTGCAGTAACTTCCTGTAGTCACCACTAGTTACCTCATTTTTGATAATTTTTGGATTTTTGATACCTTCAGACAGACCAAGGTTAGCTGTTTCACCCTATTTCAAGTCTTTGCGCTAAACTGCTAGATGTAACTTCAAACTTAACGTGCAGAAAAGAGACTGGTATCGACCTTCTCATCTAACTCTCGGCAAGAAGAAAGCATATTCCCCCAAATGTTGAACTATTCCTTTAAAACAGTTGCCATCTGCTGCTAAATATGGGGCTGTAAAACCAAAACAATTAGCTAAAAGAGGCTCAAAAGCTTGTCAGCTGAGTGACACTGCAGACGATAATTCTCTGTGGGTTCACCGCTATGAGTAAAACCTGTCACATTACACGCCCACATGTCATTTGAGCCACTGTTAATATTATAAATACTGGGTGGCTCATCGATGTACTGTGCATCTCTATCGAGTGCCTCCTGATATGGACAGAAGCTCTTGCAGGGTAGTATCAGTTACATCGCAGCAGGTTTCAGTGTCTGTGTTTGCATGAATGCCTCTTGAGTGTCTCTCCATGTGTGTCAGAGGGTGAAGCCGTATCAAACCAGTCATCATTACAAGCTCATTCCACAACCCCAGGAGGGATTACACAACGGTCAGTGCATAGTGGGTGTGACACAGGCTTCTCCGTCAACCCCAGGCTCAGGGCTCACAGTGAGTAATGAGTCCACCCAGCAGAACCTCAGCACACGCCCAGGGCCCAAGGAAATGTATGTGCTCACCATGTCTGGTATGACAACCCCCCTCCTCGACTAGCCAGGAACAGAAACTCATATCTGCTGCTCTATCTTTGATCCCCAACAATCCCTCCCACAAAACATATTATGTGGTTTTTATATGGCGAGCTATGTACGGTTTAATGGCTTATTTCCAGTAGCATCTCATAGGTCTGCAGTAAACACACAAATGTACACATAGACACACACACATGCTCTGTCTCTGTCTTCTTGCTGTATCTCTCTATTTTTCTATCACACACACACACACACACACACACACACACTCACGCTACCAGGTCCAGACATAAATCAATATGACTCAAAATGCAAAGAAAACATTGACCCAAAACATACAGAGATGATGAAGGCATTTATTTGCTCAGCAGGTCTGCGATGATATGTGAATGGACCATTTTGTTTGCGGAGAAAATGGAGGTGAATTAATTGATGTGCAGGCAGTGTAATTTAATGTCCAGAGGCCTGTTGAGCCCATTATAGTCGACTGGGGATTTCTCATGGTATAGCTCCTGAGTTAGCTGCTGAACAGACCTTCATTACTGCGTGCCACGGAGAGAAAATGCAACAAAGGTAGGGAGAAAAGTAGGGAGTTCCACTTTTCAACTGACTTCCGTTATAATTGGAAAATTCTGAGAAAAAAATGTGGAAGGGAACATCCAGGCAACGAGACAGCTCTTGTCCGTCTCCTCTCTTTCTGTGTCTCACCTCTTGCCGTTCTGGTTTCCTCCTGCCATGCTCCTTCCTGGTCCTTGGAAGGATTTGGTAATACCAATCGGTTCCAAGTGTGACTTATCCTCCTGCTCTCTGACCCTCCCCTCAACCCCCCTCGCCTCCCCTCTCCTGCCACCCTGTCCCTCTTTAAGGAGCGTTTGTTTTGGGCCTTGTCACCACCATGCACTATGTGGTTCCAGCCACGATGGTGGTGAACCGTCTCTTGCTAATTACCGCACTCCAGATGAGTCACAGAGGGAGAGAGACCGAGAGAGAGGCGTTCTCCGCTATTTTTGGCCCCTGACATCGGCCCCATAAGAGACTTTCCCCTCCGTGCCTACCCCTCTCTGTCCCTCTGATCTCTGGACCTCCTCAACAGATGAAACAGGCACTTTGAGGAGGGCCTCAGTCACTGGACCCACTCCTCTATTTGCTGGACTGGCGTGAACAGCTGCCTGTTTTGGTTTCTGTCATACATACAAACATTCATACACACAGTGTTTGGGTTTGAAGGCCTCTCGGCAGGTCCTCCGTGTCCTATGAGTTATGACAAACGTTATTATGCTCCTTTCACATTATTTTAGCACATGCTGCCAGAGTAGATCTCTGTGTTTTCCTAGAGCATGGGTCATTTGGCCATCCACTGTTTGAACAGCTGTAATGAGCACTCAACATTAATAACTTCACTATGGAGAGAGAGAGATTGGCTAGATGGAGTCTTTATTAATGGAAAAAGAATTGAGACGGTAATATCAGCTCAGTCGATACTATATCTTATACTTTGTGGTTTGGATGACGTTTTACACACCAATTTATTCACAGCCGATCTACTGGATACCCTGCTGAATGTCATAGTGTCATGTCTACTTGAAGCTATTGTTCACATAATTCATTCATTGTTATGAAAATATCTACATCCACCAGGAGTCATCTGACTGGTGGGAGTTCTCCAATTCTTAATGTTTATTGGTTAGAGACTAGAAAAACATCCTTAGGGAGAGAGAGTGCTTGCCATTACAAATTTCCATTTGTCACTGGTTGAAATAAGCACATTTGTTTCATTTTCACAAAGACACACAGGGAATAGTAAAAAAAAAAACTGCACTCACATTGCTTTTAGGCCACCACAGCGTGACCCAAATTAGACTTTATATGCCACTTTGTAATGACTAGCTACGGCCCCAATTTTACCCTTGACAAGATTTAAATAAGGACCCATTTGCTCTGGAATCAGTGGTGTAGGTAGCGAAGCAGCAGGCCGGCTGGCCGGACATGTGCTTTCAGCCAGAGCAATCTATCATTACCAGAGTAATAAGGGGAACTGACTTTTTTTCTGTCTTACAATTGAGAGCAAAATGAATGCTTCCACACAAAGTGATAATCACAAGGGCTTGCCAAAGGAGAGGTTGCCAGAAATCCACTACTGCTTTTTTTTCTGTTTTATCCCAGCGGGTTAGGAGGGCTTATTGCTGTCTAATTTAGTGCTGACATCGACAACTGCTGAGTCCTCCAGGGTCAAATAGCTGCTACTATATTTGTATTTTAATGAGCATAACAGGATTCAGGATGTCTGTTTTCTATCTATCTATCTATCTGTCCATCTATCTGTCTATCTATCTATCTTCCATCCATCCCTCCATTCTCTATTTTCCTCCATCTGTAAAAGCTGAGTCAACTTTTTCTCCCACCTTTGTCTTTGATGTCCTGAGCTGCCATCCAAGAGAAAGAAAGATATTACACTACACAGCATTGAATATTGTTCTTTTTCGGGTATTATTCCAGTAGGGTTTTCACTTTGAAACTGGGTTTAGGTCAGCCACTATGTTGGAAATCATTCATTGTTGTGTGGTCTCTCTCCTATTTTCCATTGTGTGGTCAAGAGAATTGAGAGTGCCTCGTACAGTGCTCCATCCTGCCCAGTCAACAGAACAGGGGGGCCTCTCACAGCAACCAACAGTCATTTGAAGATGAGGTTTGTGGCTAGTTTCCACCCACAACGCCAAGCTGTCTCTGATTAGACCTGGGATCTAATTTGAGAAGGGGGCTAAGAGTGGGTTTTCGGGGTGTGGGGGTCTGTGTGGCGCAGCCATCCTCTCCCAGAGGGCCCTCAGCTCAAGGGCTTGTGTGCTTGACTTTCTCTCAAGAAATACATCCTGATGTTACGAATGCAAGTACAAGAGCAACATGCAGGAACAGAGATGAATTAGAGAAGTCCAATATCCCTTTTCTGCTTTCTTTTCCCTACAAACTATAACAGAACCCCCTGTCTAAAACTCCAAGCCATGATGTTGAGGACTATACCCCCCACCCTACACACACACACACACACACACACACACACACACACACACACACACACACATACACAGGCTCTCCTGGTCCCAGTAATCATGACGCTGGTCGACCCTCTGACCCAAGTGATGTATTTCTGTGCTGTGTGTCAGCTCCCTAAGTGTGTGTTCTGGCTCCAGTCTGGGTCATGCATTGTCGGGAATGACAGGCCATTATTACATGCTATGGCTGTCCCCTCCTCACCCCCCAACTGCAACATTGTTAGGGGGGGGATACTTTTGAAAATTGTTCAAACCCACATTGAAAACCGCAGTTGCTACTTAAAAACGAAACCCTCCACAGAGTCCAGCTGAGCACTAAGAAGACCCATGTTTCAAGAATTTGGAAGAATATAAATCTGACAAGATTTTTTTTTTGTTCAGCTACCCTCCTTCATCCTACTCCATTAGGTTTTTATGGACTCGGGTTTCTCTGTGGAGGTCATTGTAGTGCTAATGTTCTGCAGGGTGGGGAACAAAGCGCAGAGCATGTAAAAGAAGCCCGGGTTCCTGAGGGAGGAGAACAGGCAGCTGCAGGCAGGGGGTGTAAAGGTTTAGGTTACCTGTTTGCTGCTTGAACACATGGACTCTTCTCCCCGCGGCTTGGGACCACCTGGGTAGCCAGCACTGCTGCTACTCGAGGAATCAGATAGTTTGGAAACAAGCGAAGAGACACATCAAGAGCTTGCACACAAAAACTAAATGATGATCACACACGCACGCACACTGAGGTGATGAACCCACACATCTCCAGCCTCCACTGACCCATATCTGCTGAGCACAACTCCCGGAGTCGAGAGTGGATGTCAAGAGGTGTGGTGGCTGTCAGTGACGGTTGACCCTGCACCAGTTCCCTGATATCTTCTGTCACACATCACTGCACAGGAAGCACTTTCCTTTCTCTTCTGGTCTCTACACACTTCATCATGCTGTCTGACTACAACAAGGCTCTGAACACACACCGCTGACAAGTGTGTATCAAAAAAGCAGCACTTGTATGTGGATTATATGTAAGCTTTGAATTTGAACATAAATCAGTAAACTTTTGCTTATAGTTTGACATTGATGTGCTTTGAGTTGCTTAATTGATGTAGTGGATGACTAATGTTAGCTAACGATAACTAAAACTGAGATCTCACCTTACTCCGTCTGCTGATGAAGATCATGTGATGTGACTGAATGCTCCAGAACAGCTATTAAAAGGACCTTGAAGTGAGATTGTTTTGTCAATTGCTGTTTCCAAGCTCAAAAACAAACTTAAAGGGTCCTTAAAGTGCTCAGAGAAAAATGGAAATTTGATCATCTATAATTCCATGGCAACTGATACTGATGATGATCATATGATATGATCAAAAGCTCCAGAACAGCTACCAAATATACTTTAAAGGCAAAACAATTTTCTAAACCAGTTTTTAAGGCCCCATTAAAAAAAAAAAAAAAAAATGCAGCCCTCTCATTCATTTCAATGGGGGCAGTCCAACAGCGCAGCGGGATGCCAAAGCAGAGGGCTCTGAGAAAACAATGCAGGGTCATCCATCAAAAAAGTTGAACCTTGCTCAACTTTTGCCACAACCCGACATCATTTGGCAATGATGATGGCCAATTACAGACATGCCAGCGCACAATAATGGCGGATTACTTTGTAACGTGAATGCCATACTTCTATGGTTAACCTCATGTTTGTCATGACAAACAATAAAATAATTGCTGCTGTGAGAGCTGTAAAATCCTGTCTATGAATATTATAAACTGGTCGTAACGCCAGCTTACCATGGTTGATGGGGTCCATCATCTTCTGCCAAAGTTAGAACAGTTTTGGTCACTTCACATGTGAGATTTCTGTATTTCTGTAAATGCCTGTGTTCTTCACAGTGCTTTGAAATGGTGGTGACACATATTTGTGTGCATCAATCACGTTTTAGCAACATTTAATTCAGATTGTGGTGACATTTATGTGATGGTTTTCTGGTGTTTCTGGTGTAATTATGTTTTTTTTCTAACCATTAACTTTGATTGTATTAAAAGCAAGTTTGAAGAGGCTTTAGGGTGAGCTTGTTTTGACAGTAACATATGTAGAAAAAAAAAGAAAAGAGAAAATTTATTATTTGGCTGACTCCATACCATACAAATATTTGCTATAACACAAAACAGCCAGACGTACATCCTGAGGAAGTGTCTCACGGGATACAAATTCATATTTTAGCTAAATCCATATTTTGTAAACATGCACTGTAACATAGCAATCCTTAGAAGATTGTTTTTCATCAGATTTTTTTCATAAGGTATTCCCAAGTAGTATTACATGCTTTGCTCTTCTTTTAATAACCATTATTGCACAAGAGACACTTTTAGATAATGAATGTAGCCATTTACTTAAAAGAGGGCTGCTTGGTTGTCCTCCAAAGCAGTGTTTTATATGTGCTTAATTTGTAATTATTTATTAGGTGTGGACGTGCATAATTTCTGCTCAGCTTAATCATAATATTTGAAGTGTTTCTACGCTGAGTAATGTTCCACATAATGAGCAGCTATGGCCATGATTGGTTGTAATTGCGAGCAGTATAGAAAAATGAATGGAGTGGAACACCACAGAGATGGTATCTGTCCATATTGTAGACTATATATAGCACATGTGTACATATGAATTACTTTATTTCAGTCAGCCATAATTTTCACCCATTTAAAAGAACAAGCAGATTTAAAAAAAAAAAAAAAAAAAAAAAGACACAGCGAGCTGAGAATAGGTCTTAATATCTGGAAACATTTAGATGTTGTTGTTTTTGCTCAGCAAACACTTCAAAGTGGAAAGAGTGCTGTGGTTGACCACAGGGGAATAAATATGGTTTCTGATCAGCTCACTAATTACCTTCCAGAGTAAATATGAGTTTTAAAAAAAGAGTAGAAAAACATTGTGAGCCACCCTGGTGTAAATGCTAGCTGTTACACACAAATGTGGTCTTCAGATGCTTTATAATCTAAATGCATGAGCACTTTATGTGGGCTGCTAACTCCAGTGTTCATAATGCTGCCACAGCTACATATTCCAGCCATATTATATCATCACCACTTTGTCCTCCCCTACTTGTTGACTAATGTTTTGTTGAACACACAGCAGTTGATGCAGCCTTTTTTTGGTGCTTTACACTGTATCTACAATCAAGGATCATGACAGCTTCTGTATGCGTAAATATCCGTCACTGGCCTCCGCAACATTTGTCACTCCTACACGGTTTTGAATCTTATGTTTCCAGATGACTTTAACATCTTGCTCGAGCTTAACTTTATGCTTCATGACGTGCAAATGCAGCGTTACATAAAGGAGGTGGTGAGAGTATGACAGGTTTTTTTTTTTTTTTGGTGGATGACAGACCCTTGGTGCTACACACACACACACACACACACTCTGTCTGGACTTCTCTGTCTTCCCACTGCAGTTCAATCACAATCTTGGAGTTTCCTGCCAAACCCCTGCTAATGTTGCTCTTGACTGCAGTCCAGTTTGGAACATGTGGACTGCGGCTTGACATCCACTTGCACACAGGTCAGGATCATGGGTCAGGATGATGATGTGCCTCTCGAGCACCTTCCTCTCTCTGTAATGTAATGTAAACAACTTCAAGTGTATTACACAGGGCGGCTTCCTGCTGCAATGTGTGTGGCATGCTGCGTACGTCAGCTGATGAGACATAAAGTGAGTCTGTTTGCGCAGTTATAAATACATGGACTGTGGATGGAAGCAGCCAAATTACCAACGACTGTTTTGATTTAACTGTCGGAGTGTGGTGTGGAAAATCTTACAGAAATTGATTATGACATGAAGTTGACAATGACATGAAAATCATTTTTGGATAAGTTATTGTTTCTTTGAGCGTGGACGCCAGGATTGAACAGTTTTGCCTGCAGATTGATGAAATCAACAAAGCACAAAAGATCTGACAGGAAAAAGCTGGTGTTTGTCACAGACACAAATGGATTTCAGGTTTCATTTGATTTCATCCATGCTTGTTTCCTCTTTTTATCTAAAGCATGAAAGTCAACTAATAACGGTGATGTTTGGCACACTCTGTCACACGCCACATACCAAAGTCAGCCATGGAAATACACTCAATGAGAAACATTATCTGTAGTGTGCCTCTTTATCATTGACAATTACAGTTAACTATTAAACAAACAATAGAAGACTGTTAGATGTTTTGCTGATGATAAATGATTAAGTATCCCATTTTTAATAAGGTGTTGTTCTACCACAAGCCACCAGAACAGCTTCAGTCCTCCTCTGCATAGATTCTGCAAGTCTCTAGCGCGAGAGGGATGGAGATCAATTCTCCAAGAGATATTCCCCCAGTTGTTGTTTTGATGATGATGATGTTAGTGCTGTCTAACAAAAATCTAAATCTCCCACACTGTAGGTGAGCAAATGGATTGTGATGTGGCAGTGAAGAACATAGCATATGATGGAAATTATTTTCATGCTTATCAGACCTTTTAGTGACTCCTTATACCCTGTGTAGTGTGTAGGAGGCTATTGCCATTCTTGAAGCATCCCTGTCTTCTGATATTTGCATTTATATACTATTAATTTGCAACAGCAAATACATTTTGAGAGAAATCTAATGTTTTCTGGTTTACATTTTCAGTCACAAAATGTTCATAATAGACATATCAGAAAATTGTTCAGTGACAATTTATTTGCACTGGTCGTAGCAACTTAAGTTTAATTAAATTTTTTATGGTTATGTTTAGGCAAAACTAAGTACTTTGTAAGGGGCAAGATTGTTGTGTTGGTTTGATAATTAAAAAGTTAGTGGCAACACTGAACAGCATTCATTTACTTTTTCAATATTTAACCAAAACCACAATTTTTCTATAACTTGACCTCAACTAAAGTGGTTTTAGTGTTTTGTATGGACTAGAAAGAAATGTTATCAGTGAACAAAATCCACACAGCAATGATGTTTCCTCAAAAACACATTAAACAAAACCTTTTAATAGTAATATCAGCATCATTTTTAGGAGGCAGGGTTGGAAGGTACCACTCCCATGAGGATAGAAGTGACCACTCAGCATAATGTTGTAGTTTTATAGGGACGTTTCCCTCTAAGGAGACAAGTGGGCCCAAACCATGACAGGAAAATGCCCCCCACAGTATAAATGAGTCAACATCACTTGTTCAGAACATGGTGAAGGATGCCTCGGACCACAACATTTTTTTCCACATCTCTGTCTCTGTTTGTCATCCATCTCCATATTCTTTATGTATTTACCATTTTTACCATATTTACCTTTTTAATCCACTATGTGTGTCTCTCATCATGCAAGCAGTGTGGTTTTATGGATAGCAATGTCAGTCTGTCCACCACTTTGGTCCAGACTGAAATATCTCAACAACTATAAGACAGATTGCCAATTTTGTATGTACATTCATAGTCCCCAGAGGATGCATCCTAGTTACTTTGTTGGTTCCCTGGCTTTATCTCTAGCACCACCAGCAGGTTGACATTTTTGGCTGAAATGTCATGACAACAATCCATGACAATTTCATGGATTGCCATGAAATTTGGTATAGACATCTGTGTCCCCCTCAGGATGAACTGAACCAACTTTGGTGATCCCTTTTCTTCTTGCGCCATCATCAGGTCAAAATTTCACTTTGTCAGATAATTTTGTTTATGATCAAATATCCGCAAAACTACTGACATGCCCATCAGCCTTAACTGTACTTTGTGTTTATGGCCTGTGGAACATCAGAATGTTAGCATTGTCATTGTGAGCATATTAGCATGCTGATGTTAGCTTTTAGCTCAAAGCACCGCTATACAAATACAAATACAGCCTCACAGAGCAAGCGTGGCAATTCTTAGTCTTGTTTTTTAGTTTTATTGTTGTCCCATTTTTTGTTGTTTTTTCTTTCGGATAAAAAATTACCTAGCTAGACATCTCCTTCTGCTTCATTTTCAATGTCTGATGATAATTTTGTGATATTTGGTGAAAGAATAAAAATAAAAATAAAAATAATAACCTTGAATTATTCTAGTCAGTGATGAATATCTTTTTTATCATTTAACTTAGAGATGGTTTTAGAAAATAACAGGCTTTGGTTAAAAGCTAATCTTTTAACCACAACTGCCACACCTCCAATTGCTATTACGATTAATAGCATCTTTGATTTGGAGTCAGCAAAGCTTAAAAACTCATTGAAGTGTATCTGTGGCAAGACAAAGGGAAAGCAAAGAGAGAAAGTGGCGGAGAGCACGGTGCCATGACCTGGAGGTCATTGGCAGTAGATAATCTGGTATGAGAACAACTGATAGCCTGTCAGTAATGATGGGGCCTAATGCTGGAGAAGAAAAAGGAGGGGAATTGTAGAAGAAAGAAAGAAACCTACTGAGAACTCCCCTATGTTTTTTGTCATCTGTGTGCCAAATTAGGGTGAGAGGGGAGAGAAGGGGGGGTAGGGTGAGGAGAGCGAGTAGAGAGAGAGTGCAGATGGACCACACCGACTAATGTGGACATTTTCTCTCCGGGGTCAGATATTTACTCCTAATTAGCTGGAGGAATGCGACGCATGAGAGCGGAACAGATACGTTACCGTTTTGGCCGGAATTTCCTCTCCTTCCCGTGGCATGCGCTGCTTTAACCTGATTAGGTATGGCACTTATCAGAGGAGATGAAAGCACTTGGGGGATCGGTGACGCATTGCTGGACACCCCTTCTCTGCTCCCACTTCACCCCCATTTCTACCGCTGCCTACCCCATGGTCGTTACTGGTTTTGTCGTGTGTCATGACACTAGGAAAGCTCGGTCCCTGACTCACAGTAAGACTGACATTGTGCCCTCAGCGTGACACTTGTTGCAGGACCAGATCATAAAGAGATTGCTGGGAATAAACAAGCAGGGAGACTTTCTATAAAAATGATTTTTATTGAAGGAACTTAAAATGAGATAAACAAGTTTTACGAGGTGGAGAGAGGGGCATGCTGTTGTCGGGAAGTGAGACAATTTCCATTGTGTGAGTGCGCGTTTCAGTGAAAGTATCAAACCTGGTGGCAACAAGTCAGAGCAGATTTCATGGTAGTACTCCAGCGCAAAGAAAAGCTTGTGACAGCGGCAGACCTAACTTCCTGTTAATGATGGATTAGAGGGCTTTAAATTGTGGATGAAGCTAGTTGGTATTGGCAGGCCTGGTGTGCTATAGCTTTTATCTGCTACATTTGTGGTTTTCTCTGAGAAAAGGGGCGATTCCCTGCTCTGGCATTGAGCAGTGATATTTTTCCTACATTCATCATGCTTGAAAGCCATTTGGTTTGAATTCACTCAGAGGTGTTTGTTGGTGAAATCCAGGGAAGGCTGTGCAATCACAAACGCAGTTACTGTACTTAACTGGATGCACTCATCTGCATTTGTAATTTTACAGACATACAAAAGCACAGCAGGACAGAAATGCAGTAAAGAGTTGATTCACTCCACAAAATTATAAAAAACATTCTCTAAATGACCTTCTCTAATTATCTTGCCATGCAGATTTTGTTTTGGTTACGTTTTGGTTTTAATTGGCCAGGTTTTGAGATAACAGTGTTTGAGATTTATACCACCATCTGTAATTTGTTTGTGGTGCTCACAACATGAAACATCAGTTTTTTATTTTTTGATGGAAAAAGTTTCAAAGAAAACTGTTAACGGTGTTTTTGTGAATTGTCTGGGGTAACAGGGACACAGTTGCTCTTGAATTTTTAACCATGCTAGATTGGATTGCCAGGAAACTTTGTACAGACATGCATTGTCCCCAAAAGATGAATCCTAATTACTTTGGTGGTCCTCTGACTTTTCATGTAGTGCGTAATGAGCAAGCAAAAGCAAGACAAATTAAACCAAAGCTATCTGTATGACTAGATGCAGAGCCACTAGAGATAAGTGAGAAAATATTTTTTGTAATTTGGGTGAACTAGCCCTTTAATGTGCAATTATGAAAACAGTTATTATACTTGAATGGATATTCTCATTTGCATGTGTATTTTTGCATACATACAGACACGAAGCTTTGGATATGTGCGTGTGGAGCACAGAAATGTGTTAAGCTTCATGCAAAGGATGGAGCTGGTCGTCTTCCTTTTGATGATGTGGTTTTGAATTCAGGCTAAACATATATTTTTCAGAAATTCCCAACACAAACAAAATCAATCACCAGCTGTCACACAAACCACCAGTGAAGTGGAACCCTATGATTACACTCTTTCCTTATCAGTGTCCATAAGTAACCTCTTTTTTTTTTTTTTTTTTTTTTTTAAAGGTCATGAATATTCCTTCTACACTAAATAGTGTTACAATACAATCTGTTTTCCTTCGCTGGCCGTATATTTCAGAATGGAAATGATGTCAGATTCCACTATTACTGCCACATGCCGTATGAGAACTATCACTTCTGAATGCAAGACCTACCTCTGCTTGTAGCCAGCGGCACATCTGTGCACCTTCTGTGGTGGGTTCTGCCTGTGGTGGGCTTTGCTGGTGTGTGTGTGTGTGTGTGTGTGTGAGTGTGAGTGTGTGTGAATACAAGCGAGCAGATGCACATGAAACACACACACACACGCACACATGCTCACAGACAGTTGCAGGTGGGCCCCAATGTGATAGCAACAACAAACGTCTCTTAGTCTTTAATGAACAAACTCCATACCGTGTCAGAGCATATTCCCATGCAGCCACTGATCACATGTACCACACACATCCTGTATGTGATGTCCAAGCAGACCCTGAGCATCGTGGGTGCCTCAGAGCTGATGGCTGGGCTAATGACCTCGATGGATTCTGTGTAATGTGTGTTACAGTAAATGACAATGAGGTCATACCCTCTAATTTTCATTTTGTACCCACCACAGAGCTTGTTCCCAGCTCCTAAATACTACTACTTCAACTACTCTCTCTCTCTCTCTCTCTCTCTCTCTCTCTCTCTCTCTCTCACACACACACACACACACACACACACACACACACACACACACACACGCTCTCTGAAGGTCTGTATTTGCTCAGGAATTACTGGAAAAGGCCACAATGAAGTCTGGAAGCAGAAGGACATCCAGCCTCACAGCCTCCAGGTCTCACGGTTCCACTGATTGACCTGATGAAGACCAAAGGCTCCAATCACTGAGTCGATGTGTGTGTGCGCATGCTGCACAGTATGTGTGTGGGCACGGCTGTGCATGAACATACTCGCGTGTGTGTCACCACCTGACCACACACACTGTTTTGATGAACCGTTATCATTTGCACATTAGACTCTTGAAAATACTCCAGAAATTCTGGGGCCAAAATCCGTCTTGTCCTTCTTCTCCTTCCTGCTGTCTTCTTTCTTTAATCCCACACAAGAAGGCCCACATCAATGGTCTGTCAAGTGTGTGTGTGAGAAGATAGATACCAGTTGGTATTATCTGCTGCCTAGGTGGCACAGTACAGATGACGGGATGCTGAAAGCGCTGGATTTCTTCCAGTGTGCCTGAATTTAAATACAGCTGGTTGGTAAATGTACACTGACAGACACAGAGAGTGTAGCCTCCGTCTTGTATCCACATGTCCAGCACACAAGTATCTCATCACTGACTGCAGGGTTGCAACTAAGGATTAGTTGTCCAATAGTGGTTTTGTATGGAGTCCAAGTGCTTCCTTTAGTAGCCTACTTGTGTACTGCTTGGGATTTAACTGCTCTTTTCCTTCTTCTTCAAAGCTGAAAATGTTACATCTTTGTGACACTCGTTCAAGTGTTTCACATTTTTTATGTTTACTGCTGTGATTAGATGAAGATTATTTTCAAAACTGAGTAATCTGTTTATTTTTACATTTAATTGATCTACAAAATGTTAAATAGTGAAAAACATCCATCAAAATGTACAAGAGCTCATGGTGATGTCTTCAGAATAACCAAAGAAAACCAATTTACTTTGACATAAAGCTGAAAAAACTGGAGTCTGAACGAGCAAATGTTTGGCATTTTTATCTGATGAATTATTTACAATGAATAATTGATAATAAAAATAGCTGACAATTAATTTTCTGTTGATCATCTAATCAGTTGAGCTTTACAATTCATTTTTACCCCTAAAAACAGCAGTTGACAAACACCATCTACCCTCAAGGTCCACTTTCTGGCCCATTCTGCAGCTTTCGAGTTTGCTCAGCTGTCATGGAATTATAGATGTTCAAACTGTCTGTGATTCTGATGATTATTATTTTAATTAAAACAAATCAGCAAAGCAACACACTGCTTAAGCTCGAAAGAATTGTAACTGTACTGTATTGTAACAGTTTGTTTTAATTATTATTAAATTATTATTAATTAATTTATTAATTATTAATCTTTCTACAGAAAAGTAATCTAAAACAATTTTCATAATCAATTAGTTGTGCAAATATGAGGCAAAAATGGCAAACCTGTGCTTCAGCTTCTCAAATTTGAGGATTTATCAAGTTATTTTAACTAAGGTTCAGGAACAAGGCCATGCCTTGCACTCTCTCACTAATTCAACCACCTGTGCATACTAATATAGGCATGTCTAACCCCTTTCTCTCCCATTTGTCTCAGTTCTCACAATCGCTCATTTGCACTGTGACTCACACACATTATTCAAGTTATCTCATCAACAGTGATCTGTTCAATGACCAATCCGTGGTCTCTGAACCTCCATAGTCCATAGTCATGTTCATAGTCACCTCCACCCCAATGCAGCAAGCCACCTAGCCATCACGTCCACGCTCCATCCATTAACCATGCTCCTCAGTAAAGCGTCCAGTAGCTCCTGTCAGACACCACTTCCACCACCACAACCACACAGAGGCCGTGATGCCATTGCTGTCCTTCAGGAGATAGCCACTCTTCCAGACACCATACGTCCGACTGGCCAGCCTCCCAACCTTCAACCCACAGCCGCACAGCAACCAACTTGCAGCCCCTGGATTCAGCTCTCTCTTCTTCTGGACGTTCTTCAACTTTTCTTGGAAAGGTTCCCTCTATTTTGCCATCTCTCTCACTTTCACATGCAAGAGCAGTCCCAAGATATTTGATTCCCTTTCCGAAGCACTCTGATGGATCTTACTCAACCAAAAACTTCCATATGTCATCCACCTTCTGGACGATTTCCTAACTCTCACACTGTCATCCTCACCTCCATCATATGGGCTCTCCATCCTCATGTCCACCTTCTTTCAGCTTGGTGTTCCCCTTTCCCCAGGGAAAACAACAGGATCAAGTGCTTCCCTTGAACTCCTTCGCATCACCTTAGATTCACTCACCTTTCAGGCCTCCCTCCCACCTGAGAAATGCCACCATATCTCCTTGTACATTTCTAACTACTTCCTCAGGCCTATAAAAGGCCAAACCTCAGCAGACCCCAAAACTTTTACCCCTTACAGCATACATCCTCATCCAGTGGATCCAAACCCTTTGCGCAGGATACTTGTCCCCATCCATGGACTCAACCCTTGAGTCCATGTTCCTCCTAGCATTCTTCAATTTTTTACAGTGCTCAGAATTCACCACCACCTCATCCACCTACGACCCATCACAGCACATTAGCCTCTCCGACATTTCTATCCACTCTCCAGACATCCTCAGATTTAACCTCAAACAAAGCAAAACTAACCAGCATGGCCTCTCTCGCCCCATTTTTCTCTTCCGTTTCCATTTCTTCCGTTCTCATATCTGAGCCCTTTTGACACCATTCAAATCTGTCCGTCATGCTTCTCCTTGAAGACCCACTCTTCACTACCAAATCAGGCAGTCGCTATGCACTTCTGGTTCCGCCATCAACTCCACCAAGTTCTGTCGAAGTTAGGGATTTTTTCTGAGCTATAGTCTGCATCGGAGCCGCTTCAACTGCTTCAAGTCAAGGAATCCCAGACCACACAATCAAAATTCTCGGCCGTTGGTCTTCCCAAGCTTACCATAGCTACATCCATAGCAGGCTAAAGAGCCCATTCTCAACTAGTGCAGTGAAGTTAATTTTGGGGGATGATGAAGCAGAAAGCTCATCAAGACATGCCCCCACCGTGAATCTCGACCCCCAGGTTCCTAGACACTCCAGCCACATCATAACTCCATTCGGCCCCCGTTCATCCCCAAGCAATCGACCCCCTTCATCTCTCCCCTCGACAACTAATCATCCCATGGTACAAGACCTTGACCAACCTTCGGCTCCCATTCATCCCCATGGCGATAGACCCTCTTCATCTCAAATGGCGTGGTCTTTGTTAGTGAAGTTATTATAACTAAGGTTCAGGAACAAGACCACCCCTCACACTCTCTTACTAATTCAATCACCTATGCTTCGCTAATTCAATCACCTGTGCCTCACTAATTCAATCACCTGTGCATACCTATATAGCTGTGTCTAACCCATTTCTTTCCCAGTTGTCTCAGTTCTCATAACCCTCCCCCATAAACCCCTTTCTTTTCCTCCTTTCCCATTTCAGTGGGTGGCACAGTGGCTGAGTGGTTAGCACTGTTGCCTCACTGCAAGAAGGTCCTGGGTTTGAATTCCAGCCATCTCAGGTCCCTTCTGTGGAACCACAGGAGGGATGATGAAGCAGAAAGCTCAGCAAGACGTGCCCCCACCCTGAGCCTCGGACTCCAGGTTCCTAGACACTCCAGGCACATCATGACTCCATTTGGCCCTTGTTCATCCCCATGCAATCAATCCCCTTCATCCCTACTCTCGACCCCAATCATCCCACCGTTTATTACCCTCATCCAATTCTTCCCAAATCATCTCGCCAATCCAAATAAACTATTTTTTTATGCCATACAAATGGCATAGTCTTTGTTAGTGAAGTTTTGTATTGATGCAAATTGAATACGATTTGGACTGTTGGTTGGACAAAACAATTAGATGTCACCTTGGGCTATGGGAAATTCTGCTGAGCATTTTTCATTATTTTTGACATTTTTGTACAAAGTAATAAACAGATGAATTGAAAAATAATGAAACGATTAAGTGATAATGAAAATAACCATTACAGTAGTTGCAGCGCTATCTGTATCCTCTGGATGAAAACACTGTTTACCTCCTAACTGTATCACCACACTACTGAATAACTAGAAGTCAATTTTAAGCCTTCTACCACACAATAACATTTCCTCCTCAGTTCTTTATTTTCATTTTTTTTTACAATATTGCAACAGCACTTTCCTTGGCTTTTACATTGCGGTTGTTGCCTGCAGGCAACACCTTTCCTCTCCTTTCCCCATGGCTAATACCTATTTATATAGGAGTTTCTGATGTTTTCACTTCCCCATCAAACATGGTAACGATGCCAATACTGTAAGCCGCTTTCATTCATCAAGCTCACCGGCATCAGCTGAGTGATAAATCCACTCAATAGTGTGTGGGTGGTATGGGCTTGGTTCTCTGGGTGGTCATATTTGGGAAATTTGAAGTCCAATAAAGGTGTATAATTTGAAGGGCATTTCCATGCAGCCTATAAAAGATGTACACAAATGTCCTGAGGTAAGCAGTGGGTGCTACACTAGATGTTATATTTACAGGCTTTGTCTTCATATTCCCTTTTGGCAGGTAAGTCTTAAATTTAACAAATCTCTTTGGGAACTACATGCAAATAAAGCACCGTTCTTCCAGAAAATTTCCATTTGGCAAGAGATTCCCTTTGTGTTGCTTGAACGCAGGAGGAAGTAAAGCTTGTGCCACAATGAATTTGTCTTACTTATGTACTCTTGTTTAAATCTCTGGGAAGACAACATGTTCATTGTTTTGCTGGAAGATTTCCTCAGGAAATCAATACTGGTTTAGTTTGGCCGGTGTCACTGTATG
Organism: Thunnus albacares; assembly: GCF_914725855.1. Classification (NCBI taxonomy): domain Eukaryota; kingdom Metazoa; phylum Chordata; class Actinopteri; order Scombriformes; family Scombridae; genus Thunnus; species Thunnus albacares. Next base: position 24,504,599 of record NC_058108.1, on the reverse strand, counting down.
TAGTCAGCTTATGGATCAGAGAGACCCATTGAGAGGAATGAGTGACAGAGGGCAGCAGGGAAGAAAGAAAGGAGCGAATGAGTGTTCTGGCTTCTTGACCTCTTAGCATAAGAAGTCTTCTAAGTTCAAACTCCAGTGATTACAAGCTGAGCTGGTATTTAAAGTGCCCCCCCCCAACTCCCCTCCTCTTCTCCCTCCCCCCATTCACTGCAGGCCCATGTGAGCTACGTGTGCATATGTGACAATGTCTACGACTTGAATATAAGAGTAGGCTACATACCACATGAACCTGTGTGTGTGTGCGGGGGTTTAGAAGGGTAGGTGGGCAGGGTCAGGGGTTGCTTCGTGGGGTTCTGGAGCCAGTGGGCCTTCTCCATTGTTCAGTCTGGAGGACCCAAAGGGGGGCACCAAGTATTGATGCCGAAGGTATTGCCTGCTTACGGTAGGGGGTAAGCAATAAGTGTGTGTGTGTCCTTATGTGTGTGTGTGTGTTTGTGTGTGTGTGGACCTTCGCTCCAGGAGGAACCCACAAGGGGTGGGAAAGGGAAAGTAATTACAGATGATATAGGACCAAAGGGAGGAAATTGATTAAAGAAAATGGGTGACCAGGAAGTAAGCAGGGATCTTTGTTTCCCCTTCAATTAAACTGAAATGTCTCAGTGGTCTCTCTTTGAGCTGCATATGGTGGAGCGGGACTTTCGGGAAAGAGGGCTTGAGAGTGTGGGGGTTCTCTCTGGGAGAGGCGGGGTTTACAGAGGTGATGTTGATAGATGGATGGACTCGCAGCACTTTCTGTGGAGGCTGACACTCATGATAGCCTCCATACTGTAGTCACCGTATCCTTCTAATGAAAGGACATCAGGTGTCTGCAGCCTGTGAAGAATTGAAGGACAACTTTGGTCTTTATTTCATAAGTTTGGGTATCGGTAATAATAACACTGTACTCACCATATTAATTGCTGAGACATGGAAATGTAGCAACATCGATAAAAAGATGACAGAGCAACAAAAGCATTATTTAAGAGGTTGTAAACAAATCCCCATGTTATCCAAATGTATTTGGAGGAAAAACAAAGGAAAAATGTAAAACTATGATAGTAACTATTTGTTGTAAATATCCATCACAGCTTACAGCCCTCGGTCCAACTTTGACCCACCATAGTTGCCATAGTTGTGCTCACACCGTTTTTCTGTGCAATGGGGGAATATTAGCTACCTTTTGAGTGCACTCACTTTCTGTTGTACTTATAAAAATGAAAAAGTAGTGAGAAAATCTGGCTAAGCTATTTGACTTGTTTTTTGGTCATTAAGCTTTGTTGTAGTGATGTTTCCAGGTCTCACGCAATGACAATGATAAACTGACAAAAATAAAATTATGACAAAAATATTAAATTATTTTTAGTATATTTATCACTTTTTCCTACATACGTTTCAGTCTCTTTATGCAACATGGTACCCACACACTTGGTAACTGATACTACGTTTTTTAATATAGCTGATCAGGTTTCCACTACTGCTACTGCATTCTCATTATTTTCATTACAATCAATGTCAGTGTTTTATACCATATAGATGGAATCAGCTGGACAGGTCTACAAAGGAAAAAACTAGTCTACAAGCTTCCAAATATAAACATAAATCTGGATACCAGCATTTGAACTACAGGCTACTATTGTTTGATGTGTTTTAATTGTTTTATTGCTTGTTTTTAATATATGAAGCTGGGACTCCTTGAAAAGCAGTATTGGAAAAAAAATTGACATGCAGATTCATAAGCACATAGAAAAAAATATGTAAAATTCCAGTTGCCATTTGACTGTATTCTCAACCAAACCTTTAAGTCATCTCTCTCTGTCTCTCTCTCTCATTTACTGTTGCTTCTCTGTTACTTGCTTGGCAAATGTGAGTATACAGTATGAATAGTTTTACAAGGCCAAGGGAGAAATAACAGTGAAGGGGAGGGTGGTGGTGTGTGTGTGTGTGTGTGTGTGTCAGGGGGTGAAGAAAGAGAAAACAGGTTGTCAGTGTGGTTGAACAGCAAAATAGCATTTTCTCCCTCGGGCTCAGCCTCCACAGATGTTTCATTCAGGCCCCATGGCAGGGCCACTCTAAAAAGTGCTCCAGTCTCGACACAATTCAGCCCCTTTGTGCGCTGAAGGAGAGAAGCTCAGCCCACTGTTTACTGCTCGTCCACCCCCCATCCCCCCTTGTCTAACCCCCCTCCTCATGTTAGCAGGCGGAACAATTGGGGAGGGCCTTGCCCAGAGCTGGGGCGGTGTGGCAGGTCAACAGAATGGGCTGTGAATCCTGTGCCTCTGAATCCACCGGGTGGGTGGTCCAGCTCTCTTGCCTCTCTCTGTCTCTCTCACACACATACACATAGAAACACTCTCCTCTCCTCTCCTCTCCTCTCCTCTCCTCTCCTCTCCTCTCCTCTCCTCTCCTCTCCTTTCCTCTCTCCTCTTCTCCTCTCTTCTCCTCTCCTCTCCTCTCCTCTCCTCTCCTCTCAATGATTAGCTCATCCTCTGGGCCAGGCCTGGTGCTGGTGCCTAGGCTCTGTGATGTGGTGATAGGTGGCCCGGCCAGGGGAAGCCAGACGGGGGTCTTTCTTCAGGATTAGCGGACTCCCAGTTCCTCGTCACTGCGAGTGGGTCCCGGCCAGACTCGGTCAGGCCAGTCGGCAGGAGGGGCTTGCAGTGGCCCACGTGGAGCCTGCCAGTGACTGGGTGGCAGTTAACACTAATCCTGCTGCTGATTACCACTGGCATGGGGAAATAAACAGTAATAAATGAACCTACAAGGCTGAGCACACCCTTACAACAACTCCACCCACGTAAGACAAGTACTGCTGACACACTTGCAAAAAGTCACCCACATATGCATTCAAAAAATCACAGGATTACAGATTTGTATTGCTTTCTTGCTATCATCACAATATTTTCTTCAGCACAAAAATGCCATAAGGTTTTGTCCTCTCTGCCCTCAACCATGTTATTTTTTTTTTTATCTTTAACTAGGTCCAATGAAACTTAAATATATGACTTGTTTTGTGAATTTGTGAACCCTCTGTTTTTTTTTTGTTTTGTTTTTTTTACAATTTAATAGAGGGGAAGTAAATTTCAGTTAGTCTTACCTTTAGAAAGAAAAGAGGGCAACTGTCTCATCCACATGTGGTGTCTTTCCCCTTAGTCACAGCGACATCTAGTGAGCAGAAAATAGTACTAACAGTGGACCAACAAACCTATTTTGAAACACTATCTGTTTTGCAAAAAAAGAAAAAGTCACACAATAGGTAAGTATACCTTTACCATGTGTTGCTTAGAGGAAATAAATTGAAAATATGAAATGATAAATGAATCCCCTGGGGATACATATTAGATAAAATGTTTCCTCTCAAAGGTTTTAAAAGCTGGCACAAATATTTAATATTTAATATTTTCACCAAAGGAATTAACACTAGATTCTCAGTGAGGCGATAAAGAAAAGTTAACAATAAGCATGTGTTTAATATTTTCACCAAAGGTGTGTTACTTCACATTGTTAGGTAGTGAGAGGAGAGTCAACGTGTGAGCATTTCCTCTCACTGTTTGAGCAACACTGTTCTCTGATGCATCCTGCTGTGGTCAGAGGCGTTGATCCTCTTTTTTGGTTCCTCTCAAGGCATGCAACACTCTTGGGCATTAATGAAGAAAAGCACCGTGTGAAAGCACCACCTTCAGGCAGAGAGTTTTGATAATATATATATCTCAACTTTGTAGCTTTTACCTACTGCTGTTGCCATCAAACAATGGCATCGATTGGTCCTTCCTTCTTTATTCTGGGTAAGGCTCTTTATATGTTTATGTGTGTGACTGAAATGCACCTGCTAATACGAAGCTAAAAAGTTATTTTAGAACTAACAAAGCATTAGGTTGTGTTTTCAATGTAAAAGTGTTAAATTTTGCTCTGGTAAACCTTTACTCAAATGCTGGTTTTGGTAATTGATTGTAGTTTTCAATAATAAAAATTTTTAAAAAATCTATATAAATGCTTAATTTAATAAAAAAATTATAACTGATGAATAACAGTGTGAAGTCAGAGTATTATATATTGTTCTTCAGGCAAATAGGGCCACACCCAGACATACATAGCTGGTTCCCTACAAGTTTTCTACTGTAGTTTGATGTTGCAGTGAATGGTTGATTCACGGATAAACAAAATAATTAATCCACAGTTAATGTTTGTTGAATCTGAAGTTGACGGTGACAAAGAAGTGAAAATTCCCTCTGTCTTAAAATAATATCCAGGTGCCCAAATGAACATTGAAAAAGATTTTTCTTGCTGTAATCATTCCTCCTGTTCACACTTACCTTTAAGAAATTGCTTCCTAATGCGCTTCCTAAAGTGATGGAGGACAAAAGGTATTCAAATGTTTATCTAAACTAATATGAAGCTTCAGTCGTCCAAATTAGTCAAATCAAGTGGATATCTTTCAAAGTTAAAATACTTTTAGTGCCATATTCCCTCTTTTTGTTACGGTCCTTCCACCATAGCTCAAAAGGGAAATACTGTACAGCAAAATACAAAAAGGCAAATGGACAAATTTTAAATGACAAAACAATAACTTTGGAATATAACCACTTTATTTGTCTAACTCAGACTGCTGAAGCCTCATTTCATTTTAGCTTCAGATAAACTTTTAAATACATTTCTGCACAAAATGAGGGCTGTGTATTTTGGCCCCCATCAAGATCCCTTCCAAATGTGTAAACACATTTAGAGGGGATCTTGAAATGGTCAGTATGAACAGGAGGAATGATGACAGCGAGCAAAACCTTTTTCAGTGGGCACCTGACTATTGTTTTAAGACACATTTGAAAAATTGTGAATCTATCCTTTGGTTTTTTTTGGTGTCTGCCTATTGGATATTTTTGAAAATTTTGTCTCCTTTTCCGCAGGTGTCGTTATGGTTACTGTCATAGCAGCACAGACATCATCATCACCAGATATAACCGTCACAACAACAGAATCAAATGACCAAAACAGCAGCATGACCAACACAGTCTCTGTGAGTCCTTTGATCTCTGAAAAAACCTCCTACACCACCATCGCCATCAACAATACTGCCAACGTCACCAGTGAGCCTGGTAACCGTACCACAAGCATCAACTTCACCAGTACCATCGCAACTTTGACAATGAAAGGTGAGAGTTGTAATCTGAAATATTCATAGCCTCATGTGTGAACCCAGAAATGTTGGATTCCTCCTTTAAAAGCTAATTCTGATTGTGACCTCAAAACCAATCCATTTACCACGATGTCCTCTTTGTTTTATGATTGTGCTTGCTTGTATCACTGTTTTCTTGGGGAATAACATGCTTTACCTGTTTGATTCAGGGAATGAAGGCCCTGAATCCTCCGAATCTACCCAAAGCCCGATGACCACATCTACACCCCTCTCTGCTTCTCAAAGCACCCTCACAACAAACGGCAAAAGTGAGTTAAAACTGCTGATGAATAAACCATATTCTACAATTTGGTGTTCCCTGATTGGCTTGAGGAATTGACTTTTTCACGTTACCACAATTGCAATGAAGTGGCCACTAAATCTCTGACAAACATATGCCATTTATTGTGACTAGGAACCATACTCATAGCTTTGTGCCCTATAATGTGAGTTAGTTAATTATAGAAATCTGCTGTACATTCTCTCTTGTCAAATATAAATGTTAGATATACTGCAATATAATAATATTTTGAACTAACAATGGATCAAAAAACTATGTGTAATGTGAGGGGGTGTCACTTGTAGTGACAAAACCCACAGAGAAAAATCACCAAACTCCACAGTTCTTTTCATTTGAAGCATTTTAGCATCTTCCATCTCCTTGTTTTGGCTTTATAATCTGCAACTTTGCTGTTTTGATTCACTTTCACAGCTCTTATCAACTTCCAACCTCATTAGAAAGCTGCTTTTAAACCTGTAAGCTACATGACAGTAAACTACAGATATACAGTTACAGATACAGATACAGTTGGTGACAGTTTGTGAATATAGCGGAGCATCTAGCAGCATCTAGTGGCATCAGAAATGGAATATAATATCCATAGGTATGTTTTAATTAGTGTATAATCACCTCCAACTAAGAATTGGTATGTTTTCGTTACCTTAAAATGAGCCCTTTATATCTACATAGGGAGCGGGTCCTCTTCCATGTAGCCTGCCATATTGCAAAGCCGTGTTTCTACAGTAGCCCAGAACAGACAAACTAAACACTGGCTCTAGAGAGAGCCTTTGGCGTTTTGTGTGAGTTTAGCGGCCACCATAAAGGGAGAGGGAGGAGGGAGATATTCACTTTGTTGCAATCTGCAACCTCACTGCTAGATGCCACGAAATCCTACACACTGCACTTTAACAGAAACAGAAGCAGAGCTAAAAGATTAATGCAGATGTTGCTCCATGTCTGCTGGATGTATATGCAATTGTTTGCCAACCAGTTTGCTATATCAGCTTTGTTAGGTGATTTATGTGTCACTCTTGTGTTCATCAAAACTTCATACACTGGTGGCACTGTTTGGTGTTTTCCTCTTTAAAAAAAAAACTTTCTTTTGTATTTCTAAAAGCTACCGAACACAAGAAGCGCACTGCAACAACTGACAACACTGGTGAGTTACCTGTATCTCAAATTATATCATAAGCAACATATTGATGCCTTTTCTGTGGCATCATTGCATAGTGTGAAACATTAACTAAACAATAACTATTACCACTTTAAGGCATTATCATCCTTGTCGTGATCATCATCGTAGCTCTTGGATTTGGAATTGCCTGCTATTTTGCGAGGAAGAGAGGAAGGGTAAGTAGAGTAGCAATTCACTTTCACTACTAAACAAGGAATAGTTTGATATTTAGGGAAATACGCTTATTCACTTTCATTACAAGAGTTAGAGAAGACTGATACCACTCTCTTGTCTGTATGCTAAATATGAAGCTACAGCCAGGATATGGTTAGCTTAGCTAACTGGAATCAGAGGGAAACAGCTAGCCCGGCTCTGTCCAAAGGTGAAAAAATCCACTTACAAGCACCTGGAAAGCTCACTAATTAGCACATTTATAATTTGTTTGTTTAATCTGTCAAAAAATGTATAAAATTGACAAGTGTTGTTTTAACAGGGAGTTACATACTGAACTACTTTTTTGGCTTGGCACAGTGACTTCAATTAGCTATGTGACAGACTTTTTTGGCTTCACTGCGCCTGCGCAAGGCCTAATCCTGTAAAACCACAATTTCATCATTTTTACACTTTAGTTTTTTTATACATTAAAAAAGAAGGTAAAATGTTTTCATTTGTTAACTTTAAAGGTGCTGGTAGGCAGATGTTTTCACTTTTGGACAGAACCAGGCTAGTTGTTTCCCTCCACTTCTAGTCTTTATGCTAAGCTAAGATACAGTACTGACAGCTGGCTGTAGCTTTATATTTAGCTTAGACATGAGAGAGTGCAGAGTGTGTGACAATCTTGTCACCTAACTCTCGACAAGAAAGCTAGTAATGGTATTTCCTGAAAAAACTATTCATTTAATGTTGTGACACAAATGTCTGTGTATGTTCTGAATCCTCTCTTCCTACAGCGCTACTCTGTTGACTTCAACTCCAGACCAGATGAAGCCAACATCCCTCTCAGCACCATACCGTCTGAAATGCCTCCTGATAACGCACCTCAGAACGGTCAGTCCAACACACCCACTTACATCACTAGACACATTAACAAAAACCAAAAACCTCATGAATCTAAACAGATTCTGATTTCTCCATATAAACTTTCCAGGTCTGCAAACCTTTCAGAGTATAGAAACTAACGCGAAAGAGTCTCAAGAACCAGAGGCAAAACCTTTAGTACAGGAGGAGCAAAAAGGTGAGATCTCGTGTTATTTTGTGTGTGTGTGTGTGTGTGTTGTATGAATGCAGTTTAGAGAAACAAGACCAAGCAGTTGCAAACAAAGTGTTGAATCTGAAAGGGTTTGTGGGTTAACTGTGTGATATTTTCCTTTTCCTCTTTCTTAAGATCAGTTAAACTGAATAAAAGGAAGTACAGTTCGTGACAGCTTGCTGCACCATAAATTAACACAGAGATTGTACACAAGAGATTCTTGCAGGCATATAGAGTATTTAATCCTGAGGAGAAAATGTGTTTTTCTACATGCATTGATTTAATACAAATACAAAATAAATAGTTAGATGTTTACTGTATGCCAAACAACTTTGTCAAATAAGAAATCATAACACTTTTAGGAATTGATTGTAAGCACAGTCAGTGTGAATTTTACAGGAAGGAAATCTAAAATTATGCACAGCTGAATGACTCACACAGGACAAAAAAAAAAACAACCCTCACAAATAAATTCAGATCAGTTAAGGACTTCCACTGAAAATTTTGAAATGTCTGTGACGGAAAGTGTATTCACAACTGGCAAGTTCTTTACCCTGAGACAAGCTGAAATGTGGCCTGCAGTACTCAAGTCCACCACTGGATGGAAATGGAAGCCTAGTTAACAAATGACTTGCCTACTCAGTTTGTCACAACTGCAAGCTTACACCTAACATCTTTTGCAGTGGTTGTTAAGCCTGCAGTAATTTTGCTATACAGTATTATCAGGCATTATTCTATACAGTTAACAAGTGATCACAACATGCCAAAGACTTTGTCTCTATATGATGCAGGTCAGTATTTTCATTTTGGTTTTTATTATTTGCCAGTTTAAAAGTTTAGGTTTAGCTAAGCCACAATATTTGTAAATGCCATATGATTACTCCCTAAATTATGCTAAAATTTTAACCAGGCATATGTTGGCATGCATTACCATACCTGCAGTCAAAAAAAGGCTTGATTGCATATTCTTGTCTTATTGTTTTGGCATTTTCTTTTGTCTGAGAGTGAATGATTTGTTCCTGTTTGAGTCAGAGGTCTTCCCAGGCTGAATGAGAAAGGCAAAAGGCACATTTCATGTCTGGGCCTGCCTCTCTGCCTTGGGCCACGCTTTGTTTAAATGGACAGTGTTGATGGCCGCTTTGAAAAACAGCTACCTTTCAAATGGTTCGCTTCCTCTCATGGGAAAGTTATGATGAAACTTTGTCTTCAGGAGAATTCACAGTAATCAGAGAAGAGAGACAGATTTGTAATTGCGCGCCTGCTGTTTTGATTTAACTTGATGGCATGAAGACACATCTGATTTGGCTTATGACGACTGTTTCTTTCCCAGCATTCAGACTCATTTGTTTTATCTCAAGTGGTTCAATTTAAATGAAATGAACACTGAAGAAACCACCCAAAAACTTTGCAAATTGGATTCCATGATTACAAAACCTGTGTGTCAAGAAATTTCCCTGAACCCGGTCTTCTGCTGCACCTACTAGAGAGTTGAGCATGCAAGATAACACCAAAAATAACCAGAGCTGAGCTTTACACAATAACCACAGCCTCAGCCAACTCACCTCATGGAAACACTCACAGTCTCTTCTCATCTTCATTGGCCTTTTGGTAACAGAAGAATGGTAGTCACCTCTTTTTTTAGAATCATTTGGGTAGTAAAATGTTTATGTGACTGTAATGCAATGAGCAACTATAATGTGAGTTGACTTCTGTATCACATTGAGAACTTGTTTTTGCATCAAAAGTGGAAGCTGTTTCCTCCAGTGACGTGTGGCATCTTGAAACCACAGAATGAGATAAGCATGAAAAGAGGTCTTAATGGAAAATCTACATCACTATGCAAAACAATGACTAGACTTAAGCAACACTGACAACTATTGAAATGTAACTGGAAAATTTGACTGTTAGTACCCAGAAACTCTGTTAGGTGATTGGCAAACTGCACAAAGCTGGTCTGATATGATTTTTACCAAAAAATACGAAAGTAACAAAAGAGGCAAACATATCAATAGTTCAGTTTTATCTCGGTGGAGTGCTCATTTGCAGGTGAAAAGTATTTCACTGCCACTATTTTGTAAATGGGCTCCATTTATATAGTGCTTTTATCCAAAGCTGCCATGTAAGGTGCTGCCTGACCATTGGGAAGGTGGGGTTTAGTGTCTTGCCCAAGAACACTTCAACATGTGAACAGGAGGAGCCAGGGATTAAACCTCCAACCCTTTGATTAGTGGATGACCTCCTGTTCTATTATCTGTGAGTGCTTCCAGTGAGTTGAGTGCTCATACGTTTCTTCCTCTTTATTTCCTTCTATTTAACCAGGTAAATGTCTCACTGAGATTAAAATCTCTTTTTCTATGTGTGTAGTTTTCTGGTTAAGACACATACCACATAATTGCAACATCTGCTGTTCGGTTCTGGCAGCGTACCTTTGTTGCATGTCGTTCCCTATCCCTCTCCTAGTTTCCTGTTATCCCTCTATTGTCACTAAATGATAAAGGCATTAAATGGGCCAAAAATACACTTTTTTAAATCTCTCTTTTTCTAGAGAGACCTGGCCAAGAAGACAGAAATTAAAACAAGATTAAAGACAATAGAAAACAATAAAACCAACATAAACAGACCAAAAAAACTATTTTACTTTACACACAGGATCATAGAGCATATCATTTAAGGTGCACATATAACACCATCCAGATAAATAAAACATTATGAGAGTAAACAAGGTAAATATATGATATACTGTATATGCCTTTCTCTACTGTCGACCCATTTTGTGATCTAGGCTGATCAGGTGGGTGTATAGTTTGGAGAATTTTGCCCAGTACAGTAAAAAATTTCAAGTACTGAATGATAATGCTCAGCTGACAGTCAGGTCAAGGGTCTACCTGTGACAAAGAGTCTAGTCATCCTCCATAAACCAGACACACGTGATGATTTTCTGAAGGTTGGAGTGACAGTCGCCTGAGGAGCCATCTTAGTCATGGCAGAATTATGTCTAGAACAATGGTTACCTTCCTCTCCCCTTCGTCTCCGCTTTCCCTTAACCTAACCCTGGGTCAGATAATGATGGGGCTGCCCTACTTTCCCACAGCCTCCAACAGCTGCATGGCTGTGGCTCATTAGGAACTGGTCAGTAATCAGCCGCCTCATTACCAACATGGTGGCCCCCTCAAATGCCTTTGCCCAGGAGAAATCATCCCCCCCCCCCCCCCCCCCCCGACTGTCAGAGAGGGCAAAACTACTTCAGGCTGTATGAGTGAAAATGCTTTTGTCAAATGCCAAATACAGAACACAGGGACCCAAACCATAAATCTGCACTGTCATAGAGGTTTAGATGATGGAGAAATGTCTCAGCAACATTACACAATTAATTGATTGCAACAGTTTAACTTCCTATTGAGATCACATGGCGTGAGTTTTGGGTTTTTCCGATATATTCCAATATAACTAAGCCTCCACATAATGCTCTCATTGACATTAGTAATACTATAACTGGATTTTATATATATATAATAATATATTAAAATCATTAATGTTCTTGGGAACCTCTGAAAGAGCAATCTGCTTTTGTTGTCCTTCACAGCTGAGGCTGATAAATCTGTTGTTGATCCAAGCGCTGAGTCTGCAGAGAGCTCTGGGGACAAACCCAAAGAGGATGTTGCTGAGCAGAGTCCTCCCGCACCTGTGGGGCCGAACCCGGAAGAGAAAACTGATGATGAAGGCATCGTCTCCAACAAGACCTCAGTGGAGTCACTGAAGGAGACAAATGAGAACAACAGCAACAATGCTGACGTGACTCAGAAGAAAGGTTGGTATTTAAAGTCCCCTAATACTCAAAAATGTGTTTTGCTTAATGTTATTTCACTTGAATGTTTGAGTTTCATTGTGCAGAATGATGCATGTGTGTCTGCTGTGCTCACCTTAAATCTGAGTTTAAGCATGTAAGTGTGATATGTGACATTACAGCTAGTTTGGAGCCAATCGTGGTGCAGTGGGCCACATACACTGAGAATGGACTTTAGGAGACATAAAGTGTCCATTAGTGAAACTTTTGAACACAGAAATATTTGCATATTCATAGATTTGGGATTTTACAATGAGGAAGAAGGAGTAAATGGAATTTTAAGAATTTTTAACTTGTTAACAGAACTTTTTAACATGGAAAGAACATATAAGACACAAACTTTTATTACAAGCAGAGTACTTAAGTCTTAAAACATGTCTGGGGGGGATCTTTAATTACTCTTTCCTCTCCAATTGTCTAAATGGTCCTCTTAGATTTTTACAACCTTCCACAGTCACACAGAGTTTACAGCATACACTCATCCACTGATTATACTGTATGTCTTCATCCACTCGGGGCTGAAGGTTGAGCAGTATCCTGTGCTACTGCTGTGACTTGCTTTGTTCATATCGTAGTTCCACCTTACTGCAACATATCTAATTTCAACACTTTTTCCACTAGGGTGACAAAAAAGAGAACTTACATCTATGCAGTCATTCTATTATTCTAATATTTCCCAAACCAAACTGTACTTTTGACAAAATCCAGTCCAGATCTAGTTGTGCATGTGAGCCACACCTAAAGAGTCTAATCTTCTTTCCTGTTCAGCTTTATGTTTGTAATCCTTGTTTCCAAGTAAAATAGGCCTTTTTCGCCGAAGACATTTTGACATGGTAGGAAAAACACAGGTGTAAATAATAAAATTAATGATGGCCGAATTCCTTAAGCTTAGTTTCAGGGACTTGGTATTCTGCATGGTGGCTCACTGTCACTCTGTCATGGCTCACTGGGACACTTGAATAGACCAGAGCCACCGTTAACGTTATTAGTAACACCTGTGTTTTTCCTACTATGATAAATCAAAATGTCTACAGAGGACAGCTGGCTGTGCAACTTCATTTTTTTTTTGCAAACAGAAAGCTGTTTTTGCATTATCTTTTTTTTTCACTAAATGAATATGTTCTGAGCAAGCTGTAATTAAAAATTAGTGATCGAAGTTACTGTTGCACATACAGTATATAAAGAGTTTTCAAGTAATGCTTAGCAGTGGAATCAAATTACTTGTTTTAACCATTCATTTATTTGTTTTACATTTGATATTGTATTCAATATTGGAAACTATCCTTATTGATATCATGATAACTGAAACTGTGTTACCCATGAAAATTGAGTTAATTCTACCAGTGATTATGAATACACTGATTCAATAACACATGTTTACTATACGAGCAACTGTGTATCATGTCCCATAACAACAATGTACATTTTTATGCCTTCTTTTGAACCTCCATCACTGACCAACCTGAATTTGTCAGTGGGACCAAGTGTCTCTTTGAGTTTTACATTCTGATTCTCGAGCCACTGACTGTTAACCTCCTGCTTGTTTTGTCTTTTGAACAGATTGGAAGTTTACAAATGTCTTTTGGGAAGTTTCCCTGGACAACCCGGTGTGAGACATCTTTGCCTTTCTGCTCTGGTCTTCAGACACGTGGTAAGATCACACTGGACAGACTGCTCTGCTGCAGCTGCTTCACCGCTCAGCCAGCTCAGGTGTTAGTAAAGGGAAAACCCCCACCACAAATCCCAGTCCACATACGACCACTGGGAGTGCTGTGTTACAGCTCCGTATCCTGAATTAACATATTAAAAATAGAGGAGTCATAAACAATAAATCTAAAGTTATAAAATGTCACTTTGCCTTTTGTAAATCACTCTGACGTCCAGTGGTTTATAAATATGCACTATAGAAGCTGAATCCAAAAGTGAGGCTGACTGCGAGAGATAGTATCACAACATGCAGTATATCCTTCTTCTGATCTGTTTGTTTTTACTTTTTTAACGCTTTTCTGACCGAGTTATTTTAATTGCACCTGTGAGAGTTTAGCAACTACAGGTCCATTTTCTCTGTGAGTCAGAAAAAAAAGCCTTTGCTCTTTTATTTTATTGTAAGAAGCACAATTATGTCCTGGTGAGCATGGAAACTGAAATCATATCTTTTCTATCCAAATGACCCATTTCTGCAGCAATGCTTAGCTTCATACCTTCATCCTTATGTTGCCTTCTGGTTGATCTATCTTCCCTTGGTGAATGAGATTCTTCTCACACGAGTAGTAACACGGGCCCTCTCAGTCTAATCATCATGTGCTTCAGGATGTAAGGCCCACATTTGCACCTGCACTCCCTCCCTGCCTCTCTGCTTAGAAACACTCAGGGACGGAGCCCAAGGCCCAAGGAATTCACACTGCTCTTAACAGCTGATGATAAGCTCACATCTGAGAAGCTAACCGCTCAGATGTTCAGTGTTAGCAGTCACGGATCATCTCCCTTCTCACAAAAACACCAGCTTCAGAAATCCCAAGCATCTCAATTTCAGCCGAGGCAGTCTGTTTTCTTTCTATAAAACTTAATGGCTGTTCACATAGTGAGAGGAAGGCTGTGTCTCAAGTGACTGTTGCATCTTTTTTAGATGAAGTGTATCTTGCTGTATTTGTATCTAATGGTGTTAAGTGTAGTATAGTAGCAGTATAATTGAGATGGATGGTGGCACAGGCCCTTCTACATGCAGAAAATGTTTGAATAAGTACCAGGAACTTTAAACTAGAGCTGTGGCAAGCCCTTTCTTCAATTTACTAAAGTTGTCTTGGAAGATAAAGTTAAAATAACTCTGAGTGTATTTTATGAGGTTAAGTTAATTATCACAAAACAAGCCCACAAAATGTGGGTGGTTATGCAAAGCAATATTTTGTAGTTTCAGTCTCTTTGGTCAGTGATTTGTAGTCTCTGATAACCACTGACACCACGTAATGTAATAGTTGAGCAAAACCTGCAAGTAAGCTGTCAAACATGCTATTGATATGGATTTGAATTCCTTGTTCCTGATAGAAAACCACCAGGAGTGATTAAGATTAAGATTACTTTTCCGAGCAAAATGTATACATATTTCACTTTGCACCATCGTCTGAGTGATTCTGTGAATTCTCCTGTGAATATGCACAAATAGTTTTATAGAAAATTCATTGGAACCATGTAAAGCACATATCTGGTGACCAAAAAGTTCACTTGCAAAGCCAATGATTTAGATCAATTTCAGACATTTATCATCTGTAGTCTGTAAGAGATTTTTAAACTCCATATAACAGAAAGCATCCTCTAAAATAACACAATGAGCACACGTAAAACAGTGAATAACGCAATTTTAAAAAGAGCAGAGAAAAAGAAAAAGTGAACTCTTCACTTATTCCCACCTGGTTTAGGTAGTGATGAGCAAGCTGGAAGCTGAAGTTGAAAGGCTGCTCGTCATTCTGCAACGCAGGATAATAGATATGAGCCGACAGGTCATAAACTAAAGCAGCATAATTAGACCTGGAACTTCACTGTGTTATTTTCCAGTCAGAGCTTAGCTTTCATGTTTGATGGCTAATGTTGGAGGAAACTGTCTTTACCGCCTGGGATGAATATTTCACAGTGAGGAGGAGGCAAGTGAAAGAGAGTGACGGACTGAGAATTAACTGTTTGAGACAAACGAGGCTAGTAGTTAGCTGGAAGCAGCTTGTTTTATTTGCACAGTCTCTTATTGGAAGGGGCTACGGGTGCTGGTTCAGAGACAGGTCATTGAGACGAGGAGGGTCACAGATCTGAAGCTGAAGGTTATAGTTTGTCTATCATGAGCTTTAGAAACATAAATGTTATTGAAGTGAGTAAAATATTAATAGATTCACTTTATTTTTTAGGTGTTTGTCTCTTTTTCCAGCACAAACAGCACAAGTCATTTCCTTGAGCAATATTGCCAATGTAAATACAAATTTATGGCCAACAGGATGACAATGGCGCATGTGGTAAATGCAGGATCTTTATCTCAGTAATAACAGTGAGAGAAAACTTCCTGCTTGCAAGGTTTGATGTGGTTCAGACGGGTAGGTCGGCCATTACACCTGGGTAGCTTTACAGGAGGGAGGGACTGTCGGAAAGTGCAGGCTGACACTCCTACTAGAAGAGAACAGCTGGTGGAGGCTGGTTCTGCCCCTTCCTCCTTACACTTCCTACCGCAAGCCATCAAGTTTTGGTCAAGAAATTGAGAACTTAAGCTTGCAATTGCGATGTTGTGAAGATAGCTATTATACTTGCATCATTACAGGCTTGCATCTGTAGTATGGGCTGAACATGCAGTTTTGAAGCTGGTGTGTCATCGTTACTTTGGGGGTTTTTTTCATGTGAATATCTTATCTTTGCGTGTTCTAACACAAACCAAAAGATTTTCACCCAACAGTGATGACATGTAGGTGTGGTTAGTGAAAAGTGTTTACATTGCAACTTTAAGTGTAGAGGAAGAGGTTATTTGATTCTCCATGTTCCGGTGTTTAAGTGTTGATAGCTCTTGGATGGCATCATGTCAGGACTGGATTAAAATGACTCAACAATAAGACAGTGTCACTCAGCATTAGTATTGGTCACAGAACAGTTGACATTGTTTTGTTATGCAATATTCTTGCGCAAATATAAGCTAATGACGACCTATATTCACAGCCTTAACATCACTGCCACTTTTTAAAGAGGTAAATTAGAAATAAAGTCGTCACCTCTGAGAAGTTTGATTCATTCTTGTCAGTGTTTTGGGATATACAGCGATACTTAGACACACCCTCATTCGGGCAAACACACACCAGTAGGCATTCATTCAAACAAACATACACATGTGGTTGGTAAGATACTGTATACAGGTGTAGACACAGAGTATTCATCTCAGAAAGGGGAGGTATGTGTATTACGACGGACGTTTTTTAATGACTAAACATTTTATTCAGGATGCATAAATGTGGACATGAGGTTTAATTTATGTCCAGGTCACTCAGGGGCTTAAGTAATTCCATTTAAAGCTTCATTCATTGATTTTTTTTGTTGTTGCTGAAAACAAAATATGATCACCTCCTAAAGTTGTAATGGTTGAAGAATTAGCAAATAGTTGCCTTTTTACACATTCAGCAGACATGAAGCTACATTGGCATTTATCGGATTTGTGTTTCTGAGTCCAATACTCAGTCTCCTTTAAGTGCTTGTTTTAAATAAAAAATATTGATTAATGAAGCTTTACATTTCCATCCTCTAAAGCAATAAACAGGTACAAGTTTCTTGGAATCAATTTGTTATTTTAAACAATTGGCCAGCAAACCCATATTTTATGTTCCTATCTATATTTTATCAAAACAAAACTAAATCACTTGTCAGGAATTCCTTTGCAGGAACGGAGCTGTTAGACGTGCAACATCCTGTGGCGGAGGTCATGTTGAACACAAGGTTCAATTTCACTTGTTAAAGTATTTGTAAAAAATATTTAAGAGTCATTCCAATCAGTTACGGGACAAAATATAGAGAGAATAAATCTGTCAGTTGGGTTTTGGCCTTTGACTTGGCCTGAGGATTCCACTCTTTTTAAACATATTACAAAGTGTGCACCAAACAAAATGGACAAGGAGATGAGTTGATTGTTTTCCAAACAATTTCAGTGAGTTTGTTTTGAAACTGAGCCCCTTATGAGGTCACAGTATGCTTTTTTAAAAAAGCCCCAGACGTTGACAAACAAGGTCAACATGATCAACTTTAAACTGAAACCAACACAGAACTTTTCAGCGTTGTGTCATTGCAAACATACAGCAGAGAGATGGGTGTGTTATTGATTTGACATCTTCCTCTGTGTCTGTATGCACACTGTATGTTCACCTTATGTCAGCTTCCCATCTCATGGCTCCTTATCAAAACCATGAGGCGTGTCCTCTTCCTCCTTCGGTTCCTTGACCTGCTGAGGCTTCTGGTTGAAGTCCTTTCCAAAGGTTGTAGGTCATGCAGTCCTAATTAAAGGGTACACAGTGACTGCTAGGAGAATAATGTAGCTTCAATGTCAGAGACAACTCGCTCACATTCTTCGCCTGTCATTGAGCAAGTCTCTGCAGAATCTGCAGGATGTGCTGTGGTTGCTGTGGTGTGTAGCCTAAACCAGCATATATTTCATCAAGGAAGTCCACTGCACATGACAGAACCTAAAAAAAAGGAAACAATATCTGTTAGAAACATACAAGAAGACATGAAAAACTATTTACTGGCTGTAAAGTAGAACTTACAAGTTGTAACTAATAGCTGTATTGCTTCTGTGTTTAATAGGTCAGGTATAAGCAACTTTTGGGTTGCCAGGTTGTGAAAAGTACCTTTGGCTGGTCTGCAAGTCTACCATGAGTTTATAATTTATAGTAATGATGATAATAATAAGCTATATATCTGCAAAAAGGCTATATTCGATGAGACTTCCTGATGCAATAAGAAGATAAAAAGACAAAGTGTCATTCCAGAGCAGGAATGACAACCTGGCAACCCAACATTTGCTCTGATTAATAGCTTATAAGTGGCCTATAAAGCATAAGTAGATGATTAATTAATAAAGCCATGAGTTGCGACTCGTGAACTCTTTATAGAGGGTGACTTATTAGAAAATGGTCCTGAAGCAAGATAAAAGAAAGAGATCTTCTAAAAGACTACTTTCCCTTTTGCAACAACCTATATCATTTTATTTTAAGAGATGTCAAAGTATGCCAGGCCTTGACCTATTTACACCATAGACATTTTACAACAAGAGTGTCAAATTTTCTGGATTCTTTCTTTGTACTTCAGTCCATGCTTTGGCAGGTGGCCCGCAAAACATTTACAGGGTTTCATTTAGTAGTGCATGTTTCGCTTCTTTACACCATGCTGCACGTCTCCCCACAAAGGAAAAGGGTGGGAGGGGGGTACATAGTGAAAACAATTTGTAGAGAATACAGAAATAGAGTCAGCACTCAGCAAACATATCACCAGTCGGACTACATGGAGTCAAAATGGATTAACTGTGAATGATGGGTTAGGTTTGACATTTGTTGTCTCTTTGAGGAAACAGCTGTATGGTTCTTCTAAAACTAATGACAAGTTACTGTTGTACTGAAATTTGTCATCATCATCCGGTGCACAAGCCTCTTAAACTTTGTTTATGTTGGTTATTCCGTGGAGACAGGATCAGATAAATGTTTACATTTTTTGGATTTGAGAACTAAGAAATCAATTATCTCCAAAAATGTGTGAGTGTACAGGTATGTAAGCTGCATAACACATCAGTTATTTATATGTTCATTGTAAAATAAATCAGGATATAAGCTCGGATGTGCATTAACAATCCCTGACTTATCTAGATATTTTTCATGACTAGAATTTAAAAATTCATAAATTACATAAACCACTGTAATGAACCAGACTGAGAGTCTGCAGCCATGCTAGCAGCTCTGTAAGGTTGTACTTCATGCATCAGAAGTCGTGCTTTCAGCTAAACACTAACCTCAGCATGTTAGCATGCTCGCAGTGACAGTGTTAACATGCTGATTTTTAGAAGATAATGTTTACCAGGTTGACTATCTTAGTTTAGCCTGTTGGCATGCTAACATCCGTTAAATAGGACTAAACACAAAGTTTCGTTGAGGCTGATGGGAATGTCATTAGTTTTCCAGTTATTTGGTTATAAATTAAAGTATTGGACAAACTGAAATTTTGACTTGATGATAGCACTAGAGGAAGTCCATCCAATTTTTCGTCTGAACCAAAAATATCAACCTGCTGGTAGGGATAGATAAAAGTCAGGGGATCACCGAAGTAATTAGGATACATCCTCTGGGAATCACAAATGTCTGTGCAAAATTTTGTTCCAGTCCATCAAGTGGATGTCAAGCTATTTCATTTAAAAGGTGAAAATTTGACCTGCTGGTGGCCACGAAAGAAAAATCAGGGGATCACCACAGTCACTAGCATGTTCCTAGCTGACAAGCATGTTAGCCTTTAGTTTGCATTATCCTTAGCTCTTGGGAGCTCCTTAACTCTATGGACCTTGAATCTGCACCAAAATGGCAATCCATCCAATAGTTGTCGAGATATTTCAAACTGGACCAAAGTGATGGACCAGCTGACTGATCGATAGACTAATGTTGCCACCCCTAGAGCCATGACACAAGCATGGCTAAAAAAGTTAAAGTTTTCACTAAAAAGATGAGCACAGCATACAGATGCAACTGCTTTCAAGACCATGTGCCCAGATCCCAAAACGTCTTTCGATGACCTGCGACTCCCCTAGAATGTAAAACCCAATGAGGTCTATAGTTGCAGGGACAGTTTCCTCTCCTGCTGTCCTCTCTAGGCTGGTTTAGACATTCCTGGCCTGGCTTTGTGCAGTTGGCCGAGCTGCTCTGATCAAGAGGCCCGCTGACAGACGAACGTTCATTCACCTGCTGGTATCGCCTCCAGCATCGGCTCCACATTCCTCCGGCAGCGTCAAAATGTCAGAGTTACACCGTGGCTTTATTACATCTCTGTCTCTCATCATTCACACACAGTTTAAAGCAAGTTCAGGTGGAATCTCAGATGATGTTGAATGAAAGTTCCTAAAAATCATAAACTAAAAATGTTCCTAAAAAATGTTCCCTTTCAT
Organism: Thunnus albacares; assembly: GCF_914725855.1. Lineage (NCBI taxonomy): Eukaryota > Metazoa > Chordata > Actinopteri > Scombriformes > Scombridae > Thunnus > Thunnus albacares. The sequence goes on along the minus strand of NC_058108.1, from coordinate 24,484,196 downwards.
GTGATGAGGCTTGCTGTGTGGACTTATTTGGTGCTGAAACATTTATGAGAAAACAACGAAGAAGAACGGTCATAAAATCTAAGAATGGTCATAAAATCCAAGAACGGTCATAAAATCTAAGAATGGTCATAAAATCTATCTAAAGTCTGATCAGTATATTCCACACTACATTACACCACCAGGCTTTAATGAGTACAAGGTAACAGGTGGCAATGCCTGAAAACAATCCAATGCTCTAAATTTGATGGGGTCTCTAAATTTTATTTGCCGCAAGGTCATTTGCTGTTTTTTTGTTGTTGTTGGTGGTTTTTTTGCATTGCTAACCTTAAAGTGGCACAGCTAAATTCATCAGCTTGCCTACAAATTATATATTTTTTCTCGGTACAGGGCTCAGTCTCCCCTGGCAATTTGTTCTCAGGTTTGTGCAACATTTCATTCAATGACGTGTTGTCGAAACGAAAGCTCTCTTAGCTGGCAGTATGGTTAGCTTGATTGCTAACAGGACAATAATGTCAAAACACGTTTTGTACCATCAGCTCCTGTCTCGTAACTGTCTGCAAATCATTCCTCATGTATGGAGCCGTTAATAGTCCGACAGAGGAGGATTAAATAAAAGTACAGCACAGCCAATAAGCTACAATAGCTTCCTGCATTTGAACTCTCTGTTCCCTCAAAGGTCAACAATTTCAATGCAGTATGCTACTGGTCAACAGCACAAATTTGCATGTCAAAGTTGAGCTAAGTTGAACTCAACATGAAAAAGTACTTGAAAATGTATTGTGCCCCCACAAGCGAATTCACTGATTGTGGCAATATCACTTGAATGAAGTCATTTCGCTGCAAAATTTTGCTGTTTTAACTCTGATATTGACCCAAACTAAAACTTAAACCTGAACATAAATCTAATCCAAACCTGGACCTGACCCCATTTCAGTAACACTTCTGAAATGAACACTAAATTAGACTCAGAATATCTAAATATTTTTACACTATTGTGTTAACCACCTTAAGCTCACTTTAAAAGACACAATATGATCACTTGTAGCTGAACTATTCTGGTTACGACACATTTCTGTTATATTAGCATTACTTTAATACTTCTAGGATGTTGTTTCTTACATGTTAGATATTTACTTGAACCAATATTCAGATTATTTGCTGCTGAGACATAAATCTGAATCTTGTCTCCCTGTGAACAAACATACGTATGCATTCTAGCGCAGGAAACTTAACCTTGGAGTAATCAATCCGTCAGGTCTGATGCATTTTATCGCTCCAGTTGTTTCTCCTTCTGTTTTTTTACACGCCCCTTGTCCAGTCAATAGCCGCAATAAAGACATCCATCACTGCACAAAACACATACAAGTTTCTTTCAGTGACACATAATGTAATGTTTGTGTAGTGTATTGTAATCATGTGTTGACAAGTTATGTGTCTAATGTCTTGTTATTTCCGAGTTAAATTATGAAAATTGTTTTTCTGATTAAAATGTTTCCTTCAGATTAAAATGGGAGAAGAAAAAAGAACACTCAGAGTTTAGAAGAAACATCAAACCTAAAATGGTTTTAAAAAACTCTCATTGTTTTACCTGAATGGCATTTGTGAGTTTTTGCTTTTTATGGGTGACTGAGAAGGATGAACATCCTTGCGCAGGATTCAGTTGAGCATTTTCTTACACAAAACTAAATCCCCCTTGGAATGCTCAGTCTTTCAGCAGCCAGGTCTCACTATAGTGGCTAACTGGTCTCCACAGATTCCTATCTCTACCTGTGGTTCAAGTCAGCACAGCCATATAGACTATGAGATCAATGTGAAGTCTTACCTGCAACCTGAACCTCAGTAGTCACATTACTGGTCTAAAACCAAACTCCTTTATATTGGAAGCAGTTTGGATTAACTCGGGTCAAATTTGAGATCAGGGGTTGTGAGAACAAAATACCTCTTTGAAACAATACAATTGGGTTTGAATGATTGTTAAAGTGAAATATATCAGTAGGGAATAAAACCTGTTGAAAGCATTAGCAGAGAGAAATAACAGAAATAATTAATTACGTCTTTATTTAGACAAATATTTGGATAAATCCAAAGATGAACCCTCCCAGTGCTGCTGTTGCATCATCCTCGGGGACTGCACTGGTTTGCAGGAACTTACTGGTCAAGCATAAATCACATCAATAGACATGGAGTGGGATTATGTCAGCTATCCTTTTCCTCAAACAGATGTTTCTCCATTGAGGTCAAAGGTCATGGCAAAGGCCACATAAACTTGACCAAAGCAGAAGTTACAAGTGGAAAAAGCAGGTGATTGCAGGACACGTGACTGTGGGACAGGATGCTTTGTTTTCATTGTTCTGTGCCATTCTTTCTTTTTCAGATCGAAGAAAGACTCATAAACTCAAGTGACCGCAGTGGAAGAAGAAGATACTTCTGTTCATGCTGTGTGAGAAATTTAGTTCGCCTCCTTCCTCCTTTAACAAATTCCTTGTAAAACAGCAGCTTTTTGAAGTTAAACGTCAGCTGAGCTCAGCTTTTTACTGATTTTACTGAACAGACTTAGCGTGTATTGTGTAAAAGATTTACTGGATTTATAAACTAAATGTTCATATTTTTGGTACATGATTACAATATGGTAAATGGACTGCACTTATATAGCGATTTCTAGTCTTCCGACCACTCAAAGCACTTTACAATACATGTCAACAATCACACACACAGTCATACACTGATTGGAGAGGCTGCCATTCAAGGTGCCAACCTGCTCATCAGGATCTAATCTAATGCACACACACACACACATTGCTGGCGCAGCCATCAGGAACAATTTGGGGTTCAGTATCTTGCCCAGTGACACTTCAACATGCGGACTGGAGGAGCTGAGGATCAAACCGCTGATCTTCCGATTAGTGAACGACCTGCTCTACTTCCTGTGCCACAGCCGCCCATATGGTATACTTATAAGATTTTTAAGATGTTATCAATGGCATTCTAAATGCCTGATAAATAATGTAAATATATTAATGTTAAATTAATCAGTAATGCAATGCAGTGCAAGTGTAAATACAAGATTTGGCAGTGTGTAGTATGTTATATTATTTTTCAATGTGGGCCCACAAGGCAACCACATATTTGTCTTTATTTTACTAATGTATTTTTTTTGTGTCCACATAACATTATTTTGGAAATTATTTGTCAGGTTAGTCAGACTTCATTTTCTTTTTGGTTAAATTCACAGTATAATGCAATGTTATTTTTGTAGATTCTGCATTTAACTTTTCCATATTCTTCCCTGTCAGCTATCCTGCATTAAAGTATCAAAATTTCAGTTACGCTGAAAAATTGCTGTGATGTAAATGTCATTTGAATGTATTAAACTGAAACAAATTGTAACTGTGCCTCTCATTTCTTATCATTATTATGTGGCAGTCATTTATGGTTTGTATTGTGGTCTTGATCAATCCTGTCCTCACTAACTAACTAAATTATTCTCATAATGTGACCAACATGTCATTGTGTATTCCTAAAAGGCCTGTGATAGATATACTTTACAACTTGACATTTTTCCTCTGTTTTTTTACATGTGATATTTAATCTGATACTTTGTGTGTAAAAACTAAAAGCATCCTTTTCAAAATGACACCCTGTAACCACCAACAAACTATCTACAGTGGAGCCTTATCCATAAATAGAAGCTGTTGTGGAATATACAGTTTACACAGTATGTACAGACAGCCACTGAAATATTTGAATAACTTAGCATTAATTTGCTTCTTTGACCTGACAAAATAATTATCGGGTTAATTAGCATTTGTAAAGTCTAACATACTGTATCTCTCCTGCTGACTTTTACCAACTGTTCTTTTGATCGCCCCCCTGACTCATTTTACTATAAGTGCAAACATGAGCTCCAGGTGCAAACACATTTACTTCAAAGTGACACCGTTAAAAGACAGGAATCCCGCGACACTGTGCTGCACACATTCCTGGTTCAGTAGCCAGCTTTCTCTTTTTGGAGCCGTTGTTGTCGAGTAGTTGCTGTGTAATAAGGTCATTATCGGTGCTAATGAAACCTTAAAATTAGACTTATTAGATGGAGGGTGAGTTATGTTTTTATACATTTATGTCTATGTGAATAAGATAAAACATTCATTTTCTATTTATTAGACAATAAAGTACAATTAACTATCATGCGACCTCACCACAAAAGGACTAGCCTATATATATTTGGTGCCTGTTTAATTTCATGAGGCATATAATATTTTTATAATTTCCGTCGACAGTGATGTGTTTCCCAGTGTTTGGGTTTGATCCAGCTCTATATCCAGCCTGTTTCCATGAGCTTCCACTCTCCTTTAAAGACAAGTGAGAGCGCTTGCCTATATCAGTCTGCCCGCAGGATGCTTTAATCCACCATTAAGCAGATGAAATGTTGCACTGAGCCTGCGGTGCAGCAGTGACGGCAGGAGCGGTTCTAAAATTTGTGCGCGTACCCCCTCAACCCTGACCACAGTCATGGACACCCTGCACCAAACCACCCAGTGCAGCAGAACACAAACCTCTTCCTCCTCGGAACTGGATCCAAATGTCTCAGGTCTCAGTATCCTCTATTTATACGCTGTGTATATTTACAACAGGCCGGATGATTAGCATGCTAGCACTTATTGCGAGAGCAAAGAGAATGTAGGAGCAATCTTCTTCGGCTATTCTAAGGAGACAAGGAGTTTATCGGGGGTGAACCGGGCAAGAAAGCAGTCAAAGCTTGTTTTCAAAGAACTACTTTTCTGAATAACTTCACACATTCTGCAGATTATCATTTCTCTTTTAACCTCGATTCAATCAGGTAATCTCATTGAGTTGACGTCTTCTTTGTAATAAAAACTTGAATACAGCTGGAGAACACAGCATGAACAGAGAGAAAACAGTTCAGTCACAGATATGAAAACATATCATCAAAGAGAGCATCAAACACAAACATCTCTAATATCGTTCTTCATTAAAGATTAAAATCACCTAATGCGGTTAGATGTTCCAAGAATTCTTTGTAATTCATTATATTTCTTTAATGCAAGTTAATGGGAATATATACATGTAACTACAAATGTTGGTCTCCCCTTGTTTCCAGTTTGTATATCTACAGTCACTAACCATTAAAGACAAATGCCAACAGAAATAAAGGAGGTATGTAAAATATTGTGAATTTAATACAAGGCCCTAATAAAGGAAACACTTTCATATGATTCATAAAGTAGAATATGGCATTTTTCTCCTGTGGCAGAGCACAATGATAAACTCCATCAAGAGGGAAGAGCAACATGTGTGAACTGGATATCTCCATAGTTGAGCACTAACGCAATGGTGGATAAAACACACGTTATTCCAAAACAAAAAAAACATAAAGCCTTTTTGAAATATTTAATATAGGATGTGTCTTTGCTGTGTACTTGACAATCAAACAAGAATGACATATCAGAGCATCGATGCTAATGTTCCTGATGTATTTATGTGTGTTCGTCTCACTGTGTTCTAAATTTATTCAGCAGTTGTTCTTCAATATATTCACAGAATGAAATGTATGTGAGGACAGAGCTGCACTGAAAGAGCAATGTGTCTGTTCAGTAAGGTAAATGATGCTGTAGACCTTTACCTGTAGTTGACCTTCTTCATCTCTCTAGGCACACAGGGGCACACACTGACAGTGATACACATCTACAAGTGTCTTGCACAGCTGGACAAAGCTGTCCATCTGCTGTATGAATGGTCGAGATGTTCATGAGTGATAAGAGTTATGGACACGCTCAGAATGTGAAGAATGATCACTGAAGCTGTTGCTTTCATGAAGTGAAAACATCCATTAAAGCTTCTGTCAGTGAGCTTAACTGTGGAATGTTATAGTGACTTAAGTTTATTAAATTTCCTGACCTACTTTGAACCAATCAAATCAACTAAATGGTCAGAATCAAAATCATGAATTTTATTTCATATTTTCTTTTTCAATATTTTTTTATTATTAGACAAATCATATTATATCACATTTTCAAAATGAGGTCATATTTACAGCCTGTGAAGCATAAACAATGATGTGAAACGTTTGTACTGAATGTTTTTGATCCTTGTAAGATAGTTACTGTATCAGCGACTTTGTTTCACCTTGGTTGGTTTTGAGATACAGTATATTTCATTTTTGCTGCTCCAGCTAAAAGAAAAACAAGATTTTGCTCTGAGTTAAATGGTCACATCAACATGCAACATGCTCACAGTGACAATGCTAATTTGCTGATCTTTAGCAGCTATAATGTTTACCATGGTCATAGTCTTAGTTTAGCATGTTAGCAAGCGAACATTCACTAATCAGCATTAACCACAAAGTACAGATGAGGCTGATGATGATGGCATTAGATTTGCAGGTATTTGGTCATTTGGTCAAGTATTGGATACATTTTGACTTAATGGTGGCTCTAGAAGAAATGTCTATCAAAGTTATTAGGATTCATCCTCTGGGGATCATGAATGTCTGTACAGAATTTAATGGAAATTATATGTATAATTAATTTATAATCAACATGTAGAGACAGAAAAGAACAAGACCGAACACAACAACTCTACAAATTGTGATAACCAGCATGACTGATAAATAATTTTAAGTGTTAGGTGGAACAGGAAGGAAGAAGAATCAGACCTGGTGGTACTGTAGGAAGGGAGACCAGTTTTTTTTAAAAAAAGATTGATCATTGTCTTTTAATGATGATGGTGTGAGTTTCTCCAAACTTGAGTGACCTATCCATCATGGGGTTCAACCAGTACTTTAAAACATAATTTTTCTTCACAGTTTTGTAATATTTTCTTCGTGGCTATGGTTAATAGGAAAGGTTTGATCCAATAGTTGTTGAGATATTTCATACTTGACCAAAGTGGTAGACCGACCAACCAATAAAGCTAAAAAGACACAACCACAATACTGATGTCCTGAACATGTGTCACATTATGACAAATGTGTTATTGGAAAAATAAAGACACAGAAAACACATGTTCATTTAAAGACTGAGCATTCTGTGTTATTTAAGGAAAACAACCTTCTAAAGAGCTTAACCAAAATGATTAAGAACTCCTCTGAACATGGCTTCATCTTGACAGACAGAACAACTGCACCAGGAGGAAAGAAAGAAAACCCTGCTTTCTCCCCGGGTGGCTGTTAGGGATACAGAGATGGGATCCACTTGGGCTTTGTTCTCCATCTATCATGAGGTCATTACTGCTTGCTGTCATCATGAGCTGCCCGCTAGATGAAGAGTTGATCTTAGGAAGCAGGGTCTGGACTCAACCCAACTTCTCTCTGTGTTTATCTCAGACGCTCATTAAAGGCATGTCGTGTCTTTAAGGGCTAAATTGGACAAAGGCAAGCTAATGGCTTGATGAATGCCTTGCTACAGGTCGAGGTCAGACACATTTAGTGGCTGTTTCCTTCCTTATTAACTGTACACCTAAAGCTGGAGAGGTAGCTTCATTTTTTTTATATTTCATGAATCAGGAATCAAAATTAGCATTTTCTCTTTTAAAAGGATTTTGGATCCAAACACAAATGATCAGCTGCTGTTTTCCAGTCCATGAATTTTGATATTCTACAGCACAGTTCTTAACCATGGGAAATATGTGAGTGAAATCCAGGAGTGACAGAGTATAAAAAGCTTGGTGTGTTTGTTTCTATAGTTACACTGTGTGGTGTGTGCCCCCTTTTTATTTCTGGCTGGTCAAGTGAGGAGGGCAAGATTTATTTAGAGGATGCAACGAAAAGTGTGATACAGAATGCCTGGATGCATATGGCATCTCTGCTATTTGGCCCACGTTTAGAGGAAGGTTGCTGAGAGGTTCACAGTGTTGTCCTAAAAGCCTTATCATGCTCAATAAACAGAGGAATCTTTGCAGAATAATAATTTCAATTGTGCAAGGTTCAACATCAAATTAGACCCATCTATTAATTGCTGCTTCCAAATATGTTCTTACAAAAGACAAACAGAGAAATTGTGTGCATTAGAGATTAATTGATCACAAGTGCATTTACAGTAAATAACAGAGGTGCAATCCTTCATTTCAGAATATTTTGAATATGGGATATTAAGATATGGGATATTATATATAAGAGACAATTTATGGTTTGTCCTGTCATACAGTTATGTCCCATCACTGACAATAAAACTTCAAAATTTCATAAATTTAGAGCACTGTGACAGAAAGAACTGTGTCAAAATGTTTGAGCAATGCAAACAGATCACTTCATCGTCATGCTCAACTCAAAAGATGATCCATACAAGGCTACTAGGTATTTTTATCTTAACATGACCTTGTGCACCATATTGAGTACACATTCTCACATTCTCACTGCATCCAGTATGACTTTCTCCATGCTGTGCTTTGTCAGTATCACTGCAGAAGGAGCCTATCTAATACAGTACATTTTACCTGTCCCTGTTGTTAGAACTATGTTTTATAATTTTCTTAAGTTATTGGAAAATCGAAAATCATATCTGCCTGTGCCTGCATCAGACCCTGTCACAATAAGCAGAGGATTTCCCTGTACTAAGTGGTTGCCTTACTGCCTTACTGGGCTTTCTATAACAAATTAAGACTCATAGATGGATCACTCACTTGACAAATCTCTGAGCATCTCAGAAATATTTTGACCTGTTGTTGTGTTTTCTCTCTGTGAGACCAAACAGTGTCCATACACCTGTCCTGCCAGCTGATGCCACATTATTGTCCCTCAGTTTGCGACTAATGGCCACTCTGGTGCCGAGGTGTCCCATTGACATGACCTCAGAGGTCCTCTGACTCGTGAATAAAACACAAAAGCCTTCAGATCAGTGACAAAGGTCCTGTGTATTGTCTTTTGTTGCTGGTGACAATAAACTTTGCATTGAAGAAACTGAGATAAGAACTCAAATCCATGCTGAATACTGCTAAAATATTTAATCTGCATTCTTTCTAATGTTGAATAGTAAAGACCTTTTGAATTTCAGTTACATTTCTGCATTTCACCATTTAACTGAGAGTTGAAAATGATGCAGAATGATTCTCCTGCACACAGGGTTAGTAGTTCCCACCCTTAAAGATTCCTTTACTCCCCCTTTGAAGCAGCTTGTGAAATCACACAGGTCAGTGATGATACATCGGAGCATATAGTTGACTTCAAAGTGACTTTTAAATCACTTGTAGAAATACTCGACCAGTATCAACTTCATATTGCAGTTTACATGAATAACTGTTGTTTTATTTATGGGCACTGATGCACTCCAAAAATAATCCAGTGTACATTTTAGCATCTTAAAATAATTTCCTATAGTAAACTTTGAAATGGTCCAGCAAATTGTTTGTTATAAAAAGTTTGTTTTCATATTTTGTATGACTCTTTACTTAAATTGTGGAGAAAATGAATCACTACTAATAAGCATATTTACTAAATGCATGATGAATTGTGTTAAATTTGTTAGGACTTAATTAACTATATACAAAGACCATGATAGTGTATTTGACAGCACAGATTCCACTAAATTAGGTAAATTAAGTTTTTGTCCACCCCCCTCCCCACACACACACTTTTTTCTGTGAGACGGGGGGAGATGAGTGGGTGTTGGTTGGGGGAGCACTTTCACAGTCTTGTCCAATGGTCTGTCTTAAATTAGCCATGGGGGCAGGAGGCTCCCTCCTTGCACTGACAGAAGGAGGAGCCAGCGCCTGTCACTGTCTACTGTTTCATTATTACCTGCACAGCCCTGCAGCATTCACTACACTTGTGTGTCTGTGTGGCCACATAGAAACAGAGAGACACAGAGGACAGACCCCAAGGCCCAATTTACCACAGAGAAGTTTATTTTTTGATGCTTTTTCTCCACTTGGGAGAGGAATCTGCCTGCTACTGCTGACTTGTAAAAAAAAAAGAAAATTGCAAGGCAACTAGCAGTGGACATGGCTGGTTGTCTGCAAAATTCAGAACTCTGTAAAAAGGGAGCACTTTTGAGATGCCTCCTTGTTACATTTGCTCTCAGCTTCAGTTTTGCCTCAGTAGATGCAGAGCCATTTGACCCAGCTCACCTCTACCATCACAGATCTGGACCTAATGAAGACAACATTATCATTGCTAACAATGGGATCAGGGTACCTTTTGGGAGGTCAGTATTTCTGGACCCTGTGAATGACCTGGTAACAGAGGTGCAGCCTGGTGACCGCTGCCACATCACAGTTCTGGACAATGACCCACTGGCCCAGAAACCAGGGATGCTGACCCCTAAAAAGTTCCCCTGTTCATTTGGACCAGACGAAGTGAAATACACTCATTTTGGATCGCGGAGCCCCAGCAAGGATCGAGTGAAGCTGCAGCTTCGTTATGACTCCCAGACAGACACAGTTATCATCCCCTTCATGATGGAAGTGGAGGTGGTTTTCCAGCAGCTTGAGATCCTCACCAGGAATATGCCCCTTAATGTAGAAAAGCTCAATGGTGACAGCAACCCTATTGACAAAAAGAGTCTGGAGTTTTCCTTTGAGGATGGTGTGACAAAGTGTAAGATCACCACTCTGGTCGGCGCCGGAAGTCTTCCCAGGTATGGCATTCTTTTGAATAACCCCACCAATGGCCAAATGGTTGACTGTGATGAGTTTGTGAAACAGGGCATTCGCTACAAGCACACAGCTAAAACCAATTCACCAAACAGAGACTATATTCCAATGATGGTAGAGCTGCAAGATAATGAAGGCAACACTATAATGCAAGAGCATTTCCAAATGATGGTTAGAATCAGAGAAGGTACAGAAAATACTGCTCCTAAACCCAGCTTTGTAGCCATGATGATGATGGAGGTTGATCAGTTTGTGATGACAGCTATTACAAGTGACATGCTGGCTTCTGAAGATGTTGAATCTGACCCAGATGATTTAATCTTCAACATAACTTCACCGCTGAGCCCTCAGCAGGGCTATATTATCAGCACAGATGACCAGAACCTGCCCATCACCTCCTTCTATCAGAGAGACATCAAAGATCTAAAAATAGCTTATAAGCCGCCCTCAGAGGACTCAGAAGTGGAGAGGATTTTTCAGCTAGAGTTTGAAATTGTAGACACTGATGGTGCTGTGTCTGATCCATTTGCCTTTATGATTGTGGTGAAGCCTATGAATACCTTGGCTCCTGTAGCGACTAAAAATACAGGGCAGCTATTGTTTGAAGGGCAGTCCAGAGCTCTCTCCAGCTCCCAGAATTTAGAGATTAGTGATGAAGATAACCTAGAAGATGTGAGAATCACCGTTGTTGATGGCTTAAAGCATGGAGACCTGACCGTGCTAGGCGCTCGCAGGAAATTCTTTACACCTGCAGATCTAGATGCCGGTATTGTGGTGTACCAGCATGACGGCAGTGATACCTACAGTGACAACATTATTTTTAGGATGACTGACGGCAAGAATGAAGTTGAGTTTTTGTTTCCCATCACTATTGCTCCCACTGATGATGAGCCCCCTATTATTAATGCTAACACCGGTCTGGTGCTGTTCAAGAATGAAGTTATGCAGATCTCTCCCTTCATTCTGAGTGCCACAGATATCGATTCAGAAGACTCCACTATTAAGTTTATCTTGGAGGCACCCTACTCAACTGTAGGAGAGCTTCTGCTAAGGCAAGTGGAGCCTCCCTCTGACCCCTCTCTCTGGAAGTTCAGCGAGACAGATGAGATGTTTGAGCAGGTGGTGACCGAATGGTTTCAACAGGATATTCTTGATGGAAAGCTGTTCTATCGCCACATCGGCTCTCACAGCACCACCACTGTGATTGATCAGTTTGTGTTCCGGGTCCAAGATGATAATGACCCTCCTAATCAATCAGGAGAACACATATTCACTATCAAAATCCATCCTGTGGATGACCTCCCCCCAGAGCTTTTCCCAGGCACCACCCTCCACATGACGGTCCAGGAGTATGAGCTGACACACTTCAAGAAGAAATTTTTGTGTTATACTGATCTAGATTCAGATGACAGGGACCTGAAGTATACCATCACTAAGACTCCAACTGACACCGATGAGAACAACCCAGTCCCCTTAGGTGAAATTGTATTGACTGACAGCCCTGACAGTGTAATTACAGAGTTCACACAGGCCCAAGTTAATCACCACAAAATAGCTTACAAGCCTCCAGACCAGGAGCTGGGCATCACACCAAAAGTGGCTCAGTTCACATTCATTGTAGAAGACACTGCTGGTAACATAGCAGACGGACTATTCACCATTTTCCTACAGCCAGTTGACAACAAACCACCACTTATCACCAACACAGGGTTCACTGTTATGGAAAGAAGTACATATATCATCACTAGGAAAGAACTGCATGCCACAGACACCGATACAGAAGATGAAAATATCGTCTTCACTGTGACCCAGATTCCTCAGTATGGGCAGCTGCAGTATTTGGGAATTGACATGTCAAACGGCGAAACTTTCATACTTGAAGACATTGCAAATGGCCGCCTAAATTACATCCATAGTGGAGAGGAATCCCTCAATGATGCCATCAAGCTTGAGGTCAGTGACGGTTTCCATGAGGTGCCCATCACCATTAAGATCACCATTGAGCCTGTTGATGATGAGTCCCCCACGATTATGCTCCCAGCTGGCCTGCTCGGAGCATCCATCGATGTCCTGGAGAATGGAGCCACAGAGATTACAACCAATGTCATTCAGGGTCGTGATGAAGATACAGATGACCTCATGCTCACTTTCATTGTGGAGGAGCCTCCCAAGCTGGGTGAAATTCTGGTTAATGGTGCTCCCACTGAGAGATTCACCCAGGAGGACATCATTAATGGGGCGGTAGTGTACGCTCACACATCTGGCGAAATCGGACCAGTCAAAGAACATGACTCTTTCAACCTTACTCTGTCTGATTTGTCGGATCAGTGGGTTGTTGGCGGCAACAAGGTCCAAGGTGTAACAGTTCACGTCACCATCCTTCCTGTTGACAGCATTCCACCGATTGTCAGTGTCGGAGAGCAGTTTGTTGTAGTGGAAGGGGAGAAGAATGTCATTACTCTGGACCACATCCAAGCTGAGGATATTGACACCGACAATGACGATATCCTGTGCACCATCATCGTCCAACCAACATCTGGTTATGTGGAGAACATCTCCCCAGCTGCAGGGTCTGAGAAATCCAGGGCAGGGACAGCCATCACTGCATTTAGCATTAAAGACATCACCCTTGGTCATATCTACTATGTCCAAAGCATCCACAAAGGTGTTGAACCTGTGGAAGATCGTTTCACCTTCCGATGCTCAGATGGTATTAACTTCTCTGAACGCCACTTCCTCCCCATAGTCATCATTCCAGCCAATGATGAGAAGCCTGAGATTTTCATCCGCGAGTTTGTAGTAATGGAGGGCATGAGTCTGGTCATTGACACACCAATCCTGAATGCAGTTGATGCTGACATCCCTGGGGATGAACTGCACTTTGAGATCATCAAAAACCCTAAACATGGCACAATTGTTCAGCAGCTCAGCACTGGCACCATCCCAGTAGACAAGTTCAACTTGGAACAGATCAAAGAGGCATCCAACATTGTCTATGAGCATGATGATTCAGAGACCAAAGAGGACAGCTTTGAAATAAGGCTGTCAGATGGGAAACACAAGGTGGAAAAAACTGTTCTCATCATGGTTATTCCTGTTGATGATGAGACACCAAGAATGACTATAAACGATGGTCTTGATGTCGAGATTGGAGAGACAAAAGTAATCAGCAACAGGGTTTTGAAGGCCACAGATCTTGACTCTGAAGACAAAGAGCTAACATATGTTGTGCGTTATGGCCCAGGCCAAGGCTACCTCCAACGTATCAGCAAGTTTGGTGATGTTTTAGGTAATATCACACTAGGAATGAACTTTACGCAGGACGAAATTGACAAACAGCTCATCCAGTATGTACACACTGGCCAAGAGGGAATCCGTGACTTGCTGAAGTTTGATGTCACAGACGGTATCAATCCTCTCATTGACCGTTACTTTTACATCAACATCGGAAGTATTGACATGGTCTTCCCAGATGTTATCAACAAAGGTGTGACCCTCAAGGAAGGAGGGAAAGTAACTCTTACCACTGACCTACTCAGCACCACTGACATCAATAGCCCTGATGAGTTCCTCAGCTTCAGCATCACACGTGCCCCTAGCAGAGGTCATTTAGAGAGCACTGACCACCCAGGTGTTCCCATTTCAACCTTCACCCAACTGCAGCTTGCTGGCAACAAAATCTACTACATCCACACCTCTGATGATGAGATGAAAATGGATAGCTTTGAGTTTGAGGTGACAGATGGTTACAATCCTGTCTTCCGTACCTTCAGAGTGTCCATCACTGATGTAGACAATAAGAAACCTGTCTTGACTATAAACAAACTGGTTGTGGAAGAGGGTGAAACCAAGCTCATCACACCATTTGAGTTGACAGCTGAAGATCGGGACACCCCAGACAACCAATTGCGTTTCATAGTCACCCAGGTGCCAGTGCACGGGCAGCTGCTTTTCAACAACACCCAACCAATCACAACCTTTACCAAGCAGGACCTGAATGAGAACCTTGTCAGCTATAAGCATGATGGCACTGAGACCAACGAAGACAGCTTCTCCTTCACTGTCACAGATGGCACTCACACTGACTTTTACGTCTTTCCTGACACTGTGTATGAGACACGCAAGCCCCAGATGATGACCATTCACATCAACACAGTGGACAACGGTGTGCCCCAGATTGTGGTTAACAAGGCTGCTGCCTCACTGAAGGTCCTCCAAACAGGCCACCTGGGCTTCCTGATCACCAGCAAGGCCCTTCGATCAGAGGACCGTGACAGTCCCCAGAAGGTCCTGAAGTACACTGTCTCTGAGGCTCCTCTGCATGGCTTCATCATAAACACCGCCCTGGGCAATGACAGCATCAAGACCTTCACTCAAGGTAAGCTAATGTCACCCCATTCAGTCGCTTAACAGATTTTTAACACTAATCATTATTTTTATATTAACAATGGATTAAATGCCTGTGTGATGTGAAAGCAGCCACTTGTACAGAATTACTAGCTTTTCAGAGCATTTTTAGCAATTTTCAGCTCATTGTTTTGGTTTCATGGCTCACAACTTCACTGTTTTGGTTTAGTCTCTTCGCTCATATCAACCGTATTTCCAACAACAGCAAGCAGCTGTTTTTAAAGAAAAAGCTCTCACAAACCCACTATACACTACTCAGGTTGTTATAACCAAAACTCCAGATGAGTGTTAATGTTGCTCTGTAATTGCTGGATGTGTAAATAGACAACTGCTGGCTAACACATTAGCAATATCAGCTTTATCAGGTGATAATATGTCAATGTTGGTTCACTTACCCCAAGTATCAAAAAAACATTTTTACTGCTATGAAGTTTATTGTGTAATAGTCATATGTAGTGATATTATCATACATGAAAAAATTACATAGCCCTATATTCATATCCTATATATATATAGTTGAATAAAATAGGTTAAGAACTTGAAATTATATGTAAAAATAATTAAGATTCCATACCTGTTTACACAAAATAATAACCAATTCTATAATCTTATAATAAACATCAATAATACTAACAATAATTGTACTAATATGGAAACTAATAATAATAGTATTCAGCTTCATCATCATAATAACTGTAGATTATATTTTTGTAATACATAATATTTGGACATTGCTTAAAACAATCCTGAATGCTTCGAAACACATCTCCTCTGTGGCTCATATGACTTTATTTGCAGCCAAGAGTCTGTAACTAAAACCTTGTAAAAGCAGGCAAGTCTTTACAGTTACCTTACCTAACGTTTTCAGCTAACGCTATGTATGCATCTCTATATCTGTCATACCAACAGCTGACATCAATGACATGAAGATCTGTTACGTTTTGTTGGATGGAAGCAATGCCACAAGTGATATCTTCTACTTCACGGTTGAAGACAATGGTAGGAATTCTTTAATATTTTATACTTGTACACACTAACACCAAACTGGGGCCCATTACTGAGGAATCATTTGCTCAAAGGCTTTCCACAGACTTTATCTGTCTTTTAATGGCTTCCTAAAATTGAAACTTCCTGTTTTCTGTCAGTCTCCCAAGTGTTTGCATCACAAAGACTTAAGGCAGTTGGCCATGACTGACACCCAGTATAGAGCCGCCATCTCTTTTCGCCCCACTGGAAAGGGTGGCAGGTTTAAAGGACAGGGGTCAAAGGGGACTTAAGCCAAACACTGACTGTGGGTTGGTAAAAGTGAAAGACCTGGATCTACCTCATGCTCTAAACTTTATTGTTAATGAACAATAGCTTCCCTTCCTTCAGGGTACTTTGCAGAGCTTTCAAATGTCCTCTTTAATCGTGTGTTTGAAGTGACAGTGTGAAATCTGTAAAGGTATGCATGAAAGGGTATTCTGTTCATACTTTCTTCTTGGAATCTGTCTCATGAAAAAAAATTCATTGCCTTCAAGTGAGTAAATTGTGACAAAAACTGAAAAATCTTAAGAAATACTATTTTGTGACCATTATAATTGTAAGAATAATGAGAATTTCTACATTACCAATTCAATAGTATTTGCAGATGGGACTCAAATGAAAGTATTCTGTTTTGTACTTTCTATTTTCTGTTTTACAAGTCGTCATCATCTTTGAATATCAGTAACTCTGTGTATTTATTGAATATTATATTTCCTTTTAGTCCTCTGTCACATAATATGACCCTCACTTTTAAAATCTCATTAATATCCACAGGTTACATGTCGAACACGATAATCTTGTGGTCATCTTGAAATATCTGCGTACATGTTCTTGTCCACATATGCATGGCACAGACATGACGATGAGTAACAGTGATCCAGATTTATTTTGTGGCTTGTCACCTCTAACACTGTAGCGTCACTTGAACAGCATTACAAATATAGCAAATGCAAGTCACTACAATGCAACAGGTGGCCTTTGCTATTTAAGCATAATCTATAAAACAAAAAAACAAGATTTAGAAATGCAATTGATGCAGCAGGGAAAGTTTGGACTATAATTATGCTGGATTGAGGGCCATGTTAGTGATAATACAACTGTCAGGGCCATTGAGAAGGTAGGATGACGAGGATGTGTAATTTTGCCAAATCACTTATCTTATATCAGTAAAGTGAAGCCTCATATTAGCCTTGACTGAAAGCCCACTAATTAACTCTTCCCCCAGACTGTAAGTGAAGTAGGTGATAATTTAATTTTAATGAGGGTCAGTAGCTCTTACACTGATTGAAATAGATAACATGGCTATTATTACTCTATGCTGTGTACCAATATTGTTATTATGTTTCTTTACCGACCTATCCGTCTGCTTGAAGCAAAGCCAGTTGACACTTCTGTCTTTAAGTGGAGGTTTAACCACAGGAAAGGAACACAAGGGCTTCAATTAGCTCAACAGTGCTTTTTCTGTTTGCTTTGCCACTTTGTTTCTCACTCCAGCTGACTCAGCTGAGCCAGGTGCAGTGGTGCAGGCTGGGACATAAAACAAAACCATGTTTCTGCATAACCACGGTTCACATATAAAGGGCACAGACATGGCCGCCTTCAGCTCACACCATAACATACATGTAATTAATAGCATACACACATAAAAACGCATCATGGATATGAACATACGCTCACCTGCACATACACACCACTGTGTACCTACGTATGCACGCCCCCACACACACACAAATAAATACACAGACACATCCGAAAGAAGATCAAATAACAGATAAAAGCGAGATGAGCCAACCTGTGAATGTGAAGTGTTGAAGAGGTGACTCCGAAGGGGGAAGGTAGCGTTCTCCTGGACATGTAGGGACATGCAGGTGGAGAGCACACTGATGGTCAGCTTATCTGCTTATAAATCTAAGCAGGTGAACTGTTTGTGTGTGAAACAAAACTCTGGGTTAGTAGAGATTTGCACCCAAGATTATCCACTGATGCTGGTCTCTGTTAGTTGCAACATAATTTTTCATCATTTTAAAAAGTGAAATCAAAGAGATTGAATTTGTAATCTGTATAGTGGATCATTCTTTGGCTATTTCTCCATTGCTTCATTGGGATCTTGCTGACCAGTGTGTTTTCTGTCACCATTAATCAAACTCAATGAGAAAATTGATCTGATAGGTAGAGATGGAGACAAAAATGTTAGCTAGAATTTATTAATCCTAAATAAAAACTGACCACAATGGCTAAATGGGTGGTAGACAACCTACAGTAGATACAGATTAATGATTTCTTTCTTTACATTTATTGTAATTTCTGTGTTTCCTACTCCTAAACTATTTAGCTAAGTAAGTGCTTTTGTTAAAACAGCTTGAGTGTGACCCCGAGTTAGGAAATACCCCTCAGATGCACTGATATGGACAGCTGCTTGAGGGTCTTAGCAGCTTTTAAAAGGTACCTGCCACTACATGCACTGCACTGAAGCTTCCTCGCAAGTGGGCCAAGAATACAAGGACATACTCACACACACACACACAGATATACAAGGTCCAAATCATTAATAGATACTAATGGGATGGTGTTACAGTTTGACATACCGTTTGACAGTTTGTTATACCTATGCCATGTATGTTTCTGTAAGTGTGTGTATGTGTCTGAGGATACATAAAGATCTCAATCTGCTGTATGCAAAGCAGCAACAGCATGTGTGTGGCCAGGCACAGCTGAAGTGTGACTGTCGTAATTGTGTAACAAGTGTGTCTTACTAAGAGGTCAGGAGTGGACATTCAGGTTCATGCTGGGAGTCTCAGTGTGGACCTACTGGTCAGCGGTTAAATTCCAGACTCTTTGAGGAGTGCAGCTCTATCAAGTCAGACTTGACACATCAAGCGGTCTTTCTAGATTCTCACCTCTTTTCAGAAGTGTGTTGCAGCTTCATAAATCAGTCAAGGCTGAAATACCCCAAACAGAAACATCAGATACATTTTTACATAAATAGGCAAACAGAGAATAAGATCTATAACATGTATGGAACTTTTAATTCATAAAACACATTTTTAAATATATTGAAATTATAGTATCATGCACTGCAACAAATTCTGCGTTATCTGAGCAGGGAAATCTTAACCAAATGCTGATTTGAGCACTGCTTAAGATCCAGGGGAGAATTGTAGAAGCATTTCATATTTTCTTAAAAGATAGGTTCACAATTTATGTATGACCTAAAACAACAGTCAGGTGCCTAAATGAACACTGACACATTTTTCTTGCTGCAATCATTCCTCCTGTTCATGCTAGCCCTTAGAAGATCCCTTCATAATGCACTTCCACAGTCCTCCGTCTGTGCAAAAATGTATTTAAAAGTTTACTTGAAGTTAATATGAACCTTCAGTTGTCCAAATTTGTCAAATCAAGTCAAAATCTTTTTAAGTTAAAGTTTTTTAGTGCCAAATTCCCTCTTTTTGTTACAATCCTTCCACTGCATCTGAACAGGACACAAAGAGGGATTTTTTTTTAATAAAAATACTGTAACTGTGGAAAATATCCACTTAATTTGAGTAACTCATATGGCTGAAGCCTCAATTTATCTTCAGATACATTTTAAATACATTTTTGCTCAAAACAAGGACTGTGGATTTTGTCCCTCCATCATTTGGAGGACATCTTCTAATGGCCAGTATGAACAGGAGGAATGATTACAGCAAGAAAAACCTGCTTCTGTGTTCATTTGGGCACCTGACTAATGTGTTATTACAGACTTGAAAAACTGTGAACCTGTCCTTTAAGAACTTTAAATACAGCATGTGGCTCCTGATGATCCGATGACCCAGAAACACCCTTATCTCTGAAATCAAACAGCTTTAGTGTGAGAGCTGCAGGGAGAAGTGAAGGGATGGTGATTAATGGGCTGAACAGTTGTGGGGGGGGGGGGTTTCATCCTTAAATGTGGGTGTTGTTGTCTTATCTTTATTTGATGACTGTGATTTAAAATTTGTCATTTAATCTAATTTATCTAATTTATTGAATAATCTTATTAGATTATTCTTAAGTGTAATCGTCTACCTCCTTATTTTAGCTAATGAATTCTTACAAAGTAGTTGGAAGAACTAACTTAACTTTAGTTGTGGTGTTCCACTGACCTCAAACACAAACTGTAGTTCAGCCTGGGTCATTCTGTCTGTCTGCTGGGAATTTCTATTGGAAAAACAATAACCTGCATGCAAGTGACCAGGTCAGAAACTCCCTACAGCCATTCAAAGTGTGGGACATTGGGGCAATAAATACTTGTTTTTACAAGTGGATACATAGCTCACATATATCCTTGTCCTCCAGACATGGATCCAGTGTGCCACAGGCTAAGAGAAGAAACCTTTACTGTCAGACGCGTTCAGACGTCTGTAGATTTCTGTTTGTTTTCTAGACCTAGAACTATGGTAATATGTGTATGTTAGATCTTGAGAACTTGGAGTGTAACTGGT
Source organism: Thunnus albacares (assembly GCF_914725855.1). Classification (NCBI taxonomy): domain Eukaryota; kingdom Metazoa; phylum Chordata; class Actinopteri; order Scombriformes; family Scombridae; genus Thunnus; species Thunnus albacares. The sequence goes on along the minus strand of NC_058108.1, from coordinate 24,463,692 downwards.
CTTCAAGATAGTCTTGAATTTCACTGCACTACTAATCAAACTCCACTGATTAACAGATGAGAAGAAAGAGAGAACAGAGCCTTTACATTCAGATAAGTTGAATTGGTCTCTGTGCTTCTCCAATAGCAACAATATACTCTTCCAGCTCTGGAGAGGGATCATAGACCCCGGTGGGTTGAGTGTTATGTGATCATTCAGAGCCGGGACAGGAATGCACTTCCTTGGAGACTCCAGACTCCAGGGCCACAGACAGAGCAGGGCCTGGAAGTGAAGTGGTATCCCAAGCAGACAGGTGTGTACGTGAGAGGGAAGGCTCCAGGGGGATCCCCTTTCAAAGCCCTCCGTCACCCCATTCCCAGCTCTGCAGAAATCCAACCCAATCTCAGATAGCCCGATAACCCGCAGACTTCCACTGCGAAGGTTCGGGAAAGGCACTTCCCCAGAGAGTGCAATGACACCGAGCCAAAAGAGAAAAGGAAAATGAATGAAAAAAAGCTTGAAAATGTGCACATGTTTGTTCGAGCTACAGTGGGTGTACTTTCCTGAACAGTAGGACTGTGTGCCGACTGACACGACCATGTTACACCTCTACTTCCTAACTGTGTTTTGCGATCTTACATGACACCCGTGTCAACAGTCACCGGGAGATTTACTGACTAATGGTGCCACAGTCGGGGCCCCCTGTGACGAGAAGAAGCTGAGGCCTCTCAGTCGCCCCTCCACCACACCCCGCTCTGTTCTCACTCCCCCTCCCTCCCCGTCTCTAAAACCCCTTCAGGGTATCACTATTATTTTTCTTTGGCGTGTTCATCTTTCACCTTGTCTTCATTTCTTCACATTTTATTTCCTCAAAAGTTTATTTCTCCTATCCATTTCACAGAATAGCTCATATCACCTCATTCTCTGTTGCCTTTTCTCTTTTCATTCTTTTTTTCTTGAGGCTTGATTTATAGTGGTTGGACGGCTGCTGGGGAGGGGAGTTATGATGTATGGCTACAGCGGTTATTCTTATCTGCTCTCATATGGCAAAGCTGTTGCTGCCCCTAGCCACACTGTCATTGAGTTACCCTCACTCCTTTCCCTGTCCTTTCCTTTTTTTGTTTCTAACTCTTGAGTAAGCTACATGACTTGACATCTGGTGCAATGTTCATGAAAATCTCTATTATCTTTGTTTATGTCTGCCTCTCTCGCATCCCTATTCATCATCCTACACAGTACGGTTTAGACTCTCGGTTCCACTTTTGTTATGTTATTAGATTTATCCGAAGTGTAGTAAGCGTCTGTGTCAACATGACAAGCATGTGGCAAGCAAAGGGTCAAAGAGGATGTGGCTCTCAGGCCCTGTCAAATTATGATTTGCAACATCCTGCAGAGATCACCTCTCTGTCTCGAAGCAGCCACTATAATGTGTCGATTTACAGCACATACTGCCGCTGTCCGGAAGGTATGATTAGAGTTATTAATACATTTAATCATGCAGCATTCCTCGCACGAATTCCTTGGAACACAGAGAGGAAGCTAAGATAAGCTTTCACTATTTTAAAAATGTCTTTCTCTACTTGTTAAAATTTAAAAGAATCAAAATAAAAGGCAAGAAATAAAGAATCTTAATCTCTTTTGACATCTCAGTGATTAAATAGGCCATACTCTAAATCTAAAATACTCTGAGATTTAAATACCAAGCATAGCTGACTGGAACCTTCCCAGTATTTATATCAACAGGATGATTAATGAGGAAATGCAATAATGGCGACGCTTGTCACTTGACGAGGATATTCTTAGAAGGTTGCTCTTCATTGCATCATGCTGGTGAGTGTCAAAGCCTCTTATTGACCTTCCTTTCAAATGACATCTCCTGCCTGACCCACTACCCCAATGCATCTATGTATGGTGCATGGCAGTACTGCAGGCAGTGTAAATATGAGCTGATGAAGAATGTGACGTCAAACAATGCAGGTGCGGGGGAAATCTAAAGCCGTAATGTCCGGTTTATGTTGGACGTTGCTTTGCTGGAGCAGGATGGTACACACTTTAAATATCAGCATCACTGTACTGTACGTTTTTCCGCTGAGTAATTTTGCCATATTATATAAATTCAGAATTTTGTCGACATAGATTACTTTGCTTTAAATAAATTACCCAGATTCCCTCATGTGCCAGTATGTAGCTTGCCAGATTGTGATTTACTGCACTAAAGGAATTCAAGCAGCTTGTAATGAAGGTCTGGAAGGCATCCAGTTGGTCTCACTCAACTCCTAAAACAGGGAAACATTAGCGTACTTCTTTAATATTCATTCCTTGCCCATGTCAGTGCTTAGCATCAATCATGCCAGACTTAATTTATTAAATGGCTGCTAACAGGGACATTTAGAAATATGTGCAGCCTATAAAACTTTTCATCCCAGCAGAAATTATGATGATTGTCAGTTTAAAAGCTAATGGAAATGCGAGCTGAGCCAGGCAGCTATACCATGTGTATTGGATTTGATAGCAGGTCTAATATAACATGTGTGTCATAAAAATTGCAATAAATTAGACCATCAATCACATCAGAGCACCTGTTTTGCCTTCTATTTTTGCAACTATTTTTCTCACCGATCTTTACTGCAGTTCATTATTATTTATTTTAAGTAAAGTTAAACTATTCTGATCTCTTTCTAAAGTGTTCTGTCTGTTTGCTCTAGTTGCTGAAAACCCTACTGGGAAGTCTGGCATCTTGAAAATTTCTTGATTTGCAGAGACTCATGCCAGCTTCAGCCTCAGTGTCTGACAGCATGTACAAAAAAAAGTCGGAGAAAGGGAGATTCCCTTCTCCTACGCTGGTGTGAACAATGTGGAGGCAAGCAGGGAGGCAAGCCATGGTGGCAGATCTGGCCCACCCAGACTGTGGCCTGCTGTCCCTCTCAGTTGTTCATCCCCTGAGCGAACAAAGCCGACACAGGGAGGAAGGGGAGCATGGAGGGGGAGGAGGTTTGAGGAGTACAGCTGTCACTCTCCTCCGCATAATCTGGGAGTCTGGCGGGAAGGAAGGTTTCGTGGGACAGAGAGAGAAAGATCTGCTTTGATGCTCCTGAGCAATGCCAGAAAACTGTACTGCTTGTTTTCTATGTGAGCTTTAGTGATTCTGTGACTTGTGCATGGGTGAGATGCATGGGAATGGCTGAGGAAAAAGAGCTGGGAAAATGACATATGTGAGACAGAGATTTGAAAGACAATGACAGGACAAAAGTACCCCCACCCCCCCTCACTGCTTGTACAGCAAAAGAAAAGCACCTGTTGACCACACAGCGTCATTAAGGAGACAGAAAAAGAAAGATGTCACTCAGATAAACACATTAATTCAACCCTGGTTAGATTATTTTCCTTTTAATGGAGAAAAAAAAAGATTTCATGTTTGATCGCAGCACTGTCAATGACCAAATACAGATTTAATTGCAAATAAATTACACCCAAACTTAGAAGCACTCAAATGTTGCCTTATGATGGCCATGATGGTAAGACATGCAGTCCACTTACGTCATTCCACGCATGTCATGTTACACCTATGTAACATGTACGTATCAAGTAGCTCTGTGACAGACATGGAAAGGCGACACATTTCATCAGCTCTTTTTTCCAATCAGTCACTGTTCAGCTTTTCTGTTGTGGCCATTGCTCAAGTCAGGAGCTGAACTTTTAACTACTGAGGGGTAGAAGATACATGAGTTAGTCTGACATCTTATCATTCTTCACACTTAAAATGTTGCAACATTTTGCATGCATACCACATAACTGCAAAGTTCGCAGTTCAATTTCAGCTGCAGACCTTTGTTGCGTGTCATACCTCTCTCTCTACCATTGTTACCTACCACTGGATTTCTCCTTGTAGAGATGCAGTAACCTAAAGCTGCCTGATTGCTTGATGCCAAAACAGAGGCAACTTTTTGTCTTGGCCGTGTTCATTTGATAATCCTTGATGATAGCCACTGGCTAAGCTTCTCCTCGTATCAGCTCCAAATAGGGCCGGCTGCCAGGACACACTCTCTCTAGCACAGAAAACAATCTGATGATTGAAGTTGGTCAAAGACTTTCTGTTTTATTAACTTACATCAGGCTAGAACAAGGAGTTTTCCAGTGGATATGAGGATTTGATCCCCTCTTAGGTTCCTCATATTATCCATTCATGACTCGTGAAGCAGTGCAGACTGAGCAAAAGTCATAAGTTTTTGCATTTAGAAAAATACAGTTACTGCACAGCTTCTGCACAGAATACAACAAATACATACTTTATGTTTTCTAAATGCATGTTCTCTATCAACCTTTGGAGAATTTGGGGCGAGCAAAAACAGACATGATACATGTTTCCTGTATTTTTAGCCATGACTGTTGGAAACCTGAGCATGGAGCATGGTTGAGGGTAGCTGTGCCCACTTTGCTCTGCTGCTCCATGTCTCCCATCATTAACCAGGGTGGGCTTCATGCATGTGTCTGTCTTTGTGTGGTAGATGTTAGAAGGGATAGGTGGTAATTAAGAACTATCCTGTTACCCCATTAGGAACTACCCATCCCATCACCACATTTTCCAGGTAATTAGTGCCATGAGATATAATGCAGCACTGTCATTGTCCAATTATTGCTATCAGGCCCATCTGAACACACTTCTTCAGCCTTTTAGCGAGGGTGGTTTGTCCCTGTTGTGACTCAGCCTGGTTTGGCTTAGGTGTTGACATGTGTGTTTGAGGAAGTGGCCCCCTTCCCATCCTGAATACCCACACTCAACCCCCCAGTGTTTTCATTCTCCCTGGTCACATAGCATAAAGACCACAGCCTCTTTCTTCCTCACTGAGGCAAAACTGAGCTCAATGCTGGTTTATTGTGTGGACAAGCAGAAGCTCCTTGCATTGTTCTCTGTGCACAGTTTGCTTTTTTTTCACGCTCCATTGCAGGTACAGTCCAGTTCAGAGAGTATAAATACCAATACATTTATACTTTCTCAGACATGTATCATCCCAAATATTAAATAATGCCTGTCATATCAAACTGCGAAGTGTTTCTTCATATAACTGACCGAATAAAGTTCCCTTACTCCTCTAAGCAGAGTTCTTAAGCAGAGTTAGGTCAACAGGGCCGCTGTCAGCATGACCAGCAGTGCAGGACTAAAGAGAGACAACCCTCTCTAACCTCCCTGATCCAAAGAATCCACTGACCATGACCCATTTCACATCAAACGTTGCAGGTCACCAGGCTCGTCTCACTAATGGATGAGACATTAGGGCACTGTTGTAAAAAAAACATTCAGATTATGCAGCAGAACCCATAACCTTAAATATCTGTGAAGCAGCCAGTATCAAGTCAGTGACCATAAGAGAGTTGACAGCTTTTGTTTGAGGGATTACATGAGTCATGAGATAGTATGGATTAAGGACAGGATTGGGCATATAGTTTGTGGATCAATGGTTTTCAGATTATTCCTCTCAAGCGTTTTGTTCAGATGTGTGTTTTATGAGCACTGCCTCTCTCACGGATGAAAAAGAGGTTGTTATATCAAGGTCATAAAGTGTTGCAGGCTCAAAGCAAATGATTAATTGATAATATGTACTGAATATCCTGCAGATTTTGTCACAGGATGTGGTAGGATATAGATATAAGTTTGAGAACAGGGTATTTACTTGACCAAACCACAAGTCTGTCTTTGCAGTCACCCTTTGAGGTGACTAATGGAACAAAAAGAAGCCTCGCTGCTCTCTCTGCCCCGCTCACACTTACACTTTACCTTGTTTGAGAGGGAGAGCGACAGAGTGTGGGCATGATAGGGTGAGACAGCTTCACAAGAGGCCAGCTCATTAAAGAAAAAAAACTATGACAGAATTTTTCCATAAGCAGACCATGCATATCTATATTTGTACGTGCCCGACTAAGGTTTGAGAATCTGAACTCGGACTAAAAAGATAGAGAAAAGCACAATTTAAGACAAAGTTGTTAGGAGAGATGGAGAGCAAATGAGAGTCAGGGAAAATAAAAAGTAAGGAAACTCCTCTTGAGGCCCAGTGAAGTGAAGTTTAAGGGAAGCTCTCGTATTAAGTTATCACGTTACCCTTACAAAATGAAAATGCCCCTTCAATTTCTTTTATCCTTAAGCCAAGAGAGGATTGTAGTTAATGCCTCAGTAGCTCCTAACATGAGCAAAATAGATTGTTTCCTTATGGTAGTGTACAGCGGAGGCATCTTTTCAATAAAGTGTTGGTGAATTAAGCTTTTTTTGTTTTCTTCCTTTAGGCGGAAACAAACTAAAGCCTCAGCCATTTAGGCTCAACTGGGCCTGGATCTCTCTGGAGAGGGAATATTACTTAGTGGACGAAGACGCCAAATTCCTTGAGGTGACACTCAAGCGCAGAGGATACCTGGGGGAAACCTCCTTCATCAGTAAGTGTTGACAGTCATTTGTTAAGCTCATGATATGTACATGTGTTTCATTTTGAAATTAATGCATTAACTGTATGTTTTTTTAACTTAATGACTAATAAATCCATTTACAGATTTATACATGACATTATATATTTATGGATTAAGTTTAGGGTATTTGGTTTAAGTCATATAGTTGTTGGACAAAGATCAATTTTTTGACATCATTTTTTGTTTCTTTTTTTCCCCTTTTGTCCCATTTGAGGGAGGATCAGAATATTTCCATAGCATTTATGTTACCTGTCACAAAAAAAAGATATGATATGATAGATAAGGACACTAGACAACATGCCCTTATTACACTGACATTTTAACAAAGAATTATTACCACGTTAACTGCTCCCTAAGACTGTATTCTCTTATTGCAAAGCCATTTCAAAGGCCAGACCAGCTATAAAACCTAAACATAACCCTCTCATTTATGATCTATGCAGATTGCTTTCAGGCTGTTTGAGGCTTTAAGGATTTCCTCAGTGCACCCCTGTAATTAAAATGAAGAAAACACCACATGAACATGAACATGAACCTAGTATTGTCCTAAATGGCACAAATCTTTTGTTTTCTTGTTTGAACGGCACTCCATTTCCTGTCTTGTCTGTGAAAGAGGTCTGATTGAGAGTATATATAACCTTTTGTAGTATAGGTCAAAAGGAAATGTCAACATGCTGGTCTGTTTAGCTGCATCAGACACAGCTACAGATTTATAACAACATATGGTGCCATGTGTGCTTCTGTCTTTGAAGATGCATGAGAGACATAGAGGAACAAACACGGCTTTAAATAACATCACAGATGCAGATTTTAACCTTGTATAAACCCAAGCAATCTGTTTGGAAATATTTTTTGACATCAGACAGAAGCCATCCACCATACCTGTATGTAAATCCTGACGTGCATTGTTTGAATACTTGGATACTGAAGCTCTGGAGAGGCACAGGTGTAAAAAGTACTCTCAAAAATCCCTTTCTTTTAGGTATTGCCACCAAGGATGGCACAGCTGAGAAAGACAAAGACTTCCGAGGTAAAGCCCAAAAGCAGGTCCAGTTCAACCCCGGCCAGACCACAGCTACCTGGAGGGTGAAGATCTTCACAGACCAGGAGTTTGAGACTTCAGAGACGTTTGAGATACAGCTGTCAGACCCAGTCATGGCTGTGCTGGAGTTTCCCGACACTGCAATAGTGGAGATAGTGGACCCCGGAGATGGTAATATCTGATATATCTGATATTTGAATATTGATTTTTTTGTTATGCGTGATTACTCATCGTCTTTGTTTCTCTTCCACAATAGAGTCGACCGTGTTCATTCCTCAAGCAGAATTCAAAATTGAGGAGGATGTCGGGGAGCTGTTGGTGCCAGTCCGCCGCTCAGGAGATGCCAGCCAGGAACTCATGGTTGTCTGTTACACTCAGCAAGGTGATACAACCCTGTAATTAATTTCAGGGTTAAATATGAAGTTTTATGGCAATTAAAAGGTAATAAGTAGGATGAATGTAGGAACTTTTTTTCCTGGACTTCCATATTTTAGTCATCTTAAAACACTGAAACTGTCAGAGGTGTTTTTACAATGTACTGTATAAGTATACTTTATTATTTCAACATAACATTAGTTATTGCCTTTATTTTATTTGGATTATTTTAAAATATTCTATTATTATAACATTATGATTGTGTATATATAATTGTTTACATTTCATTTGCTGAATCCTATTGCTTCATGCTGCTAGCACCCCAACAAGGATCAGTGAAGTTTTCACTCAAGTCCCCTCTCTAATCCCATAATTCCTCAGCCACGGCCACCGGCACCATACCCAGCACCGTCCTGTCCTACTCTGATTACATCACCCGACCTGAGGACCACACCAGCGTGCTGCGCTTTGACAAGGATGAGCGTGAGAAACTCTGTCGCATCATCATCATCGATGACTCCCTGTACGAGGAGGAAGAGAGCTTCAATGTCAGTCTCAGCATGCCCATGGGAGGCCAACTGGGCGCCAACTTCCCAACTGCCAAGGTCACCATCTTGGCAGACAGTGATGATGGTGAGTGAAGCAGTTCGTAACCAGTGAAACTGAGTTATCAACAATATTAATGGAGTTCAATCACTGGGTTTGGTCACTTTTCTCACCGCAGCAGACACAGATGTAGTAGGCTATAAAGGTGCCAATCAGTCCAGGCAAGTGATCAATGAAGTAATTTCTAATTGGATTACATCATTAATTAACCATTAATTCACCCAATGTCAAAGAAGAACATTGATATTTACAATTTTACTGGCTGACTTCTGTGACGCTGATTATTAATGTTGTCACCTAGGTTTGAAGTATGATTCTGATCTATAGATTATTAATTGATTTATTTATTAATTTGATAATCAAGCAATCATTTTAGTCATTTTTTAAGCAAAAATGCTGAAAATTTGCTGGTTGCAGCCTCTTGCATGTGAAGATTGATTAAACTTTCTGATGCACAAAAACCAACAAAAGCAGACAGAGAAATATCACAAAAATTTCCTGCACATAGCCCAAAACACATTTTCTCTCTTATTTTCATGTTAGATTTCAGCCTTTTTTTTTGTTTACTGTTCTGTTTGTTTTTGTTGATTTACCCATCAGCCGCTTTTTTAAAAAACACAAAAAATACAGTGTTTCACTTTTTTTGCAAGTAAGTAGCTCCATTTTCTTCATGCTCTTTGTCTCTGGAGCCACTTTAAAAGCTATTTTCCCCACCTGACTTGGATTCATAGGTTACTTATGGAGACACGACTTTTTAGGAAGAACAGCATCATGTGCCGTAGTTACAGTGCTAATGAAGCTCATAGTGGTAGGTGATCCTGTTGCTCAGTTCCCTTTTGATCCTTTACATTTCCATTTTGGTATCTGCACATTATTAATCCACCAAAGGTGCTCAGACAGTATCATAACCACAGTCGCCAGAACAAAAGCCCTGGATTCTCCACTTGCGTTAACGGCTTTATTCTATTTTGCAAGTCCATTACCTTTCCCATGCATGAGCCTAACTGCTCTGTTTACACCCTTCATTTATCATCCACACTCTGTCTGTCTATGTCTGTGTTAGAAACAAGATAACAATAGACAGGTGTTAAGAGGGAGAATGGCAGCCTCAGTGGATGTCATGTTACACTACTGTAGCCTGTCTGACACATAAAAGGACTTTAAACTTCGCTCTGCTCCTCAGGCGAACTCATTGGCATTCAAAGAAGCTCAGGGGAAACAGAGGGCATCCCTTTGTCTGCAGGGACCAAAAGGCAGGTGGTGGAGATAGAGGGACTATTGTGCAGGGAATCCAAATTACTGGCATGTTTTTACTCCTTCCCCCTGTTTGATGGTATTCAGTGTTATGTTTCCATTTTCAGTTAAAGACTTACTGCATTTCTGTTTTTAATTTGAGAAGGCATGCAGTGTTTAAAAACTATAAATCACAAAGTGGTCACTGCTTTGATTTGATCCGTCAAATAATGTCTTAACAAACTTGACAAATAGTTGCTATCAAACTCTTTCTTCTCTGCGACCAGTAACACCAGACCAATTTTCCTCCTGCTTCCTCATATTTCTCCTGTATCTCTGCAACCATTCACCAAGGCTAATTTCCTGCACTTGCTTGTTGTAGTGACACAGTGTAAGCATCCCTCCCGTGCAATTTGGAACAGGAATACAATTGAACTTTATGTATAAATAATCAGCGTGCATTCCCAGACATGCGGAGAGACAAGAGAAGACTCCTCAGTGTAAACCTCTTTTGTGGTTGCACTTCTTGGTGGGTCCTGAAGTAACACCCCACCATAAATCTGGTTCAGAGTGTCTATGTGTATGTGTTTGTATATGTGTGTGTGTGTGTGTGTGTGTGTGTGTGTGTGTGTGTGTGTGTGTGTGTGTGTGTGTGTAAAACCATCTGCCTGCCTGAGTAAACTTGTGGTTTGGACTCTTGCCAGCATCAAGCCTCTATTGTTACTGTACTTGTCTGGCTCTTCCACCCACTGATCTTTAAGGTTGCCATGTTGGCACTCATTTCCCCATGCAACCCCCCCTTCTCACTCCCCCTCGTACTAAATAGCTGGCTCTGAAGCTGAAAGGCATTGAAAGTGTGCCAGAAATCTTTCCCTCAGCATCAGTTGACTGTTGCAGCATCAGTTAACTTCTAGATCAGATTACCAGATTTCTCATCTCATTTCTGCTCAAGCACAAATAATTGCGAGCAACGTTATCTTGAAAGATAATGTGTTTCAGCCCGTGGTCTTCTACACATTCAGGCAAGACGTTCCAAGATCATTTAAATAGACAAAATTATATATTTATGCTGTATGTAGACAGCTGTGTAAATGGCATTGTATATGTGAATAGTTAATTGTATTTTTGAGTTTTAAAGCAAGTGTATCTAAATTTTTACAGACACTTACACCACAAGTAGAGAAGAGTCATAAAGTCAGCAGTGTCCCAGTAATGTCAGTTACACCACAATATTTATGTAAACTTTGCTACAGTTAGCTAAAATTAGCCATAAGACGTATGGTCAAATCAGATCAATGTAAGGCTGTAGCAGTGATATCCCTGTGTGTACTAAATTGAGCAAGGGTCCTTTTTATTGCTTATGAATTAAACTTTTCATTTTTCTTGCAAAAAGAAGAATATGGTCTTCTGTCAAGTTACAGTCTTTATCAATAAAGTTGTTTTCAAAACTACAACAGGTGATTGTGTTTTCACCTTCAGGATTGTCTCCCTTGCAGTAGGTGAAGTTGTCCCAGATTTTAAGCATCAGTAATTTAAATTGCAAATTTCTCTCTTTACTGATTTTCTCTTTTTTTGGCTCAGCTAGGACTTCACCATCTTAGTTTAGCGTGTTTGCATGCTAACATTAGCTAATTAGCACTTAACACAAAATGGGAATGTCATTAGTATTTAGTCCAAAGTATTTGACAAATTGTTTTATCTGTTGATGGCACAGATGAAACATTATGAGATCACCAAAATTATTACAATCATCTTATGGGGAACATGAATGCATAGGCGCCTGAGCAATGTAGCAAGTGGTGCTAGGCATCCCCAGCAAAGTTATGGTTTTGCTACGCCACTTTTTGTCTTTTTAAAAATAAACGTATCACCATACAGTCCCCACAATCAGGTAATCATATCTTAGTAGCCTGTATCAATGATCATTTTTCTATTTTCAGCAACTGACAAAAACAAGTAATCAAAAAATCTGATGTTTTCGGACCACCCTTTGAGTTAGTTCAGTCCAACCCATCATGAGAAAGAGACAGACAGAGCGGAACTTTTCCTCACTGCGCCAAAGTGTCTGAATTAATAAATAGTCAAATGTTCAGCGGTGGGAAATAACTTGTATAGACTTCTGCAAAATACTCTGCTTTAGTTTCAGTTTTAGTTCAACTTTGGATGGAAATTATTTTTAAATATGATGACACATCACTCCATGCTCTGCGCTGTGCTGTCATTATTATGAATATTCTCTCATTTGCTCATACACTGTAAATGAGAGCTGCAAGTTTACTCTAAGGGGAAATAAGGTCTAGTCCTCAACTAAAATGGCCCTTTTAAGTCTTAAGGAGCAAAAATCACCTTCTGAGTTGTGCAATAAAATAGTCCGTGATATGAGATAATGTAGGTTAAAATAATCTGCTTTTCAAGTTATGATTATTCACTCCTGTGTAACATTACAACTACATCAGCTAATGGTGCTAACAGCTACCACTAGAACCTGTGTGTGGGATTGGAATTAGATAGTTGTTGTGAGTTCATATTATTTGTGCTTTGTTGCAGTTGTTAGACTTTGAAGATGGCCTTGTGAATATTGAGAATATCAAACCTCAGGTTTAACATTGTTTAGCCAGGTTTAATTATACAAATCATATGGTGATGTGTTGTAAGACTATGTCATTTATATAAATTGTTTGTCCTTTTTTAACCTTGAGGATGGCCTAGTAGCCTGCAACCTACTAACATTTTAGGCTACATAATGTTTTTATGAATATAATTTCAAATATGACACAATCATTCTTCTAGTAATCATTTCCTGTCCTCATCCACCCAATTATAAACTGTTCTTGATGCATTCTTGGTTGTCATAGCACCCTCAATCAAAGATTAGTGCAAGCGGCTGTTTCTTAATTTAATCCAAGAGGTTAGGTAGTGTAGAAATGCAGGAAATTTGTTTTAAATTACAATTTTTTTCTGGGGGAAAACCCCAGAGCCTCCCACTAATTATGTATCTTTCCAAATTTGCACCCCCATTTTTATATGTAACCAGGCGCCTATGCATGAATGTATAAATTCTTGGCAATCCATCCCATAGTTATCCAGACATTTCACTCAAAACCACAACCGTCAACCTCATGATGGCGCCAGAGGAAAAGTCAGCCTGTAGAAAATTTCATGGCAATCCATCCAATAGTTGTATATATTTCAGTCTGGACCAAAGTGGTGGACCTACCAAACAGTCAACATCGCCATCTATAGAGCCTTTTAGCTGAGGGCCTGAATCTGCAGCTCTATCAGTTGATCTCTAAGAGCACTGGCTGGACAGAGTGTGATGAAAATACGCTTTATACAGAAGTGAAGAGAGATGAATTGAAAATGTGTTCCAGGGGTCTGAATTCTTGCCCTCTGTGTTTGCAAAGTGCAGGGTTGCCTCTCTGTCTCTGCCTCCCCCCTCCCCACACCATTTATCAGCTGCTCTATCATCAGAAACTGGGAACATCCCTTCACTCATGCATCATTCTGTGTGCACATACAAGCACATGCCTTATTCTTCAGGTGTATTCTCAACCCTTTGGCACTGAGTTCAGACATAGCTGTCTGGCTTTAGATGAGTGGGGGAGGAAGGTTGAAGGAGGACAGGATAAGGGGATGACAGCTCTCTTCCTGTGCTGAGTCAAAAATGGGGGAGTTTACAAAGCTATTTGTACCTGAACCTGATCACAAAGCAGCAAGATATGTAGTCTAACTATACTCTAAATTAACTAAAAACATCCAAATGTCCATACTTGATTACAGTAAAAGCTTTTGCTGTTCTATCCTTGAAGAGGAGACTCTTGTTCTGACAAGATAAAAATACAATACCCCGATTATGACAAATCTAATAGATGTATTTCATACATTGCTTTGCCAATTACTTTGGCATTAATTTTCTATTAAGAGAGTACTGGGCTCAGGGAATTTTTAAACTGTACCATGTCTTAATAATTTACTTATTGTAATTTCCTATCATCCTAAAATCCCACAGAGCCCTCGCTATATTTTGGGGAACCTGAGTATGTCGTGGATGAGAGTTCAGGCTACGTTGAAGTGAAGGTCTGGAGGACAGGGACTGACCTGTCCAAGACGGCTACTGTCACCGTTCGCTCCAGGAAGAGTGATCCCGTCTCTGCAGAAGGCAAGACTAGCAGTTTGACAAAAACATCAGCAATCAGTCATGATATTGTATTACAGATAGTGCCACCTACTAACTTAACTTCCTCTCTATCTGCCAGCTGGACTCGACTATGTTGGCATTAGTCGCAACCTGGACTTTGCCCCTGGAGTGACGATGCAGACATTTAGGGTGACCATCCTGGATGACCTGGGTCAGCCAGAGCTGGAGGGGCCTGAGACCTTTGACCTTGTGCTACGGATGCCCATGAATGCTGTGCTGGGGGAGCCCAGCAAGACCACCATCACCATCAATGATACCATCACTGACTGTAAGTATTTATTTATTCCCATGATTACAACAATTTTACAGTGTATTCTTGATACAAGCTGACTCTAAAAAACATTATAGAAAAAGTGCAGATTGCACTCAGTAGCTTCACACAAATGCAGTGAGACTCTCTTATAACAAGATGATTACTGTCTTTACAGTGCCGAAGGTTCAGTTTAAGGATGCCAACTACAAGGTGGATGAGTCTGATGGGGAGGTAACAGCCATAGTTTACCGCAGTGGAGACATTAGCCTTAGGTCCACAGTGCGCTGTTACACCCGCCAGGGCTCTGCTCAGGTGATGATGGACTACAGTGAAAGGCCCAATACTGATGCATCAATCATCACTTTCCTACCAGGTGAGACAACCACTCCTCCTTCTTGCCCACTAACATTTGTTAAATGTCCACTAAACCCTGCAGCACTTATCTCTGAATGTTAACCATTCTTCTCCAGGTGAGACTGAGAAACCCTGTGTTGTAAGTCTGATGGATGACTCCATTCATGAAGAGGACGAGGAGTTCCGCCTGGTCCTGGGAACCCCAAAGAGCAAGTCTCCATATGGAGCTTCTCTCGGGGAGCAGAAGGAAGCACTGGTCACCGTCTCAGATGACAAAGACAGTACGTGCTTTATTATATATTATTAGAAATGTTTTTAAATAACCTTAAAGATGGCAGCGTGCCCTTGAGCAAAGAATTTCACCCATAACTGACTCCGCGGAACTAATAAGTTGGGAGCATGTTTGTACCCGGCACGATAAAAATATGAACTACTATACTACTACTACTACTACTATATATTTTACCTTGTCTGATAGCAAGAAATCTCTGAAGTGAAAAATCTTTTGCTTTGTTATCTTATTTCCTGTTCCTATAAACCATGTTCTGTTTGGATTTCTGTTGAATTTCAGATAAATTATGTTTGAGAATAAGATTACTCCACTTTGCTTCCTCCTTTAGAGCCCATCATCCGTTTCTCTGAGATCAAGTACAGTGTGCGTGAACCCCAGGTGAAAGGAGATGTGGCAATAGTGAAGATTCCCATCTTGCGTCTTGGAGACACCTCAAAGGTCTCAGTGGTGCGAGTGCACACCAAGGACGGTTCTGCAACCTCAGGAGAAGACTACAACCCGCTGTCAGAGGGTGAGAACCTGGCTTAATGGCTGCTAAGTGGCACTTGCACAGCACCTCTTGACATGAAAGTATGTTGGAGATGTTCATGTTTGTGATTATTGCTCACTTCACTGTCTATGTGACTTAGATGTGGAGTTCAAGGAAGGTGAAAAGGAACATTTTGTGGAGATCGAGATCCTGTATGACGGTCAGAGAGAGATGAGGGAGGCCTTCACTGTGCACATGAAGCCTGATGAGAACATGGTGGCTGAAATACAGGTGAGATAAAGGCCACACACAAACAAATATAAACCAGTAGCAAGTCGTATATGTGTACACGTACAGTGCTGCATATCTACACACGTGAGTATGCACCCAGTCATGTCAGCCTGTGTTAAAATAGCCAGGCGGCAGCTGGCATTGCTGTCAGCGCGCCTGAACCACAGTGTCTTATAAAAAGCTTTTCCCTATGGAATGAGATGCTGAGGGGAATGTCCCAGCAGAGCCAAACAGTAGATGCACCTAAAAACAGAACTGCGACATTATACCCATGTACTCTACATCAGGCATGTACCCCTCACATGACAGAAATAGGTTACCTCTGACTAAATTGTTTTGTGCTTTTATCGCTGATGAAAGAAAGACTAATTGAACTACAAAGCATTCTGAGAGCACATTCCTCTATCAAGGCTAAACAATCCCCTGAATTAATTATTCTAATAGCAGAAAATGCATCTGGATCGACATCAAAAAAGGTATGGTGATAGATAAACAGGTTGATGTTTTGGAGAATACTTAAATTTAGTCTGGGAATGTTAGGGCTTTGTACAGGAATGTGCAAAATTTCAAGTTGGTCAAACTCATGACCACTCAGTGTAAATGCTGTAACTGCACGTGTTTAAGTGTTAGGACAGTCGCAGCCTAGAACAATTCAGCAAATCCAAAATTTCTAACTTCTTCCTTTGCCCATACCTGCATAGACAAAAGTGTTGGTCAGTTTTTAAAGTTGACAACAAGCTAATGATGCCCTCCCTCTTCTTGCTAGATGAACAAGGCCATTGTCTACATTGAGGAGATGGACAGTGTGGCAGACGTTACCTTCCCTGCTGTGCCCAATGTAGTTTCCCTGCTCATGTATGATGACATGGCTAAAACCAAAGACAAGCCCCATCCATCCAATGGATACCCTGTTGTGTGTGTGACAGTAAGTGGGATGCTGCCTTTTCCACACTTTGCTCAAATGTACTGTGGGGCTTGGTTCTGTTTCAGTGCTTAGAAATTATTGGCATTATTGAAAAACAATTTAAAGTGGATACACACAGTATATTCAGTCACCATCTGCCTTGCCCTCTTTTGCAGGCCTGCAACCCTAAGTACCATGACTTTGACAAAACTGGTTCCATCTGCTCTGCGGAGAACATCAATGACACTCTTACCCAGTACCGCTGGTTGGTTAGCGCTCCTACCGGGTCAGATGGAGTGACCAGTCCCATGAGGGAGGTAGACACTAACACTTTCTTCACCAACACCAAGTCCATCACCTTGGATTCAATCTACTTTCAAGCTGGCTCCAGGGTTCAGTGTGCAGCTAGGGCCTTCAATGCCAACGGAGATGCGGGTCTGGAGCTGTTGAGCCCCATTGCTGTGATCAGCAAGGAGGAAGGTGAGTGGAGGATAGATAGGGCTGAAGATGACAGCAGCTTAGCTCAATATAGAGTAAATATGTCTAACTGGTAATCCTTATTGACTTTCTTATTGAATTGTTGCAGGTATGTGTCAGCCTCGTATCGCAGGTACTGTTGGAGCTGAACCTTTCTCTGCTAAGATCCGCTACACAGGCCCAGATGACCCTGACTTCCCCAACCTCATCAAACTGACTGTCAACATGCCTCACATGGATGGTGAGCAGTAAAAATATTTGCAATCTTTGATATATGGTCATTATTGTTTAGTAATATAGACACAGATCCACAAAAAACTTGTCTTTTTGTTTCACTCTACAGGCATGTTGCCAGTGATCTCCACAAGACCTCTGTCCAACTTTGAGCTTACCCTGAGCCCCGACGGCACGCGTGTGGGCAACCACCGCTGTTCCAACCTGCTGGACTTCAATGAGATCCAAACTGGCCATGGCTTCATCACCGATGCCACAAAGAACCCTGAGATCATTGGCGAGACTTCACCCTACCAATACAGCGCTATCATGCGCTCATCCAACTCACTGCGCTTCTACAGGAACCTCAACTTGGAGGCCTGCCTATGGGAGTTCACCACCTATTACGACATGTCAGAGCTCCTGAATGACTGTGGAGGCTCCATAGGCACTGACGGACAGGTGGGACATCCATAAAAGCAAAAACTGTGGAAATCTGGTCATGCCAAACTGACACAAAACCAGTTAATGTCAATGTAATTGCTGCAATCAGTGGCTTCACATGAAAATATCTTTGACATGGAAATGTGTGCCATTGACCAATAGCAAACTGTTTTGACAGTGCTAACCTCTGACAGAATGGAAAGTCAGAGAATCCAAAATGGAGGAAGCTATCGTAACTTATTTACCGTGTTGCACCATCCACTTTTATTTAACCCTCATCTGCTGGGAGTATAAACTGCCTCACAAAAGAGGAATGGTAGAGGTATGGACAGTTATGAAACAGGACTCGATGGTACCATGGCATAAATATTTGAATAAACTGTTAGATGATGATGATGTAAAATCCTGAAACAAAACGGAAGGGGGAGGTAAACAGCCCAGCACAGAAAAAAAAGAAAGAAGCTTGCTCCTGGCTGTCTAGCCCGCCAGCTACAGTAGTTAATCAACTGGCTAACCCTGTGACTATTTACTGTTACCGAGCTCCTAGAACCACACATTTTTGCAAAGACATGCTGATGAATTTTGCTGTTCCACCTTATGGTGTGACCAAGCCTTTACCCTCATACTGACATTATCTGTTTTCCCACTTATTTAGGTGCTGAATCTGGTCCAGTCCTATGTCACTCTGCGTGTTCCTCTGTTTGTGTCCTACGTCTTCCACTCTCCTGTGGCTGTGGGAGGCTGGCAGCACTTTGACCTGCAGTCGGAGCTCAAACTCACCTTTGTGTATGATACAGCTATTCTGTGGCAGGACGGCATCGGCAGCCCACCTGAGTCTGAGCTACAAGGTACATTTTCAGACCAATACTGCTCCCTGCTGGTGCACACAGGGGGGTAAAATGCACTGTTTTGTATTTGTTAAATACTTTAAAACTTCTCTGTTTTAATAGGAGCCATGTACCCCACCAGTATGCGTATAAACGAGGAGGGTCGTCTGGTGGTCAACTTCAAGACTGAGGCTCGCTTCAGGGGACAGTTTGTTATGTCTCATCCAGGTATGGGAGTGGCATACATGCACACACACCGTAAACCCATCTAGTGTGGTCATTCTATACAAGTGGTCTCCTATTGGATTACCCTGTGGCCCACATCCTCCCCTCATCTATTTCTGGAGTTCCACATTAGGGGTCCTTCCTGTGTGAAAGTGCCAGAGGTCATTTCAGCAAATGTCAAAATGACCCCGCCACATTCACAGTTAGGAAGCAAGTGTCGCAAACAATATAAAAGGTCACTCCATAAATAAGAAGGTTGACACCGTTACTAGTTTTAGTTTTGACAAAATGCAGCTTAAGAGATTTATGACTGTGTACATGTACATGTTTTCAGGGACTAGTGTGTCATCCATGGTGATGTGTGCTGACCACCCTGGGCTGACGTTCACTCTCGCCCTGGTCAGGACTGAGCCTACATACAACCAGCCCATGCAGCAGTGGAGTTTTGTCTCAGACTTTGCTGTGAGTCATGCCATCAGATCGGTCTTGCTGCTACAGTAAAATATTCACAAATTTCATAAACAGCAATATTGTTTCTATGTGTCTATGTGACCTATAGGTGCGTGACTACTCCGGGACCTACACAGTGAAGTTGACCCCCTGCATTGCATCCCCAAACGCAGAGTTCAGCATCCCTCCTGTCTGCCACCCAAGAGAACCTCTCACTTTTGACATTGACATTCGCTTCCAGCAGGTTAGCCACAATCTCCTGACAAAAATCTCCTGGTAATATTTAGTTCTGGGTTCATGTGGTAGTCATACAAAGTAAGATCACTCATACAGAGTACACTGCCTAATATCATAAAACAAGCCAGAATTAGAATTGATCTGATTTGGAAGAAAGTTACATTATCTCACACAACAGCATCATCCATCCTCATCCATCATCTGTTCTGTGTATGGTGACTCTTGTTCTGTCCTCCAGGTGAGTGACCCAGTGGCAGCTGAGTTTAGTCTCAACACTCAGATGTTCCTGTTGTCCAAGAGGGAGCTGTGGTTATCTGATGGCTCCATGGGCTTTGGAGAAGGGACTGATGCTGCTTTTTCAGATGGTACTACAACACTGCCACCTAATGGATTTTAGTAAACATTACAGCTGAGGACAATGACCCTCAGGGAATCTCATGTCTAAGTTTCATCTATCCTCTGCTTCAGGTTCCATGATCTATGGACGTGTAATGGTGGATCCAGTCCAGAACCTGGGTGACTCCTTCTCCTGCAGCATTGAGAAAGTTTTCCTCTGCACTGGAGCAGATGGCTACGTTCCCAAATATAACCCCACTAATAAGGAATATGGCTGCCTGGCAGATGCTCCCTCTCTGCTTTACAGATTCAAGATTCTGGTACAAAACCAATGAATTCACAAGCTACTACTTTGGGGTTTTATATTGAAGTAAAATTAAGATTAAGAGCTCATCTGTGTGTGTTGTTGTGCAGGACAAGGCCCAACCTGAGACCCAGGCCACAGCATTTGGTGATGTTGATTTTAAGGCCACACTGGCCCAAGATACACCTGGAGCTCTGTCTTTGGTCAGACAGCCTGGATCAGATGGCTTCACACTCTCCTCATCTCCACTCTTCCAGGTATTGATATTTCTTACAATGCATCCATGTAATGAAATCATACATGAACATGGAAAGAAAACATTTGCGTGTTTGCTCTCTAGGTGGCTGCTGGTCGAGAATGGTTCATCCACACTATCTACACTGTCCGCTCCAGAGAAAACGCCAACCGCAACATTGGCAAGCGTAGTTTGGAGTACCTCCATCACAGCCTGTCGTCCGTTGAGCAACCTCAGTCCTCCAACATTGCAACCAACCGCCACCGCCGTGCTGCCCCTGCTTTCTCCGGCCCTTCTCTGTCCCAGGATATTGGTGTTGAAAACAATCGGGGCACCAACATCCAGCACATCGCCCTGGACCGAACAGACCGCATGGTGGTCAGCCAGCGCCAGCCCTGGTCTCCCAGCCGTGACCGCGACCCCCTCCTGGAGCGCCCCCTGCTGGAGAGTTCTGGCAGAGATCCGGCTGACACCTCCACCCTTCCCATGTTAGTGGGCCTTGCGGGTCTGATCCTCCTCATCTGCCTCATCGCCACCATTGTCATTCTGCTGTTGCGGCGCAAAAAGAGAGAAAAGAAGACCCAGTTCCCCCCTTACACCACCTCGTCTTCTTCTGCCTACATCGGCTACAGCCAAGGCCCAGCGAGCATGTGGGGCAGTTCAGACAACTCTGAGGTCTAGATGTCGACCTCCCTCAACCCTAATATCTGTCTCCTATTAAAAAGACTATGATAGTCTCTTCCACCACTGTGCCTTCATTGCCCAACTTGTGTAGCACTGAATACAGCCCAGTACAACCTGTGGACAGCACAATATGTCAGTGCTTAGAGCTTACATGCAGAGAATGCGTGTTTTCTGATCTCTGATGTTGGGTAGTTCTTGCTGTAATGTACTGTAGGGTTTTGCCTTTTTGCAGCCTATTCAGAACCATGGGTGTAAGTAGAGCCCCCTAAAATATTTACCTGCTTCATTGGTTGCAAAGTTGTAAAATATCCCTTTTTATCCAATGTTTGCAAATGCATGAAAAGCCCAATTTAGTGAATGCCATTTGATCACCTCAGGCAACCTTGTTTAAATTTCATGAAAGAAAAGAATTTCTTAGTTTACCAAGTTTTTTATCACTGTAATACACTGTTCATTATTTTGTGTTGTGGAGAATAGAGTACAATGGACTGAATGTTAGTTGAAACTGACCTTAATGAATGATAATGTGATTTAATGATTTTTAGTATTGCTATATCACTGTTGTGCTTTAAAAAGCCTACAGTATACCCACCCACTGTTGAGTAACAATATCAATATGGTGTAATTGAAAGGGATTGTAAATGTTGTCATTTTAGTCTTTGAGAATGCAGAAATTCACATTTATTTTAAATACATTTTTTTCAGGTCAATGTGGCTAAAATCAGATACAAAACAATCTGTGTACATATAAATGTAGGACTATGAAAAAAAAGGTATTAATACACCCTGATGAAACTTGAACAATTATGAAATATGTCTTTCTGGTTTGTCGATCAAGTCCTTAAAAAAATATGTGCAGTATCAAAAAAATGATTCTTCTACAGATGACAGTATATTTTCATGTGCCAACTATGGCTTATTAATTTTGTGTCAATTTCAAGAGTTTGGATGTATGTAAACCTCAACTGCCAAATATAAATGTCCAATTTTTTGAATTGGTGTCTTATTTACCATAGTGCAAACACTTTTTTTTTTAAAAAAAAGGGAAGTTTATTTGTGATTTTCAAAAAAGACATTTTCTACTTCACATAGGGAAATAAAAGAACAAATGTTGTTTTCAAAATAAAAAGGGTGCATATTGTTTCAAGCAATGGAATGTGGTACAACCAACAGGCATAAATACATTTATTTCAATTAAGTACTGGTAAAAAAATAGGACTAGCAAACCAAAAACTAGACCAGCACAGCTGCAGTATTTAGGTAAGTAACGACTAGGCAGGCTTTTAAAGGAGCACTTCCTAAAACCTAATACAACCAGATCAGTCCGTCGGAGAGTTTTACACAGTACATCACAGCCTGCAAAACAAACACAGACACCAAGACTAACGTTACTGGAGCTGGCTGCCGCTCGCAAATTCTGACTGTATACTGTAAGTTGTCAACAGCTTCACAACTTGAGTTTTTTCCTGCGTCCACGACCATCTGGAGTTCCCTCAGACTTCCGTTTCTGGGCCTAGAAAAATAAAGAAAATGATTAGGCCTGACTCAGACCATTTTGAATTTCAATCTAATCTTTATATGACTCACTTCCTGTATGCTAAGCTGCTAGATTCTTAACTTACTGAGCCACTCTTTGGACCCCTTTTCTTTTTCTCTGCCTTCTCCCTCTCCTCCAGCTCCATGTTCTCTCTCTCTATCAGTGTAATCAGGGTGTTACATCGCCTCTGGAGCTCCTACACACACACAAATCAAAGAATAATTTTAAGGCAACATTTAAAAAAAATGTCAAAACATTAAAAGTACAGGAGAGACAGTAAAATGGAGCCAAAATTCACCATGGCAGTCCTGGATTTGAGGAACCAGTCAAAGCGGAATTGAGGTGAGTTGCGGATGCACTGACGCAGCTCGTCGTACACGCTCTCCTTATCGAAGCCCAGCTTATGGAGCATGCAGATGAGGAAGCGGTCCTCCTCCTCTGTGTAGTTCTTGCCTTTGTTGGTGCCATAGGAGATTCGGAGCTGATGGAATGGGGCCTTGTAGCGACCGATCTGGGCACGGAGATGAGAGCCATATTGGGAGATCATTAATTAATTAGCAAGAGCAGACAATGTGATCAAGAGACAATTAAGGGATCAGTGCAAGATTAAGAGTGAAAGTGTGTAACAAAAGGCTTAATGAGATAAAGGTAATTAGATATCTAAAACCAGAAATTAACAGCCAAATTGCTGACAGTCATCTACCTTTGAGTCCAGTGCTTTCTTAATACTAATCCTTCTCTGAATCCTGGCCTCTCCTCTCTCTATCTGAGCCATGATCTTCTCAATATCCTGTAGCTCATTGCAGCGCTCCCAGAATACAGCTGGAGGGAAACAAACATAAATTCAGTTAAGAAGACAAAGTTTGTGTTTACTTTCTGAAGTAGACAAAATTTGTGTTTACTTTCTGAAGACAAGATAAAAGTCAGTAATTACCAGAATATTCCATGACTTCCTCTGGAGTTTTTCCCTCAACCTCTCTGGCAATGTTCTCAATGTCATCTCTTCCCCACTTTTCGTTGGCTTTGATGAACTGGTTGAAGTCGCGTTTGTTCCAAATAGTAAATCCCTGCAATGAAGGCATGGTTAATCAGAATATACACGATCATGATCCAGACAGAAAAATTTTTGCTTTGAATTGCTGCATATTTGTCAAAAATTGATTATGTTGATCAAGCGTAATCAGTGCCTGTTGCAGAAGGTTCTCCTTCTCCTCCAGCTCTTCCTCTGTCAGGGCCTCAGCCTCATCAATCTTAGCCTGCTCCTCTTTCTGGACCTGGGCTGAGTTTGGCATGTCTGGATTACGGGGAACCTGAAGAGAGACACAGCCACAGTCTGATTTAGACACATCTCTTCACATCACTCTTCCAAATCAATTTGGAGAATCTCACTCTCATCTGAAGAACATATTTGTACCTTATAGCCTATGGTTTTTCTGTAGAACAGAATTTCCTTTTCTAGAAGCTCAAAAAGACGTGGAGGGAAGAACTGGAAGTCCTGGACATTTGGCTGCTTGGGGGGACGAGGAGCCTGGAAAGTGGAATCAAACAGATGTAATGTCATGACAGGATAACGTATCATCCATCATAAGACCACAGTAATTATACATTTTGTTACATTAACACCTTATATCTTAAGACAGTGTTTGTAGATTGATCCAGCCATACCTTGGGTGCTTTGGGCTCACTGACTCGCAGAGCTTCTCTGAAGTATGCATCCACAGCATAATTGGCTTTCCTTTCTCTCTTGGGTGGCTCAATCCAGTTGGTAATGACCTGAATGAAGGGGGAGGAGGGGAACAAGGCAAAGGCTCAAACGTTCATGTTCTGGGATGAGGTGATTAAACACTGAATACCAATGATGTGTAGCCCGTTTTTACCTTTTTCTTCTCTCTGTAGTCTTCTCCTTCGAATGTGTACACGCTGCTGTTCTCCGTATCCATGGTGAAGTTTCTCAGAGAGCTCTCACCCAGGTTAGACAGCTTCTCCTTCATCTCCATAGTCTAGAACATGATAAGGTCAGTGTTTTCATTTTTATAGCAAAATGTAAAATTCACCCCCCTCCCCCCCAAAAAAGACATTTATCAGAACTAGTCTATCTGAAATATCACCATCCATAATTTTTCATAATGCATCCCGACTCACCTTCCTTTCACCCTTCTCTAGGATTACATCAATGTCATCATCTGTGATCTCACTCTCTTTGGAGGCAAACACATGCGTGGCACCGTGGCGGATGATGGAAAGCATCTCATCTTTGCCCAGCTTGTTTGCACTTGGATCCACAAGTCTTCCTGTTAAAATAAAATCAGAAGACAACTCAGTGGCTTGCCCTCGTCTCTAATCTTCTAATTTGTTGTTAAAATACTGATTTCTAATTGCTCTGAGAAACATTCAGTACAAGTATCTCAATTACAGCTGCTAATATCTGACTATAAATTTGATTTTTTTAAATTTAAACTTGGTTTTTGGCTTGAGCAGGTAGATTAGGTACCTTGCTGGATGACAATAGAGTCCAGGCGCAGTTTCATCTCGGCCCTCTCCACAATCCTCTCCTCCACTGTGTTTTCAGTGATGAAGCGAAACACGCGTACTTGCTTCTGCTGACCAATCCTGTGAGCTCGGTCCTGAAATGAAGAAAAAGAAAAGAAATAGGGATTAGTCGAGTCCCCTGACTCTAAGATAACCAGTGTTATAAATGAACAGTATACCAGCACCTTACAGCAGAATAAGATATAGGAGAGTTCAGCAATTCAGAGTACTAACCATGGCCTGAAGGTCGACTTGAGGGTTCCAGTCTGAGTCGTAGAGGATGACTACATCAGCTGTAGCCAGATTGATACCCAACCCACCAGCTCTGGTGCTCAACATGAAGATGAATTTACTGCTGTTGGGCTCATTGTATGCATTGATAGAGATCTGAAACATACATGGAAATTAAGTGTCTTTTTTGACTCTGATCCACAAGTATTCTAATGACAACATCTGATAATCAGTTCATCTCAATCTACAGACTACTCTCTTAGTCTGCTTATTGAAGTTGAGATATAAGCGTCGCACCTGTCGCTCCTCATGTGGCGTCTGACCATCCAGACGACAATAGCCGTAGTTTCTCCACATACAGTAGTCCTCCAAGATGTCCAGCACCCTGGTCATCTGACTGAAGATGAGCACACGGGAGCCTAAAAAGAAAGGGAAGAACATACTGGTTGTCAACTAAATGTATGGATAACTTTAATTACCTGTAGATACATTTGACGTCTCAATCAATGCCAAGAATATATACTGTAATGCCTTTTTATCCAACAATGGAAACAACTTCAGTCTTTTCACAAAGTTATTTATGTGTCTGTTAAAATCTATAAGTTTGCAAGTGATATTGGCATGTTTCCCTCCATTCTCTCTGATGTTTGGTTGCCGTTGGGTCAATGATGAACACAGGTAGTTCACTACTATGTAGTGTCTTTATATTGAAATGTAAACATTCTGTAAATGAATTGCTGTATATAAAGATACTCACAAAGACTCCTCATCTACATACCCTGTTCCTTCATCTTGGGTAGAAGCTTATCCAGCACCACCATCTTGCCACTGTTCACCACCAGGTGGAGGTCTGTGGTGTAGGGTGGACCTGGTTCAGCTCCGTCAAACAGGTATGGATGGTTGCAGCATTTCCTCAGCTGCATGAGAACGTTCAGCAGCCGCATCTTGTCCATCTTACCCGCCGAGTTCAGAATGTCAATGTCCTTCATCAGAATCTTTGTGTACCTGATGGGATATGACATGAGTTCATATTACACACTACTGCACAAGCAAGTTAATATGTGCTTTACTGGCTTTGTAGAACAAACTAGCTTGAGTTAAGCTTAACTGAGGAAGCTTACCATTCTCGTTGCATTTTACTGAGGCCCACATACATCTTGATCTCTTTTTTCGGGAGCAGTGTCTTCTCCACATCAGCTTTTATACGACGAAGCAAGAAAGGACGCAGCACCTACATATACATGCACACACACACGCACAATTAAATAAAGAGACAGGTCAAATGAGTGCTTCACCTAAAGTAAGAGTAACATTGTGTCAGATAAATACAGATTACTTTGAATATTCATCAGGAAAATTCAAAACATACAGTGTGAAGACGCTCCACCAACTTCTGATCACCCAAGCAGTTGTTTGTGTCAAACCAGGAATCAAAGTCCTTGGAAGGGAGGAAGAAGAAAATTAAATTAGTACCAGAAAACAGTACAATTTCTGTCTGAATAAGAGACTTGAGTCCAATTTGAGAGTGGGTTTATCCTCTACTGAAATATTAATCCTATATATTTCTAGGCAACTCTTACCTCTGATGAGTTGAAGACGTCAGGCAGCAGGAAGTTCAGCAGGGCCCACAGCTCATGGAGGTTGTTTTGCAGGGGTGTTCCAGTCAGCAGCAAACGATTGGTGGTCTTAAATTCTCGTACAATTTCTGACAGCTAGGAGAAATCAATTTATTGAGCTATCTTGTGAACATTATGTGTGAAATATGATGTGGATCTGGTGAAAAGTGTTTAAATGCCTATTTCAATAACATTCTGACCTTTGATTTCTCATTTTTGATCCTGTGGGCTTCATCAATGACCAGGTATCTCCAGTTGAACTTCTTGAACACTGCCTTTTCAATGATGAGCATCTCATAGGATGTGACGCACACATCCCATTCTCCCGGCAGCAGAACATCTCTGATCAGGGCAGTCTGAAATTGGAGGAAATATGTTTTGGAATGACAAATAAGTGGGATCTTGTGTTTTCAACCAGCTATTCATAACTATATATTGCAATTTGAAGTAGATCACACAGCAAATGTGCATGTTAACAAAAAACAATTATTGTAGTTTTTGGCAAATTTTTCATAATTGATTCCTCACTCCTCCCTTTCCTTTCACCCCTTGAGATATACAGTACAATCAATTTTAACACATAGCTAACACATGGGATAGGATACTAGATATTTTTAAATGTAAGTTTATACTGCTGAAAATCAGTCTGTTGTATCTCAGAAAAAAAAACAAAAAAACATCAGTTTTCTTTTAAAATGTTCTTCTGTCATTTTGATTTGGGCTCATATCAATAAGCCTGAATCAGAGGCCAATTTCACATGAACAGTTAGGTCCAGTCCAAAGTGCACTACTGCAATCATCAGCAGGATTTATCATCTACAGACTGCATTGCTGTGATTGAAAATACCGATTCTGCACAAAAACCTGCTTTGCATTTTGAAAAGTATTGCTACTATGCAAAGATTCTGGCTGGTTGTATGGACAAAATGTATTCCCATTATAAGGCAATGTGATGTATTTAAACAATAAAAATCATTACAGTGCAGCATATCAAAACATGGTGAATATTTCCAGTTACACTTCCCTTTTCAGTGAGTCATAAAATTCTGATAAAGCCTACCCTCTCATCTCTGCCCCCAATCAGGCAGACTGCACGGAGCGAGGGCACCCATCGCTTGAACTCATTCATCCAGTTGTAGAGGGTGGACTTTGGCACCAGCACCATGTGGGGTCCAGGGATGTTTCTGTAGTGCTTCATATAACCCAGCAAGGCAATAGTTTGGAGTGTCTTTCCCAAACCCTGACAGAAAGTGTGAGGAGAGTGTGTGTAAGACATAGTGGTATATGAAAACCACAACAATGTTACACAATAAAAATACCTGGAATCCAACTCCAGGCTTGCAAATATGAGAAACTACTGACCATTTCATCAGCAAGGATGCCGTTGATTCCATTTTCATACAAAGAGATGAGCCAGTTCAGACCACGGACCTGATAGTCCCTCATTTTTCCTGTTTTGACATCTAGATAAGAGAAAAGAAAACATAAGCATCACTTCTGTTAATCCTATATATTTGCCATTTGCCTGCGCTCAATGTGCCTTCCTCTCACGCCTAAATAAAAACAGGTCATTGCTTACAGGACGGAGATTCGTCAAAGCGAGTGCAGACGTTAGTGGTCTTGGTGCTCTCATTCAGAAGCTCTTCATCCTCCTCTTGCTCTGTGCGGCGATGGCGATTGCTGTCAATCATAGAGGCAGGCATAATGTGTCAGAGTCCAAAAAGTGAGTCAACATCCAAAATTTAAATAAGTAGTAGTTGAGACATGGACTTATAAGACGTTCAAAATACAGTAGCAATGGTGAAACAACATTTGCCAGAAAAGAATATAACTTCTCACAAATAACATCACGCTACAACAAACAACTTGTGTACTCACTCTCCAGCAGACAGCAGGTTCTGCTTCTCATCTTTCTTGATGCGAGGACGTCCTGGTTTCATCTTCAGGGGGGAGGTAGGGGTCTTCTGTGCAGCTGGTTGGATGAAATGAGCAAATAACTCTGTTTGCTTCAACAGGTACTCAAATCTGTTGGTCCGGTCTGTTTGCTAAACACACAGAGGAAAAAAAAGAAAAAGAAGACTTGTTTAGTAGTTTATCCAAGAACAGAGTGATCTGTCATATAATATAAGCTATAGAATAAGTGTCCTTACCACTTTCTCCTCATAACCTGGAGTAGAATCTTTAGTTTTGGTTGAAGAGGAGGAGGATGCATCTTGGCCATCAGGCCCGGCATCTGAAGAAGACTCTTTTCCAGCATCTGAGGAGTCAGACTTCTCCTGAAAGAAGGTTGAAAAGGGGTCTCTTTTTGAGCCCTCTTCAACATTTCCCAACAACTGCAGACAGAAAGAGTCAAGACAAAGTGTTATTGAAGGCCAGCTCTCATGTGGGATGTTCTCTTGACTCCACAGAGGAAATGGGAGTGAGATGGATGATGGCAAAACTCCTGGACATTATGGACAACACCTTCCACCTCCTACATGAAATCCTGAATGGGTCGCTCATTCACCTTGCAGTTGGTGAAGCAGTGCTGCTGCGTATCTTTTGTCCATGCTGATATCACCACTGTTTTTAAAAACAACTGCTGTACTTAAAGTCCATCGCACCAATCAGCTGTTTACCTTCTCCACTAGTCTTTACAAACTTTATTTTAGCTGCTGCAAGTGCAATGACCTAATTTCAGGCTCACATAGATATTTAGTCATACGACACATACACACCGCACTTTACATACATATGATCATGTTTTATACTCTTATCTATGACTATATCTTTTACTATTCTACTACTGCATTGTCAAGGAGCTGAAACCAAAGACTTTTACTCTCTTATACTTGTGTACTGAGCTGTAACAATAACAAACTTGAACTAACAATGCCATCAGTGGGTCCAATACACTTTTCCCACCAATCAGTTTCATTCCCTCAAGCGCAATTAATTTCATTAATTGTATTCCTTATTCGTCATTATTTTTTCGTCTTTTGTTTGTTTGTTTCACTTTGTGTATAGTAGATGCTCAATTGCTCTGTGCGGCGATGGCGAATGTCAAACAGATGCAGGCATGTGTCAAAATCAAAATGTGCATCAGTATCCTAAAATAAAATAAACCTTCAGTAGTAGCAGGACTAGTAGTAGTAATAGTTGTGACTGAATACTGTGGACATCCAACTGTATTCCTTATTCATCACTATTTTTGTCTTTTGTTTGCTTGTTTCACTTTGTGTATAGTAGATGCTCGTAGCATAGTCTTTTAAGGTTACTTCTTTATACAATGCATCTGTTCTTGTACTTCTGTTGTTGTGAGACATTTAAGTTTCCCTGCGTGCGATCAGTAAAGTTTGTCTTATTTGATCGTTTAACTACTGAGCTTCACATCTGGAAAAACCCATATTTTCTCTCTCTTTTTTAAGAATTGTAGTCAAAATTTTAACACAAAGTGCAGCGAAAGCCAAGTTGCAGGCAGGCAGCGCTGCAGTAGCATCCCTCCTCGTTTACGACAGCTATTGCTGCACTGTCCCTCTGAAAACAAAGACGCGGAAAGGATGGCTAAGCGCGCCGCGCTGCTGTCTTTTGTTTTGGTTTTTTTTCCCCAAAAGCCGGTGTTGTGTCGAGGTCTGTTCCCTAGGCGACATGGGTTTTCCCCTAATCTTAACCTGCACCCAACCTTATCCCAACCAGTCATCTTCTGAGGCGCTTAACCTGACCCCAAGTTTACCTTTACCCCGACCAGTTATTTCTGCTAACATCCCAACCGCGGAGATGGTGCTACGGGAAACGCAAAGAGGCGAACATTATTCGAGGGGGGGGACTTCGACACAACCCGCTCAGTGGATCTGACCCAGGAGTAAACAAACCACGCTGGGACTTCTTATGTGGTGATCAATGGGGAGCTAGCGGGGCTAAGCTAAGAAGTAGGGGGCGCTTATGAAACAGGCCAGCCTGGTTGCTGCTCTGTGCTGTAACGCCTCTGGATGGGATAGAGCTACTGTTGTCATGAGCTAACAGACCTTTTCCACAGCAGCCATTTTGACATGAAATAAGTTAGTAGGTAAACACAGGTGTTAGTTATTAGATTTATTAAGGCTCTGTACCTAAATAGAGCAGAATCTTCATTAATTTCATTATAACACTTGTGTTTACCTACTATTTAATGTCAAAATGGCTGCTATGAAAAAGGTCTATGATAGCGCCGCGGCTAGCTAACTGCGTTAATGTTGACAAAGTGAAAGTTTTACACAAGTTAACCGAATTTGAGAACCCCATAGCTAGGAGACGGACGTTTTCAGAGTATTTATACGTGTGTGGTAGCCCTGGGGGAGATGTAGGCGGCACTGAGAGGAGACAATGCCCGTTTTAGACCATCTTACCTCCGCTCCTCCAGCTTCTTCAAGTTCCGTCGGCTCTTCCCGCTGTTCCACGCAGTTTGCGCTTTCGGACATTGTTTTTTAAAATCAAATTTGAATCTTCGATTCAGATGTACCGTCCGTTAGTAGGTAGCCCCGTGTGATCCCGTGTTAAGAGCCGTTGAAGATTTTCCGAACTTTTTCCCGGTAAATGAGAACTATCCTGTTGTGTACAATGAAAGAGACACCGGTTTGTTCACAGGGAGCACGCTCGCGCTAGCATGATTTTTTTTCGGGCAACCGAGCGCGCTAACCGGTGTGTGTGTGCGCGCTCTATCGCGAGAGTTGATGATACTGCCTTTAGAGACTGTCGGAAATATTATTCTTCAAATGAATGTAGCGCATTTGAACGACGCAAAAAGTTGAGATGTAATGTAATTTAAAATGGAGTATTTATGAAGAGGGAAATATGGGTTCGATTTTGTCAGCTAAGCATTTTGTTTTGAAGGTTATACACACACACACCATGAAACTGATTTACGTCACTGATGTCTGGTTTAGATTTAAAAGTTACCTAAAATCTAACAATATCTTCTTGGGGCTTCGACGTATCATTTATCATATTTCAAAATCTTTAAATGCATTTTTGTATAATATTAAAATATATTCCTCCAAAGTAATTTGTTATAGTATTAGGATCCATTCCAACAGAATATGACACCCTATTTGCAAGAAAACATTTCACCAGTTCAATGATTTGAGCTCCTTGATGTGCAACATCATTGTTTTCTCT
The DNA here is from genome assembly GCF_914725855.1 of Thunnus albacares. Lineage (NCBI taxonomy): Eukaryota > Metazoa > Chordata > Actinopteri > Scombriformes > Scombridae > Thunnus > Thunnus albacares. The sequence continues at coordinate 24,431,765 of NC_058108.1, read as the reverse complement.
TATCTTTTTCATTCTGGATTTTAAAAAAATGTTCCCTTAGAAATTATAATAATATTTAAAACACTGCTTTGACTATTTCAAGATGTACATTTGTAAAAACGTATTTTTTGGCATTCATTAATAGGCTGATAATAATTACATGTACATATCCAGAGTTGTAAAAAGGTTAAGATTTAATTTGTCTTAACAGTAGAGAGATGTGTGGCTTTCATAACAGCCAAGATAACTTTCCCTTCACAGTTTGTTTGGATTTTTCTTCAACAAATTAATTATGATCATATCCACTTATGTTTCCTACAACTCCCTTTTTTATTACATTATATAGAAAATTTGAAGTGAAGACTCATGTACATCTTATTCTATTTTTTATATTTATATATGTATTATTTGAACATTGAAGTCACATAATAATATTATCATGATTCTCTCATTTTACATTTATTATATTTAACTGATTATACTTAATTTATTTATCATGCACACATACAATATATATATAGGCCTAATATATGTCTACTATATAATCTACCATGTTACTTTGACCTGAACTTCAGGAAACTGCCCTTTTTGTTTTGCACATACTAATTCTTTAATTTCTTTTTTTCTTTTATCTCTTTGACCTTGTTGTTTTTTACGTCATTGTTGGCTGTTGTAACATTTTAATTTTCCTTTGGGATTAATAAAGTACCCATCTATCTATCTATCTATCTATCTATCTATCTATCTATCTATCTATCTATCTATCTATCTATCTATCTATCTATCTATATATTACGCTGGTCTGTTTCTCGTGCTGTTGTAATGCTAAATTTCCCTCTCTGGAATCAATAAAATGTGAGCTTATCTTATCTGTAATTTGATGTTATTTCATTGTTTGTATAAGGTTTGTATCTCAATAATAAGACATTGAAACAGAAAGAGAAAAAAGTGAACAGTGTTTAAGAAGAACAGGTCTGATGCGCCCAAAACAAAAGACAACTCGACCTGAGAAGTGCAGATGGACGAGGAGTACCTGAAAGCAGCACAAGAGATGTTCAAAAGTGCGAAGATATATTAATAATATCTTGATAATAATTTGATAACAATAAAAATAAATATTTTCAATTAACACACCTAAAGAAATCGCCCACAGAGTCCCACCGATATTACAACAATAATTCAACAATAACAGAGCAGGCAGCGTTAAGGCTAAAATCGCTTCACAGGGGTCCTACCGACGTCTTTGCCCATAGGAATGACGTCGCTGGGAGGTTAATCAGCTGATTCTGAGCGATCAAATGAACCAAAATAACACGATTTTATCCGCCAACAGACGTTTAACATCGACCGACAGTTGAGAATATTCTGGTCGGACAGTGTTGACATGCTTGATTTGGGTAAGCACAGATTCTTACGTGTCTAGCCTCTATCTTGTCAGTAAATGGCGTATTTATGCTAAGTCAGGGGCACCTAACCTCTAGCTAACGTCAAGCCTGTTTGGCTGCTTTGTTCATTTTGTTGTTGTTGTTGTTGTTGAAGGGATGTTAATTAATAATAACAACTGTCGCTACGGAGCAGGAGAAATTTCTCCAGCGGTTTGTTGTTTGTAGCATTCAAGTCATGTTTTAACTGCCGGACGTTGATAACGGTTAAAGTTAACGTTACAGCTAGCGTTGTCATGCTAGCAACCCCCCCTCCCCCTCCCCACCGGCTGTGTTCATGAAGAGAGCAGTTATTATCATTATTATTATTATTATTGTTATTATTATTATTATCATCATTATTATCATTATATAGGTATTATTAGCGCAAAAGAGTGAATTAGTATTAAAAAGGTAATTATAATGCTGCCTTTTGCGTAGGTATGCTGTTGTTAAGCAAGATAGCAAATTTAGCTATGTAATTATCAGTTAGCAGGATTTACTTTCTTTTTTTTTTTTTTTTTAAATAGGGTTAAAAACAACAACATGCCTTTTTATAAAAGACTTCAACTCGACCAGAAACTTAAATATCAATAAACATGAATACCACCATCATTACTAGTTTCCCACTTACTCTTTAAATCAGTTACACTTGATTATACTTGATCATAGAAACAGAATACAGACAAACCGTCTATAGATTTATTTATTTAATGTTTATTTGTATAGGGACAAGTATATAGCATGAACTTATGCCACATACCACAGCATGTATAGCCTAAGATATGGTTTGCAATGCTTGTCCCTAGATGGACTTTGACAATACATAAAACTCAACAGTAACATACATTTGAAACTTCACAATACATATACATACATTTAAGCACAAAACAGGTCTTCCTGTGTGTAAACACTATTACTGGGCAGCAAATGCCATAGCATTGACATATTGGCAGCAGACGTCACCAGACAGCTTAACTCTGATCCTTTGTGGCTAAAATTTGTGTTTATGTCATTAAAGAAAACATATTCCTCATTATCCACAATTATTTACAGACAAGTATCTGCAAATAACTCACTCACTGACAACTTTGCTGTTAAAAACTTTGCCAGGATCTTAAAATAAAAATTAACACATATAAATAAACAATGAACATCTCAATATATGTACCAATATGCCATAACCACGAACTTGCTCCCACATTTGATTTGTGGAGAAGAAAATGGTTACAATGTGCAAAGGACTTTTATATCGATAACAATTTAGCTTCTTTTAGTCAGTTATGCTCAAAGTATGATTTACTGCTCATTTCTTTCAATATATGCAAATTAAACACTTTTAAAAGATAATGGTTAGCATTTTTAGTCTTTGGGGGAAAAGCGAGAACTGGGAAATATGAATGAATGTTGTGCCCATGAAGGTACGAAAGTCTTCATTAACCCAAGTTCACACATGTTCTGTAAACAGCAGGCATAAGTTAATATACACAAAATTTATTCCTCAGTGTTTCAATTTTGTGATAGATGCTAAACCTAAAAAAGAACCCTGTTACACATATTTTGGGATTGTCTAATGTTAGATTTATTTTGGTCTAATATTTTTTTTAACCTGTTTTCATGTGTATATAAAGGAACTGTCCTTTTGTAAATGGAGTTTTTTTTCTCTTTCTTGTTAGTTTATACTTATTTTTTGTAAGAGTACTTTGCTTGTTTGCAATTTTATTTTTTGTATCAAATGTGTCCCTGTGTTTCAGTGTCTGTTGACTTGTCTATGTATTAAAAACTCAAGAATAAGAACAATCTGAATAAAAGTCTATACAGTCTGCATTCCAGTTACAAAAATTTAGCTGAGTCCATGGTCTGCATTTGAGTGCTGACAGTGTTCACTCAACAAATGCTGACAATGTGCGATGGTTGGGGTGGAAAGGGCTCTATACACTAATCAAGGATTGGACCAAACTCTTTGACATGTCCAGTTTAATTTAAACCAAAAAGCCAAAATGTAATATAGCAAATGTGGCACACAAATTGATGCAAGCATTACATTATTGCAAGTCTTGATGAATTATTTCCTCAATTGCCTTTTGTAGACCGTCATCATGGACAAGATTTTGGAGGGCCTCATCAGCTCCGATCACGCTGTTCCAGTGAAGAGGGCCATTGTGAAGAAGGTAGTGGAAGCAGCAGAGAAAGAGGTGACAGAGGAACAGTGTCAGGCGCTGTTCACTCTCACTACCCGGCTCATCTTGCTTGGTGAAGATGCCTTTCAGAAGCAGGTTGGCTTCCAGGTTCTGGAGGCCTATGCACGTTACCACCGCCCGGAGTTTGAGCGTTTCTTCAGCAAAGACTTTGTCCTCAGTCTGCTCCAGCAGGGCTATGGCAAGCTGGACCGCAAAGACCCAGCCACGATAGACTACATTCACTGCTGCCTGCGGCTGCTCATCAGCTGCCCCTCAGTGCTTGAGATCTTCAGCGTGATCCAGGTGGAGGTTTTAAGGATGGTGTGTGAACGTCCTGACCCTGCCCTCTGTGCCCGCCTGAGCACCATGCTGTCAGACTTTGTGCAGTGCATCCCGAGGGATAAGTCGGCGGTTTTGTTCTGCCAGCAGCTGGTGAGGACCATCAGTTACTTCCACTGCTTTGCCAGCCAAGAGCAGGAACTGAGAGAGTATGTAGATCAGGTGACTAAAGTTAGCACGCTGCTGCAGAACATCTGGAAGGCTGATCCAGCTACACTGCTGCCCTCACTGCAGGAAGTCTTTGCCATTATCTCTTCCACAGGTGAGACTATTTCCTTTGCAACATGGCTTTAACGCATGTGATCGCAGTTTATAGGAGTAAAGTGTTTTGTTTCTCTGTGAGAGTATTGCTGCTTGAGCAAAAACTGCCTCTATTTTTCTGTAAGCTAAGCTAAGTTTAGGGACAACTTAATTAGTTGTAGATGTCCTGAACAAGCATTAAAATCCGAAAAATGTATTACAAACATATTTGGATTTTATTAACAAATTTATAGATGCTTTTCTACCAGTAATGGCAAAGAATTTGCATTTGGCAAATTCCCCTCCCTCTATGAATCTTGGCATTAATGCCAGGGTTGGTAGTGCATGGTTGAGCAACTGGGAACAGTTAACTTGTTTCATTTTGGTTTTTCAGGGTTCTGCCAATAGCAGACTTTGATCCCTTGGCTTAGTTCTCTCATTTCTTTGGGTTGGATATTCATCCAACAATATTCAATATTATTGACACACTGATTCTTTTCATTTTTTCATTGCACACACTTGTCTTTGCTTGGAGCAATTAGCTTTAAATCCACTGATTCAAGGAATGCATTTTCTTCAAGAGCAGATATATGAATAGCACTTCAATTCAAGCTTAAGTAAAAAACTGCAGCTCTTTTGTTAGTGATGAATGTTAGAGAATTCCCAAACCTAATGTATGCAGCATTTCCAGTGACTGAACTGTGTGGGATCACAAAACAAACAGCAGGCAGCACTTTCAATTAAATAGCGTCAGTCAGAGATAACATTTCAGTTACAATTCTCAGGTGAACCACGCTTCTAGTGCTGCTGTTTAAAACTGCATTTGAACGTCATTATTTTTTTACTTGCTATGGGTTAAGAGATGCAAACAATACATTTAGAAGATCCATACTCTGTTCCACAGATACTACACAAACACTATAAGGCACAATATAACATTTTTTGGGAAACCATCATAGAAAAGTTTTGATGCAGGATATATTTTCTTAACACAGAAGTATTCAGCTGTCAAACATACACAATTGCTTAATTACATTTAAAGTTGGCTTACATTAGGCTGTGTGTGCTCTTTGCAGCTTTAGGAAAACATTAATATTGAATCAGACTCCGTATCAGCAGACATGCAATATTAAAGAACTTGGATCCATAATTGGGGAAAAGAAACTCGATTAGGGTGGACAGAACAACAAAAACAACTTAGAATATCATGTAATTAAAACAACTGCCTTGCAATAAATGCACCTTTTGTGAAGCTTACAATCTTTACGGCCATTTCTGAGTTGTTGTGATGGTGTTGTTGTACTGGACTGCATTATATCATAAGGTGTCTTTTTGTCCTCAGTGAAATTTTCACAATTGTAAGATTTGACTAGGAATGCACATTTTTCACTGGAATAAAAGAAAAGGTACAGTCGTGTAATTATGTTCATTTTTTATTCTGATATATTTTTGTGCAGATCCCTCCTTTGACCCATCCATCACCTTGGCCAGCCTGGTCCAGCACATCCCAGTCCAGATGATCACAGTGCTTATCAAGAGTCTCACCACAGACCAGAACGTCAAAGACGCAAGCATGACTAAAGCACTGTGCAGGTTACCTCACACATCTTGTTACCTGAGATTATCTGTATTCTCTATTTTTCACATTATTTACCCTCAGCATTTTCTTCTGTCTTTTAGGATGATCGACTGGCTTTCCTGGCCTCTGGCCCAACACGTTGATACCTGGGTCATCGCTCTATTGAAAGGACTGGCTGCAGTTCAGAAGTTCACTATCCTCATTGACGTCACTCTGCTCAAAATTGAACTGGTTTGTAGTGAGAACACCTCATTTTTGTTTGTTACTGACTGATGCATCTTTTAAATCTACACAGATGTTAAACTACCGTAATATCTAAGATGAAATTCAATGAAAGATAATTTAACTTGGGCTGTTAAAAAAAACTTCAACAACAACTATTATTGAAGCAATTTCTCAGTTGATATAAATGTATTCATTATTGCACTATTGTGTCAACCTTGTCAAGTCATCTTTTGTATTATGTTCTGTTTTGTTTCACCTGTTATGTCTTGCTTAACTACTAAAACAAAGTGAATAAATGTATTTCTGACATAAAGACATTTTTTCACCTCTATCCATAGGTATTTAGCCGTCTGTGGTACCCCCTTGTGCGGCAGGGGGCGCTAGCTGTCCTCTCCCATATGCTGCTGAGTTTCCAGCACTCTCCGGAGGCCTTCCATTTGGTAAGGGACCTCCTGCCTTCTCACAGCCCATTTCCCTCTCATATGGCCACTTTATTGGTTTTCTCATTTTCTTCTCTTCTGGCTTAAATTACGTCAAAGCTGCATAGACTTCTTTTCCCAGAACCCCAGACCTCGGCACCGCTCTCTCTCGCTAATGGTGTGTGAAGCACTTAAATGCCGAGCAATGGCCCTTGAGTAGGCCAATTTTTATTAGTATCAAAAAACATGAATAGTCTCAAAAATACTTAGCAAATGAGACTGAACCCTCTGTGGGGTTCCTTATGTGCAACTACCCCCTGGCTGTAGATTTGTATGATTTATCTTAGCATTACCTTAGGCACCATAGTGTCCTTAACATTTTCTCTTCTCTTCATCCCTCACTGCCCCAGGTTGTTCCACATGTGGTGCATCTAGTCCAGTCCTTGAGGACAGATGGCCTCTCCACCAGTAAAGCTTTCTTGCTGCAATTCACTGAGCTAATACACTGCATGATGTACCAGTACTCCGGCTTCCCTGACCTCTATGACCACATACTAGAGGCCATCAAGGTAAAGGAGTGCGGGACGCCTCATACTATAAATGTCATATATGTTGGTATTAAGAAAATGTTGATCACCAGGTGCATCAGAAGGTCATTTTTAACATTGAATAAATAACCAAGACCTACCTTCTTGTCAAAATTTGTTCTGTATCTAATAGTTTCATTTTTGTCGCATCAGGATCTCCCAAAACCTGGAGAAGAGAAGATCAAGTTGGTGCTGAATCAAAGTGCCTGGACATCCCAGTCCAACACATTTGCCACCGGTCCACTGAGGCAAGCTGGGAAATCCGAAACAGGCAAGACTGGCCTGGTTAACCTGGGGAATACCTGTTATATGAACAGCATCCTACAGACCCTCTTCATGGCCACAGAGTGAGTTGGACACACTGACACACTCAATGAGCAAAGCCACAAATGCTTGTTGCACTGATAGTTTGCACTGTGAATACATAAAGCATAAATATGGACAATCTAAATTTTTTAAATTTCTTTTTTCCTCAGTTTCAGGCGGCATGTTTTATCATTACGTCTGAATGGCTCCAACACACTAATGAAAAAGCTCCAGCTGCTCTTTGCATTCCTTGCACACACTCAGGTTGGTATTGTCCTGTGTAATAGAAATGGCAGAATATTATCACTGGTGGACAACAACAGTAGATGACATAATAACGCTGTATCTATATGTGTGTGGTGCATATGTATTTCCTACAGAGGGCAGCATACGCCCCCAGAAACTTCTTGGAAGCATCTCGACCTCCCTGGTTCAATGTGGGCTCTCAGCAGGACTGTTCTGAGTACCTCCGATTTCTTCTAGACAGGTACAGTAGCATTTTAAGCAGATTAGATGAATCAAATTAGCTTTGAACCTACTCCGGTGCAGTGCATCTTTAATGTTTAAAAACTGCACACTGTCCCAATCAATAAATCAAATCAAATAAATCGTAATAGGATTGCGTCAATTTAGTGTCTATTTAAAAGACAAATATGCTTTACCTATATTGTTCCCTCGTGCCAAATGAATGAAATCAGGCTAAATGATACAACCTCAGTGTGTAATTAGTGCATCACTGAATGCAAAATGGTACAATGTTAATAAAAATGACTTTGATACTAAGATCGCAATGAACTTAAGGGATTGCATATAAAGCATTGTGAGTGTTGAGTGTGCGGACTCCTTTCTCTAGATCTAAATGATGTGTATAAGGGCTTGCTATCAGCAAAGAATAGATGTGGTACAATATCACAGCATTGGCACAAATGATAATGGATGCACAGTTGTATTTTCTCCCCAAATGTTGAGCGTCCCTGTCTCCTGATCTCAAGGTTACACGAAGAGGAGAAAACACTTCAGGTCCTGGAATCAGCTAAGCCAAAGGTTGCCTCCAATGTTGACTCAAGTAGCAAAGACCCAACAGGTCAGACTTCTCCAGAAGAGGGTGAAGAGTCCCCTTTGACTCCAGCAGAAACCAAACCTGATGATGACAGAAGGACTCTGACAGAGAAGATGTTTGGCGGGAAGCTAATCACAGGTATTCGCTGTATGCAGTGCAACAGCATCTCTGAGAAAGAGGAGCCTTTTACAGACCTCTCTTTGGCCTTTTGTCCCTCTGCCACTTCTCAGGATGGCCTTCAATCTGAAGGGCCCTCTGAGGAGCCCAAGATTCTTTGTCAGGGATCTGTAAACGGTGGCAGTGAAATACCTGAGGCAAGCTCAGTCAAAGCCCCGACCAGCCATGTCCATTTTGTGCCAGTGACAAATGAGCCTCCTCTCTCTGTGCCTGACCTGGTGAACTATTTCCTGGCTCCGGAGATCCTGGATGAAGAGAATGCCTATTTCTGTGAGAAGTGTAGCTCTCTCCAGCGGGCAGAGAGGACCATGAAAGTGGTTTCAGCTCCTGAATACCTGATCCTTACTCTGCTACGATTCTCTTATGATGCCAAATGCCATGTCCGCAGGAAGATTCTGGACAATGTCACCATCCCGCCTCTCATGAGACTTCCTGTGCATGACCCTTCAATGCCCTCAATATGTTCCTCTTCTACATCCTCCCCTCTGCAAGTGGATTCTCCAGAGAGCAGTGAGAATTTGGCCAAGAAGCTTAAACCATCACAGAAAGATGAGGAGGAAGATGAGAACGAGAGAATCGATGGAGCAGAGCAGATGCACAGAGGAGAAGACATGCTAGTCCAGTCAGTGCCCTATGTCCTCAGCTCAGTGGTGATGCATTCTGGTATATCATCTGAGAGCGGCCACTACTACTCTTACGGTCGTAACATCAACGGAGCAGATGGAACGCAGCATACGGCCAATTGCTTCGCCCTCAAGGAGGATTTGGGGAACGGCCAGGCTGAGAGTAGCCTCGCCACTTGCTCAGCTCTCTCAGTTCCACCTGAACAAGGAGACACACTCTCAAATAGCAGCCAGGAGGCAAGGGATTGGCTGCTGTTCAATGATAGCAGAGTGACATTCACATCCTTTCAATCAGTGCAAAACATTACTAATCGCTTCCCCAAGGACACAGCTTATGTGCTCATGTACAGGAAACAGGAGCTACCGGGTCAGAACATAAATGGGGGACTGATGACAAATGAAATGAGATTGAGTGCTGAGCCTCCCCTGCAGAAAGAACTACTGGATGCAATCATCAAGGACAACAAGCTGTATTTACAGGTAAGCCAGGGGCAAACACAAATATACAGACATACATATTCAAACTATCACTGTCTATAAATTAAACCAATAAATACAGACGACATGTGAAGTGATTAACATTAGGGCACATATTTAATCTGCTACTAATGGGTTCATTGGATATTCAAGATGAAACGCTGGCTCTTTTTTTTCTTTTTTACACACAAAAACATCATTAACACTAACACTATGAAGTGTTAGGTGGTTATGAAAGCTGAGGACTGTATAAGATTCTTTCAGGTGGAAAGTCAGGGAGGAAAAACAGGCTACAGATAACTAAGAGTCTGCACAGCATGGGAGTATTTTTTTCTTTTTTTTTTGACTACCATGCCAAATCTGAACTGTCCTGTTAAAAGACGTGAGGTGTAATTTCACGAGTCATTGAACTGTGATGTGTTGAGTTGACATTCCATCGCACTTGTGCAAGTGACTAAAGTAAATCACCTGTAGAGGGTGCTGTAACAATGTTAAGTGACATCTCTGATGCAGTGTCACTCACATAGAACTATACTATGGATAAACCAGCTCTTTGGCATGATATTGCTTGGATACTGTATATGTTTTGCTCTTGTTTTGCATTAAAAAATGATCTGACTTGGAAACATTTGTCTTTCCCTTCATGCTGTCAATAGGAACAGGAGCTCAATGCTCGGACCCAGGCTCTCCAGGCCCCTTCATCCTCCTGCTCATTCAGGCCCAACGGTTCAGATGACAATAACCCACCAGGGAGCTGCGGCCCATCTGGTGGAGGAGGAGGGGGAGGGGGTTTCAATACCATTAGTAGACTGGTCTTCTGAACAAAACAAAAAAAAAATGCTGCAGGAAACACAGATGAACTGGCGCCAAGGGAGTCCTGGACTGCTTCGTAAAGGAGCCTGAACTGTCATACCATAGATGTGCATATAACCTCATTTAAAAAAATAGCACTGAAATGATCTTAGAACACACAAACACGGAACATCTATGCTGGTTCTGACCCTATATTTGATTTTGTTCCAGTCTTAAAGGTTTGATTGAAACAGTTTTTATACCACTGTTTAAGGAGTCATCATTTAAGCATTTTAATTTATTTAGATACTTTAGGTGGACAAGACTCATTGATGCAAATGTATTCTCTCCCTTATGTGAAAAAATATGGCTAAACATAATTTGCTACGATAAAAGTAACTTCAACAGCTCTCCGAATAAAAAAAAAATGTAGTACTTCCACATTTTTATTGATAAACATGTGACATTGGTTCAGGCTAGGAACTGCACATGTTATCTGACTTGTCTGAGTGTTCATGACATTACCTCACACAAACTACATACACAAACATATGCAAACACATGCATGTGCAGTGCACAGTACAGAAGAGCGCATTCGACTGTAAGATAAACAGACCTTTTTTGATTTGTCATATCTCTGAACACACAGCTCACAATATTTGTTTACTTTTCTGATTTGCATGCAGGTTTTCTTCATGAGCTGTGGTTGATTTTCAAAATATTTGAATCTTTTTGATGTGTACTTTGGTGTTTTATAGGTTTCATATCACATGCAATAAATGTACATATGACTTAAAATATCATTGTGAATAATCATGGAATACAAAACTATACAGTATACGATAAATTGAAAACTATATATGGGAAATTTTCAAGTTTTGGGCATTTTCAATATGAATATTTAAAACGGTTTTCACACTATTAGCTAGTGTGAGCAACAGAGATGTAAATTGAAGAGTACTTGTTTAAACATATTTGACAACAGTTTGACAGCATATTTTAATGTATTCCTCTAATTTGATCATTCAGGGAGACTTAAGTGTTCATGCTGGTTTCATGTGCCTTGTGATATTTAACGCAGATTTTTGAAGCGGAAATTGTCAGGATGTACACGTCAGCTGTACTGTGTTAATATCCATAATAGCTTCACCTTTCCCTGCAGTAAAAGCAAATATGCATTTGTTGTTGTATTGTCTTACTTGACCAGGCAGGTTGTTTAAGGTAAAGTTATTTATACAGTGATGATTTGGCAAACAGGTGGGCAGATGTTGGGAACTAAACTGTAAATGTAATATTAATGACCTGCCACCAAAGTTAAAAAAAAACAAATTAAAAGGAAGATGAAAGGCAATTAATAAATGAGCACTATTGAAAAATGGCAAGATAAAGTGGCAGACGGATTCTGGAAACTTTAAATTAATTTCTGTGGAGACAAGCCAAACACTAAAGTTATGAGTTTGTTGTTTTGCGCAAGCTTACCTCATTGTCTGCCTTACCTTATGTGTCAGATTTCATAATTTTATATTTCCACTGCAGAGAATATATTGACCACTGGGTGCCATCGCTGGTACTACATCTGACTTGATTTATTTTTTGTTTTTGATTGACTAGATCACCTGCTGTGCATAATCTCTATTGTTTTTTTGTTTTTTTTTTTTTTTTGCAGTTTATAGAGATCTTGTCATTGCCAGTCCCAGTTTTCTTCTGGGAGCTTGTGTGACAGGATGGATTTGAAGCTGCAAATAATTCATTTTTTTTAAATTAATGAAATGCTTCAAAATGAAAACAGTTCAGTGTAGATACTGCAAACCTCGAGATTTACTCTCAAAAACGTGGACATTTTTAGTATGTAAGTGATTTTGTTGATTAAAAAATATGGAACTGTACGTTGTTGCATAATTCATCGAGACAAGTACATGTATGCTGTCATGTTTTTGCTTTGTGTGCAAAATATTTTTTGCACAAATGGAAGTGAATGTAGACAAAACAGTGTCTGAAAAGGGAACTGGGAAATCACATGCGATCACTCATTCCCACAGGCATAAGACACATGACAGTTGTAATATTGCAATAGCAAATTATTTGCAAAGGTGCCATTTTTACTAATTTGCAACATTGATAGATTAAAAACACTGCAGTAGCACCGAAAGCTTTCAAAGGGCATTTGAGGGGAAAAAAATCAATGACTCTTAATAATTAATCAACCAAACCATTAGATTTCTTGTCACTTTTGTTGAAATGTTGACAGGGGAATGCTGTAATATTTGACATTTTTAGGTTTTTAATAACAGGATACATTACAAAAAGTATGTTTACGGAATCACTGGGGATACACTGACAGTATATGCTAAGGTCATGTCTGTTCATTTAATGTAATAATTAATGAGTACTGCAATTTAGCTGTCATCGGTTGAACGTGGATACTGTTTTGTCCAAATAAACCAAAAATTTATGCACCTTTAAAGTAAAGCAACATGAGACAACATGGGATGATGGCACTGCTTCTTTAAGACAAATACACACAATCTCCTAAACATACTAATTGCATGAAATCTGATGCATCAATAAAATGGCACAAGGTATTTGATGTTGTAACACTTAGACTGTAGAACTAAATATACAGTGCCATAGAAAGGAATCCATTAACTGGAATTGGTGTATTGTGTCTTCAGCCTTTAATTGCTCTCTATTTCTTCATCAATATGGAGGCTGTTGAAAGAGGTAATGTGCCTGTACAATGGCAAAGTCATTAATCATAGACTAACAGGGAACATCCTTTGGGGGAAGTGTTTACCATTACAATGGCATTCCAATAAGATTCCTCAGATACCAGTCTAAATCCACGGGAAACACGTCTTTGCTGGTTGATTAGACCAGTTACAGATGTTCTGCTGAGTCCGGTATATTGATCGGATATAGTAAACCAGATCAATATTGGCCTTACAATTAATCAGTGTGGTAGTGTTGTTGTATAGTAGCATATAAAATACTGATAAATCACGTTTTTGGTAGCATATTAGAATACAGATCAAACGAAACAATAATCATCTGGTAACTATTTTGGTTACCAGGTGATTATTGATCTCACAAATATATTTTAAGTAAGTAATTTTGTGGTCATGTGAATACTTGAAATAATAAGTATACTATTTTTGACAGTGTGAACTACAATAGGCCATGTGAAACTCTCGATAAATAATTAAAAATGTATAGTATTACCAGAGAAAGTATAAACATAGTAAATAATAGTAAATACATAGTACAAATACATATATGAGGGGTCACTGAGTACACTGTCCTTACATTAACAGTATATGATTTTTATGGCTCGTTTTCTTATGGGAATACACACGCATTATGGATAGTGTAGTTTACACGTGCAATGATTTGTTGGGACCTTTCGGTTTGCACAGAGGTGGGTCATCTCTTTGTCTTTTCTTTAACTGTCTTAGGCCACTTCTTTGTATTCACACAGAGGTGCATACAGCCTTATTTCATCATATTTCACCTACCAAACTGTGTTACAGTCTTTTGTTGTCTTTTGGGACGGAACATGAACGTTTTTTTTGGAACTACATGTCCCATGGTTGAAGCGCTACAGTTTTCCCTGCACGCCGCCGCCTCCCCATTTCGTCCTCCAAATAGTAGTAAAGCACGCAGAATTACAACAATACAACTTCCGGTGGTAACTTTCAAAACAAATGTCCCGATGAAGTGGGGGGTGGGGGGGTAGGGGGAGGTTGGGGGGTGTGAGAAGAATATTGACATGACTTTGAATGAACAATCTGTGACCTTCTAATGAAAAATACACCCGCTCTTTATAAAAAGATCACTTTTACTAAATGGCGTAATTGACCGTAACTCTCCGTGAAAGATTGAGCACATGAGTAGTTAGGGCTGCCAAACTGGGGCGTCTGGTCCATTAAGGATGCCGAGGGGCCGCCCCTCCTGCAATTCCAATTGTGAAATACATATTTTAATGGAAAAATGTTTTTTTATTGTTGTGTTTTGAGTGTGTGTGTGTGTGTGTGTAAACTTAATTTGTTACACTTACATAAATCATACATAATGACAGAGACATGCAATGACTAATGAAAAAGCGTTGCCTACAATCTTTGTTTGTGTGCCAAAAGGCGTACTTTCCTCTGCCTGACGGCGGTATGTGCGATTTGTTCGGCTTTTTCCTTGTAACTGGATCTGGGATGGAAAATTTTACACCCAAGAAATGTTGCCAGATTGGGTGATTTTCTGCCCCAGTTGCTGCCTCCTTATTAGATAACATTTACCCCCTGAAGGCAGACAAAACATACACGGATCGTTGTGGTACTGTGGTGATAATTGTAAAGTGAAAGCAAGTGAGATATTTTTTTAAACTTTTAGAAACTGCTAGCCTAGCCGCTAGCCACCAGCAGCTGGCTCGACATGGTAAACCCTTGCAGTCTTGCAGACCTACATGACAGACCCACTTTACTACAAGACACACACTGCATCTCACTGCTCATGCCTAAACCTAACCAAGTGGGTGTCTCATGTAGTAAAGTGGGTGTGTCATGTAGATACTGTGAGTCTGCAGATAGGCGTATTGGGCTGGCTCTCCGCTACAATGCATGATACACCAAATTTTTATTCCCAGGATGGTGAAGTCATGAACCGCCGTACTCTGCCTCTGATTGGCTAGTACTCAGTGCCTTTGCTGGTTGGGTTGGTTAGGTTCAGGCATGAGGAGTGAGATTGGTTGGGGTCAGGGTAAAAATATCAGGGTAAGCCAATCAGAGGCAGAGTAGGGTTGGTCATGACTTCACCATTTTGGGAAAAACAATAAGGCTGTAGCCCCACCTAGAGGAAAAGTCACACCATGCCACTGCTGCCAAATATTATTAATAATATTATTATATATTATAAATGTAACTTAACTGAAAATGTCACTTTTAGCCGCTAGCACTATATAACGGGCGCAGTGTGTAGAATTTAGTGGCATCTAGCAGAACAGACTTGGCAGAAATGTAATACAATTTTCATGAGTATGTTTAAATTAGTGTATAATCACCTGAAACTAAGAATCATTGTGTTTTTGTTACCTTAGAATGAGCCCAGGGAGCGGGTCCTATTCCGTGGAGGCGGCCATGTTGCACCACCATGTTTCTGCAGTAGCCAAGAATGGACAAACCAAACACTGGCTCTAGAGAGGGCCTTTTGTGTTTTTCGTGTCCACTGTAGGTTCTCCTACTTGCTTGTAAGGGATGGGGGAGGAGTATTCAGTTGGTTGCAATCTGCAACCTTCCCCGCTAGATGCCACTAAATCCTACATACTGGTCCTTTAAGTTACCCGACAGCCGTTGAAACGATGGTCGTGACAGTTGATCTATTTTGAAAGCAGAACGTCCAGATTTCCGGTCGTTGTGTTGTTGTGACCGTTGAGCTTGACACCGCCATGTTCCAGAGGAGGGTGAGTTTAGGGAAAGACGGAGCCACCCTGTCAATCACAATTAAGGAACCATGGGAGTAAACTGGTAGGGAAGCTCGGCGGAACCACTGTGTTTACGGTGAAGATTGTTTTAATTTGCGCACAGACGAAAACTATGCACCGGTACACTGTGGGACATTTACATCTGATCTCGCCAACTGGGAATTGCTCCACTTTGACGGGAATTAGCATGAAGCGTTACATATAACAACAAAAACTTAGCGACTTTCAGTTGCCTGCGCCTGTTTTTTGCCCTCACAGCGTTCCAGTTTGAAGAAAATACACAAGTCGGCGTTGATATTTGTACAAAAGGCGGCGCCGCGGAGGTTTATATTCACTCCAAGCTCAGGATATACCCGTTTATTTGTCTACAACTCGTGGAAAATCTGGTCTGGGCATTTCAGAGAACTGCCTTGTCGGTGAGGCGACTTTCGAAGGAGTGACGGTATTTATCGTTCTCAGAAACACAAAAATACCACGCTTCAACTTTTTTTTAAACTTCACCGTTTGAGCTTTGTGTCAATGTGTTTTTTTTCCCAGGTACAAGGAGACACTCCCAAAAACGAAGCCAAACACCAATCTCCGCTCAAACTCCAGGGAGAGCAAGAAAGGAGCAGATATGAGTGGGGGAGATGTGGTGTGCTCGGGCTGGCTTAGAAAGTCTCCTCCAGAGAAAAAGTTGAGACGTTACGTAAGTGCACTTTATATCATATTTGTTACACTGTTATAAAGTAATCTGTTACACAAAATAATACCGTATTCTCCCTGGACGTTTTTATTTGCACGGTTGGGCGCAGTGACAGACATGTGTAGGCCTCATCTTGTGTGCATTTCAACAAATCAGTTATGCCATTTTTTTTTTCCTGAACCTGAAACGGTGTATGACTTCCCAGAGCTCAGTCTGCCTTTTACAGTAAGAGAACTTAACCATGAATCAGAAGGGTAGGATGGTTGTTGTTTTGCTCAAGGGCCCAGTTGGGCACATGGCTGTTGTTTTGAGACTTTTGATACAGTCTTAATTGCTGCTGTTGTATGCCACCACACAGCAATCAAGCATCACAGCTTTTACCCCTGAGGATTTGATTGTCTTGGGCTAATAACACAATATATTGATTACCTTGGTAGGTAATGCTTGTGCAGTGACAGTTAGAGCTCCCTTTGTCAAGGGTTAAATGATTTACCAAACAACTGTGTAATACCTCAAAGGATGACCCCTTTCCTGCAAATTTCATACTGTCATACAGAGTTGTTAGATGTGCTTAATGAAGTTTGTCACGGCTACTACAACTACTAATGTTTATTGACATTTTCACTATCATGCCTCTCACACACTTCATACAACGTGACATGCTTTCGAAGTGATGCTTCATTACTGAGGACAATCCAGTTCTCTTTCTCAGCCATGTATTTTTCCACCCTGCTAGTGAAATTGTCGCTGTTTTGTGTGCGATTCTTTCAGCTTATTTGTTGAGCACTTGGGGGAGAGAAGAAAAAAAAAGTCACAGTTGACGACAACGCTGGTGTAAAAGCAAATAACTTCAGTAGCATATCTTAGCTGTCAAGTCGACACGCTTTCCTTGTGGATCAGTGGATATCTCTGTTATTGACGTTTGAATTACATGGCTCGCAACTTGAGAGGAGGGATGTTTTTGCAGAAACCACAGGTCAAGTGAGATGTTTTTTTTGAAAGCAATTAAACTAAAATCAAACCACAAAGGCAGGATATTTATTTAAAGGACTTTCTCACATTGACAACAGCAGGGTGTCAGATTTAGTCAAGAGGAATTCAAAATCTCAGTTCACTGCCTAATTGTGAACACCTTCCCACCTTTAAGTAATATCATGATGTTGTTGACTAAATACGTCTGTCGATATTGCAACAATATTGTAGGGATGACTATTGGTGTTTTCACAAAATACTTACACAGAGATTTTTAATAAATAATCATCAGTAATGTGGATATAATGACTAAGTGGGTAAAGGTACACAACAGCTAAAACAGTCTGGTAAGTTCAGAAAATTACATCACTTTACTGTAATGCAGCCTTTAAAACTAGGAAAAGACAACACTTATGTCATATCATGATATTACGATATCCAATATCAAAGACGATATCTAGTCTCATATCATGATATTGACATAATATTGATATATTGCCCAGCCATAGTGTTTATCACTCACAGCTTCATAACACTTACTAGTAATGACACCTCATTTAACATTTATGAGAAGAATTAACTAAATGTTGTATCAAAGGTAACTGTACTGTGAAGTCGCCCAGATGTACAGTATGTCAACAAGTGGGAGTGGTGCTGGTAACTGTGCTGGAGTGTTTCCCACTCCTGCCTCACTTGAGATAATGTCAAAACTAGTGGTAGCGTTAATGACCCAAAATTGCTCTTTCTCAATAGAGTAAACAGCAGGCTGGCAAAGGACTTAATGGTTCTCACTGAGATGTGGCAATAAGCAGCTCCAGTTTTATAACTGTTTTCTGGACACAGGAGCATAGAATATCCAAAAGGCCATCTCACAGTAGGTTATGAGTGCACTGGGAAAGTCCTGTGATACTGGTTTTATGAGGAAGAATTCGAGCGGTTTACAGCTGATCGGCAAATTACATTTTGGTATTTATAATTTATACCATTAACCACGGTCACTTGTTCTTGTAGCTTTTTATCGTTGAGAATTATTGTTTTGCGAATTAATGACCATCCATCACATGCCTGTAAGTTAAACAAAGGAAACATTGGCAACCACTTCCTACTTTTGGTGATTTGATTTAGCAACCCGTACCACCACCACCACCACCACCACCACCACCACTACCCTTCTTCTATTTCTGACCAGATTTACCAGGTTTATCATAACAGGTACTGAAATACATGCAAAGTAAGATTAGGTCTTACCAAATCTGGTACAGACATTACAAAAAGAAAAGAGAAAAGGTTTTTCTGTAGGCTTGCATTTTTCTTTTACTGCTGCTCAGCTGTTGAATAGGGAGAAATCCAGCTTTTCCCACTAACAGTAGCTTTAATTGTCCTGAATACAATGGAGCCACAAGATTTTGTGATCTGCATAAGTCACCCAAATTACTTTCCTCAACTAATAATTATAGCTTTCTCTATCACTATTGTTCTTTATAATTCCATTTAAAACATCTGCTTGATATTACATATATGATGATTATGTATTTTCTTTTACTCCAAATATCGTGTCAAGCAAAAGTAAAATCACATATTGAAATTATAAAATATACAACAATAATATTGAAAAACAGAAAAGTAGGTGGTTAGGGCAGGGTGCACCTCCCTGTGAAATGTCAGTGTTTGGTCACATGAGGATGTGTAATCTGTTGAAGTGCTGACTGTCCTTTTTTTGGCAGATGACAAATTGTTCAAAAGTTACTTATTTTGCAACTCAACACCAGCTGTTGTTGATGCCCAAAGTAGTTGTAGAAAAAGTAGAAGGTGGCTCTTTTTTTAAAATAGAAACCACACAGCTTGTAATGAAGCATTCTGGTTTTAAGCTGAGGAGGATTAGTAGGATAACGTTAAGGCTGAATCTAAGAATTGTTTTGGTATTTGAATAATATGGTGATTTATTTCGTTTGATAAATCTGTTTTCATTGTTGCATTAAAAAGGACCATTGTCAAGACGTCTTCTAAGGAGAAACTCATCCATCCATTTTTCTTATTAAGATTAAATAAAGAAAATATTAAAATAATGGATTTAATTCAATAATTTAACAAACATCTGCAAATAACACAGATTGTTACTGTGCAGGGTGAGCAAGCACTTGTGGTAAATCAACCTTTTTTTAACTTTACTTCCTTGGATGACAGCATTTAGTGAATCAGATTTGTCAGCTTACTTGTTAGCTTACACTGCTAATGGCCTATAGCCCTTTGTACAGTGGTGTATGCTAAAATGTTAGCATTAAAACTTTTGAGACCAGTACCATATTTCTTAATAATTGAAGCACTTGCACAGGGGTTGTGTGTAGTTATAAAGTTTGGTTAAAATACGCGTTGTGTTTGGTGTAGATCTCATGATACAGTTCTGAATATCAGCCGTAGTTTTGTGGTTCTTTCTTCATGCTACTGTCACATAGGCTAAATCAGTGGTATTCAGTAATGTGTCTTGGGACCAAGAGCACCATTATTGTTTTTTTTAATCAGACTAGCCAAATAATTACACTCACCTGTGTCACATATTTACAGTGGAACAGAACTTCATGATTCTCATGAGAAAATGTATACAACCCTTCAGATTTTGTCTTTTTTCAGGGAGTTCTGTTGGACAGGAACACCATTTTTGTTCCTCTTCCACCACTTGACTGGATTTCAAGGCGCTTTCACACCTACCTTGTTTAGTCTGGATTTTTGGACTTTTCAGTTTGATCCGAACCAAAATTACAGGTGTGAAGCCTCCCCTGGACCACGATCCAGACCAAACACCTGAATCCTGCTTCAATGAAAAGAGGTGGTCTTGGTTCAGATCAAACTGAACCATAGTTTGGTTCGTTTCTAGTGTGAAAACATTTTTTGGATGGTTCAGATTTTCAGACCAATTACAGGAAGTTCTGGCAGGCTATCATAAGAAGCGGAAAAAGCTGTGGTAGCACATGGGGAGAGGAGGAAGCATTTCACTGAAATATGGTGTGACGATATTATAAAAAGTCAACTAGATAAAACTCATAAAAATGCCGACACTTTCCAAGTATTTTCAGAGAGGATGAGAGAGAGAGGATATGAGAGGACATAAGAGCAATGCCACCTGAAGATAAAGAAACTGTGGCAGCATTAAGCCATAATAATTTTATTATAGGAGCAACAAAATTAGTTTGTTTATTCAGTTTTCTCCATTAATTCAAACAGTAATAGAAGGCTACCTGCCGAATTGACAACATACCAATGTCAGACAGGTGCCCGTCTACAAACCAATCAATGTCAAGTATAGGGAGACACAGCCCATGTAGGTGATGATGGCAGGACATAGGTATGTCATGTAAAGTTCTTTAGTGAGGTTGCATAATTGCAGTGTGAAACCAAAACTAACCGCATCAAATGTATACAGTGTAACGAAAACATGAAATTGGTTGGGACTTTCAGGTGTGAAAAGGCCCGTAGATATGTTGCAAGTTAAATCTAAAATAATGTCACCATCACATATAGATATCATAATACTGTGATAATTATTGTAATATTTTGTCCGCAACTGTCCCGTTTGCCTGTGAAAAAGAATATTAATATGAAAAACAGATATTTTACCAATACACCAAAAAAATCCTCATCCAGTGTCATTTATTTTAAATAATGTCAGGATTGATGATTGATATTAACAACAATATTGATTTATTGTACACTCAGAAAAATGTTACTTTGTATGGAAGCCTATAGGGGACTATATTAAAATGATACTGTTAACTTGAAAATGTAATTCCACAATAGCGTTATAATTTTCCACGTATGTTTGTGTTATTTGAGTAAAAATGAAAATGAAAATGCAATAATCCAATTTGCATTTGCATTTTAACATTCTTGTATGGGCGTTCTATGACCATATTAAAATGAAAATGGAAAAGCTGTTTGACATTTAATTTTCAAAGTTGAACCCGGCTGTACAGTGGACAGTATTCAAATGTTAATTCAAATTAGAAAATTAAAATGCAATATAAACAATGCAACCTGATTTTCCATTTATGCAAGAATATTTATGTCACAATTAAAATTAAAATGCAATTATCTAACAATTTGAAAACAAAAATGAAGAGGGCATTTGACATTTCATTTTCAAAGACTTAACCTGCGTACTGTCTGGTTATGGATCATGGGCTTCCATGGACAGTGGCTGCGGACCCCATGCTGCTGTGGTCCTGCTTTACACCTACACCTGCTATTATTAGTAATATTATTATTAGTCATATTTCTATTATTATTATTATTCTTGTTATTGTTATTATTGTTGTTGTTGTTGTGCTTCTCTGTGTCTCTCTCTTCCCTCTCCATCTCCCTCTTTTCTCTCAAGCCAACAGTTCAAGGCAGATGGCTGCCCACCTAGAGCCCAGTTCTGCTTGAGGTTTCTTCCCGTTAAAGGGGAGTTTTTCCTTGTCGCTGTCATTAAATGCTTGCTCATGGCCTCAAGGCTCAGACCTGCTCCATATGAAAAGTGCCCTGAGATAACTTCTGATGTAATTTGGTGCTATATAAATAAGATTGACTGGACTTCACTACAGTGGACAATATTCAAATGCAATAAGCGTAACGGCGCCCACAGTCTATTGCATTTACATTTACATGTCACCACACTCTTCTGGTGTAATGGGAAATCAGATTACATTGTTTATATTGCATTTTAATTTTCAAATTTGAATTAACATTTGAATATTGTCAACTGTACAGCAGGGTATAACTTTGAAAATTAAAGGTGCAGTGTGTAGGATTATGTAAATTATGAGCGCCACTGCTAAAATTTCAGACAATCATTAATATAAACGAACTACTCATGATTTTCACTACTGTGCGAGCACAATAACACCCTACGTTTTTGTGGATTTTCTCTAGTCATCCTCCCTCTCTTCGTTCTTCAAAGGACATTTACGTGAAAGGTACAAGAGTAGCGTAGCTCCGTTAAGGAATAAAGCAGTGCGTGTGTGTGTGTGGGTATGTGTGTGTAAATGTGCGTGTGTAGTTGCGCAGAGTAGTGTGCAGAGGGCGAGCGGCAGAAACATGACGTAAACGCGAGTGGAGCAGAGGAAAAGTTTAGCAGTAAGTCGTCAATCTGGCAGTAAATGTACAGTACAGACTGTTTGTCAGTTTATAAATGCTGCAGCTCCTCAAGACAAAGAAAATACTCACCTATCGAAGGGGGTTAACCCCGAAGTTAGCAACAACGCGTTAGCTTAACTTGACCAGGCTCACTTAAGGTGGACTGACTTTTAAGGTGGACCAGCAATTCTCATTTTAGTGTCAATCTCAGCCGCTGTTTAACAGAGAATGGAGAAATGTCTAGCCGATGAGTCTCTGTCTTGAGTTTTTCAAATGCCCCCCCCCCCCCCCCGGCCGCTCCAACACAGTCAACCTAGGGGAAATACTGACATACTTATGAATATTATATTCCATTTCTGCCAAGTCCATTCTGCTAGATGCAACTAACACTGCACCTTTTAAATGTCAAACAGCTTTTCCATTTTCATTTTAATATGGTCATAGAACACCCATATGAGTATGTGAAAATGAAAATGCAAATCGGTTTACTGCATTTTTATTTTCATTTTTACTTAAATAACACATACATATGTGGATAATTATAATGCTATTGTGGAATTACATTTTCATTTTCAAGTTTACATTATCAATTTAATATAGTCCTCTATAGGCTTCCACAGTTTTGTGGTCACCTATATTAATGTCATGTCCTTTTCTGGAAAATGATAGTTTTGCTGACAGAGATTGAGCAGTTAGACTAAATAAGCAATAAATCTTTTATGCACTTGTTCCAACTAAACTTTTTTTTTTTTTTTATCAAAGATGAACTTATAAAAGAATTGATTAAGGATCAGATTGATAGTCATAATCAATGATGGAATCAGAATTGATAACATCATTTGAATGGCCATCCTTAAATTTTAGTGTCTGTTTTTGGTTACCCTCTCCCAAACTCTAATATCCATCAATTTGTGTTTTTTCCCCGTAATCAGACTACAGTAGTAGTAGTAGTCGTAGTAGTTGAACTGTTTCCAACCTGATTGAATTTCTAACCTGATGGAACTCGGGCTTCTACGTATATTGGCCAGCAGTTTTATATCTTATTTAAACAGATGACACAACACATTCACGTCACAGTTTGAATCACCTTTTGTCGTGTCTAATCAGTATTTAGTGATATAGAGTTGAATAGATGTTGTGATTGGTTGTCTCACAAAACATACAAGCTGTAATGTTATTTAATTAATATAATTCATCTTGGAAAAAGTAGTTAAAAGGACGTCTCGTTGCAAAGGAATTGAGTTACGCCAGGCTAAATTCCAAACATGGCATTATGGCATAGATGTAACTTTATATTACTTAATTATGTTATGTTTTAGTTTAGCTGTTAGAGTAGAAGATGCTTTCATCTGCTTTTTGCACAGGATTAGCTGTGGATTATTGTTTTCTATTGACTTGTGATCTTCTCAGATAATCAAGTAAAATGATGTCATGAGAAAACCAAACATTTCTTTCTCAGGATCACAGCTATAGCTTTGAAACAAGGTGTGGCACTCTATAGAACATCTGGTGGCAAGTTGAATCAATGACAGAATAAAAACGTAAACAAATAGAATAGACTTGAACACAGTACAATAGCCTGAACATGCCAACACCTTTAGCTCTGTATTGTAAGCCCCATCTCCAGACTAAGCAGGAGTAGACTAGAATCTAGGGCCCCTGCTTACCAGATTAACCAGAGAGGGTAAACTTTGCCCCCTAGCCTCTGCTGCTGATTGGCGGAGCTCAAAGGTGAAAGCAGTTCAGCAGACCTGCTGTCTGTGCAGCCCTGACAATTAGGGGTGTGCCATATCACACTGATCATGACAATACCAGTATGACTCTCAATGTGTCATATCACAACATTTACCATATTGTGTGACCTGACGTTGTGACTACGTCCAACAGCAACACCAACAGCGCTGCCAGTTAAAACAGCAGGCTAAAGTTAGTTTGACAATCACCAGCTGTACATGTTTTACTTAATACTGTCTGGAGTTGAAGTTTTTTAAATTTTCTGTATAGATCAGCTGACTGTGTTTACGGATTGGGTTTGATAGCATATTATCAAATTAAAATCCAGTATCGAATCAACTAATGGAATACAAATCCCCGATTGAATCTTATCAGGTTTACCTTTCAACATTTACCAATAACTAAATAACAAGCTGATGTGACATGAATCAAAGTTTAAGTGAGGGATTCTTCAGTTGATGTGAGGTGATCGGCTAAATCACATTAACTAGAGAACAGCCAGACTTTTTATTTCAGCTGTTACAGAATTTACCTTAAGTAGCTATCTAATATGCTGTCTGTCATTTTAACCAGTGAATGCAATGGTCAGCTAAAAATGAGAATCCTATATGTATTCCATTGCTCATTGCTAATGCAAAAGAGTGAGAAAAGACGAAAGGTTTGATTAGAGGTATGTTGGTGTGGAACAGGCTACCAGAACTCATCCTTACTACAGTCAGTGCAGTAGGTCCACTTGCATCAGTGACTCTGACCAGATACTTATTTTAATCCGAGCAAAGAGCCACAACTCTGCCTCTGTCTGGTCCTCCAAAACAACCCGTGAATCCACATCTATCACACAGACTAAATACAGAGACTGGTTGTGTATATCTGACCAGTGACCACACCAGTTAAAACTATATTATTACAGTTATGTTGTAATCATATTATACTAATATTGTAGACTGTATTATAAAATATGAAAAGTGAACTTTATAGCTGTCTTGTGACAGCAGCCAATGTAAATTACCATCATGCATCAAGACATTAAATACTTTTTATCTCATCATCTGATTCGAATTTGCAATGCAATTAATTAATTTTTACACATTAGAAAGTGTGTGCATTTTAGTGCTTACACAAGCAGTGGCAAAATTAAATTACTGTAATTTAAAAAAAAAAAAAAAAAAAGTGTAACTTTCAATGCAAACAGCCATAACAGAGGGTCATTGTTTTAGTTTAATGACAGTTTACTTTCTGCCATATGCGAGTGATGTATTGAAGTGGGTAGTTTTTATTTTGCCTCTTAAACAACTCAATCAGCATTTAATATACAGCATATATGCAGTATATACATACAACCTTCATTGTGGATTAATTCATTGTGAATTTTCTGAGTAAGAGCACTTCCCGGCTATTAATGTCTCATTTAGAGGCAGCGTGAAACTATCTAACCACAATTGCTTTTGTAGGACTTTTCCCAGCCATAGTTTGTCATAACTGTATCCTCAGTGGTTTTCCATTTCATCGACACTGCATTTTCCATCTGGTTTGCCTTTTCCTCTTTCATTTGTCTTACCTTTCAATCGGTGAATTTCTGTCAAGGTCCACTTGTAAAAGCCTTCTCAAAGCCTGAAGACTGGTATCTTCACGACATCTGCAGTGTGTTATCACAGGGACTTGAGGAAATCTAGGGATGAGATTGCAAGGTCATTTTCAGCATCTGTGTGACAGTGTGCATGTGACAATATATATATTTCCATAATTTATGATACGTTAGGGGTGGCCAACCAACCTAATTTTGTCAATGTATGTTTTCAAGAGCTGTCCCCTAAATACTACACCACCTAGTCATCATTGAGTCACATGCTTCCAGTTCATCTTGCGTTTATTCTCCATCTTCATTTAGCGCAAGGAATAGGGCTAACATTTATGTTTGATTAGTTTAGTATATTAAAACCTGATCTTTTGGTAGATCATATGCAGACTTAATGTTATCAAGAAGCCCTACATTTAGATTTAAAAATTTGAATTTTTATTGTCAGCTATAGAGCTAAGTTTGTAAAATTATTGTGATGTTCATTTTTGATCATATTGCCCTACCTAATTTGGTTCATTTTCTCTGCTCTTAGCCATTATAATCCCTGCAGTACACTGGCATGTACCCACTGGAAACAGATTAGGATTTTGTTGTACACTTTGTCCAGGCCTTAATAGGGCTTCAGTGCAGGAGCATAAGGCTGCAGAGTAGGCCGGAAGAAGGAAAATATTGAACCCTGAAGGTCCACCTCTGATGGCTGGAAAGGGAGACTGAGGACATGCTCCACGCTGGTCCCGAATCCTCTCAGCTGGGAGAAAATACATTTACAGTAGACACCACAGTAACCATAAGTCATTTTTCTCTGCCTGTGGCCGACTGGAAACAATTGTCACTTGCAAACTGTTGAAGAGAAATATGTACGCAATAAATGTGGCAGCGCAGTCAAACGAAAACAAAGGCATAGCTCTTTGATTAAGTAGAGGATTCATTAAATCTGCTTAGCAAGTGGAACAAAGAACAAGCACTCACTTTCTGTAAAACCCCCTCCCCACATTCTTGAAGAAACAAACAAACAAGCAGCCCAAACGGGATGCAACAGAGGGGTACTTGTGCAGCATTAGCCTCTTAGGCTAACAAAGAAAAATTACTGGACCATGTCCTGACCGCCATAACGACGCAGCACTCCATTTGAAGCGAGCAGGCTACCGTTGTGTGATCCACCACAGCTTCAAATGGATTGCATGGGCCATTAATTATTTAATGTCCATTACAAACAAATAATCATTAAATATTAATATCTGTGCTACTACAATAGTTATCCTTACCGGTCCACTTTTGTCCCAGACACAGAATCTCGTCATTGTGTTATACATAGGCGTATCAGTTTCATCCTAACCAAGTTGGGCTGTAAGGACTTGGACAAACATGTGGTAAAAATCAGTAGATTTCATGATATTTACAACTGATTAATTCTCAAGAAATGGTACACATTGACTTTTTTTTTAAATTCTGCAGTTCATATCCTTTGTAAACCAAACTGGTGTTTTGGTCTTTGTTTCAAAACACAGTAGAAGTGAACATGATTGGGGCTGGTCTCCATTTTCTTCTGGTTATTTATAGAGCGTAGTTAGCCTGAAAACATGTCATTGCATCACAGAGAAAAACACAGCCACAAAAACAAAACAGCCAATAAGAGCAACCCCTCTGAAAATTGGCAGTGCATTGCATTTTTGTGGCACATAGTGAATATCTAACTAGTGTTTGGCAGCCACATATTAGTGATAGATGGCAGGAAATTTGTCAGACCTATCTCTTTTTCACATCGTTTGGTCATTGTATCTGTTTATCCATCAATTTATGTGACAGTAGTTTTGAGAAAACATAAACAACACATCACTTAAACCAGCCAAAGGGGCCATCCAGTAAAAACCAGTCAGCTGGACTGATCTATTTTAGATATCTCATTGTCTTTCTGTGGTCTTAACAGTAGTATTGTGGAATCCCACAATACTAACTTTGGTGTCTTTTCCCTTCTTTGGTTGCCTGCTGTCTTTGTCGCCATGTCGTCACCAGTTCACTGTCTTGCAGTTCTTCCTATCACCAGCCTTGGTCATGTGGCTACCATGTCCCCCCCCCCCCCCAACTCACAACTAACTCCCTCCAGTGATGAAGACTGCTAATAATACTAGCTGCTACACAATGCCCTGTTGATTTTTGTGAGCACATCAACAGCTTTGTGTATATATTTTTTGATATAGCAGATCTCAGTCAGGCAATTACAAGGAGCATCAGGTAGAATATGGTAGATATGTGTATTTGTATAGTACAATACAGATAGTTTGGAAGTACAAAACTATCATCAACTGACCTCAAATCAGGTCCAGCCTTTGTCTTAGCTTTCACTCACTTACGGTAGATCATCGCTCTATGTAAACTGGATACTTCCATGCAGATTCGTCAGCAACGGGGCTGCTTTTCAAAGCTCAATACACCATTGTTTATACAAGCATACAAGCATTTACAATTTCAAAATCTTGTGAAAACAATTGTTTAGCTGCAGGTCTTATTAGCTCCGTTTCAAGAGCTGTACTGTCGGGTAAACTTTGGTCTATGTTTAAAAACCCAAAGGTCACACTGAAACCACATTTTGAGAGTATCTTTATTTGTGAAATTTGACATAGTTTTCCAGTTGAAAGTTAATGAAGGAGGACATAATGCAGGAGGACTCATTTGGAAATTGGCCATGGGGTATAAATGTTCAACAAGCTGTGATTATATTATTTGTTGAAGGATTTATTTGCGTTCATGCTGGTACATTATAATGAAGTTACTGAAATTTTCAGAAAGTTAAAGTCTTTTAACATGGTAACAGGGATTTAAATATGTCACTGTCATGTCTTTTATTGTGACCAAGTCTGCATTGTTGTTTGCCCTATGAGTAATGCCATAAACAGATTATGCACCCCTGCCCCCACCCCCAATAATTACATTATTGTATCCTCCTTTTAATGTAATTTGTTGCCTTTGTGGAACAAGAGAGAAGAGAGTGAGATTGTTGGATTGAATAGGTAGGTCAAGGCTGACATAGAGCATTTTGTAAACAGATGTGTCCCTTTTTTTTTTCTTTTCGCCTGGTGCAGCTGTTTACTGTCCTATGTGCCAGCCAATCTGTGGAGTGACTGAAGAAAACTGGTTCTCATGCAGACTTGGTTTTCCTGTTTGAAACTCAGGAACAGATTCTGAGTTATGTATTCTTTTGGAATATGATTCTGTTGAGTTGTAAAATTATCCTTTGTGCTATTTGTCGCTGTGCCAAGTTGAACAGTTTCAAGTGCAGCTATTATTAAATGCAGATGACAGAAAGTCCTCAACTATTTGGCAAGGCTAACTGTACACATCACCATGTTGTTTTTTTTTCTTTCTTTCAGTCGTGATGAATCAGGACCTGTTTCACGTTTACATTGATATGATATAGACTCATTTTAAATCTAGAATAATCTGTCTCATATATATGCTATACATTGTTTCTCATGTTTCAACTGTTGAGCTAATGACTCCAGGCAGTAAAAATAGTTTGTGTCATAAGGCTGCTTTCTATTTCCAGAGAGTAGTTGTAGTCTGTACTGGACATAGAACAGGGCTACTAGGAGCACACAGATGGCCAAAGATGGTCTACACTAACCAGACAAAAAGGCTGTACTGGTCTCTGTTCCCATCAGATTGGTGAGTGTGTCGGGGAAAAAAGGACAAACAGAAGTTGGGCCAAATTTATGATAATGTGCATTCCATGAATTCTTGCAAAGCAGGGACAGTTTCTTCAAGGCTAATGGTGTAAGACTATAAATATGTATGCAATGAAGTGCAGGCCGGGATATACCACAGTTGCAATCAATAACTTTGTCATCATCGTTAAGGAGAGTGAAGAGAAAGCAAACGAGATGAGAAAGAGTGCTTCTCAGAGCAACACCATTAGCCAGCCTTCAGTGAGAGCAGCTCTCTGTTCTCTCCCTCTTTCTTTCCGTTCCCAGCGCTTCTTGGCAGGCACAGACAGCAGGAATGTGAGGTTGCTCTGTGCTCCTCTTTGCTGGTCTGCTGGGGTGTGAGCGCCTGGTCCTGGGCTGCTGCTGGCCGTTCAGCTCAGACTAGGATGGGCTGGATTGCACTGCACTGCACCGCACTGCAATGCACTGGCCGATTGTTGTTTCTGCAGCACCGGGAGGGAAGAGGAGCCGCTCCCTGGCGCCCCAGCAAGGCATGGCCGCCCCTTCCTGTGTGAGGCGCTGATGGCTACCAGATGGCGGGTGAAGAGAGAGGAGGAGGGGTCCTTTACTCTCTCCCTCTTATTCTCTTCTTTATCCTTTCTGCCTTTTAAGTTGTTATTTTTCTGCACATATTCTCCACCTTTCTCTTGCAATTTTTTTTTTATTTACTTCACCTTTATTTATCTCTTCTTCTTCTTACTCCAGCAGCTAATTGTTCTCACAATAAAGAAAAGGCACTGAAAAGGAGAGTGACTCAGGGTGAAAAGGACAGTGATGATGAACCTGATGTTGCGGGCATCCAGGTTCCTATGAACCTTGCAGTGTGACATACCCTGATACACAAAAGATGTCACTATGACTCACTTGTGAACAATGACTCCCCAAAGAATTGTATACCTTGAAAGCCCATCCATGACGAATGCATTCTTAAAAGTCCATAAGTAAAATTTTAACATTAAGCTTAATTGTCACTGCAGCTGCACGAAACATGGCAGTCTACACACATGTGTTGAGCAGTAGCTGGCGTGTGTTTCTGGTGCCTGGTGGGCTTCATCAAGTACTCACGAGAACTGAGCTGAGCCCGCGCCTCACCAACAGGAGGCTCTCTAAACTCATACGGAGACCACTATTACCTTTTTAGCTCAGTCTCCAGGGTATGTGCTTGGTCACAACTGACTTCACACACCTGCTCAGTGAAGTTTAGCTCTCATTGCTTTGCATGAAGGTCGACCTGTTTGCACTCTTTGACTTAGAGATGAAAAATAAGATGTTTTGTGCTAGGAAATGATGGACTGTCTCATGAAGGATGGTTACTAGGTAGCTAGGTATCATTAAGGATTAAGGAACAACCACTTCCATGTACATATTACAGATTTATGAGATTCCAGGTTTGTTCAGTGGAGTCATACAGATAACTCAGTAATCCTGCTTTATGAGAAAGGCTCCCTGTATTACTCTTGTGTTTGCAAACATCACTAATGTAAACAAACCTTTTAATAGCATCAGAAAATATTAACGTAGATTTAGATGCTGTGTAGTGTTAGTCTGTGTATTTTAGGGCCTGTCAATCTAATTCTAATTATGTCTTCTCTGTTCGTTGGGGGGTGGGGGGGGGTGGGGGGGGGGATCACTGATTGCATCTGCAAAGTCATTTTGGTTTAAGAATTTTAAACCAGCTGTGACACTTCACATCACGAGTCACGTCTAGACTTGATGTTATCAATGTAGCCCTACCTCAGGGCTACAAATAATGGGCTGGAAAAAATATTGGCTAATGTGATGTTTATGATCAAGTTAGCCCGACAAAGAGGAGCTATTGGTGCCAGACATCTTGTGACCCAGACCTATAAAAAACTTCCTCTTTGTAGGGGTAGTCTACTTTTGAGATGGGAAAATTTACAAATGTCAGGGATATTGAAAAGACATTTTCCATTTTGTCAAAACTACTAAAAATGAAATAGTTGATGCAAGATGCAGAGCAACAAATAATGTGCAGAAGATGGGACAGGTAATTGGACATGTGTTCTCTGTTTGCCACGTCTCCTGCCTTATTTCAAGAAAGAACCTTTCTCAAAAAGCTTTTGTTTTGTTCCTCTGCTTAATTTGTGCCTTTGGAAACTTCAGTGCTTGAAAATGTACGATTGGAGTGATCAGGTTTGAAGGAAGCTTATCAAGGTAGAAATATGCACGACCGTATCTGGTCACATTTAACGCCAAAGGTTCACCTGTCATTTCACAAACACACACATACACACACACACACACAGATGCAGCTGGTACTCTAGTTATGTGGTGCTGTGTGATCTGACCCTAGCCGCTGTGTCTGCAGCCCCTTAATATAGCCCACTGCTGTCATGGTAGTTTTTGCCCCTCTTCCCATGCACTGTGCTGTGTGTGCACCGATACGTGTGCGTGTTTGTCCCAGCCAGAGGACAAGCTGAGTTAGACAAGGGGGTGTTGGGGTGTCAGCCTGGAGACTAGATGTGAAATATTGCTACTGACCTGTGTAATTTCCCAAGTTACTGTGAGTCAGACAGGCCCTCAATGAAATGGATGCTGCCTGTACCTAATTGGTATTAATTTGTCTTTTCATGTGGTTTTCAAAGAACTAATTTAATTTATTTGAATCAGTTTCTTTGTGTGTCTTAGATTGGGAATCCTCAGAAGAAACAAAAGTGGACAGAGAAAGATAGATGGCTCTGTGCTATCCACCAGTGGTCCTGTTGTGGCCACCGTCCCTGATTGCATTAGAGTTACTATGGTGCTGCCCGATATCTTTGGCCTGGCCTCCAGCCAGGGGACGTGGTTAAACTTGCACACATGTACACAAGCACACAGACACACACACACACACACACACACACACGCTGAGAGAGACACAGAGATGCAGTAGAGACCCCCGCTCTCAGAGAGTATTTGTTTCCAGCCTGATTGGAAGCTGAGAGGCTGGAGGACCTTCTTTCCTTATCCACCTACTTTCTTGGCAGTTCTCTGTGCTTTCCCTGGCACTCCTCTTGTCTTTTTACGCTCATCACTGGCGTGTCTTAGAAACCTGTGGATTACCTTGACAGTTTTTGTCTCTAAACCCATGGCATTTGGATAACCTGCAACTGAGTGTTTGAAATCCAAGCAGAGCCCAAGGTTGGTCATTTGTATAATGCAAATAAGTAATACTATTACTTGACATTAAATATTATTTTGGCAATACTATAAGATAACAAACTTGTGCTTTTTGGTTAGAGATGCAGGCAAACAGTAAATATCAAAGGCAAGTGAAAATGTAGAAAAATGGCAAAATTCATAATAGTAGAAAAAGTGATTTTCTGTGATTTTTTTTTTTTTTATAGTTTATTTTCTTCTTTGTCCTTGTGTCCTGGTGCAGTTCTACCTAGAACTGCACAAAGTTGTAAAGGGAATTTCCAACATAAACATTTTATGATCAGGACGTTACAGGTGTTCAGTGTAACAGACACATTTGCAATTTAGCTGAGATCTAAGGCAGTGGATCTCAAACCTTTTTCACGTCAATGACCCATAAACTGACAAAAATTAGACCATGAACTCCCATTTGATAAAAATTTTGTTTTTAAAGATTTTTGCTTTTAGATGTTTTGTTACAGAAAGTGTATTAAACTCATGACCACAACAGTCATACATTCTGTCATTGTGTTACTTGCAGATGTAATTATAGTGAAAATAAATGATTCCCCTTTTTGCTTGGGATCCCCTGGAACCCCCTCAAGGACCCCACTTTGAGAACCACTGATTTAAGGGAGAGTTTGCTTAATGAATAGTAGCTGTCTTGACATCTGTATTCTATATAGTAACTTACTAAT
Organism: Thunnus albacares; assembly: GCF_914725855.1. NCBI lineage: Eukaryota > Metazoa > Chordata > Actinopteri > Scombriformes > Scombridae > Thunnus > Thunnus albacares. The sequence continues at coordinate 24,398,278 of NC_058108.1, read as the reverse complement.
TGGTACAGCTTGCACTAGCTGTTCCTTAGTGGTGTTGAAATAGGAAAATCTGCTCCTATATTAAATCCTCTCAGATGTCTTAAACCAGAACTTGTGTTTATTGGCCAGTTCCTAAAACTTTAGCATTATTTTTGTATAATTTTGTATTTATTTTAAGCTTAATATATGTCACAGTCTATGCTCCACTGTGCTCTTAACTGTTATGTACACATTTGGCTGGACTGCAGTGTTTGGCTGTGTGTAGGCCAATAGGAGCTGAAAGGAGAATTGTTTAAGCCCCTCTCGTCAGCGGTCAAGGAACAGCGTGATCATGTGAACCAAGTCTGCCATGCCAAAGGAATGTGTTGAATTCTAACGATGCAGCTTTGACAAGTGCATGTGACTCTGTGCGAGAGCTTAGATTGGTGAGGGCAGTGAGGAGAAGCAAAGGCAGATAGGATGAAAACAGGAGAGACAGAAGGTAATCAAAAGAAAGAATGCAAATGCATAAAAGTGCCAAGGTTATGGAAGAAGAAGGCGTGCAACATTTTAACCTCCTGCCTATCAGGAAAAACAGTATTAAAATTGAAAGACACAACAACAAGGAGATACTGTGGGAATGTGATAAACTTGAGGAGTAACATATCCTAAAGTCAGATGAGCCGGGCTTTATCTCTAGTACAGCTTTAGTTCTCATGGCTGAGAGTAGGCTGCCATCTGCACTCATAAACCGTCCTCAGAGTATGCAGATTGAATAGGCCACTGTATGAGCAAGAGTAATTAAGTACATACAGTCTGGGAAACATTTTCAGCAGTGATTCCCATTTGTTATATAAAGCGTGTAGCCATAGTAATTGTGGTGTTAATGTATTAGTTAGGGAGTAACACTGAGCTTCTGTCAGCACGTTTCTTTATCAGTGGAGCAGTTGTACATAAAGACAGATACTTGTTTCATTCTACAAGTATAAATACTGATGTCATTTTACCAGGAAATCTGTGAGATCATTAAAAGTTATGTGGTAACTCTCATGCATCAGTACCACGGGAATTTCCTCAGAGTTTTCTTAAGACGCTGAAATGAAAGCTGAAATGCTCTCTTCTGCTTGTATTGATATGTTTACAAAATTGACAAAAACTGGACAAAAGCGTTTAAGCACAATGCACATAATTGATGCACAGCTTCCATTTCTCCATGTCCCAAGCTTAATGTTGTTTCCTACTCAGTAGGGTAATAGGTATTGATTGGTGACCTGGATTTTGCCCTTGCCACCACAAGCCAAAGTGAGTGCATTTTTACCACACTGGAGGAGCAATAACTATGAATTACAAGAATGTGAACGTGATACTTAAGTAATAGAGCAAATGTTGAGAGGCAGTGAGCTGTGCTCTGCTGATCTTGCACATACATCTACTACATTGTAATTCCCGTCATGAAGATGCCTCATTTGAACCTGATTTGTATTGTTACTCTACATCTGCAATTCTCATCATTAGCAGGGTTTATGCAGTGTTTTATTCTCCTTATAATCAGGTTTAAAAAGCCCAGTCAGAATTAGGATACCTCATGTTGAAACCTTTCTCAGAAGAGATTGAATCATTTGGAAACAAAATGAAATGAACCCTTAGTTCAACAAATGAAAGTTTATCATGTCACTGCTCTTTCTAGTTATTCCCTTATTTTAGATGATAGTCTTTCTATGTATTATTGAACACGTGAGTTAAGTTGAACACTTGTTGCCCCAGGTTCACACAGCGCTGTATCTTCTGTCAGCCCTTTCTGAGTGTTGTGTCTTTCTCGTGGGAACCAGTTTTGTTTGAGTGATGTGCACTAGTTTTCTAGTCTCCTAGTGTTTTTAATCATTGCGGGTTGCTCGTCTTCTACCATTTGATTCTGCCCAAAGATTATATTTTGATAACACTGTTGCTTCAGCAGGAAACACAGCACCACAGCAATAATAATACTTGGCGCTCATTGTGTGTTTGGTAGATTCAGTATTTTGAGAATATACAAATCCCTTTTTTCTGGTTGCTTACTTTGGATCATGTAAACAGGACACCTTATGTGAACATTTAGCATAATGGGATGGGAACAATCAGTTGGGTTGGTATGATTTATTTAGTCAAAAAACAGCCTTATGTAATGGCAGCCTTTTTGCATATGGAGCAATGTACTGTAATTTACACAATTTTATCATTATCACCAAAAGCACATCGTGGAACTCCAGCTTGTGTAATAATAATGTTAGAGCTCTCTCTGAAAGATTGCTTGTTTTTGTGTGGTTTTACAGTTTTTCGATGTAAAAACAGAGGAATGCAGCGTGGAGGGCTTTTTGGAGGACGGGGCATGTGGTTATAGGCGCCAGGACAGTTTAAGTTAATGTAGATAGATCTTTAAAAGCAGTTAATGGATAATTGTGGTGCAAGCAGTGGGTCAAAATCTCCTTTTTGAATTCATTGCAAGGCAAGGCAAGGCAAGTTTATTTGTATAGCACATTTCAACAACAAGGCAATTCAAAGTGCTTTACATAGAGCATAAAATGCATCAAAACAAAATATAAAAGCAACAAAAGTAAAAAGACATGTAAAAACAATTAAAAAGTGTTAAATTTGGAAATAAAAAGAAGCTAAAAGGAAACCAGACAGATAAAACAAGAGAATAAAAGCAGACAACAGTGCATGCATTACATGGCCATAAAGCACAAATATATGAATTTGTTCATTGGACAGCATAGAATATTGGTTGAATAACACAATAGCTCATAAAAATGTTAGGTGATTAAACCTTTTGAGAGGAGTTGTGTGTGTGTGTGTGTGTGTGTGTGTGTGTGTGTGTGTGTGAGAGAGATGGGGAGCAAAGGTGAGTTTATTACGAATGAGTGCAAGCTGTTAGAACAAATCTACAGGCATGCAAGCACACACCCACAGAGGCCAGCCCACAGACGAAGAGAGGAAAAGTCCGTACAAACGCTGACATTATTTGGGGCAGTTTGCATCATAGTTAAGTTGGGAAAAATAGTTTTGCATTGTTACCTTTTCACTGCCTGTATCGGAGGCTTAAAATATATGTGCACAGTAAATGTGAATCACTATACGGAAATCACACAAACACACATGCAGTACACAAGCTCTGAGGTATGCGTTCGCTCCACACACATTCCCTTTCAACTGAAAGTGAAGCAGTAACATCAGAATGTGACAACAGAGAGTGGAGGTGTGTACCAGTTTCAGGGGACTGGCTGAAAATGGAGGTGTGTCTTTAAGTTGGCTGAGTAACAAGCCTAGGCATGCTCAGCGCCTCAGCTCGTAGAACAGGACACCAAACATGCTTAATGCAAGCTCTGAGAATCAGCATGTTGTATTTTCTAACTTATAAAAGGAAGGTTTTTTTTTTTTTTGTATTTCCTGCTTCTTGTTCATTAAAGAACTGTTTTGCTGAGTAACCAGGCACCACTGTTTTGAATGCAACACAACTGGCAACAAAGAAGTGCATATCAGAGTCCATTTCCTTATCTCTACGGTATCTTAAGCCATTTCCTAGTGGACGGACTCCAGCAAGAGAGGGGCTAATTAGATCATGTCTAAGGAAACCTCTCACTGGCCGCTAAATGTGATTTGGAATAATTTTCATTGGACTGATTGGATTAGACTGCTATTGCTCACTGCATGGAAAAGGATTGGGTTAGACGCACACACAGAGTGGACTAACACTTATTAACAAGGTTCCTATTGTCCAGGTTTTTCTTTCTTTTCTATTTTATTAGCTTTTAAGCAATCAAAATAAATTATAGAAACTACTATGGTTGAACAATTAATTGAAATTTTATTAAAATCACACTTTGGTCTGCTGTAATTTTCAAATCACAGGAGGTACAATATTTGTCGAAGGAGAAATGTGTGTCAAAATACAGTTTTTAAATTAAATATTATCATGCTGCAGAGACGTCCTGGCCTGCACTTCATATTTTACAGACTTAAAAAAAAACATCTTTTTTTTAGTATAGATCCCTGCAAAAATCACACCATAATCATTTTAATATGTTTTTCAATGAAAATGAGAATAATGATGTAAAAATGATCATACCTTCTAATATCGCAAATCATATCGCAATTGCAACATCAGTCAAAACAATCGCAATTTAGTGTATTTCTTCAAAATCATTTGGCCCTAGAAACTACATTTTCTGTAGCTTCATTGATATCGTATACTGTATATATGAAAAAAAATCCATATGAACATGCTCTCATTTAACAACCAAGTCAAACACTCACGCGTATACATATACACCCTCACACTCACCCACAGATGCTTTTGGGACTTGACTATGGAGAAGTCATCCATCTCACCATGCAGTGGTCCCCCTGCAGGAAGCAGTGGGACAGTCATGAGTCTGCCGCTCAACCCACAACCTGCTGTAGTGTGAAACCCTCTGCTTATCTGAGAGCTGCAAGGCTGTCACTGCAGTCTGTAATGAAGCATTAAATGTAAAAATATCTCCATGATACTAATCTATCATATTTTGATGTACCTGCGTGTACTGACTGCAGCTTATATCTGTGCATGTGCATATGAGTGGATCATAAAGGAATGCTGGGAATTCAAAGTGGGAAGGTGCATTTTTTTTTTTGGCATGTGGGCACAGCTTAAAAAGTAGTGGCTGATATTTTTGGTTCTACCCACCTATCTTGGGCTGGCGTATTGCAGGGGTACTGTAGTGTAGAAGCGGCGTGCGATGGGGGTTGGGGTGGGCAGTTGTTGCCAGGGGAGGTGGTGTGTTATTTTCAGTCCATTGTGTCTACTTCCTGTGGGTCAGGGGTTATTGGAGCAGGGTGTTGCAGACTTTACGGAGTAAAGAGGAGGGGAGGGAAGTCAGCAGGGTAGGCAGGAAAGTGGCCAGACTCACTCGACAACAGTGGCTGGTCAGCAGCTTGCTTACCTTGCTTCTCTAGCAGCGTTTTTATCCGTGCTTAGCTTGGACTCTTCAGAACCAGGTAAAGAACCACAAATTGCATTAACATAGCCAGTAAACTTGTCATTCAGTATTTTATTATTCTTTTGATCACTGGAATACAGCTGTTATCTGCATTTTACGAATATCGTTAGCTTTGTAACTTTTAGCAAAAGGTCAGAGACAAACTATCAAAAGGTGTTTGTTCAACATCAGTGTGGAGATATTTGTTTAACATGATAGCACAGAAATAAATATGGAGGACAAGAAGGCGGTGGAAGTTTGATGAGTCTTGCAGAACCTGAACGCCACTTTAATCGTGGTGTTGTTTGGGGCATCGGGTTGTCAAGAGCCTCGCTAGTTGCACTTTCATGCAGCATTGCAGCACAGTTAAATTCAGTGATTTAATATAAAAATAACAGAATGCAAAATAACTTGCTTTAAACTGAATGGTTATGAAGGAGCACATGAATGGCTGTCTGTCACAAAAACACATGCTCAAAACGATGAGAAAGCAGTCTCTATGTTTATCATAGGAAGGACTCTAAATGAAACATCATGGCTTTTCTGTATGAAACTCTACAAAAACAAGTGAGAGCTTTACCCATGCAAGGAAATGGCCATCAGGAGCGCATGCTGTGACAGTGACAGCTCTTGCATGAGGGGAAACTTTCTCTGTGAGCAATATCGCATTTCAGTATGAAATCTTGAGGCAAGTGCAAATTGAAAGAGTGAGCAAAGGTCATTCCTGAAGCATAATTTCTTTGTCTTCTCTCTGAGCCTTTGTTCTGCTCTCAGGTGTCTTAAATGTTTTGATGGTTGGCAGCAGGCTGGGTTGTTGTTCCCATATATTTTATTGGTTATTGTAACATTCCTGCACCTGACAGTGTAGAGATATTAATTTATTTATTTTTTTTAAAAAGCATTGAAACCCTTGTACTGTCAGTTCCACAGCTCTTATACAGACATTTGAGTGCTACATAATTAGTTCCACTCAGCGTTTTAAAAAAGTACATGCATTACATTATTTTACACAGATTCCTACACTATTTTTCTCACCAATGTCTGCTATTTTCCAACAAATTATTATTGCAAGCATGATTAAAAATTCGGACTGTAAAAAAAGATGATCACTGTATTGTATACAGATGAGGCAGGGACAAAACATTTGCTTGTCACTGTAGACTCTTGCAGTGGTACCTCTGGCTTGGTCAATTGGCAGCATTTGCAGGTGGGAAACCAGTGAGGGATCATATCATTGACAATGCACCATGCTGTTGCCTTTAACTAGAAAAGAAGTAATTGTGTTAGTTATGTCCTTGCTCCTTGTGACTCTTCTATGTGCTTGTTCCTTTTGACTCTTTTAATACATGGTAATGGCAGCAAGGCAGGACGTGTTTGATTGTTGTTTTGTACCAGAAAGAGTAATGCTGCTGCTAAACTGCTTACATTAGCACATCAGACAGTGCTCAAGGGTTTGCTAAGACATTTACTAAATTTTGTACTCCCACTTGCAGTAGAAAGGTATTTTTTTCAGGTGACAGAAGAGATTTGTGTTGGTGAGCACTGATAGTTGCATGTTTTATGGTGTGTTGTTTTGAAATGCCAAGAACACATAACAATGAGACAGGCTTTGCTCTGATTGCCAAGATTGAGCTTTTTTTATATACTGAATACATACAGTAGGTTGTTTATGATCAGCTCAGACCAACACAGGGCAAACAGTTTGCAAAAAAAACTTGTTGCATAATGTGAGCAAATCATCAGTCTTGGTTATTGAGTCTTCACAGTGCAGATGTGATTCCCTCTCTGCTCTGTCCACTCAAAGCATAGATTGTAATAGAATTTGCGAACACAGAGTGAAGGATTCCCTTTAGTCAGTCCTGAACTTCTAAAAGAAAAGATTAACACTGTCTAGTTATTTCACTTGGAGGTCTGAATCCAGTCCCTAGTTTGTGAGACAACTTATGAAGCATTAGCTGCTGCAGCATTAGATAAATGTTAATATAGAAGAGGTTCTAAAGTTAGCACCCGACCGACCCCCAAACACAAAAACAGTGACAAAAGGAGGCAAAACAGGAAATCTTTTTGCCCAGAGTGTGTGTTGGGAACAGATGACCAGGAAGATAAAAAGCGCTAACAAAGTGGAAACTTCCACTAAGGGATGTTATTTTGCCTTGTGTGTGTTTTTTCTCTCCTTTTCTCTGTTTCACAAAGCCCAGTGTTTCCTGGAAAACACAGTAAGAGGTAGTCGGTTTAGTTGTGGTGAAAAGGCTAATAGTGTGACTGCTTACAGTTTCCTACAACATACGTAACTACCGACGCTCCTGTGCTCCCTCAGTCATACATGATGTGTGGCTGTGTTAATATTTAAACCTGCCTCTCTGAGTTAATGCTTTACCCTGAGAGCACGATTTAAGTCTGAATCTAACCTGTTTGAAAGCTGTGTAATAGTGAGCCTGTAGCTTCGGGGGGGGGGGGGGGGGGGGGTTGGTTGCTGTTCGAGGTGGCAGATGTCAAACCTTATTGGTATAAAATTGATTGAACAATCCCTGTTTTCTGAAAATAAACAAGAGCCACTACACTCAACCACAGTGCAGAACTACTGATCTGTCCTTTACTTCATCAACTCTCATTTGCTACATCTTCCCCACCTTTTCCCTCTCACACTCTCCCAGCATTTCCCTCCCTCTGTCAGTGGACACTAATGAACGATATGGAATGATTACTTGACTGGGAGTTCCTGTCCCTGCCCTTCGATTAAGAGTTAGTGTATCAACAACAGTTGCCTATTCAAGCCACTGGATTAACTGCAGTGCGGGTGGTGCTGGGCTGCTGAGAATACCTCTCCAGCAAAGTCTCAGAGAATATTAGAGGTATGAATCCTCACTGGCCTCATGATTCGATTATGATTAACCTGTCAACGATTTGAATGCACAACGATTCTTGATGCATCTCAATGTATCACATCCTCAATTTTCTGTATTACTGCACATAGTTACTTTTTCATCAATTAATACAAGCAGTCAGATAATTCTGAACTCAAAAATGAGACTACAACAGTCTATAATATAAAAAGCTGCATCTTTTTAATACCAGTGTCTGTGTGACCCACCTCAGTAGTTGACAGTGCCTCCTCAATTCTTGGCTAATTAGCTGGGCTCACTGTATTCCTTATGGTTACAGATGTTAGCTCGGGGTGAAAACGGCTAACGTGGTTCCTCAAATTCGTTGTATTACCAAAGTATTTAATTTCTGTGAGGCAGATTTAACACATGGTGTTTGCCTTGTCCAGTTTGTGCTTCCCATTAAGTTTATAACATCCAAAATGTGCCCAGATGTCCACTTTCAAAATACTGGGTGCATTCTTTTATCAGTTGCTGCTGATCTCTGCCTCCCTCCGCCATATCTCCCAACATATAAAAGTAACATTCACCCACAATTCAATGCAAGAGAGCGACGTTGCTTCTGGAAGGTAACTGTAACTTCACAACTTTATTGTCCATCTCAGGCCAGAAAATCAACAATCAGCATTAGTAGGCTATAAGTTTGTTGGCTGCTGTTTTAATCACAATAAATTCTATTAATTAGAAATTAATGAAAGAGTCGGGATTGTTTTGTTTTTTTTCATGTAGGCCTAATGTTTCCAAACTCCCGATTATGTTCTGTCACTACATCGATGCAGAATCGTCCATGACGATGATTGAGAAATTTCCACTCCTCTAGAGAACATAAAACCTGCTCTTAGAAACTTGAGTAAGCATCTCTATTATTGCTGATATTTCTTTTATCCAAGTTTTCTATAAAAAAAAAAAGCTAAATTTTGATTACAGCTGAGTTTAAACTTTTTAAAATTAGTGGTCAGACATGAGTTCCTCTGTAGTAGAGCCAATGGCAGAGTGATTTTTGTTTCCTTTCTCAGCATCAAAATCCGAATCATGACATTGTCTTGTTATTAGGTCACCTGTGAAAACCCATAAATTAAGAACACCTGTTTGCCTTTCAGACAGTCTTTCATGAGAATGTTGGTCTTTGTGTGCGCTGTTTGCAAAGATAGCAGTATGTCTACCAAGGTCTGTATTCTTTGGATACTTACCGTAGATTGTTAGGGCCGGGGTCAGATGGCGCCTGGCTGGGTGAGAATTTCACAGCTGCACATGAAAGCAGAGCGACTGTGGGATGGTAAATTGAGGGAGGGAACGAGGGATCATGTAGATGATGAAGAGTGGGAACAAGCTTGTTTTGATCAAAGCTCCTTATAGATTAATGCATTGTTGATGAGCATGCATATACTGTAGGATGCAAGCATGCTGGATAACTGACTCTCGGGAGAAGCTGTTTATGTAGAGATGGCTGCTGAAACTTTTAAAGAACTTCACTCTCTGACTTTGAAGCATTTAGTAATATCAGATTGTGTTAACAAACTGGGCTATTTTTACCACACACACAAACAAACAAGCACACATGCGCTGTCTTTACATTACACAGCAGATGGCAGTTTATTTCTGGCAAATTTGGAATGCACAAATGTTACCTCTATAGTATATGCCCAGCTGCATAACACAACTGCTCTATTTTTTGGTACGGTGCCAACTTGTTTGGCCTTGTAGCCTGTACAGAGGCTGGTGCTGGCTCAGATTGCTGCACCAGTGTCTGTACAAAGCCCCCTTAACTTGTTCTCTCTTTGTCGAGTAACTCAAAATTCTAATGTATAATCTTTTCACATGATCATATTTGGATAGAATTCTCACATTGAGATGTTGTGGTTCACAATTCTAATGTCAAAATCTCACTGTTTTGAAATTTATAGGATTATGTTCTTGTAAAACGCCAAAAAGCCCTTTTACCTTACGGATGAACATGAGTGCCACTTACGAGTTGCACGTATTATTATATGGTTTAAGTAATTAAACAGGAATTGTAATATATTTACACTGAGATACTGCTGATAATCGTCATAAGCACCAATCCTTAATCACGCGTGTGTTTGTCGTTACTCATCATTTAATCTTGTGATCATTTATCCAAACGGAAACTAACGATTAAATAAGAGCACATTAGTTATAAATTATCAGTATCTATGAAGCAAGGTTTGTCATTTGCAGTCCATTAAAAATGGATGTCTAGTTTCTCAGGAATTCTGGATCTTGAGCTTTGGTTCTTCTGGAAGTATTGAGATTCTCACTGTTGTGTTTCTGACCTGTGTGGGAAGATGGGGCGCTTGCACACAAAGCAAGGATGTGATGTTTCAGTTTAACAAAGATTTGTTCTTGTTTTCTCTTGGAGAGGAGAGAAATGAAGAGGTTGACTCGCACATGGGAGCAGTGCTATGCTGTGGACACGGATGATAATTGATAAGTTCAGAAGAACCAGCTGGGAGTTACAATTTTTGTTGCAGGCGTTTCTAAGATGGACATGTAAGGGTTCAATAGGACATACACACATAAACTAGTGTTGCTGTTACTTCAGTCTTTTGCCTGGGTGGTCCTATCTTTAGCTGTGTTCTCACTCTATTTTTCTGTTAATTTCATCTGCTGTCTTTGGCCTCAATCCTATTACGGGTGCTAGGAAAAGGAACTTATTTTTCTAACTAAATGGTTTATTTGAGCAATCAATCTTTCCAGACAGTATATTCTCAGTTGTGAGTATTTGCTGCTTACCTTTATTTCATGTTTAGTAAACTTAATATTTTTGGGGTTTTGGGGCGAAATGGTGAGACAAAATAAGATATGAATGGCTTTAGGAAATTGTGAACGTAATTGAACAAACAGCAGATAAATCAATAATTAAAATGATCGTTTGTTGCACACCTGTTCACAATTATACACAATGGATCTTCATTTTTATTCTCAACTCATCGATCGACTTTTGCCTCAGATCTGGTAAATCATTATTGAAAAAAAAATTCTTGGACAAGTTAATCAAATAATGGCTGATTTGCCTCGCTGATTTAATAAAGTAATTGCCCATCTGCTGCCCTGTTTTTGAAAGCTGTTAACACAGCAGTGGTGAGGGTTAAAAAAGTAGTGAAAAGTACTTGTGTGTGTGTGCAGAAAGGTGCAGCCTGCAAAGCTCTCATGCGTGACTTTGCTTCTTTAAGGCCGGCCATCAGCATCACTTGTCTTTGCGCTGAAGAGTGGGCACTTTCTTATTACAGCACAACACAATAAAAAGTACATTATTGCCTCAGATATACAGTTGATAAGTCACTAAAATGTTTAAATAATCCCAGCAAATCTGCATACCAAGATGAGGAAATAGAGAGAGCAATGCCTCAATATTCAGTGAAAATCTGGGTAAGAGCTTTGTCTAATTTACATGCACTCTGTAAGCTCTTGACTTGAGAGGACCTCCAGTCACCAAGGTATCTTTGTATCTTTGTCTTTGCAGCATTAGCAGAAGGGTTTGGGGTCATTGCTCTGCCAAGGGAGAGCTTTTGTGTAGCAGGCGAGCAGAGGAAGCTGTCCATGCTGTGGCATCTCTGACCTCTTTTTATTGAGAGTGCAGATGGGAAACAGAATCATAAAGTCTCCACAGGAAGCAGAGGAAGGCTCAGATCCAGGGAAGAGGATGAAGCCTTCAGATTCGACACTAGAAAGAGAAATACAAGGAAAATGATTTGTCTATAATTATGAGCTACGCACGGACCTTCGATTAGCAATGTAAATGAAGGGAGGGACATTTCGCTGATGTGATCTATGGACAGGACTGCATTACTAGAACGGAGTCCATTAGGACAAACACCATGAGTGGTGAGACGAGTCAGGTTTTAAAGCCCCCATGAAATGCTGTCTTTACTTCCTTAATGTGATGTATTTCCTTTTGAAACAGGATGTTGGTTAGGACATAACATAGTTAAAGATCATTTTAAATCAATGTGTTTTGGAAGGGAGAGGCAGTTGCACAGTCAAGGCAATCACTTTAATGTTTACGGTCATTTTTACTTCTAAATAAGTGCTGTACAGAATTTGATTTGTTGAAAAAACTTTGTGATCGCATGTGTGGTAGCTCCGTGTTTTTTGTTGTAAAAGCTGTGTCAACCAGCATCTCTTGTGTCTGTGCAGTGAAGCTGGCAAATAAAATATTAATCGAATAATCATTGATAAAACTGACAGACAATAGAATAACTTTGTTGGTAAATTAAATTATTCCCGTGCTATCTGCTGAATATGCTGGGCTGCACTCCCACTTCATTTTTATAAACTTTATACATACCCTCCACTTTCTCTTAGTCCCACCCCCTCTGATTTAGCAGTGGCAGTTAAGAAGATCTGGGACAACCTGATTACATACAGCAGGAAGTCAAAGGAGGGAGAGGTCACAAACTGCTGACCCTCACACACACTGCAGCACATGATAAAGTCAGAAGGCGCAAACAGCTTTAACAACAACACCACCATGCTTGTTTACTCATGGTCAGTAACAGAAATACTGTAAGACAAAAAGAAAACAGCTCATTTGGATGCACAGTTTGCAAGGTAGGCTCACTGTTTGTTTATTACCCAAAACTCAAATGTTTTCCATGTGGATAATCTATAAGCATTAGAGGTAGTATTGAACAGCGTGTTTTTAAATCTTATTGAACTTTGTGGTGCACTGTCTAAGTCTTGGTTTGCAGGTTGGTGTTGGGCTAGAAAGTTGGCCATGCAAGATAGGGATGCAACGATTATAGATTTTGATGGTATGGTTATAGTCTGAGGAAAAATCACAGTTTCACAGTCTCACGATTATTACGCATTAATTTATTTCACAACACTACAGATGCATAAAATCACATGAGCAGTTTTTAATGAGAGGTTTTATTGTGTTTTTCCCTCCCCCACATTTCTTTGTTGGCTTTTGTTTTTAACAGTTGTTTAGTATTAATATAAGATTAAGATGAACTTTATTGATCCCCTAAAGGAAAATATTATTAATGTAGGTAATAATGTGGACATATGGATGTTATTATCATCAACTGTCATCCATGCCTTATTTGATTAAAATTCATTTTTTATAATCTATTTTAATAATTAAGTCGCTCTTGTGACACCATGTGTAACTTTGCATACCTGAACTTGCTGCAGCACTGCATTTTAAGTTGGTGCACCAGGTTCCACCTGCAGTCTGCCGGTTCAGCCTGTGGATATTACGCTTAACACATTATTTTTTTTAATTTGTACAACCAGTCATAGAAAAATAATGTACCCTAATGTCCCTTTTTTGAGAGCAAGAACAGAAACACTCGGTGTAGCTGAGCCTTTACGGTTACAAAATCGGGATGTTCTAAAGCACGGTTAATAGTGAAATCGTTTAATTGTTGCAACTCTAATCTAAAATAACTGGAAAATTTTCCCCTGGATCCACAAATCACATGTTTGTGTTTCTCTGTGCAATCGTCCATTAGTTCACCAAAGCTTGTTTGGAGCCTGTGATATCACTTTTGATTCCACTCTGGGTGTTGTTACACAAGTGTTTTCTTTTTGTTTTTTTGTTCTTTTTAAAAAAAAGTAGAACTTTGTATCTATAAAAAGCTACTGTTATAAGGATATGAAACTGAATGACAGTTGGATTTGTGCTGCCTTGGTTTAGTTTACTTTACCCAACTATCATAAATGGTGCTTTGCATATTAAATGAAGATAATGTCAAGCATGGAGGATGTAAAAATCTACCGTGGTGTCCTGAGCCTATCAAAACTGGCACTTTACGCTGCAATTTTACTTTCTAAGACATAGCTGAAATAATTTAAGGAATACAGGCATTTGATGTGTGAATAGAATCTCATGGTGTATTGTTCTTCCATCACAATTAGTTAATGAGTTAATGCCAGCTGCATGCAGGATGCTATTTTTGAATGGAACTAGTAAAGGTATGGTGTGACTGGTAGGCAATCTGCTGAGATAGTAGACTGACATAGCTTACCCTAAAGAGTCTGCAAAGATGCTGAATAGTTATTATAGTTGAACAAACTTACTGTTGCATTACTGTTATAGCTAAACATACTCTTATTGATGTAGGGACTCAGCTACTTTTAGTATTTCATTGATGTCTTTGACGTGAACTTTTTGTTTATTTAGTGTATCAGTACATAAATATTCACTGATAACAGATACATTATACTTTTGGGGTTGTTTTTTAGGTTTGGGCTATAGTAATAAATTCAGTACATATATGTCTTCCTACAGTTGAGTTCAATCATAGCTGAACATAAACATGTTGAATCGCTTTTAGCTGAAATCCTGTTTATGTGCATATGTTTGAATCAGCATGTTTGTTAGGATAGAGTTAATCCGTTCATTTTGAATAGAATATTGCTGTTCCCACTTGCTGTAGCGGTTGATGTTAGGTTGAGCATGTGTTGAGTTTATCTAAAAAGATCCCACCATGCATGGCTGTCATCTCAACAGAATAAATGCAGAGTGTTAACCTTAAGGTCAGAAACTGGAGGTAGAATTGGCTGACTATTATTAACCACTAACCAGGATGCTGGACCTCAGGCATGCTCGTCTTTCATGGAAGTCCCCTCTCCCTCCAGCAGGCGGAGGGCTGATGACGTTAGCTGAACAGCCTCACTTAGCCAAAGGCCATGCACTCTTACTTGTACGTTAACTGCCCTCTCTGGTGCTCAAGGATGTAAAAATAGCTGTTTAGCAAGAATCCCAGTCATGTCTCGCTAACAAAGACTGATTTATTCAAGTTGCGGCACCAAGCATAGAGGAGCTTTTGTCCCTCCCCTCCTTCTCCTTCTGCAGACCTCGTCACCAAGGCCATGAGCGCCAAAACCTCTGACGCTCTTGACACTCCTCTCTTAGAACAGCCTTTGTTCAGCACAGTACTAGGGTCCAGATAGTGAGGCTCAGGGAAGCACTGTGGTCTACAAAATTGCATATTTGTTTACTGCATTTATGTCAGATTGCAGTGTCATGGAAATATTTTGTAGTTCAGACTCTTTTCTGCGTCAGCAGGTGCAAATATTTTATATTTAGGCATTTGCCCAAATAATTGAAAATGTCTCATGCACTCTGGAGGGAAAAATAGGGAATGAGTTTCAAACCCTCTATATGTCCAAACATGATATACAAGAAATTGCTGAGATTTGACAGCAATAAGGGAAAGGTGGAGTAAATTTGTCTTCAGCCCAGAATTCAATAGAAACTGATCTTTGTCAGTCAGTTATCATTACAGGCATGATTTAAAACAATAAGGGGGTATGACTGTTCTGGTGGTGCTGTGATGTAACTTTTTTCTAATCATTAGACATTTCTAGGTCTTTTATGCATATTAACACCTATTAAACTATCTACTGAGATTTAGGTCATTCATAAATGTTTACAATTAAGTGCAATGAAATTATACTGAAGCTGTTTTAGCAGTTTGGACTGAAGCAACAAATAAAATACTAAACTGATGTAGGACTAAGTAATGACTTTTCAATGTGAAAAGAAAAAAATCCTATATTTTTCCACGCAAATCCTAAGTAAGATTCCAGCACATGATTCCTCATTTACATTTTTCTCACTTCGCTCCACGTTTTCTCAATCCCTCCAAAGAGACTGCTCTGAAGAGTACACAGATCAATACTGGCACACTGGTTACTGTTGTGTGTTTAATTTCCTGCTTGGGAGAGTGCACTGTGTGAGTGTAAAGCTAATGCAAAAAAAAAAAAAAGGTTCCTTTAATGTCATATCAACTGACCGGAAAAGGTGGTCTGTTTTCCCTGTGGCCATAAAATGTTGTCTGGTGGTGATTTCTGGCAGATTAAACGATAGCACATACTAATTTGTTCTGTTATTACCAAAATCTTGACCTTCTCTCCCTCGTCTTCACCCTGTGCTCATCCTGTGCTCCATTTCTCCCTTGTTCTGTCCCTTGCGCTGTGTTTTTCTGAGGAACAAACAGAGAAGCTGTGCTAGTCAGGATGAGTCAGTGCAGCTGGGGTGCAGGTCATTTACCCACAGCCCACTCAGACGGGACAGATGGCCCGGCCACTCTCATGCTGCTAAGTGCTAACTATGCCTCCAGAGTCTGTGAGCTAAGCTAATGCTAACATCTAATGGGTGAACTGGAGATCGCTCAACAAATGCTATTAAAATCTGTATCTGCTATATGTATATCTGCTGTATGTAGAGTTGAATAATACACCAGGACAAGCTGTTTTATTTTATTAAATTCACATCCATCAAGGAATTGGGTGACATTCCCTCCTTTTGCAATTTTGAAACAGTGTTGTAGAATAATTATTTTCATTCTGCTAATTTATATTCATCACTTTAAAATATCACAGAAAGTATTCTGTTGTGTTCACATATAACAGATCACAGCTATCCTCTTTGTGTACTGGTTTTGTGCGCCTTGTCCTGCTGATTCCACTTAGGAAAGCACAATAATGATACTCTACACTTGCTAATCACTATAGTGCTTATAATGAGCTTTAATACATTTATCCAAGTCTAATGTCAAAAATAAGTCATGTACTTGCACTGATATACAACACCAGCTCTCACAGTGTGCTCCTCTAATGCACCACTTGAGTTTTAGTTATGTGCTACTCAAGAGCTGTTGTTACTGTACCTAGATTAGCATTTCAGCTTGAATTGTGTCTGTTAAGCAGATAAAATGAATATTACTGATATTGAGGTCTTGCTGATTGTAAGTGTATGGATAATGTACAGAGATATACTCTCTTTGTATTCCTCTTCATTCTTTCTCTTTTTTTTCTTTAATTGGATTTGACCCCCATCAGTCAGTGATAAAATTACTAATGTGATTCTGACAGCACGATAGAACACACACACACAGCTTCTCCCAAAGAGAGCCAAAGGTTTAGCTTTGTATTATGGTGTATATGGCCTTTCAAAGGAAGCATGGAATCATAGTGCCTGTCTGTCAGGATTAATGATGTAGCATAATTGCTGTGTGCTTCACTTAGCATTGCTTATCTGGTTGCAGTATGCTTTCAATAACTAAAACATCATCAGACTCTCCAAATTGTTGTTAGATCGCAGCTGCAGGTGTAAAGAGCTTCTCAGTGACCTCTGATTGTCAAAAATGACAAAAAAGATCAATAAAAAACAAAAGTTAAAGAGTAAGTCAAGCTGTGTGTTGAAACTGAATTCAAAGCAGGATTTAGAGGTGGTGCAATTGCATACAAAGTCGACGGAAAGACTCAATTAGACGCAAATTTGCCGAGGGTGTTGATACGAAGACGCATCAGCATGAGTTCAGAATGTTTCAACTTAGAGAAAAAAATTGTTGTCAGGCTCAACTCTGACTGGCACCCCAGACCACAAGATACCAACAAACCTTACCAACATGTTGTGCCTGCATTAACACCAACTGGCACACATGAACCTTTTACACTCACCAAGCACTTTATTAGGAACGCCTGTGCAGTCGAAATCAATCCAATAGAACAGCTCTGCTTTCTCTACTTTTACAAAGCTTGGTGGTGGTAGTGTACTGAAGTGCATTAAATTGAAAAGTGTTCCTAAAATTTTTGTCCACTCACTAACATACATGAGGACGGCAAAATATTAGGAACACTTTTAAATATAATGCACTCCAATACACCACCACCACCACCCGCTACAACATCAATAATAAACATAAAGTAGAATTATCACCTTTCTGACAATGTCAAGAAAAACTGAAAATGCATAAGCTTCGTAAAAGTAGAATTTATGGCAGAGCTGTTGTATTGGATTGCATTAGATTGCGCAGGTGCTCAGTAAATGTTTAACATAAATGATAATCATTAAGTCTCATAGAAACAGCACACCTGTCCATGCCCTTAAGAGACAGTAAATGGTAAATGGACTGCATTTATATAGCTCCTCTCTAGTCTTCCGACTGCTCAAAGTGCATTACACTACATGCCAACATCCAACCATTCACACACACACACACACACACACACACACACACACACACACACACACACACACACACACACACACATTAATACACTGATGGCAGAGGTTGCCATGCAAGGTGCAAACCTGCTCATCAGGAGGAGTTTCTAACGCTCATTCACACACACACACACACACTCACATACTGATGGCACAGCAATCGGAAGCAGTTTGGGGGTTCAGTTTCTTGCCCAAGGATACTTCAACATGCGAACTGGAGGAGCTGGGTATCGAACTGCAGATGTTCCAATTAGTGGACGAGCCACAGCCGCCCCCTGTCTGGTCTAATGTCCCAACTGCTGCTGCTGCAGAAATATAGAAACCCACAGGCCTGTCTCAGTATCATTAAGCATTAGAGATATAGAGGATGAGTTTAAGTATGCCATTTAACAGCCTGCTATGACAGATACATTCGCATAAGCAATTAGTGTACTTAAAGGCTTTTTAGGCTGCATTAAGCTATCTAAAACCATGAAGCACAATTAGCCTTTTTAAGCGCAATAAAACCAGAGTCTGTGGAGCTTGAGTGATGTTGGCAGGATGGTTCACTAGCAACTAGTTTCACATATTTAGACTAATAAATTAGATCAAACTGGTGTAATAGGAGACTTGATTTGGCCATATAGTCTTATATTTAGCAGCTGTGGGCTAAAACATAGAGTTCATTCCCACTGTCTGTTTGTTCAAGTGGGAGTCCCGCCATTTCCTTAATCAATGCACAGTGGTGCCATACTGTCTCATTCATTTATCTACTTCCTGTTGTATGTATTTTGCCAGGAACCTTTAAAAGTCCGATGTGGGAATGCTATGGCTCATTTCATACTCTACAACTGGCAAAAGAATGAGACACTCAACATGTTGCATAATCAAAAGCTAATGAGCTGTAAGAGATGAGATTTTTATAAGATTGGACAGATGAAATGCAGGATGATGTTTCTGTTGACTCCAGTCAAAGTTTTCCATAACTTTGCAGATGTCATGATGCTCTGTTCTGAAACTGTTGGTGCACCACTGTTTAATTTGCATTACATGCTCCTGACATTGTCTGAGGCTTCTGGATTTTCAACAGAAAAATTGTATCGTGACAGGTTGTATGACCCAAAGTGTCATTCTGGACAACTTTAAGACAGATATTGAGCTGCATAATGTGAGGTGTCAGACCAGACGACGCGAATGGTCCATTACTGCTGAGTGACTGACCTTAGTAAGTTTAAAAGGAATTTAGGGCCCAAGAACCAGAGGCTTTCAGGGTTCAGTATAACTCAAAGTGTCGGATCACTAAACCACGTCTCAAGTCCTCTATAACCTTTTCTGGCGTTGAAACTGCAGGGGGGCGACTTTCTGAAACCAACAAGCACTCCCACTCCACACGGTGATTGGCCACGTGTGATTTGAACTTTTCTCAAGCTCTCTCTTTTTTTTTCCACCGTCCACACAACTATTGCCATCATTTTTAGCGTGTACAGCCCAGTGCAACATCATAAATGTCTTCTTGAGCCAGTGTATGATTCATTGCGTCGAGATTACAAACACACAAAAGAGACAGAGAGCTCTTGGAGGGAGATCAGAGAGGTGTTTGTGTGTGATGCAGCCAGGAGGAGGCTTTGACAGCAGGCTTTTTGCCCCCTTCGAGTGTGGTCATTTGGAACATGTATAAACACTTTTGCCTTCAGATGTGGTCGGCGACATGCCATATCACTAGATTGTTTCAAACATACTGAACCCCTTATTCAGACAAGGGGTTCAAAGTGATAGTGTTGTTTCACTGCTTTTGTATTTGAGTGTATTAGATTGTACTGCAGTTTTATAATACTCTGCTTTCTGTAGATGCAGAGGTTGGTGATGGAGGATGCAGCTAATTTCTCTTCTGTTTCCATTATATTCCCTCTGGAATCACACCAAAGTGTCCCCTCTTGCGTAGTTTCTCCCTCTTTACGTACTTCACCTACTTCTCTCCCCCACCTTTGCTGTTGCCATGCTCCAGTGATGTTGGGTAGGGAGGCGTCTGACGGCAGCGTGACTCCACTCAGTTGGCATCTCCTCCCAAATCCCCCACCCCACCCCACCCCACCCCACCCTCCCTTCCTCTGTCATCGTCTTAGTCAGACTCTCAATGCCCTCTCTGTCTGGCCCCCATGGGCTGTAGGAACTGGGTGGGCAAATGGAGGGTGTCTTCCTGTGTGCCTCACGCTATCAGAAGACACCAGGACGCTGTGAGAAAAGGGGGGGGGGGGGGTGGGGGTGGCGAGGGGTTGGCGGGGACAGCTGCCATGGCAGGGGAGCCCTCCCCATCCCAGTCCAGTATCGTCCCATGCCGTCCCATTCCCAACCCCAGGACAAGGAAGATCACAAACACTAGGCTCCTACAAGCTCAAGTGGGCTCTGTGATTGTTGAGTGAGCTGAATGGTTCCGAATTGATTGGTGTATTAAGATACACTGGAATGGATGTATCCTGTTGTCTTCAAGTACTGCAGTCTAGCTTGGACCAATTGGGGTTTAGCCCTTAACTTAACAACACTGGCTATAATGGAATATGCTAAACAAAAAGCAGGACTAAAGGCCTCATCACGTTCTTCAAGGAGCCTTGACAGGAGGTATGTAAGGAGGACAACTACTCAGACATCATCAGGCTGTACTGTTCCAACATGTGTGTGTTTATAAGCTCTTTCGTAACCCTGATTTTGAATTATGGTTTCTCCTGTAACCTGATTTCCGGTAAACAAGGAACCTGGTTGTCTTGATTGGGTCAAGAGAAGAATGGTTAACAGATGTAGATTTCATCTGGAAAAACCAGATTAGTTCTAACAGGGTTTTTACAAGTTCACATGTGCACAACAAATTTCTGACAGCAAAAGTATTTTCATCTTTCGCAGCAATTCAGAGGAATGAAGAAGGAAGGATGATCACTTGTAGCAGTGGATCCTTGTTTTTACTATAATGAAATCCAAAGTCAAACTGCAACTGAAACTGACACCAAAATAAATGAGTTTATGTAAGTTCTGTGTTCCCTTAGCTGAACTCCACTTTAAATTCAGCCACATTTGCACATTAGGAAAAAAAAAAAAAAAAAACTGAGCTGCCTCACTACAAGAGCCTGTACTCCCACAGTGCCGTCAGTCCAAATGCTCTCACAAATGCTGTTATACTTAAAACTCTGCCAGCATTGGTTCAAAAAATATGGTTAGAAGGAGGAGAGAAATCTGATTACTGACCAGCTGCATGTAAATGTTGATTTTAAAGTAACCAGGTTACTACAGTTCATGTACATGCGTTCTGACTTCCTGCCTTAACTTGATTTCTTCCTCTTACATGGTGTCTTGTGTACATATAAATATAGTTAATATGTCTATGCATGTCAGTGAAATAGCACTTGCACCAGGTGAATGTGCCTCTAATGTAGGTGTGATATTGCCTGGTCATCGGGGAAGCAAAAAAATACCTTTTTTTTTTTAACTTTGTGTAGCCTTTTTATTTGTTTATTACCATATTACCAAGTGTTTATTTTTGCGCACGTGACTGGTGCTGGATGTGTGGTTTAAATCAGCGATAGAAAACAGTTCAAGTGTGTATAACTGTGTGTGAGGAATGCTGTGTGAAACCCTACAGATGGAGGAGAGATGCTCAAGCTACCACACAGCTTGTCATCCCAGAACTACTACTGTCTGTAACCATGCTAATGTGGCAGTACAGATTCTCTTCAGGGCTGCTGCTATTGTTTTAAACTGTGATTGACTTTTAATAGCCTATCACATTAGACTTTTCAATTAAATTAAGATCTTAAACCTCTGTTAGTTTCGTAGTTAGATTAGTTTTTTCATCAGATCATTTATATTGCTTATTCTTCTTGTACATATTTTGAGATGAATACATTTTAACCGTCTTTTCCATGAGCTGCTTTGGGAGCTGGTTTATTGGCCGGAACAATAAATTGGGCGGTATTAGCTTATTGCAGATACACTATCTTGGTGCTGGCACATATGTTGGTGAATAATTAAAAAGTATTTATAGTGCAGAAACAACATATATGTTTAGATTAATTTAGAAAAAGTTACACCCTTACATTGTTTGGAAAGCTTCTTCTGTCCCCCTCAGTTCATATCTATGATATATTGTTATTTATCTTTCAAATATTAATATTGGTTGTTTTATCATCTATTACACAACTATTGGTTATGAAATAGTTGATAATACTCCCTTTTTTCTCTTTTATTATGTCCTTAAAGCACAAATTCTGGCCCATTATGTGTTTTGTACTTTTGTATTTTGGGGCACTTAATTTCATATTTTATTTATAGTCCGTCTTCCTTTTTTATTGGCCATGTTGCACTAGATTCAGTGTGTTTCATGTATAATTTTTTCCATTGAAGCCCTTGTACAGAGGCATATTTTTTTGTGCCCTCCGGGTGCATCAGACATTGTTGTCAAACTCTGCTCTTGGAACAGATTTTTAATTGTGTAGAAACTGCAGATTGCAGTGTGATGAATGTGTTTTTGAATACTGGACGAATTGTCTGGTCTGCTCTGTGATGTTGAACTTGGCAAAGTTTAACAAAGGTCTCTGTGAGATCAAAACATTGCTATATTAATGAAAAATAAAAAATATAAAAAATTAATGATTAATTAATTAATTAAAGATACAAATTATGGGGTGCTATCAGCACAGTGTGTGGCTCTTTTATCTGATTTTTGTCTTAATTATGAATTTTTGATGTAGCTACACACTCTCCACTCTTGTTTCTTATAAGCTGTAATTAACCTGTTGATTACTCATGAATTTTAAAATGACTGTTAAGTTGTTTTGTTAAACAGATCTCACTTGCCTCTGTCTCGTGCATGTACAACTCACCCAGTTGTCAACACTCTGACATTGGGCGGGCCTGGCCCTCGGTGTAACCTAAGCTAAGCTCGGTCCTTCTGTTCCCTACAGGGTAACTTGACCCTAGATTGCTTTGTCATGTGACAGAGAGAGAGTTTCCCTCTCCACACCCACCGCCTTTGTCCAAACAACACAACACAGGCACATCTGTATTATTTTTTGCACGTTTACTTAAGCTTTTATATTTAAATTTGGTATTTAAGTGGGCCCGCCTCAAAGGATGCAGGTTTAATAGGTTTAAGCCTCACTTGGACTATGTGGGCGTGTTTTGTGATTATATAATGCAGGCCTTTTGAACTGCAGTGTGTGAAACATGTGCTACGAGTGTGTGCAATATGTCAGTGTGGGATGTGAATAGTGTTTTTGAATCTTGTTGTATGCAATTTGTGTTATTTAATGCTTTATTGGTTTTGTCCATGTGATTCCTGTATGTCGATGTGCTTTCAGTTTAAAGTCCAGGGACTTTTCAGGGCTGCTTGTTTTCTTCATCCTGTTTATGGAGGGAAAGGTCTGATGCTCTTCATGCTGTCTCAGTCAGGGGCTTGGCCCACTAACAAAGGACACCATGTGGATGGAAAAACAGCTAAGGGATGAAAACAACAAGCCCCCACAGCATTGTTAATACAGTCAAAATCTTCCCTCAAAACAACAACAACAAAGCTTTAGTTTGCATTCCTCACACTCAGATGGTATGCTTCCTGATCTGTCGGATCTTAGTGGTGGTTGTTTGTCTGCTGGGTCTTGTCTATCATTTCAGACTCTACATCACTGCGAAAGTTTCTGGTATTCAGTTTATCAGCTGGTTTTGGTGTCAGTGGGTTTGTTTGTTTTTCGGCTGGTGAAACTTGTATTTAGGGTCCACACACCTACTTGGCCTAGCTTAAGCAATAAAAGGAAGTGAAATATTTTTGGATAAACCCCCTATTTTATGATGAAATCCAGTGACTGCTTTGATGTTTTTACTTAGTATTTTGTGGAGAGATTATTTCGAGCCCTAAAACAAAACATCCAGCCCAACTGGCATGACTCAGCAGAATCAAGAGTTCATGACCTCCTTGAGTCTGCATTTAAATGAATCACTGTTGGATATGTTTCTAAACAAATCTACAAATACCATGAGATGGAAAACACAGTCTAGGAGGAGGAGTGTAGTGTCAGTGTTGTGCCAAAATTAATCATGATATGACAGCTATGTGTGATATTTAAACAAGTTTTGAGGATGGTTGTTTGTGCTTTTCTGCGAACTTGTGAGTAAAATAGATCTTTGTTTATAATTACTGTGGCACTGTGGTATTTTTTTAAAATCTTTCTTCAGATTAGCTTTATTAATCTATTACTGATTAGATATTCCAGATAAGAAGGGACACCAATGTTCTGTCATTTGCCATCTCAATAATGTACTTATTGTACTTAAGGATGAGGATTTATTACTAAAATGCCCCTAATTCATGTACAATAAGCAAAAGTCATAAATCTCATCAGCCTTTTTTTTTCTCCTGTCTGGTATGTCTGAATTTAAACTCTTCTGTCTGCGTTGTGGTGCCTTTTTCTCACAGACAACAAATCCTATTGGGAAGGAAAGACCTAATTGCCTGTTTCTCTTTATAGATTTGGTTATTCACCCCAATCAGGGTGTGAGACCAAACTATGTGGCTTTTGTTCTGGTTATCCCAGACACATATTTCTGGTTGCGGGCCTCTTCCCTCTGGCTCAGAGTATTCTTCAGTTAGGGAAGTGCAGCTGGTGGAGAATTCACACAGAGAAACAAGCTATGCTAAAAAAAAAAAAAAAAAATAAAGCATTTGGTCAGCCTGTGGTCAGTTGAGAATGGAGCAGTCATTGTGAGAACACACATCTAACCTTTGGCCTCGTTTCTGCGCTCACCCTGCAGGCATGGAAGAAGCGGTGGTTTATTCTTCGCAGTGGCCGTCTGACAGGCGACCCAGACGTGTTGGAGTACTACAAGAATGACCATGCCAAGAAGCCCATCCGCGTGATTGATCTCAACTTGTGTGAGCAGGTATGGTTCCTTGTCACTACCAGCCTGCAATTTAAAGTGCCCAGTTTCATATTTCTGCTTATATCTCCAGACACAAGTCTTGAAAAAGTATAATTGTAACCACCTGCAACTTGTGTAATCGTATATATTTACATTTGGGATATTGATGATTACACTTAAGTTACAGAAATGTGTGTTTGAAAAATCAGACAGGTCATTCAACAATACAGGCAACTGTTTTGGAGATATTTTTGAAATAATATTCAATAATATTTGACTGCTGTTTATTATTTAGAAAAACAATGGCCTATATCTGTGACTTGAATGTAATAGTGAATACAAATGAACATAAACATGAGCTAAAGGGCTACTTTCGCACTCAGAAAGCTCTCATTGTGTGGCCGTAAATATTCAGTCAGTATTAAGCTAAGTCCTGCTCCCTCAGGTGGACGCTGGGCTGACGTTCAACAAGAAGGACTTGGAGCACAGCTTCATATTCGACATCAAGACCATTGACCGTGTCTTCTACCTGGTGGCTGACACTGAAGAGGAGATGAATAAGTGGGTTCGCTGCATCTGCGACATTTGTGGTTTTAACCCCACCGATGACGGTAAGGATTGGCCTTAAATAGGCATATTACATTGTGTGCCACTGGGCCAGATGTCTTAAGAAAATCTGCTTTGAATAGGCTAACTTTATGGCGTAAAAGGATATTTCTTTGCAAATCTGGATGAAGGCCACCGGCAGTGGTAGAAGTGGTGGAACACTTCTAAAGTGACCACAAGTGATGAACAGCCTTGAAAACTTTGTTCTTTCATTTTTATTTTTGAGGCTGATGATAGTGAAGAATTGCACATTTTGCAACCAACATGAGTGTGTAGAAGATCAAACTTAATTTGCAGGAAATTCAAGAGGGAAATTGTACTGGATACATTTATGATCTCTACAAAAGCCTATGTAGAGACACCACAGCAATGATTGTGTATTTGCAATGTTGCAAAATTGATCCACCAGAACGAAAATCATCTTTAAACATCTTCTGTCTTATATACACAAGTATGAAAGCTGAGTTCCTATTTAGCAGCTTTAAATCAGGTTGTACCTCATCAGCAGCAAACAAATAAATAATCCCCCAGAGTTGAACGATGCAATATTAGCTCACAAGCCAATTACTGTAAATTTGATTGGTCTCTCTTTTGATGTCACTGTTGTGCTTCTCAAATGTCTGCTGCTTTCTCTCTAAAGGAGTTAGGTGAACCAGCTGAATGTGCCAGAAGGCCTCTATTCAGCATAGTTCTCAGCCAAGGTCTAATGATCCATGTGTTGATCCATGTGTTGTGTTGAGGCTCACGTTACCCTTGTTCCCAGTACTGGATAATCAAAGCATTGTGTGCCTGTCGGTCTCACTGCCCCTCTTTCGTTCACTCCCTCTTATCTGGTTCTCACTCTCTCTCGTTTGCATAGTCTTGGTTCCCTGTCTCTCTGTCTTTGAGCTTAATTGTAAGCTGCACCATTTGCATCTCAGTTTGGGTGTTCTACGTCTTCACCACCTCCTCAACTAAATATGTAAGAATTTTAGTGTGATTAGAATTGCCACAAAAGTTGCACCGATTCATTATCTGACATATCACGCCACTGAGATTCGCTCAGGAGAAAAATGTACTTTTCAAACCTGACAACTGAATCACTGATTTTCTCGCTCCAAGGTCGTCCTCTCCGCAGTACTGTGACTATGCCTCCGCTTTTGTTACATAGCTAGTGCTGCAGGACAACCCTGATAACAACATTCATGACACCTCTGCTACAGAATTATTGAAGCTGGCTGTTAAAACCCTTATGTGCAAACAAACAGCAAGACCATTCAAGGAGAAACCGGGTCTAAAGACAAATATCCTTGCAGATAGCCTTCCTCACAGTTCTTATTACAAAAGAATGTCCTTGGCTCTCCCTTTTGCGCTCACTTGCACTTCTCTGCATGTGAGACCCAACTCCCACACTTCTGTCGTGTGTGGCCACGCTAGAGTGCTTCTCGGCTGGGCTGATATTAGAGGAGGGAACATTAGGAGGGCTAGGGAACGAAGGCTCTGAGAGACAGTGTAGGAGGTATAGATGAGTCCGAGCAAAGGGGATTTTCCCTTTTCCTGTATGAATCAGCACTTAAAGCTTTACCAAACAACCGGGAAGAAGGAAAGGAGATAGAAGAGCAAGTGATGCACCATAAAGAGAGACTTCCAAAAGTAAAGAAAGAGGGGGCTTTGCGTGAGATATAACCATGTCTGTTATGGAAGAGAGTGGGAGGAGAGCTGTGAAAAAGGAGAAAAAAGTAGAAAGATGTGGAATGAAATAAGAACAGAGATATATTTCACCCAGCTTACGCATCAGCCATCTTGGCTCTCACTGCAGTACAACAATCAGCTCAAGCAGAAGGGTTTGAAAAGGACTCTGACATTTGAAAACTGACTGTGTGGCAAAGCAGAGACCTTGAGGAAATGCTGTCTGAGAAGGAGTGTGTGGGATTCTGAAGGCAAACACAGTATTCAGACTGTTAAGGGAAAAAAAAAGCTTTTAAGAATATTTCATGTTTATGTGCTCGAAATGAAAAGAATGATCAAAATACTTGTTAATTCGGGCGTTTTTTTTTTTCCGCCCACAATTCACAGCTAGGACTGCAGTGTGATTACTGAACTTGATATCAGCCATCTGTGTTATTTAGGGAATCTTGTCACATATATCACACGTCACACATAAATCTTGTCCTTTGCTCAAGCTGGACAGTGTACTGTATTTAAAAAGGTTTTATTTCTCCCAGGAAAGTAGGATGTGGGATTACAGGTTGTTGGGTCTTGACAGATCAGTTAAAAAGGGGGACCTTATGCCTTGGTTGCAGACTAATAGTTTTGATTTGGAGTTAAATTTAATAAACAGAGTGCAATGAGCAATTCCAAGAAGATATGTGACATCTGTCCTCGTTGTTATTCTTCGTTAGCGTGAACCTTTACCGAACGTCCCATCAAGCTCTGACATTATATCAACTTTAAAGTGGATGTAATATCAGTCAAACTGCTTCTGGTGACATTTCCATGGAATTGTGTTGCTAGGAAGCAGCTTGGGTCTAAGTTTATTTGCTGCCAGAGCTGACATTGGCAAACACAGGCCACTGTTTACTTTCTGCCTAATATCATCAGTCACCAATATCACCTGCACTGTCTCAGTGGGCTTTACAGGCTCACAACAGGAGCAGTTCCTGCTTTCTTTCTATCACTGTGGGTTCAGTAGGAGCCATAAGTTAACAAAAAAATTGGAAGAATTAGTAGAAATACAAAATACAGCTATGTGGTTATAATCCAACAATATGATTATAATTCTACTAGGGCTGCAACTAACAATTATTTTCGCCATTGATTAATCTGCCAATTATTTTCTCATTGATCATTGGTCCATAAAAAATCAGAAAACAGTTTAAAATCCCCATCACATCTTCCTAATGTACTGTTTTGTCAAACACAAACAAAAGTCCAAAACCTAAATATTTTAAAATGACTGTAATGTATCACCAAGAAAAGCAGCAAATTCTTGCATTTGAGAACCTGGAACCATCAAATTCTTGGCATTTTTATGTGATAAATTACACAAATGATCATCGACTTTCAAAAACAGTTGTTGATTGATTTTCTATCAGTTGACTAATCTATTAATAGGCTAATTGTTGCAGCTCTAAATAGGACCAATACAAATGTAGTTAAATCTATTTTTTTTAAAAAAGGACAATAAAGAAATTGGTCCAGTTAATGTCTCCAATAATTCCAGTGGATTTAATGAAATATACTAAGCTAACATCAACACAATTCTTTACATAAAATGAATGACTGAATGGGGGGTAATCAAAAGTTCTCATGCTGTTCTGATTAATTACCGCAAAGCTACTGTACAATGCCTGCCTCCTCTATAAACTGCTGCGGAGAACCCTGTATTGTATTTAACTTTTAAGTGTTTTGAAGCACACAACGTTTGATACACAAAAGGATAACACACATGAACATTAACAGTCTTTGCAGAAGCTAACCCTTCTTGTTTTTCTCCTCCAGAGGCAGCAAAAGCTGCTCACCAGTCAGCCATCGGAGGCCTGGTGGTGGACACACCCCCTCACCCAGCACTCGGTAATATTGTTGGTCCAGCAGCAATGCTGTCCAGCGTGCCCCCTCCATATCAACCAGTCAGTGTGCGACACCTGGACTCTCAGTCCAGTTCAGAGGAGCCCCAGGATTACTTGTGGCTGGTCAACTGTGAGAGCAAAAAGCCTGAACCCAACAGGTGAGTGTGTGTGTGTTCGTGTATGCTTCTATTATTTGTATGAGTCTCCACATTCACTGTACTGGAGCGCTATACTTTGGCATAAGCTGTTTTTCTCTGTACACTTTTTTCCCCTCCATTGGTTCTTTTTGTACATTTCATCTGTACTGCCACTCTCACCCTTGTCTCTGCTGTGTGATGTGTAGCTCAGTACAGCTTCACTCTTCATTGGAGGGAGACCAGGAGTATTTGCTCCTGGAGGAGTGTGAGAGCAAGACTCTTCCTCCACAGGCTAGTCTGTGAGTGGCCAGCCATCCAGTTGGAACTGCCTGCTTGTGTGGAGTGCTACACATATATAAAAAAGACAGACCAACAGAAACACACATAAACACCACATACACTCTGATTTACATTGCTTCTGTAAACGATGATGAGTGGATTTGAGGTGTTTGAATCTGCTTATGAGTGTCCCCTCCTTGTAGATCAAACCTGACCGCATTGTACTTTCCCTCCCACTAAATTGATCTTGTCATTACCTGCATGTTCAGAGATGACCCAACAGCAATCAATTAACTCAGTCCTCCACGTGAACTAAAAAGAGCTTTTTTTATCCTAATATGGTAAACTGTGCCAAAGATGAGTATTAAGATGTGTCTGGATCTAACCTTAAAGGACTAACTGCTACTTGCAAACAGTGTTGTGAGGATTTACTATTACAGGTCTTCACAAGTTTAAAATGGACCTGATCTAAAACAGACTCGTGGAAAAACCCAACAATTTTAATTTTCAAAAAAGAGCGAGCAGATCAGAAGCGGACCCGAACAGAGCAGACCCAACCTGACACCCCATAGACCTGAAGATAATTAGACCCAGTCCAGCATGTGGTTGACTTGAACAGACCATAATAGAGAGAGAACACAAACTACACAGTAGCATGATGCACTATCAATTAACAAGTAGCTGCTGTCGAACAGAGCAGCAATATAATGAAAATGTCCTGAGAACGAATGTTAAGTCAAAGAAAGTCCAAAAAGAATTAGTTCATATTCTTCAAAGTTTAAATTATATAAATAATAGAAAGTCACATTTTCTCCCACTGCACTACGTTCTTTCGCCAACTGAGCAATTGATAGATAGTGATAATTTTCTAACCAATTTAATATCTATTTACGTAATTTGTGCTCGGTCCGTGGACTAGTGAAGACCTCTACTTACACGACTGTGTGGATTGCCTGCTTTCTCTAAAATCAGCATGTTTTATTGCATATATTTAATTCTCTGTTCTACATGTGTGTTTTCCTCTTAGAGCTCATGCTGAGTGTTCCAAGTCTACCTCTTCAGAGACAGACCTGAATGACAACCTCCCCTCTCACCGCACGCCCACATCCTCCACCTCCTCAGCTAAACACACCTCGCACAACGGCTTCTTCCCACAGCACCCGGCCCCAGCCTCCGCCTCTTCCATCTACGACTCGCCACCATCACGTGGTGCCTCGCTCTTAACTGACAATGGCCTCTACCACCTCCCCCGCAGCTACTCTCAGGACACTGTGCTGTTCCCTAAGTCGGCCTCCTCCCCGTCGGCTCATCCGGACAGTGGGGACGCCTCAGAGCTCTACGTCTTCAACACACCGTCACGGAAGCCCTCAATGGAGACACAAATGCGCAACCTTTCCATCAGTTACGATATCCCACCTACACCTGGCGCAAACTGTACTTACCAGGTGCCCCGCACGTTGTCGTCGTCGACAGGGGTAGGAGGCTCAGAGGGTGGGGGAGATGTAGTGCCCCCTCCCAGACCGCCCAAACCTTCGCTCAGTTCCACCTCAGGACCCCCTCCACCCCCCGCTGAGCGCTCACCTACGGACACTTACTATGTGCCCCGCTCAGCCTCAGAGACGGACGGAAACTACTGTGTGCCTACCAGTGCTGGGAATAAAGCATTACGCAGCAACACCATTGGCACTGTGGACTGTTCACGCCTCCGCAAAGGTTTGTGTCGGGGAGAGTTTCTTTATTATTATTTTTTTTTATGTTGCCTTTTTTTTTGCCCTTGAAGTTGACATTTCCTTCGCATTAGAAAACTACTGTAAAATAATGTGTGATATCTACCAAACATAACATAATTTATAAGTTAAAAGAAGTTTTCCTTACAAAGTATTTGTATCATCACATGCATTATCATCTTAAAATGTTAAAATTCAAATACAGTGACACGCACACAGATCTACCTCCATAGAACTGTGACCTTTATGTACAGTGATATTTGCCATCAGCAAGACGAAACACCTTTACGAGACTTCTGTGTCTGAAAACTCAGCTTTTATGTTGCAATTTGATACTCTTTTCCACTTTCTTTTGATGGATGATGAGAGACATCACTGGAGCTGTTGGCATGTTTTCTTCCAGCTGCAATCCCTATTTTCACCTTTGCTCTTCTGTTCTTGCACAAACCATTCAAACTGTGAATAGCTTATCAGACCTGAACGTAGAGCAGTTTGCTGCAGACGTCTTTAGGCTCTTGGTGATTAAGAGACTTGATGATAGTGTCCATGTGCAGCCCTTCTTATCATATATTGTGGTTATAATACTCAGTTCTAACATTTACAAGCAAATAACATACATAAGGATTCATCTAAGTAGGTCTTCACTTGTGAACAAATACATGTCTTCTGTTGCATCACTGAAACCACAAATATCTTTGGCTTGTTATCATTGGAACCAACCTTGGGGGCATTGATGTTATCCTCTACCTATGTAGTGAAGTCTGACACATGTGATGTTCAAAATATATTTGAAATTAGATATTCAGGTCCATGTAACATGGCAGCAATTGCTGTTAGTCATCATCAATTTCTCTTTGTATTCAATCAAGAGAAGAATCTACTAAAATCTGACAACTCAGAGGATCTTCTGAAGTGACAAGAGGTGCATTTTCTAATAATAGAATGAGAAAATGAAATGAGTTGATCTTAAATCATTGCACAATGTTGGAACAGAAAAGGCTTAAAATAGATGAAAAACAACTTTGTGACAAGAAGAGGAACTAACATTTAAGGATGGGCGCAACATAAAATATTATACCACTTACACCTCCCTCTTGTGGTGACAGATGTAATTACATGAGTGTCAGTGGCAAGATAATTGTTTACAAATATCAAGAGTCTTAGGTATTTGGTGAAACCGGGTAGTCCTTGTTACCTGTGTTGTGGAATTTGTGGAAACTGTAAAACCAGTAATCACGACACAAATAGTAAATATCCCAGGCACATCTGATGAAGATACACTAAAGAATCATTGAGTAGTAGAAATGTATTATTTATACTGTGAAAATGGGATTTCATCTGACAGCCTTTTTAACCCATATTTCTTTCTTTTTTTGGTAAAGTCACTATTTCCCAGAAATGACTTGTCTTATTGTAAGTATTCTCTGTCATGGTCTTCCCCCATTCGGTCTCCCTCAGCTGACACTCTCATTTGCTTTATAAGCTTTTCCTAGCATTGTTGTGGTTATTGTGGCCCTAAGTGAAACACATTAGCGTCTGCATCAGTGCCTAATGAGAATGCAAAAAACCCCCAAAACAATAAGGCACTATACAGCACAGCTTTTAGATACAGCTGCTGAGATCCATCTGACTAAATAAATTGAAGTTTGCAGAGTCATGAAAAGACATCTTTATTAGGCTTCTTGTGCGATAGGGATTGCGTTATTGGATAAAATGGCTTTAAATGGAGACACAAACTGTATCCTGCATGGAAAGGGCAGTGTAATACTGTATGTTGTCTCGTACGTTTAGATGAAATAATAGTGTATTAAATATTATAGTATATATTATGGTATATATTACAGTTATTTGTATATTTGCTAATTCCATTTGTGTTTTTGCAGATTTTGGATCCCAGGACTGCTATGACATTCCCAGATCATTCCCTTCTGACAAAAGCTGCTCGTTTGACTTCAATGAAAGCTTCAACAGCTACTTTGTAAGTGATTATGGATGTTTTTTATTTACAGTGTTGATACTACAGACATATTCAAGTAATGCTTTATTTTATGGGTCCTTTAATCCAATACTAATTTCCTGGAAATTTTCAGTTATTTAATAGTTCATTTTACAGAAAGGGTGGTGCAATTTGGTATAAATTATAAGAAAAAAATCAGGGAAAAAAAAGGAAAAATACTGTGTGTAGATTTAAACTATTAAAAATAAACTATTAAACTATATTAAACTATCAAACTACATATTAGATTCTTTATTAAATACTCTATAATGACCATATTTTTCATATACTGCCAAATTGCATAACTCTTTCAAAGAAATGTCCTAAGAAATAACAGTTGAATGGCAGCTACTTTAGTACATTATTGAAAAAATATCCTGGAAATAACTGTAGTAGGAAAGTAAAGAATGTGTAAAATAAAGCGTTACGGACACTGTTGGTAGCATTTTTCAGAAACGCTATTAATAAGGAAAAAAAGTACCTTTTTTTCCCCTCACTGAAAAAATATCACCTACAGACACCCACAGCTTACATCATGCTAACATTTGTCCCAGAGCACAATATTGCATGTACTCTGAAAATGCACAGTCAAAACAATGGCTACAGTCTTGTGCGACCGGAAAGAGACGGTCGAAACAGTGAAACTATTAAGTGGCTACTGTTAGCCTTCAAGCCATGGCAGCAATGTTAGCACGGAGGATGACATCAATTCACTTTGTTGCGGACAGTAGAAACATACAGTTTGAAGGAGACACACAATCCAGATGTGTTTTATTACATTCTTATATTATACAAGAACAACACTCAGTAGTCAAATGCTCTCATGTTTTTATTGGCATTTGTTGATTTTTTGAGTTTGTTTGTATGGTTCTGTTGAGCTGCTTTGCTCAGTAGTATATGAACTTCAGCTAAATCCTAATTATTTTTGCCAGCAGTTTTGCTTCTAGTTAGCTCTCTCTTTAACATTAAGGCTAGCTGCTAGCCGGTGTTACCTGCTGCCTGGGCGTCTTCCTGCAATTTGTCAGTATCTTGTGGTGGTGTAATTTACTCTGGCTAGTAACAACATGTAACAACACATACCTCTACATCTCTGTTAGTACTGGTTGTTTCTTATGAGTTCATCCTGGATTGATCCGCTGTTGCCTCATCGTTTCAGACTTCACGCTGCTTTCGTCTAAAACTAACAAAAATAAAAAGAATGTGTCAAAAATAAATATGTCCGCCAGCGATTTAACTGAAAGACACTTTTCAGAGACACGCAAGTGTTATGACTGTTATAATTTCTAGCCCATCAACTGTTTTGTAAGATTATATTTCCCTTTAACCTGAGTTCAGTGGAACCTTAATACAAACTGTGTGTCGTTTTTTCTATGAACATGTATGTATGCCTTGTCGCCCTCAGAAAAACAAAGGAATGATGCCAGTAGGTAGCCAGTCCACAGAAGAGGTAGACCAGAACTACGTACCCATGAGTGCCAACTCCCCATCACATCATCACTCGGGCAGTTTGTCAGAGCCTATGCACGAACCCAACTATGTGCCCATGACCCCAAGCACCATGGAGTTCTCCTCTCTGGGAAAACAAGTCCCCCCGCCTGCCCACATGGGCTTTCGCTCCAGTCCCAAGACCCCTCCTCGCAGGCCAATGCCCAGTGACTGCCAGCCCCCGCCTGTGGACCGAAATCTCAAACCAGATCGCAAAGGTGAGAGGATAAAAGCTGTGTGCGCATGTGCAGATTTACTTGTGACTTGGTTCATAAATATATATGGTAAGTTCCTGCTGTTAGGATTGATATGTGCTGAAGAGATATTGTGCTTAACTTGCTTAAGTATGCTCAGTATTTACTAATCCAGAAACTGACAACTGACCATGCTTTATCTGACTCTCATCTGCTATTCTCACAGTGCTGGCTCATGGTCATATAGCCATCTGTACAAGATTTCTTCAGTTCAAACCACTCTTAAAACACACTCACTTTTTTTCATTATACTTCAGTTGTTTTTATTAATGTATATAAACACTTCTCTCATTTGTCTGTGTCGGTTTGTCTGGTGTACTAAATACCACCGTCTTCCTCTGTGCCTGTCCTTGACCAGCTTATTCCACCTCTTGATGAATTAGTTTAGTGCTTGCTACATCCTCTTACATCCAACACAGTTAGCTCCTTGTCAAAAGCACTTTTGTCCTGAGCTCAAGAGGCCCTGTAGACTGTTTTGGAGGGGGCTGGTCCCTGTGCCATGGAGTGACCGAAGCCCGGAGTGGTCACCTCCATCCCCTTTGTTCCCGTCATCTGAATGGAGCCCTTTGATGAAAGACCTGATAGCAAGGGGAATTACAATCTAGGCAGATTGAAAGGCTGAGTAATGGGCATAGAGAGAAAGAGAGAGAGAGGGAGAGAGAGTTGAAGAATGACAGGGAGTCACGTACATAGACCAAAAACCAGGGCTGTTATTGTCATCGAAGAAAATAGGGCATGTATGGAGTTTTACATTTCCCAAAGGGGAGTCCCCTCATGCACGACTTGGGTTCTTTTTTTCCTTTGACCTTTTGAGCCAGTCATCTCCAAATTTGGCATGCGTCATCTCTGAACTACCATGACTAAAAGTTATAAAAAGATTTTAATTTCTGCAAATGTTCTCCCTGCTTTACAACAAGCCAGCTAATTTTGGGGCATTACTCATATTTAACAAAAAGGAACCAGAACTCAGAGTCTCCAGTACTCATAATCAGACAGCCATTGCGAAGAGTGCATGTAACTCTTAAACACTTCAATCAGAGATAATTTTAGGTTTTTAGCAAAATTTATAAACTCGGGAAAAGCTGCTGATAGCCTTTAAAATTTCAGGAGCTTTTTAACACTTTTACAAATGCCCAATCCTCTTGAATTGTTAAAAAGTAATCTTTTATGATTGGTACGGTATAAAGAGGGAAATACATCAGCGTAAATCATATTTAGGCCAATAGTTCTTGATTATTTGGGTAAAGAGTAGAAATTTGATTCCATACTGTCCCTTTTTTGTAGTTTTTGATATAGTTTTTCACCTTTTGCTTTTGTGTTTTTCCATGTGTCCTTTACTTCTTCTGTCCCCATCTCCTCTTTGTTCTTTTTATATTTATTCTAGCATTATCCACCACAGCATCTTACCATCTCTACCCTATTTGTTTTGGTTTTTCTCAGAGGAGAGCTAAAAGACACTATATTGACAAGTATGTGTCTTTAACAATGTTGCATACCCTCCAGATTTCTCTTCTGATGACATCTCACTGATGTATTTTTATTTCATGTGAAGCATTTTGTGATTGATGATTTGAAAGGCACTAAATATAGGTTATTATTATAGTGTAGATCTAACCATCAGTTTTGTGCCATCTGCATGTCCCAGTTGCTGCAGGCTGCTTAGACCTGCTTGTATCTTTGTTTTAGAAATAGAACGTAGAGCAGATTGCAGCACAGTGAAGAAAGGCAATGTACAAAAAAGCTTTTGTAGAATATTCTGACTGAAACTGAAGGAAAGTAAACATTAGTGAGTAACATCACTATATTTACTCTTTAAACTCTACATTTAGCATACACATTTAACACATAAGTAGTATATCACACTGTCCTTTTCTTTGGATTTTTTTTTTTATTATTTACCATGAGCCATGCAAAATTCATCTGTACTCTCCAGGCTAATTCAACTCACTATGTGCTGTGTTCATCTTCTGTGCACTTCTCTCTCTGCTTTGGTTGTTTCAGCTGTGTGATGTAAAGGCTTTGGCATCTGTGGTCAAGGCCAGCAAACGGCTCTTTCTTTATTAACACTCTGACATGTGATTCCACTGAAATTAATGATCTCAGTTTGAGATTGTGGCACATTTAGGTTTTTCGCTCTTGTCAGCACTGCAGAAAAAAAAAAATGTTGTGATCTGTGTGTCAATATAAAAAGAGCTATGTGCCCTGTCAGTAAGTTATTTGTATGCGCTCTTCTCAACATGACATGATGTCTCGTTGTACTCTCAGTGCTTATACATGGCTCGTCGTGCATGCACAGCTGTGATGTCAGTCTTTGTGTGGGTAGCCGTGGTGCATGGAGTGAGGTGCATGTTGGGCAATATGGGTCTGCTGTTGTCATGACAATCATCCTCTTGATAACTGTGCTTCACAAAAAAAGGTGACTGGGTGTACGTGAGGGTTTAGCTCTGTTGTTCAGCACAGTCTTGTCTTTTGCTTTGCATGGCAGGGCAGTTGTTACAGTAGGGCTTAATTGTTGTGATCACCAAACTTATTTTTTTTTTATAATAAGCAAAGTTTTCTTTCACCAATCAGGTCAGAGTCCTAAAATAATCAGATCAAAAGGTGTCGGTTTAGAGCGAACCGACTCTCAAACCGTAGGTGAATTCCCGAGGGGACGACGCAAGGGTAGGTACTCCTCACTGAACTGCCATTTGAAAACTTGCCATTCTTTGACCTGTTCAAACTCTACTTCATCTCGACTCTTTGCATGCTGTGAGTTAGTGTACTGTGGAACTTCTTTGGTTTTTCTCAGGCCTGTTGGTTCTGCTGGAGATTAACTGTGTGCAAACCAGATTCAATTAAACCATATGCAGATAGGTTTAAAAATGTGAACTGTGTGTCACAATTGTTGCATTAATCCAGTCTTATTATATTAAATCCCAGCAGGAGGTGGATGAGTCTGCACTTCATGCATGGTGGACTGCACTACAGTTTTAGAGCTCATGAACAGTCTTAACATAACCTTTAGAAATAAACTGTTACTACCACCTTACTTAAATATTCTCACATTCTGATATGACTGCCTATATCCAGTCAACCAAATACCATAACTTACTAACATTTCTCTTCCTAAATATTTGTTTTTGTGTTTTTGTTAAACATATTATGCTTCCAAAACACACATTCAGATGTAGCAGCCACAACAGAATTATTGTCACAAAAACAATATCTCTGGAAAGTAGTAGATAGCTCTTCAGGAGGAAATTGAACAATGATATAATCTAATGAAAGAGGGACTCACATAAACAAACCGTATCTATTCTCCTGCTCATACCAGCTACCTTCTGCTTAAAGTATGTGTTCCAAATCCTCTTGACAGCAGCTGTGTGTTATGAGCATCTATGGTGAACATCTATAGGGAGTTGCCATATTTGACCCTGATGACCATGCTGTTATACTGCCCACTATTTTGCAATATTGCACATAGGTCTCACCCTTTTCAGTTCACTACAATTCACTTTAAACAAGGCCCAGTTATGATAAAGTCAGCTTAGAAAATACTCAAAATATTTGAAAAATTGAAGTGAAAATGGGAAGAAAATGCAAGTGAGCTGCTGAATACTATTTAATTAGTAATCACTTTTTGAATTTATTTTTATTTTTTGTAAAAGCTGAAAATAATGAACCCTATTTGTTTTGTTTACATCTACAGTAACATGTTTCCAGTCTTGGTCCTGGTCAACATTATATTAGAACTGACTTTATAGTATAAAAAACAAACTAAAACACAACACCATGAACACATCTCCACATTATTAGTAACTTTTCTGCTGTTGACTTTTGTCTTGTGTATATGTTGTTTAAATGTCTTAAGCAGTGACTGACTGGTGTGTACCTTGATTCAGGAAAACCTGCTCCATTGGAGATTAAACCATTGCCAGAATGGGAGGAGCCCTGTACGCCTGTCCGCTCGCCTGTCACACGGTCATTCGCTCGGGAGTAAGTGTCCTAAACGTTCTGCAGCATTTATAATTCTACATTTAGCTAACAACTAAGGGTGTGTTCACACTATTCTGCTCTCTGCTCAGGCCTGTTACTTTCATAGTTGGAAGTCAAGTGAGAGTTGCCGTCTCAGAAGAGGCACTGAGCCTCGTTTCTCGTGAAGTGCTTATTAAAGTTGAGAAAAATGTAACTTCTTAGAGGAGCACAAGGCATGCGACATTGAAAAGAAATTGCTGCACTTCATCTCTTGGTGACTTAAGAGGCTGACGTTGTCATGGAAACGGTGTGCATTGACCTACCTGGGATTGATTTTACCAACACTAAATGATTTTTCTTCTTTTTTTTTAATAGGAAAAATGTTGTTTGGTGTGAACATGCCCTTTTGTAGAAGATGTAATTAACTAAAGAAGTAGGCACTAACACTTCATACATTACCGTAGTCACTTTGTGACCATAGTAGCACTGCTCATACAAACAGGTCTGGGATCTGCCTCAGAGCTACATTATTACTGAGTGCAGTTTGTTGGCTTATCTGGGATGAGGCTTGTGCTTAGTGCTGCAGGGACTCTTCTAGCCGCAGTGGTTTATAGCTGTGGCTGTTAATGTCTGTATGATATTTTGTGCTCACCAGAGACTGTATTTGCCTGGAAGTCGGTGTGTAAACATTGTGACTGCTGCTCAGTCTCTCTAGGTTTCCAATGCCAACGAGACCCCCGTCAGTGCATAGCACGGCCTCCAGCACTGACTCCGACGACTGTGATGAGCATTATGTATCCATGCTCTCTAATATGTCATCAGATGAACCAGTATGTAACACACAACAATCCTCTGACATAAGAAGTTGCATGATTACTTTTTTTCTCTTTACTTCTGAAATCACAAATAATTAAAGCTACAGAAAACATGTGATAAATGTCTACTTAGATTTTTTTATTGTAATATGTGATATTTTTGTATGGTTTTTTGAAACTACATCATTCAAATGGAATCTACAAAAACAGTTTTCACAACAGCTGCACCATGAATACAGTGGAGGATTCTGTATGAGAGACAGACAAACTTTCCAGGGTTAAACACAGCTCAACCTAGAATGTTAAGCTGTAATCGTTATACAGAAAGTCTTAGAAATGACATTTCCAGTCCTTGCTCCTCTCCCTATGCCATATATTAGTGTGGACAAATTACTGGTTGCTGCAGACGGACTCCTCGCCTTTTCGACTATTTTCTTTGCAGTTTGCTCTCGTCCTGCTGCTCTGCTTTCTTTTATTCTCTGTTTTTGTTCTTTTGTTTTTCAGGTATTGGTGTCTGTGAAAATTGCCTGTTTATTCTCAAATTACTACCTTTATTGTTGTCCCTAAGATCCCTTTTTGTTGTTCGTGCACGGGTTGAAATGGAATCAAGTTGAGATTTGGTCATTCAGTAATGCCTGCTGAAATGGGCACAATTGGCTTTTACTGCAATAATCTTTGAAAAATGATCCCGGATACATTATTTCTCTTACAGTTTGGGTATTAGATGTACCATTTTCCTATTTTTCTTGCTGTAACAGTTTGTTTACTTTTTTCCAACATTTGCTTTGATACTGTCTGCTGACTTCCCGTTCTTGCATCACTCATGTTAATTTCTTTCTCCCTAGTCCCTCATTTCTCTGGCTTCACCACGCTCTGGCTTCATCCATTTTTCTTTTTTTCCTGCATTTTGTTCTTGACCATCTGCTGTTCTCTTCTTTCCTTTTGTCACTGCTTCCTTCTCACTTTGTGTAGAGAGGAGTCCTTCTACTGCACTGTCCCCATCACCCCTGTAAAGAGGGAGGTGGAGGAACTTGACACCATAGAGGAGGTGAGCAGGGTTGCCAGGTTAGACGTGCATGGCCTGCCCTGTCAGAGCACCAAAGCTTGCCAGTTTCAGGTGTTGTCATTAGATCAGAAAGTATATAGAACAAACTTGACTTTGCTATTGTTAGTCCCCAACGCCACCCAGAAGCTGTGGCTTGGATACACATGCAGTGATTTTTAGATGCAAGTTACAGTACATCACTTTCCTTATAATTAGTGTTTCCTGTCACCATCCTAGTTCTATTAACTCCACCCCACATGTAGTTCAAGATTAACAATAGGTCCAAATGCATCTGTGTTGTCACAATACCAGAATTTTGATTTTTTTTTTCTCTACCAAAACTTAAACTTTTCATCTTAGAAATTGATGATAAGAAATCATGGAAAAAAGGGAAAACACAAAGCATTGTCATTGTAGAAAAAAAAGAAAAAGGAAAGCACCATAAACTCAACAAAGACACAAACATTCAACTCTTCCTTTTGAACAAGTACCAAAAAAACTTTTAAAGAATTCAAATAAAATGTATAGAAATCAAAGTTGCTTTTCATAAAGATGACTTTGATGCACCTAAAGCGCTAAGCATGTTGGTTTGGTGCCCATTTTTGTTAGCTGTATTAGTAGCTGTCAGAAATGGAACCAGCTAGAAGAAGTGATGTTCGCTGATGAAAAAAATCTATTATAAAGATTTAATGATAATCACCTTGACCTAAATGATCCCAGATTTAATTCATGTGTTACAGTTTTGTCAAGCAGTTCACATGGACTGTTCTTCAGTTTTAGTTTGAATTTTGTTGTGAAGTGTTTCAGTCTCTTTTTTACCTCTTACATGTTCCAATCCACAAGCCATTTACAACTGAATAAACACCCTTTGAAGCTGTTTTTGAATCCAATTTGAGCTTACAGAACATGCTTTGTTATAGTGCCAACTATTTGTTCAATCAAATAGCAGTAAAATCTCTTGTTATTTTAGCAGACATTTTGGTTATTGTGACAACACAAGAGTGTATTCAAATATGAGCTATGTTTCATTGTGACACTGCATCAGCATTCCTCTCCTCAATTAAATTATTCTTTTTCTGGCTGATGTAGAACATGAAGCTTGGTCCACCCATGACTGCGGATGGTGGGAGCAGCCCGATGGTGAAGCCGAAGGGAGACAAACAGGTGGAGTACCTGGATTTGGATCTTGACTCTGGCAAGTCTACCCCACCTAGGAAGGTAGGAATCTGCTTTACCTACTCTCACACCTTAAATGACACACTCACACAATTACGTGAAATCATTTTGAAGTAATATCAAGACTGACTTATGTGTGCTTTCCCTCTCCAGATGAAAAGCAATGGAACTGGCATGGCAGCATCAGATGAGCGTGTTGACTATGTGGTTGTGGACCAGCAACGGACGCAGGCCCTCAAGAGTACCCGGGAGGCCTGGAATGATGGCCGCCAATCCACAGAGACAGACACACCATCCAAAGGACCCAAGTGACCATGTTGTCCCAATCACCCACCCTCCAAACCCCCAAACCACTGGGCCTTTTACACTGTTGTACTGTAGGCTCTGGTTTGTGCTCTGGGACGGTCCAGCTGTCATGTTCCACCTCAACGAGATCCTTAGTGTGTAGGGTTCAGTGGAGCTCCATAGCCACTCAACCGTCTTTAGTTTGCACTGCTGTCAAGCCTTGGACAGCACTGTATGTACAGTTGTAGGAAGGGGTGTGGGCCAGGAATAAGCTGTATGCATTATGAAAGCAGGTGGAATGACAGGACCTGTCTTTGGGGTTTGACTTAAGCAGACTCATGAACTTTGAACATTCACTGCCCCCTATATCGGATTCGTTTTTGTTCCCTGTTGTTTATCTTTCAAACAGCCTGTGGGTTGATCCAGAGTTAACATTTCCTTAAATTATAATGCTGTTTGATGTTGTTTTGGAGTGTACGTGAAATCACTTTAACATGATCACAATACTTTGTCAATGCGACACTTTACTAGTTAGCATAGCTGGTTAACAGTGTTGATTTCTCAGTATCTCCTGTTAGAGCAGGGTGAAGTTTTCTGTGGGTACTGATCACAGGTCAGGTTTACAATTTCTTCAATAATGACAGACGTTATGGTGGATGGCGGAAACTGGCCTTGATTATATACCCAAGGAAAAGTTTAAACTGGATCCCTAAGATAACCCAGTACGACAGAATTTCATAGAGAATCTTTCCTTTTTCCTTTCAATGCAAAGGCAGTTGAAATTGTTCATTTTACATGTAACCAAGTGCTCAATTTAAGCTTTGGATTCACTCAAGGTTTAATCCACTGAACATAATTTGATTTCCATTTACTTTGTAAGTGGAGATGCTTCAATCTGTTATAATGGAAGTGCAAAGACTGTACAAAAGTGTTATGTATATAAACAGGAAAAGTGTCCTTTATTTGTATGGAATATTAAGCGTGTTTGACTCGAAGGTATGTGGATTCTGCAGGGTAGAATCCTGTGCCCGTCTTAGCTGGTATCAGGACTTGTGATTAATGAATGCATTACTGTGAGTTTTTAAAAGAACGTGACAGGTTTTCTATAAGTTATGCAAAGGTATCAAACTTAGGGTAGAGAGAGAGAGAGAAAATCAGGTACTCTTTGTAAATGCATACTAATACAACTATCCATTTCTAATTTATTTCTCAAGTTATTTCATCAGGTGGATGTCCTGTCCACTTTTAGCTCAGTATTCTTGATTCATATGGATGAACATTTGCTAAAGCCTGTTTAAATGCTTAGTTTTACAGGCTCTGGTCAGTTAGTTTCACAAGTTCATTGATATTCCTCATTTCCCTCTCCTCTTAGGTTTAATTTATTTCAAATTGAACTGGCATACAGTTTTGGGAAATTGACTGCCTTGTGTAGTCAACTTGATACATCTTTTATAGACAGTGAAAAAGTCTTTATGTCTGCATAGATCTTTGCTTTACTAACCTGTGAACTCTCACTCAGAAGTCCCAAGCATGTGCTACCACAAGATAAAATCATTGCTGTACATATTTTGCCATCAATTAGATTAACATGTATCATTTGAAAAATGTGCCTACTAAGTCATCTTTATTCTACTTCACTCTTTCCTTATTGCAGTTTCACTGTGATATGGACTGCAAAGCTGATGATGCTTTATCTTTTTTAATGAATCTCGACAGAAAATGTAAATTTTAAAAGTGGACTAAATAAAATCCAGCCTCTTATGCGTGTGTTGTCTGTTGTCAATATGATCTACATTATGATTTGAAGGAATAGAGTGGGGGTTGGGGCAGGGGGGATCCATCCTAACAAGTGGGGTAGCCAAATGCTATTGGCATACTTGCAGCATACAGTGCAGTCTCTCCCATGCGACTGACTGTTTATGTCTCACATACACCCTGGATCCTCCCTTCTTCCTCTACAGTACAACCTCAGCATCCTGTTTCCCATGAGAGCTCCCCCACAGTTCCCTCCTGTCATTTTCTCCACTTACACAGCTACTTCACTTATACAAAAAACTGTTCCGTTAATGAAAATAACCTTGTTTATGTGAACTGTGCTGCTCCATCCCCAACTTTATGTCAACCTCCTCCAGCAAATGATTTCATAGCGCTTCATATGTTGAATGTTAGGTCAGCCAAACCCTCCATCGACCCTTACTGGGTGAAAGATGTGGCTCCAATCCTAGTCCTCAGATCATTCTGCCCTCTGACATTGTGTCAGTAGTCTCAACCCCATCAATGTACTTACAAATTCTAGACCTGCTGTATTAGAGAACCCACCCCCTTCTGAACTCCTCTGTAGATTTCAACAAGAGAAAGGGACTTGGGCAGATGCATATCAACATTCGTAGTATTATGAAAAAGATGGATTACATTAACATTTGTATTTTTAACAACAATCTTGACATTTTAGTCCTTTCAGAAACTTAGTTCAAAAGTCAATTGGAGATGATTATATTAGATTAAATGGCTACAATTTATTTAGATGTGATAGGCTTACTGAGGGTGGAGGTTTAGCAATTTATGTCAGAAATAACATCAAAGCAGCCAAGTTAGTTAGTGTGTCTATCCCAAAATGATATGAACTATTAATGTTGAATGTAGAATTAAGTCAAAATGCTGTTCACTGTTGTTGGTACATA
Organism: Thunnus albacares; assembly: GCF_914725855.1. NCBI lineage: Eukaryota > Metazoa > Chordata > Actinopteri > Scombriformes > Scombridae > Thunnus > Thunnus albacares. The sequence goes on along the minus strand of NC_058108.1, from coordinate 24,353,595 downwards.
TTTCCCGCCCTCTGCCCCTTTAGAGGTGGTTGCTGGTATTTTTGAGAATTTAACCCCTTTCAAGACTTCAGAAGTGACTGTTATGGGAGATCTTAAGTTAAATTGGATATCCACAGACTCATGACCATCTAAAGTTCATCTGTGCTGATCTTGGGCTTACTTAACTGATCTCTGATCCTACTTGTCCAAATTTTAAGGACCCAAATCAACCTTAAAATATCATCCCCATAAGTATTCTTCCAGTGGTGTACCTCTGCTAGATATAAGTGATCAATCCAAAACTCAGAATGCTGTCAAGAGAAACTTAAGGAATTTTAATGAACAAGCCTTTTTATATGATCTCCATCACAGCAACCTCTCTCATTCAATAGAAACCCGGATGTCGAATTAGCATCAGATAATTTTTCAAATATCTTCAATTCAGAAGTTAATAAACATGCTCCATTCAACAAATTAAGAATAAAAGATAGGTCCAGTCCCTGGTTTACCTCTGAAATCTGTTCCGGGTAAGAAACAAAATGTGGGACCTAGCTAGACATTCTGGAGACCCCTTCCACTGGCTTGCCTTCAGACAGCTAAGAAATAAATGCACCTCCTCAATGTGAAAAGCTTAATCTATTTATCACGTAACTTCTATTTCCAGCTCTTGGTCAAATCCATCTACATTTTGGAAAGTAGTAAACTCTACTAAAAACGTTTTCTCTCTGCCCATTCATGCCAATTCCAAAAATGTCATATTGACAGAGGAAAAAGAAATATTTACAGCTTTTAACAAACATTTTGTTGCAGCTGGCCACATTTTTGAAAACAATTGTATGGGATCAGCCAATTCTGCAAATATATTTATTAATTATGATAGTTCTGTAGGGCTGCCTCTTTCTGACAATGATAATTCTGTACATTGTAATTACTGAAGCTCTTCTAGCCATTGATTCAAAGAAATAAACTGGAGAGGACAACTTGCACCCTTTTCTTCTCAAGCTCTCTGCCCCCATAATCTCAGAGCATAAAACACTAAATTAATTATTTTAACTGCCACAATTCCTAAAGAATGGAAGTCAGCTCATGTTTTACTTTTGCACAAGGGAGGAGAAAAATGTGACCTAAATAACTACCGTACCATATTTCAAAACTGTCTTGTCTGGCTAAAACCCCTGAATCATTAGTAAATAATCAACTGAAGTCATTCTCAAGTAGATAGTCTGTATTAACCCCCCACCAATCCGGCTACAGAACAGATCATAGAACCATCTCTTCTACTTCCCTAATTTTAAATGATATTGTGTCAGCTGTAGACAACAGGAAGCACTGTGCTGCTCTTTTTGTTGAGTTATCAATAGCCTTTGATACGGTTGACCATTCTCGCCTCCCCACAAATGTCTGTAGATGGTTCAACAATTACCTCTCTGACAGACAACAGTGCGTAAAAGTGGGTAATGTTAGATCAGAGTTTATACAATAACAAAAGGCATCCCACAAGATTCAATATTAGGACTAGTCCTGTTCGCTATTTATATTAATGCTATAGTCTTGTCTTTGCAAACCTGTGATGTCCACCTTTATGCAAATTAAACTATTTTATGCTGTTGGGCTGACTCTATAAAATCAGCTGTTGAAAACCTGCCTTTTTCTCAGTGCTTGGCAAGGTGCACTTATAGATCTCGAACTTGTGTTAAATGCCAATAAAACAAAATTTATGCTGTTCTCCAGAGTCAGACATTGATGAGGACATTGATCTCCAAATCTGCACTTTAAATGGTGCAGTCATTGAAAGAGTCCCACATTATAAATATTTAGGCATCTGGATTGATGATAAATTCACCTTCAAACCACATATTGATGCACTAATAAAAAAATTAAGAACATAGCTTGGTGTTTTTTTTTATATATAAACAAGTCTTGTTTCCCCATGTTTTGTATATAGAAGATTATGGAAGCAATCTTTCTTTCAGTGCTACATTATGGTGATGTGATTTACAGACATGTGGCAAAATGTGGCCCTAAATGCTGTACCCTTAGATTAGCCCTTAGATTTACAACTGGAGACCTCTATGGTACACATCACTGTATTCTTTATCAAAAAAATGGGTTGGCCTTCTCTTTCCATTAGAAGAGACCAGCATTTGTTTCTAGTGCTGCAGATTCCTAGAATTAACACTGGTCTGGGAAAGACTGCTTTAAGTTTTTGCACCGTACAGTTGGAATGAATTACAGTGTATTTTGAGGCTTCAAATAAAGGTTTATATATAAGGTTAAGGTTAATATATCATATAAATCATAGATAGAAAAATTGATGATACCAGTCCACATGCAAACAGACTTGCACACACACCCTCAGTTCGTAGATCGTAGTTTTAGTGTCTCCATGAACAGCCTGGATAATCTTTCAAGGTTTTCTTGCCATACTTGAAGATGAAAAAAATCCTGTACTCATTCCAGTATAATCATTTCCAAGTATTAAATCTAATTTCCCATAGCCAAAGTGAATATTGTCCCAGTTCTTGCATTTAGGCTTTTGTAAAGATTTCTATCCAGCTGGAACTGAGGTATTTAGACTCCTGCACAATGAAGATTTTTAATAGCCTTCCAAAGAAGAATGGCAGCTGGAAGTGATCCATGATTTTTATTTACAGTGTAAGACAAATATGACATTAGGGAAAATAAAATTGTTTTATATGTAATCCCCACAGATAAATGAACCTGATTACAAAACTTGTAACTGACCCTATATAAGTTGTTAATGTTCTTAATTCCACCAGTGCTTTTCCTGCTTGACAAGTCAAAACTACTGGTAAAAAAAATACAATAAATACAAATATAAATACAATACATAAAAATAAAAACAAACAAACAATAAATAAATATTATAAACAATAAATAAAACATTTTATTGTTCTTTTTTATACTCAGGATGTCACAGACACCAAATAATACAACTTCCTCTAGTAACTTAACCAGGATAGACCCTTTTCACGGCAGAAGTTAAGAGCAAGCAGGAAATATGGTCACTTCCGCCTGCCATCTTGGTGCAATTTGGTTGCAGCCAGCACTTGATAAATGGGTTTAAAATATTCTGCATTATGCAGCAGAGGCATTATTTTTTGTTCCATTTGCATTCAAGAGTCTTTAAGGAATCGTAATATGTCTTCAAAACAGAGGTAAGTGTTGTTAAACGGCCTGCGGGGTGTTTCAAATTTTGCCATGTTGCTAAATTGCCATTAATGATAACTTACTGCATTTATGAGAAATAACTGCAGGCGGTTCCGTTAACTTACCTGTCACACAAAAACATAAGACACAAACTGTATGTCCGTCTTCATAACACAACCCTTTGTCATACATTTTGTTATGTTTAGGGTCGTTATTTGCTAATTAGCTAATGACGAACAACGACCACTTGGTTGAGCATAAAACTTCATTCTTGACCGTGGAAGTAACTTTTAGCCGTTAACTAGCTAATGATAGTTTGACAAAATTACCTTAAAATATTTTTATTTTTATTTTATTTTTGTAAAATGACTAATTCATTTTCACTTCCAGGAAAGCAGTACAGGGGTGTCTCTCTTATCTTTGTGTTTCGACCTTTGACTTCATGAATATTTATTTCCACCGCCCGTTAAAGCACTTAACCTAGAAATTAATTGTGGTTGTATCAGTATGTGTATGGCTGTTGACCGTTAGCTGTTGTGTCATTCATTGGCTTTATATTATATTAACTTCTTTTTCTTCCTCCTGGGCTTGAAGCGTTTTTAAAGTCTTGTTTTCTTCGTCACCATCCAGTGAGCAGGCTGTGTTCAAGCACAATGCTATAACCTCGGCTCAGTACACTGACTTTTCAACCACAAACAGCCGATGACAACAAACAAACCCACTGTGTGTGTGTGTGTGTGTGTGTGTGTGTGTGTGTGTGTGTGTGTGTGTGTGTGTGTGTGTGTGTGTTGGTCTGACTTGTATGCTTTCAGGGACACATTTCAGACTAAAGACCAGTTAATTGGGGGCGACTTGTCCAATTGGGGACAAAAGCTCTGTACCCAATTGGGAAAAGGCTGAGTTTTGGGTCGGTGGTTATGGTTAAGGTTAGGCTAAGTCTCCAGGAAATTAATGTAAGTCTATATAATGTCCCCAAAAGCGACCTAAGTCAGTGGTTCTCAAACTTTTTCAGGTCAAGGACCCCTAAACTGACACAAATTAGACCACGGACCCCATTTGATAAGATTTTCGCTTTTAGATGTTTTATTACAGGAGGTGTATGAAACCAATAACCAAGTAGTCACACATTCTGCTATTGTGTTACTTATGGGTGAAATTATAGTGAAAATAAATTATTCCCTTTTTTGCCCCTCAAAGACCCCTGGGTGTCCCTGGACCCCACTTTGAAAACCACTGACCCAAGTAAACGTGTGTGTGTGTATATGAAAGTGTTGCCTTTCAGTGTTTATGTGAGAGGAAGAATGTGAGCAATGTTGTGACATTCTTCTATGAGTCAATTATTCTCAAAGGGACATTTTTTTGGAAGGTTGGGAGGTAGGAAGTTGAGCTTGAAGGTTAATCTTTGACCTTGCAGCTTGACAAAAAAAAAAAAAAAAATCTCAACACAAGACCACTTGTGTTACTTGTTTCAGAAGCTTAGTTAGTAAACTGAGCAGCTCCATCCACAAGATGAGAATGGTAAACCGAAATCTTGCCGAAGGTCCCAAAGAAAACCCAGAATAGCAATTTATAGCTCTGCTCAAAACCCCAACCTTTCACTCATTCCTTGTTTTTAGTTTTAACTGGAGTGACCACTAGATGGAGCTGTTGTTTGAACAATATGACAATTTGAATATAGCTCTCCTCTGCCTGTGTCCTTTCCCTCAGCCCACACCCCTCCAGTGCAGTCACTTCTCCTGACATCCTCCTTTTTAAGGCTCTGCAGTGCTGTGGAAGCAAATAATATATAGAGCCACTCTACCATGAACTTCACAGGCCAAGGTGCTGCCCTCCTGGATTGCTGCAATAAGGCTCTTGACTACTAAATGCCCTGAAATCCACTAGTTTGTAATTTAGATGCATTTTTTGACTTATTTTCATGAGGACATTCAGTAAGTAAATTCCATTACTTATGTAATGGATGGTTGCTCTACTGGCAGGGTGCTTGACAGAGTTTCCTCAAGGGTCACCATCAGGGTGATTTGTGGTTTGAGTATTACCTCTGCATTGACCTTCAGTTTATTTTTGACTATTGATAAGCATAGCTAAATATTCCCTTAATTATGCTTTCTTTCTAAAGTGCTACCCTTCACCACACCTTTGTGCAAATCTGTGTGTCAGAATGTGCAGCAGCAGCTTCAGTCCTCCACCTGGGTTTGCACAGGGGTGCGTTCAGGCACAGTATTGAGTGTAGGTCACCTGCGTTTTGGCAGCGCTCAGTGCCCAACACATTATCACTGAGTGAAACGCAAGCCAATCCGTGACCTGTGTAGAGTGCTGTATTGATTTAAATGGAAGAGTCAGATGCATGGCAGACAGACAATTGAAAAACATGGCTAAAACACTTTCTGTGTAGACAAGCTGTTACGTTCAATGTACACAGGATCCAGCTGCGTCATGTTTTAGCTCTGTCACAGCTGCCAAAGATAACCTGCTGCCATTCTAGCTGGAATGTCTTCACACGTAGCTCTTTTCCCTGCTCTGATATCTATACATGCTGGATCTAGCAGCAGCTTCTCTGAAGCGTGACATTCACATGTGAATGTATACAAATGCCTGTATTTACTGGCAATTGTCTTAAAATACATTTTAAATTATGCATTTCATTTGTTTCTTTGTCTACTCACATACACAGCAAAACTTGAAAAAGAGGAGAAAAGCAAGTGAGGGAGGCCTACTGTGTTATAATGAAGCTGAATTCATGATAGACTCATTTACACATTTTTAGCAAGTATGAAATTTAATCGTGGCTCATAAATACTATGTTCGCCCTCAGACACCACCGAGCTGCAGATAAAATAATTATTTTATGGTCACGACATTGTCATACAAAATAAACAAAAATACAGGTTAATGACAGCATCTGTGAGGTGAGATTGGCTGTATTAACATTTTAAATGAGTGATGACAGATACACATTTGCAGCCCACATCTAAATTAGCTGCAAATGTGTATTTTTGCTTGGAAAAAACACAAAAATTATGTATTATGGGTGCTAAAGAACAGATGTTCTGCTTCTGAATTGTTTCCAGTGGACACTGAAACGGCGACAGAGTCGTGACTGAGCTGAAATTCCTGAGTGGATTTCAGATATTACTCTCTTTGTTGGAAGATAAATAAGGGTGAGCAACTGAGACCTGTAATTAAAATAGCACACGTAAACAGCAGTCATTTTATCATAGATCACAAAAAAACATACTTTGATCGGGGATCTGAAGCCCTTTTCATCTCTTGTATGGTTTATGACATGAAAATGTTTAATAACCTGTACAAGTGTACATGAGCATGCATGTATGCGTAGTTTGTAGTGTTATCTACAAGGTCAGACCCATTTTAACATTGATATTGGTGATATTGTGGTGATATATGCCTATTTTTTTTCCTCTACTTGATAAGATTTGAAACCTCACTAATGTAAAACTCCCTCAGGTAGCTGATTATCATAGATTTATGGATTCAGTACAGGCCTCCAATTGACTCAAATGTAACATATGGGCTGACTGGCTTCACAATCATATCTAATCCCATAAATCTGTAGTACTCAACATTATGAGATATACTCCATCCTATATAAGTCTGTCTTTCATCGCACTGGCTGTAAGTAACCTTTAATCGCTGTGCAAATAACCTAATTAAAGCAAATGTCATTGTCATATTGGGATAGGATTATAATTCCTACTGTGACATGCAGGAGATTGTAAAATGTTGCCATGGGGTGGCTTCATGCTTTGTTCAAATGGAATTTTTAAAGATGTCCCGTCACTTCGTCAGATGTGGCTGATATGATGACAGGTTACCATATGACAGTTGACAGGTTTTGACTCATTTTCTTTTTAAATTGCTCCTTTTTCAGTGTTCATATGAACGGCTGGTTTGCATGTTTGATGTGTGAGAACTAGATTACTGATGATGTCATCATCCCGGTCTCTGCCAGACTTATTTTAATTTTATGCTTGACCATGGGGACGAAGATGAAGATCATCCCCTTCATCTGTCAACATGTTTCTAGACTTCAAAAACGTGGAACTTACTGCATTCACATACCTATTTATATGAAATTATACTCTGTTTTACAGCCATTTCAGCTATAATATTAAATATGGCTTCAACTAATGAATACTTTAAATATCAAATAATCTGCCAATTATTTAATAGATCCATTGATTCATTGTTTTGTCTATAAAATGTCATAGATATAATCAGTTTACTATTATGTATAACACAAATGCTTCAAATCCTCACATTTGAGAAGCTGCAACCAGAAAATGATGTAATTTTTGCTTAAAAAATGACTAAAACGATTATTCAGTTATCAAAATAGTTGCCAATTGACCTTCTGTTGATCGACTAATAGATGAATCAATTAATTATTGCAGCTCCAATGTAACACTTCTGTTATTCTTCCTCTGAAACAACATTATAAGTGATAGAAATGGAAAGGAAAGACCATAACTGTATTTCCAAGAAACTATACGCCACATGACAAATGCAGCCATTTCAGCTTTTGTATTTATATCTCGTTTAGCATATGCAGATGTGTTACGTCTGATAACACATCAAACAGTTTATCCTTCTTTCTGTTAAAAGCTTAAAGCTGTTTTGTTGGAAGAAAAGCATCTTAATCGCTATCTGCGGTGTCATAACGAGGGAATATTTGACATTAAAGTACAACTTGAGCCTGCTCTGTTTACACGTGTGCCTCAACCTGCACGGCCGTAGCTGTGTGATGGTGCAGCCTGGGGACTCTCTATGCGGTAACTTTGGCAGTGTGTGAGTAATGGAGCTGGGAGAGAGTCTCTGGCTTCTTAACAGGGCCAACAGAATAATTATGAGGCGAGCTGAGAGGCTGTTCCTGGGCAGCAGGGAGCCTGTGAGCTTTACTGGGTCTAGCCAGTCCTCTTGGACCTCTGCCTGGACTGATGGGAGCAGCCTGTAAGGTGGCCTGGGGTGCTGTCTCGTGGGGCCACTTACAGTGGTATACATGTCCAGGGACAGCTGTGGTGTGTTTTGTCCCAAATGTGGGTGGGAACAATGCCATAGTAAACCATGTATGAATTTTTCCAAACCAATTTAAGGAACTATGTAGATGTTGCTCAGCGGTGGTGATTTGAATGAGAAAGTGCAACGGTGCTCTTGTCAACAAAATCCTACTAACGACAGGCCTGGTTAATTAATACTTTAATACATTAGTATAAGTGAAAAGTCAGCACTGTAGACTTCAGTAAATAATGCAGATGCATGTCATATTAATGGGGAACACATTGCAAGTGTTGAAAATGAACATTCCTCAGGAGACAAGTTTGCCCTAGTAGGCATAATTGGGCTGGCAGTGCAATTAATAGATGGGGTAGTGGCAGCTGCATGTGTCCTCTGCTGAATACAGTTGGAACTAGGGCATGACCGATACAAATAATGATTATCTGAGAGTTTAAAAAAAAAAAAAAGATGACGATTAGTCAATCAGGAGAAAATTAATCAGCAATTATTTGAATTTTTCCATCAAAAATCCCAAACATTTACTGGTTCCAGCTTCTCAAAAAGTGACGGTTTGCTGCTTTTCCTTATTTTACATCATGGACAAAATAAGACATTTGATGACATCACCTTGGTCTCTGGAAAGTTGTAATGGGAATTTTTCACTTAATCGAGAAAGTAATCTGCAGATTCATTAATAATGAAAATATTATTGTAAGCTGCAGCGCTAATTTACTTATTACTTAAATGTATAACACTTTACAGACATTTTACAGTTATTAAAAATAAACTTGTAAGTGCTTTCTAATGGACAAAACATGTATGTGAGATGACACCTTTTAAATTGCCTCATCCATGACTTTGGCATTTCTGTACTGTAATTTTTTGTTACCTATTGACTGACATAAAATTAAGTACATCAAGCTTACACTAATGCTACAACCCTGAAACAAACGCCACCCTAATCACAGTTATAATGTTCAGATTTTGTTGAAACTGTTTCATTAAGGTTTTTAATTTCATTTTATTTGATGATGGTAGCCTAAAAAAAAAAACCTCTCAGTATAACACAACCAGTGCAATTCAACAGCACCACTGCTAACACTGTTTCAACAAAAGCTGAACACTACAACCTTCTTGAAGGTAGAGTTTAATGCAGGGCCAATATATCTGTGATAAGCCATCAATAGCTGATAATATTAGCCTGGCTGGTGCTTGGTCTCCAGTTGCAACAAAATGTGGAAATAATTATTGGCTTTTGAAGTACTGATGCAGGCAAGAAGTTGCTTTAATTGAGTCTCAACATTAAAAGTGCATTTTGGGGGCGTATTGTGCAATACTGTCTCTGGATGTGTATTTTCATTACAAAATGACATCATGGACCATATTATTGAATGTTATTATTAACTGTAGTAACTGTTATTCTGGAAATACTATTTTCAGGTGTAACTGTCTTACTTTTATTGGCATGTACTACATTTATGTCTCATTTCTCTTGGATGTTACACAGTTGGCTAGTTTATATTTAAATTACTTCACTTTTTTATCCTGCCAATATCCAACTTACCTGTCTCTCTGAATGCACATCCTCTAATCTTGGATGTACTTCTGATCAAATGCATCTCATTATTTGACTTCCTGGCAGCCCTGTATTGAGTCATCTATAGCTCTGTTTACCGCATCGGTCGCACTCCCTCATCTTCCGGTCCTGGCAGCCGGTCTGTCATTCTCCTAACCCTCAAACCCACCCAAGTCAACCTCTCGTCTCACCTGCGTGCCATCTATCTGTCCACTCTCTGTTCCTGCCTCTCCAGCTTTTCCTCTTTCCTCTCCATTTCAAACCTCTAATCACATTAAGGTCAAGCCAATGCTGGACTGAATTTAAAATAACTCAGAACATACCGTCAGTGCTCCCAGATACACCTTTTTTTTTGTTCTGTCCAGACAAAATCAATTTCTTCTCCTTGTCCAACTCCTAAGTCAGCCATACAGCAATATCCTCTTGACACTGTCCTTCTCAAAGCACCATTGTAGGAGTTATAGAGGAGGACAGGTGCTATAAAAAAAACACCTGTGGTTTAACAAAATCGAATAGAGTGCAAGGTAGAGATTTTCTTTTGTACATGATTCTATGTAAAATCTTAAAACAAAGATGTAGAGGATTTTTGTTTGTTTGTGTGCATCTGCTTAAATCAGTACTCTATGGTTGTCAGTGTGGATAAGGATTGTATTGTACGTGAAGAAAGAAAGATGTTTTCTGTATATTTCTAGTTCAAAGCAACCTTCCTCTCCCCTGCTGAGTCCCTCTCACTCGGCAACAACTTGGCCTCACCTGTCTTTGACATTATACTGTGGATACCACTTTGTGGCAACGAGCCAGAGGAGAAAAAGTGAGCGATTGGAAACCATCTCTCTTCCTCCACCCTCCCCCCTCTCCCACTCTCTTCTCTGTCACCAAAGCTGGCTCTAATCAGATTTAGCGAGTGGTTGAGGATTGAGTTTTTGTGTGTGCCTGCAATGTCATCAGCAGAGATTTGGAGCAGTAAAACCATTACTGCATTGGAAAAAAGTGGTAATTGTATTTAGAAAGCAGGATTCAATGGGGAATCGTAATTCAGCTTATGATTTGCGTCATTTTCCGCTCCACAGTTTCACTGCATTTATTGTACATTGGCACAGGTCCATTAACCAAGCTTATGATTATTATATTACCAAGGATATAACTGCACAGCTCTATTGCTCCAGATACTAACTTTACACTGCATAAAGAGGTACTATTAATTTTTAATAGCTTTAGGAATTTGCTTGAAGACAATACTAAATTTATCCTTCCTGATAATGCCCTATTTTGCTCTGGCTAACGTCAGTCACCCCATGCACATTAGTCTAAATGTTGCCCAACTGTTCAGTGATTTATGAATAGGATTTTGCTAATAGTCAGCATTGTAGATTATCTGCCTCTTAAAGATGATTGCTGGGGAGAAGGGGACCTTAGTTGTGCATACTAAGATATCAATCTTTGATTACGCAGCTGCCTGAATGATGGCATGGTATTTTCTGCTTCCAGAGCGCTTGCTGCAGGAATCCCTTGACTCAAACATAGATTGGCTCCTTGAATCTGGTCTTGGTTGTATCTGGATATGTTTCTGCCTCTGTCTTCACTTTTTGTTTTTGTGGTGTGTCAGCTGTTCATCTGTGAAGCTGCTTGTCTTACACAGCATCTTGGAGCTTGCCAGTCTGACAGAGTGTCAGCAGGGCTTGTGTCACATTATTGTCAGGAAATATATTAAGTTACTGAAAAGCCACATCTGTAATGCTTGTTGACTATAAGCCCCCCAAGAATCTTGTAGTAGTGGAAAAATACTCCCGTTTCAACCTTGATGTGACCTCATATTCCCATTGGTAACTGCTAATACCGAGATTTATCATCACTGCGCTGTCTTGAGAAAAATTCTTTATGTATTGACAATTTAGATCCTATTTATGCATATAACTGAAAATATCAATCATTGTGGATAAGCTGTGAGGAAGCTACGTCCAGCTCCTTGAAACTCTGCTTCCTCTTGTAAGATGCTCTCTTTAATGAGTTGGAAGCTGTATTACACCACAACAGCCTATCAGTTGTAGCTACGCGATATAGATCATTAGTGCTGTGATTAGGTAACAGCACTTTGCGACATGGCAATTCCTGTTGAAAAAAGCAGACACCTCATCAGATACGAGTTGCCTGAAGTGTTTTTTAAGAGGGGGCTTGCTGGTGAGGGACACTTGACAGGAAACACGGCTTAGTTCAGCTGGTCTGTGTTTTTCCCAGTGAAAACAGCTATCCATCTGTGTAATAGGCCTTGTCAAAAGTTTACTGAGAATCAGCAATTCAGTGTGAGTCTAGGCTGCGTTTGCCATTGAAAGGGACTCTTGATAAGCTGTGAGAGCCCATTGAGGCAGCGAGCAGGCTTTGATGCATAGTGATATCTTGGCAGTTGCTGTCCCTTTCACATTCTTTCTTCATTGTCAAGACTCTAAACTTGTCTGTGGATGGTGTCTACACTCTGCACACATTCCTCCTCATTGCCTTATTCGATATTTTCAAATATGAGGATGAAACGAATGCATTAATAATTTAATTATTAGCTTTCCTCTGCTCAAAATCTAGTCTAAAAGTAACTTACAGCCTCATTGAATAGCTTCATGTATTTACAGTGTCTTCTCATAATTTTGCCTCCCAGAGGAGTTAGAGATCATAATCCGCCTTTTTGAGTTCAGATATTGATCTTCCTCTCAGCTGAATTGCCAGGATATTCACCAGGATTAGATTATAGTCATTCAGTTACACCAGTGACATCTAAAAGAACATACTCTTTATTAAAAAGAACAATTGAGATCTGTGTATTTTTGCATCCTTTTATTAGCTTAACTTAGTAATGTCAGATATTGATACTACCATATATATAGTGGCATATTTAAGCTCTTTGAATTGAGATTTTGATTTCACCTATGAACCTAGTGTTTCATATGTGAAATAAATACTCTTGCACTCCCAAAACCCATAAGCTTTTACTGGAGCTAATGTTGTCCTGAAACTACATTAATATACTGTAGTTTTATTTTAAAGGTCTTTAATGTACTTTAAAAGGACCAGAGTTTTTCAGTAACATTAATATTTATAATCTTAAATTACTTTTATGAAGATTAACTTGTTTGCTTGGTTTATTTCGAGGGTGCAGTACTCACAAACATTTTATTGTTAAGGCCATAACCTGGCCTTTTGTGGGATCAGTTTTCCTGTAGAGTGTATTGCCACAAAATTACAAGAAAAATAGCCCAGATTCAACTGAAAAACACTAATTGTTCAAACTTTTGTCCAGCTCAACACTGCAGTAAATGAGCATACAGTACTTAAAGTGGACACAAATATATGGAATGTGCCATTGATTTTTTTTCTAGCCTTCGAAAGGTGATAAAGATCCACAGTTGTGTGCAGGTTTTGTTTATTTAAGTTATATAACGTTTCTTCTTTTATATTTTGCTTCTCTGTGTTGGAAAAACTGAAAAGAAAAGGTAACTGTGAGCATCCAGATTATTTTCATTCATCACAGCGGCACATTGAAAAGGCAAACTTGGTTAACAAATGCTTTTAACCACAGGCTTTGCACTTTGTTGAATTTTGTGTTCGTAGTTGCAGAGTGCAGGTTGGACCTGAATGAAATTAAGAAAGTACATTATCACTTGATGCGGCAGGGGCTGATTAAATGGACTGCATTTATATAGAGCCTTTCTAGACTCCCAACCACTCAAAGTGCTTTACACTACATGCCAACATTGACCCATTCACACACACATTCCTACACTGATGAGGCAGAGGCTGCCATGCAAGGTGCCAACCTGCTCATCAGGAGGAGTTTCTAATTCTCAGTCACACACACACACACACACACACACACATACACACACACACACACTTGCACACCAACGGCACAGCCTTTGGAAGCAATTTGGGGTTCAGTATCTTGCCCAACTACACTACACTTCGACATGCGGACTGAAGGGGCCAAAGATCGAACCGCCTTTCTTCCGATTAGTGGACAACCTGCTCTACTTCTTGAGCCACAGCCACCCGAAGTCTGAAGATTTTTTGAATTGAGCTGAGTCCAAGTCTTGTTGGTTTACTTTGCAGATTATGAAGGGACTGTTAATTTAGACCTTAAATGAAGTCTTTATCCTGATTGGATATGCCCCATTCTGCTACCTCACAAATTAGTCAGTTTAGTGTTGTTTTCTTGAAAAGAACACTCAAATCTGATTGGTCCTCCGTAAAGGTTTATACAATGAGTTCAGGTATCAGCACTCATATTCAGCTGAAAAGCTTGGGCTGAAACTATTTGTCAATCAATTGGTTAATCAATGGGCAACTTTTTTGATGATTGAATAATTATTTAAGTTGTTTTTCCAGAGAAAAATACCAAGCTTTCTGTGGTTCCAGATTCTCAGATGTGAGGATTTGCCGCTCTTCTTTGTCTTACCTGATGTTACATTGAACATCTTTGGGTTTTGGATGGTTGGCTGAACAAAAGCAATCTCTATCTCCCTAAAGATACATCAATTAAACAAATGAGACAAAAACCACTTACCACCACTTACACTTGTTAATTTATTTATTGAGAAAAATGATCCAATGTCACATATTTGTGTGTGGCAAAAGTATGTGAGCCTCTAGAATTATCAGTTTATTTAAAGGGGAAATTAGAGTCAGGTGTTTCAATTAATAGGATGACAATCAGGTGGGAGTATGGGACGGCCCTGCCTTGTTTAAAGAAGAGAAATCTGAGTGTTCACTGTCAAAGTCTGAGCTTCACAACACAGGTTTGTGGAAGAGTGTCATGTCTTGAACAAAGGAGATTTCTGAGGACTGTAGAAGAAGAGCTGATACTCACCAGGCTGGAAAGGGTTAGACAACTATTTCTAAAGAGTTTGGACTCCACCAGTTGACTGTCAGACAAAATGTGTACAAATGGAGGACATTCAACATAAGGGAGGGTGAAAAAATTGATTCGCATAAGAATCTTGATTCTTTTCTCCTACGATTCTTAATTGATTCACAAAATTCAATTTTCTAAATGTTAGTTATTAACGTGATGTTGACGGAACAAAAAAGGTGGACTGGACAGTCACCATCACTCAGAGACTAACGTTAGCGGAGTGGAGCAGCGAACTCCAGCAGTAACAAACAAGACCAGCTGACCAACACACACTGCAGCACGTAAACAACAACAACAACCAACTCTGAGGTGAAGAAAAAATAACTCAGTGCTCAGTCTGTTTCATTTCAAAAACCCTGCACCTGCTCAGCATCTTGGATAGCGATGGCTCTCCGCTGCTGGAGATAACAACACAGCGGAGCAGTCTGCCTCCCCCTCAGTTTGTTATTGTCATCCAGGCAGGAGACTTTAAGATGCTTTCAAATTAATTAATTAAATAATTAATTAATTAATTAATGCAGTCAACTTTTTAAAATTAAAAGGCCACGGACCATTTATCTTAATTGCCAGTCATGTTCCATATTGTATTTCAGTGGAATGACACCAGTGAATGGTTTGGCACACAGTTTACTGGAGCAAGAGACAGAAAATTCTAACAGGGCTGACAGACAGTTATTTGAAACGTTCAGTTGAAGCCATTGCTTCAAAAGGGGTACATACCACTTACTGAGAGCAAGACTTCACATACTTTTGCCTCACAGAAATATGTAAGATTGGATAACTTTGCTCAAAAAATAAACATGTTTAACATTTTTGTGTAATTCTATCAATTGGGTTCCCTTGATCTAGTTTTGGGACTTGTGTGAAAATCTGATTACGTTTTAGGTCCTATTTAAGCAGAAATAGAGAATTGTCTAAAGGGTTCACAAACTTTCAAGCACCACAGCATGTTAGACTAATACACAGATATATTTTATTTTTATGTACACAGCATTATTTATTTTTATTTTATGCATTATTAATATGATGATATGATGATATGATATTAATTTAGTTATTCCAAATTTACCCATTTGGGGGAATTAAGTGCTTTATATGAAATAAGGTTTAAGTTTTGCAATATATTTTGATGCATATTTCAGTTTAGTGATACACAATATATCCATGGCTGATATATTATGCCATAAATTAGAAAATTGAATTATTATTGTTCTGACAAAAGAATTTCAGCTGATAATCACATTTAGATAATTTGGAGCCTTACAATAGCAATACTGTGACATAATTTGTTTTGAACAAATTTGAACTCCTAAAAACCCACATAGCCTAATGCTAAACTTTGTGGTACCTCTGTTGCCCTACTTGACTTACAGATTTATTGCCAAATATGTTGCTCATTTTGGCACGGACAATGCTTCTGCGTCTCAAAAAAGAAAAACCTACCTTGCACCACCTCATGAGAACTAATGACACTGCTTTGCATTTAGTATTGGCCCTCTGCTGCATACATAAAAAACTAAAAGTGTATTGTATCTTACTTTTTTTCTTTGTTTGATTTGTTTTAATTTAGGCATTTTAAATATTCTGTAGTTTGACACAGCACTTGCTCAGTGAATGCTTGTGTGTGCACACGCGCATATGCATGCATGAATCCAGTTGCGCGCATGCAGCTCCATTTACATGAGCATTTTATGCAGGCTTCTATCCAGTATCCAGCCATTTCAGGTTATCAGAATAAGAGAGGGGGGGGGGGGGGCAGAAAGAAAGGGCTACATTAGTTTATAGTGTGCAAATAAATCATGTCCATACAGTATTGGGTGCATTCTGAAGTTATAGGCTCCCACAACAAAAGCAGTTTAACACTTGGCCAATATTAATAGCAGTGAAACATCAAGACAGGAATATGTTTAGGGATACGTTTTATGTGTCCCTAGCTTGGCATGGTGAAATGCCTTTTAAAATTGGAGTCTGTCCAGTTGTCAGTGACAATGATGCTGATTTATTGGAGCAGAGGGAAGAGATGCAGGACAGAGGCTGTTTCCCTCCAAAGCTCTCCATTTGGTAAATGATGCTTAGGTGTTCACTTTTCTTTGTTGACATGGGCCCAAAGCACAGCTGCATCTGCACTAATGCAGAGTGGATCACGTGACACTTTTGCCCATACTACTACAACTACAAATAATATAACACAGTCTCTGGATTTAAATGAATATACGTGTGTTCTTCACATACAGCTGATCTAATGGTGTTTATATTAGTAGTATGGTACAGAGAGGAGTGACGTAAGCAGTAATGAATGAGGAAGTTATGATCAGATTTGAGAGAGATGAGTGATAATGCCATGCATGGGCATATCATTCAAGTGTGTTCACCTTCGTCAAATGGACTTTATTTTATTTGTAAAATAATAGGCAGTAATTAGCATTTAAATGTAGTTTACTCCTTATTCAAATGATTTCTCAGCAAAAGTGCATTCACAGCTTCTTGTTTAATGAATTATTTTCTGCTTTCATATTTATATGTGAAATCATCCACTAAGGAGAAAGTCAAACTCCTTTTATTATGTTTTTCATAGTAAATGTTTTTGATAAGCAAAAGAAACAAATAAATAAAGACAAAAATTAAAAAGTCTAATTGCTTTTCAATCTGCTTTTTATCCATGAGAAATACCACTGCTTTTTGTAGTACATTAATATATCGATGTTCTCTATTTTTTTTATACATATATATATATATATATTATACTCTCTAGTTTAAGTGGGTGTAATAAGTCATACCATAAATTCTGAAATGGTGGCCAGCGTCTTTTAACAAAGGGAAATTTAGGCCTTTATTATATTATAATAATATTATAGTAACCAGGCAGAACACTTGGTTATCGATCGCAGGCTTCCATGGATTGTGGTTGTGGGCCACCTGCTGCCATGGTCCTTGACGCCCATGTCTGCCATTATCATTACTCATATTTCTATTATTATTATTTTGTTATTGTTGTTATTGTTATTACTGTTGTTGTGCTTCTCTGTGTCTCTCTCTTCCCTCTCCCTCTTTCTCTGTCAACCCAACCAGTCAAGGCAGATGGCTGCCCACCTAGAGCTCTGCTCTGCTTGAGGTTTCTTCCCGTTAAAGGGGAGTTTTTCCTTGCCGCTGTCGTCAAGTGCTTGCTCATGGGGGAATGTTGGATCTCTGTAAATTAAAGAGTACGGTCTAGACCTGCTCTATGTGAAAAGTGCCCAGAGATAACTTCTGCTGTGATTTAGTGCTAAATAAATAAAACTGACTTGACTTGATTATATTTTGTAAGATTTTAGTATGAAGCTTCCCTGTTTTCTGATATGGGGCCTTATATATCAAGGATCTTAGAGCAGAGCAACTGGCCAAAAATTGTGTTAGTGATGCATATTTGGTCCTACATTTCAGGACTAAAAGCATTCTATCAATTTTCATAACTTTCTATCTTAGCAAATATTTAGGAGAGCTCCAGAGGTGTCCTAACCTGTTAGGTGTTGCCAGGAGGTGACGTTCAGGCAGAGATATTCTTTGAGAGGAGATGTGGGCTTATTAAAGCATTGTTTTGACAAAAAAAAGAATAATATTTGAGAATGAGCTTGTGCGGGATGCAAAGGAGAGCACATGCTGTCCCTACAGAAACCAAGTTCCTCACACTGGTACCCTTTATTGTAACGGGGATTATGCAATTTTGCAACAATGAAGAGCCATAAATCAATCACTGCATGATGTGGAGGCAAAAATTATATTAGACGTGTATTTTTGGAGAAATTACTATATTATAGTCTTAATACTTTGATGGTCATTAATCAAGTGTAGTTTATGCCTTTAAAAAGAGCACGATGCACTCTTGACCTTATCTTTGACCTTTTATATGCTTTTATATGCTGTTGTTCTGTTTTAGGTAAGATGTCTGGCCAGGATGTCTCACATCTTGTTTCTGTTGGCAAAATAATGTCTAGTCTGTTAGGAAAGAAGTAATAGGAAGTGCATGATACATGGTGACCCCGATTCTAAGAAGTGATCGATGGAAAAGGGGAACTTAATGCAAGAACTGGAAACTGTGCAAGAAGGGCATGACACCATATATAGAATTATTATTAATAATCTTTCAGGAAACAGGTGTCTGCAGACAGAAGTGTGACTGCACACGAGGTGCTTGTGTTGACGGTTGTGTTGGGTCAAGGCTGAAAGTATAAAGTGTTTGTGTGAGCTATTCAAGGTGCTCCCCTCGCTGCAGAGCTCAGGGAGCCTGTATGCACATGCTTTAGTGATTTATTAAAGGTAGTTGGACCGCAGGAAAAATACTGTGTCTCTGGTATTTAATTACCTTTGTCACCTAACTAGACAGCCTGACTTTTCAGCTGCTACAACAGTGCTTATAGATGTCATAAAGGCAATTCACATAAGAAGGGTCCTCAGTGAAGACTCAGACTTGATTGTACACAATCATGTCAGCCTTAAGTCCATCAGTACAACAACATTACGCTTGTTATACTCATTCATCATTCTTAGTGTCTCTTTTTAAACAGAAATACTCTTCTCATTCACTCATTGATTCAGGTTTTATTCTGCTGTTCTTTGTCTTGGTTGAATCCATGAATTTTGAGTGTCTTGGGGTTTGGAGTCGGGATTCACCCAGTTGCACAGGTTAATTTAGTATTTAATTTGTTTTCCATACAAATGGTTGTTTAGTTGATAATTGTTAAGCGTTCTCTGTTTAGAGACAGTGGTGAGGATCCCTGCTGTTCATATTTATATACAATGGCTCTGAATGGAGATTTCTCCCCTGTTTATAGTTGTTTATTGCTATAACTGTTTATGATTTTAATACAAAACAAAGTTTAATTTTATCAAATGCTATCTTTGCTATTTATTTATTTTATATTTAATTTATTAATTTATAGTTGACAGGAAACATGAGGATAAAGAGATGGTTATGAAAGAACCATAGCTAGAATCAAACTGGGGGTGTTTACATAGTATTGTATGTCATTGTGCCTTGACCATTCGGCTACTGGGGCGCCCTAATTTGGCATTTCTAAACCCTAACCCTAAAATATTCACTTCTAGGTAGTTAAATATTTACTTGTCATTGAAATAAAATAAATAATTTGTATGCAGAATAATCAGAGCTGTATTTTCCTACATCAAAACAAACAAAAAAAAAAATAGTTTAACCCTTGCTTACATAACAGGCCAATAAAATTGGCATCAACTGTCATAAAATGCAAGTAATTACTTGGCATATAGCAAAAATACAGCATCCATTTAGAGTGCATGTCATAAAAGACACCATAATGAGTACAAGTTAGTGAAGCGTGGAAGTGCCATCATCATAACATCATGCAACATAATTATGTTGACAGCACTCAACTGAAACTTGTTTTACATTGTGTCACCGCTGTTCTGCCAAACATCTGTAATTCACTACAGTCTCACATTAGCATCTCATAACCTGAAGTTTAAATTAAGTCTGTTTGAAAGACTATAAAAACCAATGTGAATTAAGTACAGTGCATTTTCACTATGCATCAAACTATGCATAGTTTATGGGAGAGTAAAAACATGCTCTTGTCAAGTTTGTTTACAAGGAAACAAAGTTTTGTTTTTGCATATATTAAATGTAAAGTCTGGGTTTTCATGCAGGAAATTGTTTAGCAGAGGTGGTAAGCTGTCCAGATACTGGTGCATTTCTTCTCATGATCAGTTAAGTTTACAATAGCCACAGTCATACTTGCCTATTTGGTCATGTGTCTGATATTCTTATGCTGCGGCATTGCTGCTTTGTCGGTGGTATTTGGACCCCACACTGCCCTCTGGGACCTTCCAAGGCATTTTGCAGCTTGCTGGACCAACCCTAGCCACTGCTACTCTCAGCTCAAACCATTTAAAACATTGCCTCTACTACTGCTTCTTGCTGTCTAACCTTGTTCCCTGCCTTCACCTTTGCGAACTGATATTTTCTGAAGGTCTTTTTTCCTCAAGATGTCAGACAGTGAGGGCGGTTCAGGCGGCAGTGCTGCAACTGCTGCAGCCGTTCTCAGCAAGTCTTGATAAAGCTCCAGTAAACAAAACAGAGAGGCTGCACAGAAGCTATTCCAGTGCCGTTATTGGCTGTGCTGTGGCGTTGCTGCCTCCTCATATCTGTCTTCTTCCTTTATGTATGCAGAAAAATACGGAGGATGGACAGGATGCTGACAGAAGTGACTAAGGCTTCATGTGAGGGCTTTCTTTTGTAACAGGTAAGAAAGTCCTGAGAATTATTGGTGAATCAGTCATTCAATGCAGCTTTTGTCTATCCATTTTACAGTTATCATTCGCAAAGGTACATAAAAATGTATGCAAACATGCATGCAAAGTAATTAAAACAGAAGGGGCATGAGAAGTGTTTCATACTTCATTTAGGAGTTGACTGCTATGGATGGCAAGGTTAGAAATGTAATGGGCACAGAGTTAATATACAGATTACTTGTGCATCCAGACAATTAAAATGTTTTCTGTTCTGAATATATAAGTCATTAACTGCTACATTGTAAGAAATCAAAAGTTTCATAAAAGCCACATAATGTATGTGCTCTTGAAGTTATTGGAAAATGAATTGCATTGCTTCAGTTAGAAATTTCTATGGTGAATCTCTGCCTTGATTATTTCTGATATAAGAGAAAGCACTGAGTACTACAAGTGAAATTGAAAATTCATACAGCTTGGTGATCTGTGCATTTACTGTTGCTCCTCAGTAAATCTATTTGGTTGTGCACACTGTAAGCATGTATATTTGTACAAATGCACATGTACACCTGCGCATATGTAGGCATGTAATCCTTAGGATTCTTGATTGTATTTAACAGATAAAAGGTAAGTTTAGGAATGGTTCCTTGGCTAATCACAAACCTTGGTACACAAGCCAAGGCTGCACATTTCAAGCATATTTGATGCAATCTGCTGTAGTTTCAAAGCCTCTCCTCTATAAACAGATGAGGGTAATTTGTTTTGTCAATTCAGCCAATATGTTCTAGCTGCCAACTTGCTCTCCACAGAACATCCGAAAGCAAGAAGGAAAGAGACTTAATAACTGATTTTGTTAGAAAATACATTTTAACATGCACGCTTGCATACACACATGCACATCCACTTACCCATGCACACATACACTCTGTCACATGTTGTTTTAAATACGGTAAGTTGAAGTTAATGGGGTGATATGACCATAACTTAAGCTAGTTTAGCATGCAGCTCAGGTTCAGGTCACCGCTGACATACATGCTCTAAGGGCAGAGGAGGCTATCTGAGGTGAGCAAACCTGAACATTTGTACAGTTGCACAATTGCTATCCAATTTAGAACCCCTACTTTTTAAGTCTAGTGCATCCAAATGGCTGTCTATGAGATGAACTGCTCCTTCTAGACGAGATAAAGCACACTCAATGTTCCCCAGTAAGATAGATGGGCACATTTGCATGCTGGGCTGTCACTTTCACCGCTGCCAGGCCACCTTCCTCCTTAATTTCTTTTTAGTCTCTTTCTGCATTTTACAACGTCTGGTTCTGAAAAAGGAGTACTACATAAATTACTAGTAGTTAGGAGGATGCCATGATGTCTGATGTATATTTCCCAGTTGACTGACAGTGGTAAGTAATTTTTTCTGCTGCGAAAGCCAGCAAATAGCCCATGCAAGTAAAACAATGGACTGTGGCTAATGAATAGGCCATGACAGTAGGTTTTCCAGGCAGTTAAACCAGGGGTTAATTTGGACAGAAATGACATATGCAGTATTTCTGACATAGCATTTTCATCATGTTCAGACCTAATTACTGGAAATGGAAATATCAGTAGACTAATAGAAGTTAGTCTAAATGTGATATACAGTATATGTATTGTTTTCACTTTTACATTTGTAGGTTATAATGGACAAAGCATATGCTGTATGTGCACTGTATTATACATAGTACTGTATATATGTATAGTACTATACTGTATGAATGAAAGAGCTTTAAATGCAAAGCAGCAAAGAGGACAGATGAGCAGAAGTGTCAGTGTTGGGTCAAGTGGATGTCTGTGGGAACAATTACTATACAAGGAGATGGATAATAGCAGCACTTACTCCAACACAGGTAGGAGATGCAAAGTCCAACAGTCTGTTTATTCTTACAGTCAGCAATGTTATGCATTAGTCAAAATCTAATATTTTTTATTCTGGCATGGGTTCATCACTAAAAATACAACTTATACAGCTTTGTATTTTAGCTCTTACGCCTGGTACACACAGCCTGTGTGAGCAGCGTGTGTGTGTTGCAGAACCTCTTGCTTTTCATTTCGGTGCCCATGTTAACAGATTAGAGCAGGCACACAGCACGCGTGAGATGCGCATCTCACGCGTGGCTGCTGTGGTGTGTCATCTAGAGATTTGTAGGGCTGTAGTCTCCTGGTTGACTGGTCGATTAGTTGGTCAATATGCTCTTGTCCGACCAAATTCTCATTGGTCAAATAAATGCTGTGTTACTTTCATAAGGACAAAAGTGCTATATCAGTAGCCTTCCAGGATTAATCCATTTGCTGTGGTGGGAGGGACAGAATAACCAATTACCTGTGAAAACAGGGGTGTATTCAAAACACTCCCGTTGTTTTCACAACTTTGAACTCGCCCAACCAAACGCAGACTGCTAGATCTTACTGTACTCGCAGATCTCAGCAAACATAGACAGTGAAAATGATATGTTGACAGTCATATTGACATCACACCAGCAACATCACATCTTTCACTATAGTTTCAATGTCTATATCTTTAGAATATGTCACAGACATGAAGTGCCACCACTGCGGGTCAGCCTCACTTGGAGGAGGTGACAGCGGGGTTTAACTAGCGAAATGATTAATATAATGAGTAAAAAAAAAACACGTCCTTTGTGAGGGATGTATGTGGCTGACACAGAAGTATCCCCAACCAGACCCCACCATGCCCGTCAGAGAGAAAGCCGCTTTCACCTCAAATATTATTTATTTTTAACAATTGAGCACATACTTCTTAATCTTTTTCTGACTAAACTAAATATAAATGAAATTTATAATTAAATGATATGAAACATGCTATTATTGAGGGCCATTATCAAAGCCAAACTCTATGTAGAAAGATAGAGCTGGCAGCAGAAGCGCTGCAGAAGTGCCGCAGCAGCAACACTGTCTGTGTGGATGCTGCAAACGTGCGAGACGCGGCAGTTCAGCAACGCACACGCACTGCTGAGGTTCATGCAGGCTGTGTGTCCCAGGCGTTAGGGTCTCGCTGACATACATACCAGTAATGTCCTTTTCTCACTGTTGTGTTATGTTTTTTATATTTCGACCTTATTCTTCCTTATAGTGAGCCTTGATTCAACTCAGTGGCCATTGCTGTGTATATAAATGATGAGGCAGGAAATAGTCTATATTTTCCCTGCCATCAACATCCAATGAAAGACCAAAACTAACAATGAATTAGTATGTCTCTAAATACAAATATATATAAATATAAATATAAATGAATTTTCCAGCCTATATGACTCTTAGACTGTTTGCTCCTTCTGAAGTCGTAAACGGTCACAAATATAGATATAAACAAATATATTCATTTGCAAAAAAGGCAAAATACCTAAAACAGCTTGGCACTGTAGTTTCTAACAAACATAACTCAAACAGGAGTTAAGAGTGTGTTTGTTGAGGACTATTTTCAGCTGCATATAGAGAGTATTTAAAGCACCATGATAGCGTATGTGGGGTTCATTCAAAATGATCTACAGTGCTTATGGTCATCATAATGAGAGAACATATCACCCAGTGCAATAGTGTGGCTTTTTAATTATTCAATTATGGAGTTCTATGACACAGAGGAGTAAGCTATGCTTCACCTACACGGACAATACACGTTTGTAGTATTGTTGATTTTGGTCTTTTTAATGGGATTTCTCAACAATAAGATATAGGATAGGATATCACGAAACTCACCCTTCACTGTCGAAAGGATCTATGTGTGACCACTGTTCCTTTTTGCCAGTGTATTTTTCTTGGTTTTAGCATATGTCATCATGACTTTTGAGGTGACTAATGCACCAGCAGTACAGGCAGTGAATATCTGGTTTCTTTTTACTTCTGTAAGGTGCCTTATGTAGCTTTTGAAGTGGTGACAACCAAACCACTAATAAACATTTACACATGCTGCTAATTTAACTTTCACTTTTTAATTCTGCTTTATGTAGTCATTGCCTGAATTCACCAAACTAGTAATTACTGCAAGGATATTTCATTTAACTTCTATTTTAAGAGTGTTTGTGTTACTGTATTTCTTCACCACCTTCCATTGTACCTCAGGATATAATGTTAGCACAATATCCAAGACACATCAAATGTTTGCCAATACAACCTGATATGATAAAAATAATAATATTGGAGCATATATAAGGTGCTTATTTTGCAAGTGTGCTGATATAAAGGGTAATGAACAAAAGCTCTTGTCTCTTCTCTCTATTATACTCTGGTTCTGTTATACTCTACTTGAGTGGCGACCTTGCAATGAAAACAGTTTTCTCTAGAGAAAAGAACCTTGAGAGGCTTCGTTGGGATTATTAATAATGATTGTTATATCTAATGTGACTATAACTGATCTCTAAACTATCACAGCCTGTGTACACAATCAATTTAAATTGCAACAGTAGTTCTAGATGTATGTTTTTTTTTTTTCTCTAACATTTCATGCATTCAGTTTCAGCAGTAAATGGAGCACTCTGTATCAGTGATGAGGTTGGGAACCAGAGGGAAATATTTATGATAGAATTAGATTATTCTTTTTTCCTCCCTCAAACTAGAAAACTGAAGTTTCTGCATGAATTTGTCAGAGATGAAATGATAACTGACTTTCAACATCTGTGACAGCCATCTGTGACATTCCAAAGGTGGCCTTTTCTGTTTGTTCTCCATATGCTTTGGC
Source organism: Thunnus albacares (assembly GCF_914725855.1). NCBI lineage: Eukaryota > Metazoa > Chordata > Actinopteri > Scombriformes > Scombridae > Thunnus > Thunnus albacares. The sequence goes on along the minus strand of NC_058108.1, from coordinate 24,327,991 downwards.
TCTTATGAGATGAGTTGCTGGAGTCTGAATGCAAGTATTGTCATAATGGAAACCTAACAATGTCCCCTGAGCTAGAAGCTCACATTGACAATGACTGACAGACAGTTTCTGGTGATCACAGACTTAAGTCCCATTGGAGAGTGCTGCCTACTCCCGCTCATGAATACTCATAAGCTGTAATGCGGAGAACCACAAGAACTTGTTCTCTAGTTCATAAACCTCCAGGTGTCTCTTGGAGGAATGGTTAAAAATAGCTTAAGTAGGAGGAAGAAATGTGCTTTAGGGTCTATTTAAGTGTCCTGTGTCAATTAATGTCTATTATAGTCCCAAAATATTCTTTAGACACAGTATGGTGTACTGGTTGTCTGATGACCGTTGGTTTTTCAACAAGTCAGACAATAAATGAATCATGTATATTCTTGCCACACAGTAAGTTAAGACGGATTTGAAGCATATCATAAGTTCTGTAATTTTGATTTGAGTTTGTGGCATGGTGTACAGGTGCGGCCACATCTCCAGTGAGAGATGGGGCATGAGGAAATGTTGAGAGATTAGCCTTACGTTGAGACAGCCGCAAAACCTCTCATTATTCATTCTTCCTCCTGTCAATGTGAAGTATTACTGTCTCTGCCAGTCTTGACACGCTCTTACCAAATCCACAAGGGGCCTTTCATTTAACTGCTGTTCCCTTCACAGTGCTGTTAAATGGCTCATTAGTAAGGCTAAGATGTCATGTACTGAAGGACAAATGTATTGGCTCTTCAGCTTTACCTGTGCTGTCATATACATAAGAATGGTGATTGGAGATTAGTGCTGTCTGTGAAACAGCAAAAGAGAGTTGGCCATGAAAGCAGAGAAGTGATGCACTGAGGAGATCTGGCTAATTATATTTGACAATGACGTGAGAAATATCTTGGTCGTCGCTGTTTTGAACTGGCACTGCTTTGATCCCTGCATAAACATTCAGCAAATCAATTTTAAAGTGACGTCATTGAACATTTTTATAGCTCTAAATTATAGCCCGACCGATACTGGATTAGAGATCAGACTTTAAACAAGACTAAGAGTCTGCAGCAGTGCTTTTGATGTTCACAATGACAATGCTGACATACTAATGTTACCATGTTCACCGTCTTCATGCTAATGTTTGCTAATTAGGTCTTATTAAGTACAGCTGAGGTTGATCAGGGATCGGTAATTTCATAAGGTTTGCTGGAATTTGGTCATAAACAAAGTATCACAACTTATATATTTATTTCCCCCCTCCAAAATTTTCAAATCCAATCAGTAGTTGTAGAGACATTTCACTCAAAACCACAAATGTGAACCTCATGGTGGAGTTAGAGGAAAAGTCAGATGATCACCAAAGTCATTAGGTTTCATCCTCTGAGAACCATGAACATCTGTACCAAATTTCATGGCAATGCTTCCCATAGTTGTTGAGATATTTCAGTCTGGACCAAAGTGGTAGACCGTCTGACAACTGAAATCCAAACTTAATATTTGGGTGTCAGGAGTTTAAACAGAAAACTTTGGGAATGTATTTATGATTGAAATTCTGTCAGGTACAGCTCTATCACTGAATACATCTTCAGGGCAAAACACTTTTATTGGTATGTTTGTCTTTGAAAATGGGAAGTTGTTGCAAAACTTTCTGCATCGTCCTTTCCCCACACCTTTATTTCCCATTTCATTATCTTTCTCTCTGTCACTGTCACTCTCTCACTCTCTCTTTGTCTGTATACATCCCACCTTCCTCATCCCGCCTTTTTTTTGCTATCAATTTAGAGGAAGAAATAGATTGTATCCTTGCTCCGGTAATCAATTTGTGTCTGCACACTAGGTTTCTCTATAGAAGTGCCATAAAGGGAGAACACTTGGTATTCACAAAATTGAATAATGGGCCACCATAAATTCTGTAGAGATGTGCTGTCTGTTTCAGTTATGTTTAGGGAGATCTCCACTAGATAACTTGATAGCATCTTCTGTACTTGTGTGACTTTCCTTCTCTTACACCTCAATATTCAAACCGTTATGTCTCTGGTGGTCTGGCAACAGTAAACAACATGCAGCAAGTAATGCTTGTAAATTTCACTTCACTTACATTGCGGATCTATTCTAATAAAATGGTGCTATTTAAAGTAATGTTTTGTTGTTGTGTAGTTGTTGAGGTACTTTGATATTCTGCAGTTTTACCTGTGGTTCAGTGAGCATTTCTTTCTCAGTAGTTAAAGGATCAGTGTGTAGGATTTAGTGGCATCTAGCAGTGAGGTTGCAGATTGCGACCAACTGAATACCCTCCCCTTCCAAGTGTGTAGGAGAACCTACAGTGGCTGCAAAACCCATGAAAAGTGCAAAAGAGCCAGTGTTTGGTTTGTCCGTTCCGGGCTACTGCAGAAACATGGTGGTGCAATATGGCGGGCTCCGTGGAAGAGGACCAGCTCCCTATGTAGATATAAAGGGCTCATTCTAAGGTAACGAAAACACAATGATTCTTATTTTTAGGTGATTATACACTAATTAAAACATATTTATGAATATTATATTTCATTTCTGCCAAGTCTTGTCTGCTAGATGCCACTAAATTCTACGAACTGCACCTTTAACTACTATCAAAACTGCCTCAATGTATTAGAATATTTCCCCTAGTTTTAACAAACTACCACATGCTGTGATATTTCTGAGCAGTCTAAATATAGAAGTTTTTCATTTTTTTACCCTAAGGCAGAAAACAACATCTAAGTAGACACATAGCCATACATTCACGTAGTCATTGAAATTCATGAGGAGAGGGGTAAAAAACAAGGCTAATTTTTCAAGAGCAGGTTCACAAGCACCAGGCCATTTGTAAAACCTGTTCAGATGAATACACATGAAATAAATGTTAACTCTGCTGACAGGCTATTAATAAAAGGCCTCACTGTTTGATTTAGAGGCAAGGCGAGGGTATGAGCCGGGGGAGGTAGGGATGCTATAAGGAGGCATTGGGAGGAGAGGCCTTATCTCAGGCTAAATGATGTCTTTTGGGCTCCTTGACTCCCTCTGGTTGATTTGGAGTTCACTTTATCACAGGTGGTACACACCAGGTGGATTAGCTGGCCAATCCAGGATCAGTGAAACAACGCTATACTGGTGACATTCAAATCAATTATATCCTCAAATGACTTATTAAGATGTACTAGATCTGGCCAGATGGAAACTAAATTAGATCAAGTATGAGAGTTAAACCAAGTGGCTGGATGAGGTGTTTGTTTTTGCCATCATACTGTCTCACATTCATTGAAGAGTATTTGAATTGGTGGATGGTTTTGCTGATTAAGTAGCCTTTGTGTTACAAGAACATTGATTAATAGGAAACAGAATTGTTTTTTTTCAGGTTTTGCATTCAAATTAGCTCCAATTTTTGCAGTGCAGATAGAGATTTGTAAGTCTGTTTATTGTTGGCGGAAGATATTATGATTCTGTCCTCTACAAATTACTTTCATAGACAACTACGGTTCGAATACTGACTTGTGTTAACTGGGTACATTTAGTACTGATGCAGGTTCACGTCCCATCTGCTTTAACCTCACTATTTATCTATGGTCTTTCCCCAACCTTAACCAAAAGCTTTTGTTTGCCTGAACATAAACATAAATACCTTAATCATGCTCAAATTTACACATCCAACAGTCATGGAGAAACATTAGCATTCAAGTCCTGTTTCTGATCAGTCTGATGAATGAAGGTCATATTAAAATCTCTTCTTTTAGTTCTTGTTTGGTCTCCACAAACTCTTGAGGGAAATATCTGGTTCTTTAGCTGCTAAATGCTTCACTGTGTTCACCAGCTAGTTGCTAATTTTGTCTGTTTGCCATTTTTAGTTGGGAAGTTAGCGAACAGTGGGCTGTTTGAGCTCTTTTATTGAAATGCACTGCCAGCTGTGTATCTGAAAATGACATTTACACGAGCAGTGAGAGTGAACCAGAACAGTAAAGTTGTGGTTGTTAAACCAAAACAATGAGCTGAAAGATGCTAAAAAGCTCTGCAGAGCTGAGGGAAACAGTCGCATAATTAATCTATGTGGGTTTGACTATGAAGTACCTCATCCTTATAAAATTATTGACTAGAGCAGCTTTAATATTAGCATTTTGGCAATATATTTATTAAAAGATATAATCCAGGTGGAATACTTTTCCCACAAAATGTATTTTGCTAATGCAAAATAACTGTATATGTGCACAGTTCTTGCATTGACATTTAGTCACAATAATAATGTGTAAATTCTATTTTAGGGTGTATTTGAAACTCTAGGTTTTTATTTACAGTGTGTGATGTTTAAAAATCTGGAAGGCTGAAAGCAAAAATACTCAAGAAGAAAAAATATAAAGAGCTTGTGGTGGTGCCTGCAATCAGCAGGTCTCAAACATAGGCTATTGAGGCAGTGTTGATGCTTGGAGATGTTAGTTTACTAAGCAGGGGGAAAGGCTGATGTTTACCTCTTGCTGCCCCTAAACACAGCTCTGTGTAACCTGCTGTGTCTACTGTTTCCCCACCGACCTGAAAAACCCAGTGTGCAGAATTGCCCATCTGCTGGTCTGCTGGCGTGTAGTGCAGCCCACTATTTGAGATTAGGAGATCAAGGGAGTGCATGTCTTTCCTCACCCTACTTGCGAGCTTGGGATGTGTTTGTATCCTGAGTGTGTGCTGGGTCACTGTGAAAATGTTTGATAATTTGCCATGAGGTCCGTGAGAGCAAATATACAACATAATGAGTGAAACAAAACAGGTTTCTTAAATTAAAATGAAACACATACTTAGTGAGAATATATACTTGTACACTTAGCTACAATTTATATTATAATGATCCCCCTTTTACGGTGTTATTTCAGGGTAAACACCATGTAAATAGCAGACTATGAAATTAATCTTTAACATTACTGTACATACCCTGAAGCAATAAGCAATGGGGGTGAAGTAATGTGATGTACCACATTTCCATACAGAGAGAGGTGGGAGGCAACTAAGAATTTAGTTGGGGGGGGGAAATGAAGATAAGTTCAAAGCCACGTGGAATGTGCATAGCAATGCATTACACTGTCATGGTGGGGAAAGAGATTGCAGGCCCATTCTCACCAGGGGAATGCGCCAATTATTAGATAATGTTCAGAACAAGCCGTCATGGATTAAAGCTTTGCAAGAGTCAGGATGCTCTTCAAATGAAGATAGTTTGATTAGCATACACTCAGCTTTTCCAACTACCACATGAAGTTTGAGGCTGAACAGAGGATTTCAGCCCTCTCCTAAGCTTTGTTTGCAAATCCTACAGAAGAAATGCATTGTCAAAGACAGAATTACTGTATTTCCTTGAATTTTAAACTATTCTGGGTATGAAGTAACAGTATTTTTAGTCAGGATACTGAAATAAGAATTTTTAATTTTGGTGACTATGAGAACAGCTTTGTAATCTTTGCTAGGATGCTTAAAATAGTGGTCCTTAGTTGGACTTAAGTCATTGATTAATCAATCAGTCTAACTGAAAATGAATTGACAAATACTTTGATAAGTCATTGTGCTTCATTTATCAAGAACAAATGGCAAACAGTAGCTGGTTTGAGCACCTAAAATGTGAGAATTGGCTAATTTTCTCTGTTTTGTATCATTATAACTTGAATATCTTTGGGTTTTAGACAGTTGGAAGCTTGAATTCTAGAAAATGTTGATGGTAATTTTTCACTTTTTTCTGACCTTCTGTTGACTAAATGATTAATTGAAAAATAATCAACAGCTTAATGTATTATGAAAATTATTTATTTGCAGCTTTAGTTTGTAGACTGTAATCTGCTCAAGAATTAATTAAATTTCACATTTTGTGGATACATGAGTAACAGAGAAATTGCAAATAACAGAAACGGGTCATCATACTAGATGGACAGCTGATATGTTATTAAATTTTACGATGACACTCTTTAATATATCAGTCTTGTTTGTTGCACTTTCCCCTGTTGGTCTTCATAAATGAGGTATTGTGTCACATAATATTTAGGTTGTTGCTCTCAAGAAAATTGTGGCTTTCAAAGCAGAGAGGCCCATCTGTTCATCAAAAACCTTTTGTCAGAATTGTATACAGTTTTAAAACCATCAGGGCTCAATGTCTGTAAATGCATTTAAACTCATTTGTCATATAGATTCCACTACTCTAGATGTGCTATTAGTAATGAACTATGAAACATACAATTTCTAATTAACTAGAAAATGCATTTCCTGCAGAAAATGTGTGTGAATGCTAACAGCTGAAATAAATCGCAAAGCACCGCTGAAAATAATACAGACTTGTTCATCTGTTGTTGTTCATCTGTACAACTTTGCTGAAATTTGCTACCATGGAATATTACATCTGTAAGATATGGCAGTTAATAAGTAGTATGGTGGTGTTTCACTAGTCGCCACAAGGTTGGGCTATTGGCGCCATGCTTCAATATGCTGCACACATTCTGATGGAGAACATGTGTACCAAGTTTCATTTTATTAAAGACAACAGAATTGTAGAAATATCAAGTTATAATATTACAGTAGTGCCCCCTAGGGGTAGAATTAATTACAGACAAATGGTAAGTGATACCCAAAAACAAACTCATAAGTTTTGTTGTGGGTCATCTAAATACGGTATGAATCAAGTTTGGTGAAGATTAGATGAAATATGTGCCAACAGAAACAAAAAATATGTTTCCCAAAAAATCCAGAATGTGGGAACATTTTTCCAGGTGCAAATGGGCGTGGTCTATATCTGTTTAATCGGCATCACCCAAGGAACATATGGTGCAAATATTGTTTTGCTACAACTCACGGTTCATGAGTTATTAGCCAAAATGTATAACATGCAATAACTGACTACATGGTGGCGCTATTGGTGCCATGTTTTAATATATTAAGCATTTCCACATGGGACACCTGTCCATGAAGTGTGAATACTTCAACACTTTCAGTTTTTGAGATATCAACTGTTAAACATTCCTCTCATTGACTTTCTATTATAAATTTGAATAATTTAAAAAAATATATAAAATCACTGGAATATCCAAGAAAGAAGAAAAGTAATAGCATAAATGTCCTTAAAGAGCTGAACATTTTGATATTTGAATGGTTTCTGTCACTGAAAGTATGCAGAAGTAGTTAGCGATTGAAAAACCTACAGAAGAATAAATAAAGACTTGAAGAACAAAAGTGTGAATGCTGACAAAAACTCACACTAAATAGTGATCAGTAGTGTCTGAGCTGGTGTTGCCCCTGTGTGATGTTTGTTGTTTAATCATATTGTTTGGAAAAGAGGCATAAACCTAAGCTCCTCTGGGCTATTTCATATCTCTGGAGTTATTTTGTTTTCTGCAAAGGTTTTGATATCTGGCACTGAATCTCTAAATAAGTAACACCTGAATCATTGCACTCAGCATAAGCAGCAATTGGAATACATTTACTGTAGCTGCAACCTTGTTTTAATAAATGTTCAGCTAACACTTTGTGTGGGCACATGACAATCACATGACATATTCAATAATTTTTTTGATAAACTGTTCTGAATCACATCCAAGCCTAAGGGTAGTAAATATACAATGCAAATAATGCTAGTGCTGCAAGCTTCATAATTCCTACACATAGTAGGAGGAATGCATGTGACAATAAACTATAGTAATTAGGCTTTTAGTGTGTTTATGTTTACATAGGACGAAAACTAACAATTATATATTCATTATATTCATTTTTGATCATTCTTGTCAATGGTGTATTAAAATCACTTGATCGTTTAATCCATAAAATATCAAAAATAATGACAAATGTGCATTACACACCTTCAGCTTTTGTCTCTCATAAAACCTAATCAGTGTATGAAGCTCTCCTGAGTAGCATTTTGAAATGAAGAGTTTCTCTCTCCTGTTGGCTTGCAGAAAGACAAAGCAAAAGTGAAGAATAGCCAGCATTACTGTGCCCTAAATCTCATTTCCTGTAACGTTAAAGGCCTCTTCCATCTCTCATCATCACCTCCAATAAGTGAACCATTCATGTGACACCTGCATCATTCCTTTGGACTTGTTTTCATCATCTGGGAAATTCACAAAGATCTTACCTTTTTGGTAAAACAAGAGCAATTTACAGTGTGCATATGACAAAGATTGATGCAACTTTTTGGGGAGACTTCTGTATTAGAGAGGTTTCATTTTGGGTGGTGACAAGCCCTGAAAGAATCTTTTATGTGTGTGCGTGTGTGTGTGGTGTGTGTGTGTGAATTTTCAGTGAGGTTTTTGTGGAAACAGAGGTGAAAAGGACCAAGGTACAGTTAATTCTTGGGCTTCAGTTCATCTGTTTTCTGGGATCCTACCACTGGTCCACCCACAGTGATTTTTGATCTGGTTGCTGCAGTGTCTCTCCTTTCACCACAATGTTGTCAGGTTCCCATAAAAATGTCATTCTGCTAAATGAGATGCATTAGCCTTGTGGGGAGCATACTCTTCATCAGCTGCCTTTTAACAGGAGTGATTAACACATCTTCTTTAGCAGTGCTTAGAGGAGGAGCTGCTTCTTTTTGGCCTGCAGTCAATTAGTCTCTTGGGAGAGAATTTATCATTATCTTTAAGCAGTAAACAGACCATGATATTTCACAATTCTTTAAAAGAAAATGTTTTTGACTTTTGATGATGTAATTGTGTTAATGCGTGTTATATATACAGTGTTATATTGCATGCTCTCTTAAATGCGTCAGTAACAGTTGAGCTTAGTTACTAAGAATGTTTTATAATCAATCAAATCATTCATCTTTGAAATTAGTGGGAGAAATATTTACTTTTTAATGCCATCTCTCCACTTTTCCGTGCACTGATCAAGAGTAGAGTTATTATTGCATATGTGTCATTAAGACATGAACATTATTTATAAGCTAAACTAGCTACAGCTTGTCCAACTGATCTGCTTGTGGCTGTCAGGCATCATTTCATTATGAAAATCCTGTCAGCAGCAGCCTGAGCAGCACAGAGACACACAGACAGGTGAGCTGCAACCTCTCAGGTGAGGTCTGATGTCATAGTGAAAGATCTAGTCATAAGTTCAGGAGTTGAATGCAAAATAATACAGATAGAAGTTTCTGAGATGATTTAAAAATAGGTTTGAGCATCACTATGGCTGTGTCATGTAACTCTTGAGTTGTGTCGCCCAATTCCACAGACTGAAAGAAGGACAGAATCTCAGGTGAGGTTTGAAAACCTTACAGCAGCTAGTTACAGAGCAGCACATTACCTACAGGTTTCTATACATTTATTTTATTGTGATGTACAATACTTCATTGTATCACAATAAGGGAGTTGATCTATGGAACAACTGCAGTGAAAAAATGAAAACAAATCTTTAAAAATAACATTTAACAGAATAGATTGGATGAACAGAGAGGTGGACTGGAACAATATGATTTGGCACAGCTAGTCTTTTTGACTTGTGGTTTTGTTTTTGTTTTTGTTTAGCTGCCTATATATTTTATTTTGTTATTTTAACATGCTCCAAATAAAAAATAATCTAATCTAATGTTTACTGTGACAGTCAGTATGATATGTTATCTTTAAATATTATTTTTGGTCTCAGATTTATAGTTAAGTAGTCTATCAGTAAAATAAAATGAATAAGAATCAGAGAAAAAATAATGATACAAGTCTGATTTCAGGCAAGCTAGCAAATGCATATTCAGTAAAATAAACATTTTGCAGAGTCAGCTCTCTTTATGTGTGTATGTGTGTGCGCACATGTGCTTATGAAAGAGAAAGGAGTGATAGAGAGCAAGTACACATTCACAGTTATTTTGGCCGTCTGACAAAAAATGTCCCTACCAAAGTTAAAACCAAACCTATGCCCAGCATGGATAACATTATGTAAGGATTGCAAAAAATCTTACAATAAAACAATAAAAAAAAATCTCTGCCTGTGTCCCAAATAAGCATCAAGCCAATAGAAATAGAAAATCCCCAAACAATGGCACAAACTGCAACACGGCCATCCTGGTAGTGTACATGTTCCCACTTTATGTGAAGAAATAAACATCTTCTCCTGATCTGAACATTGTTCATATGAAAATGTTAACACATTCGTAGTATACCAAGGAACTATCCAACCCCAGTAAATGCATGTAGTCTGTGTGAAGCAACAAGAAAAAAATCCCTTTGAATGATGTTGAGGCATGAACTCATCAAGCCTGTTGCCCCCATTCCCCCCTACTAAATGAAAATGAAGCAAGATAATGAAGCAGTATTTAGATATTAAGAAAATACACCACCAAATGTGCCTTACATAAACAACAATAATGTTACAGTTGGACGTCAAATTGATTAATGAGTTGGGTTTTCCAAGTGCTATCAGATGCAGATACTGTATACAGTAGGATCAGCTGTATTTTAATTAAAGTATTTATTTACTGGGAAATATTATGCTTCACTAAACCAACCTAGCCTGTGTGCAAAATGAAAGAACTAATGCCTTTAATTGAGGTGACAGCCAGCAGCATGTCAGCATCTTATAACAGCCTCCAAGGACAGCCATACTTCAAGAGCAAACAAACATTCATGTGCTCCAAATCCATAAACTGTGCAGTTATCAGAACACATACAAGAGCCAAAGCACAAACGGTAAAAGAAATGCCACCTAATCCAGAGATGCTGCAAATATCGAAGCACACACAGAAAGGGAGTGCAGATGCAACAATGGAAATTTCCTTACAGAGAAGAGACATCAAGGACGGAAAAACATACAAGAAAAAAAATACCTGGAAAGAGAAAAACCAATCAAACCAATCAAAATGAGCTTATGCATTAAAGGAGCTCTAGGCAGCCGGGGGGTGTAATGGTATGAAAGAGCTCAGCCAGTTTAACTACGCAGTTTGACTTAATATCTGAAAGAAACAGACATGCATCAAGAGAGCAATATAAGTGCAGTAAATATAAACTGTAAAAAGATCAAAGTAACATTTTTATATCAAACTAAAAAAAACCCAGAAACCTGAGGATTGGAAGTATTAAAGAAATATCCCCATTTCTGAATGGCTTGGGATGTAGCACCTTGAAGTCGATCCCAGGTAACAAGATGATTATGAAGATGATTAAATTATCCTCTGCAATGTAACTATTGTGAAGGCCTAATACCAGCAATCAGCTAACGACAATCAACTCAACACTAACAGGCTGATTCGTATCCCAGTAGAACTCCACAAATCAGGTGATGCTGCTCCCAATGACTACATCTGCTTTATGACCCTCCCCAACTCCCAAATGATGACCAGATTCGGCCCACATATATAAGAAGGCACTTAAAAAATATGCACAACTTGGCTTTTTCAATGTGGTGGTGGTGGTGGTGTGTTATTCTGCCTTTTTAAACTGATTGAGTTAAGTAACAACATGACATTTACACAGATTCATGTCATGATTATAGACCGATTTTATATACATTTATTGAATGAAAATGGTACTTTATCAACTTTTTTGAGATGTTCCTCCTGTATGACAATGAAATCAAAATATGTGGTTCATTATTTGTACAATATTGGCTCCTGCTTTGTTTTACAGAACTGTGAATATAATTGCACTCTTAATAGAATAATAAATTTAAGGTGTATTAATGGCAGTGTTAATAGTTCGTCTTTGTAATGGTGTGGCATTGCACAGAAACAGGGCTTCAAGATGGGAGTGATAGGTTGAAATTAAAATGTCAACTCATCTCATTTAGCTCTCACTAAATCAAATATTTGTGGTACAAGAATGCAACAAAAAGAAGCATTTTGCTGGTGGAATTTGCTTTCAATTTGTTGGATAAACCCAAAGCATTTTTTTAATAATGAGCATTTAAAGAAAATATACTGTCTGTTGTGCAACCGTTTATGAACTAACATACTGCTACAATTGGAGAAGTTATTAACTTGGGAGCTGGTGTTTCAGCAAGGCAATAATGTGCGGTTAGAGTTCTGGCATTTTGTTGGATGTATCATGTCAAGTAAACTCCCCGATGTATGACACACAAGTATTACACAGTATATGGCTTTGTTTGTGGATTCCTTTTCCTTATTCAGCTAGGTTGTCATTTCTAGCAAAGTTATTACCATGTATTATGTATGTGTTTAAGATTTCTTGTCAAGATGACAGTTACCAAGACAAAAGTCATTTAAATACAGTGCATATTTTCAGACAGTCTCTCCTAGAAGGCAGTCACAGTGTTGCACTCGACTCTTCACATGAAAAGTGACATAAATAGCTGTGTGATGAATGAAAAAGGAGCGCTAGAGAGAGAAGTTCAAACCCTGACTCCTTTCTTACCTCTTCACAGCTGGCCAATCAGTGCGTGAAGTGGGTGTGAATGGCGGCTTGTCCAATACAGAAAGTCACAGAAATGGCTGTGCACAGCATCCTCTTATCCTCTGTCGGGAAGGTGCAGGGGGAGGGGGTTTAATGGGCTTTTCCACCATCCTACAAGCATGTCTGAAGGAGTATACAGCCACCTTTAGAGCTTTACTAGTAGTGGGACTAAAAATTTTAAACTTCCTGAATGAAGAAAGTTCAAGGTGTTCAGAATTAAAAAGGGGAAAGGTTCATCTTCTGTTGAACATGAATAGGCTCAGTGTACAGATAGTTTGGCTGGATGATTGTGTTAGAGAAAAGACATGGGTATAGCCTACAATATCAGAATTAACCTCTGGGTATTGTTAGTATTGCAGAAGGTTTTTCGGGGGAATCCAGCAGCGCTGTCATGGATCAAAACTTGGTGAAGAAGAAAGTTTGTCTTGATGGTGGCACTAGATGGAAGTTTTGAGGGGGTAAACTAAATAATAACACATTACTCTTATTTAAACTAAGTTTCATGGATATCTGACCAGTAGCTATTGATATGTCTTTTTCTAGACCAAAGTGTAGGACAGAAGGGTGAACTAACCAATGTGTATCCTTATGCCTTGATTCCACCGCGCATCTGCGTCACGTTCTAGCTGTGATGTGGTGACCAGAGCTGATTATAGCCACTCTAGTCAGTGCTTGTGATCCCACCAGACGCGCTGCAGCACGTTTCAGAAGCTTCCCAGAAGCAGCTCCCCGTTCTGCTCCACTAAACATACGCGCCTAGTCAGGAAGTCAGACAAAAGAATGTCATAGAGTATCTGGTCAATTTTCAAAATAAAACACCCTGTGTAGAGTCCTGTTCGTATATATCACATCAGTACATCAACATTACGTCATAACCGGTGGCACCGGGCCAGAAGTCAACCAGTCAGAGGATTTTTGTCACCATGGACTACGAGAGGTACATGTTGGAAGTGGATTTTATATGACACCACTGCTGCCATGACTGTCTGGTCCCTGGCTTCCTCTCCAGGTAGAGGGGAAAACAAAACACTCCACTTTGTAAATGCTCCCGGTGGGGTATGATGCTGTGCGGAGTACTCAACAAAACCACGGAACAGTTGGAATGCGATGCAGCTGTGCCCGGTGGAATCAAGGCAAAAATATGACAGATGCAAGGACAAAAATATACTGTTTTACATCCATTCAGCAGTTTTTCTAACAAAATAATTACACTTGTTGTTACTGTCATCAATAACAGTAAAGCTCTAAAGTAAATTATTCTGTTGAGGAGGTCTTTGAAATTACAGCAATTACGACTGATTTCTCTGGTATTATGATTCATCAAGTTTTCCAAGCAGCTGCTGTTTGTTTTGAACATTCAAAAAAAATCACAAAATATAGTGTAGTACAACAAGGATATTTGGATAATGAAAAATAAGATCATGCTGCAGAGAGAAAGAGAGAGGAGGAGATGTATGTGTATGAGAATTGTGTATGAACTGTATGAGTGCACAGTGTCTCTGATATAGAAGATAGCTCATAAGAAAAAGCTGACACATTGCTGTCTTCTCACAACAAGACTTAAAAACCAGTCAGGTAGCAGGGATCTACCATTGGCTACTCTTAAAACTTCAGCCAAACCAAGTCAGTACAGGACAGACAATATTCTGGGCTCTTTCAAGACTGGTTTTCATGATTTGACTTAAATTGCAGTGATTTATAAGAGAGCTCACAGACTAAGTCACCTCAAATATACTTGAATTTGTGTTATCTGTTTCTGTTCTCTAAATCAAGAGATATTGTAAAGGTGAGAGAGTTACTTGAACTCACTGAGGTATAAAGTTGCACTTTTTTAATACCTTGCTTTTGTGACTGTGCAAAACCCTTATTTTGCTGTTATCAAGATTTTTGGACCTTACATCAAAGTCTTCATAGATAAAGGCTAATGCAGTATAACCCTCTCCACAACTTCCATTTTCTTTTCCATAAGGCTGCCAATAGTAAGTCTCTGATGTTTTCTTGTGAATGTTTACCCTACTGTTCAATTAATATACAATACTAGCTATTGTTTATTCATACTGCATAACATAACAAAGATATAGAGGCCAAATTTTATATTGACTTCTATCACATGCATGCATGCCTAGGTGGTTGCTAGTGCATATCTGCATACATTAATAATCTGATAAATATAGCGTGCACATTAGGAATTGGTAAAATTGTTAATAATAAGAGAATTTTAGTTTTTGGTATGTTGCAGTGCTATACAGTCACTTAGAAATGACCTTATCATTTTTATTCTAAATGAATATTTTAATTATGTGTTGTCAAACTCAATAAAATGGAAATGCCTGAAAATGTGTTAATATAAAATGTTTGTTTTCTGGTAAGGGTGAATCTCAAGACATTTATTAAAGAACTGTTAGTCTAAATTATTGTTCTGATTGAAAACATCTCTCCATAAAGCCTTTTCATCAGAGCTTAAATTGAGATATTATTTTTAGCCAGATTGCCTAGCTCTGCCATTTTCCTGTATTGTGCTGTAAATGAGCCATGAACTTGATGTACACAGACAAGTAGAGGCCTTAATGGATTTTGTGCTTGTTGCCCTACAGTACAGTGGTGTCACCAAATCCTCCAGAAATGTGGAAAAAGGAGTCTGCATGTTCTTATTTCTTCTTGTCAGTTGCTTTTGTATACTTTATACACTTGTAGTAGTTATCATTGTGTGTGTGCTCACATGTACAGAAGCACTGCACACTTATCTCTTCATACTTAATGCTTTTGGTGTGTTTAGGAAACATGATTGTGTTCATGCAAAACTCATTTTCTGTTGATGCCATTCATTTGCTTCTTGGTTCTAACACGTCCTATAATATCTCTGTAATGCTTTTGCCCTGAAGATAGATAAAAGCCTCTGCAGAGAATCACTGCAGCTATGAGGGCTTATCATTCATAGCCTCGACATGGAAGAGTAACCCTTCTGATGTCTGTGCTGTGGAATGTGTAAAGTTAGTGCACTATCAAATTATTCCATTAAGTATCTGCCACTTCACCTGTCACTTATGATTTGCAGAGATTTTACAGACATGCATGGGACACAAAGAGCATACTTGTCTCGTACTGTGGAGTACATTTCACACTGGTTTCATATTGTTTAATAGGCATCTACTGTAGCATCATAAATTTACACTTTCAGAGTTTGTAGCTATAGCCTCTGTTCCATATACTGAAAGTGCAAATCAGAAACTTTTATTGGGGCATTTTATTAAGGGTGTTTAAAGCAACGAGAAAGCTTTGCTTTTATAATCTGAAAATTATAAAGCAAATCCAACCAATATCATAAATCATAACTAGTACAATATGAAAATTGTTTTGCTTGTTTTTTAATTTTTTTTTACTGGTGAAATAGTGTGACAAGAAAAAAAAGAGTGACATATGTAAGATAAATAAGTGCTGAGCAAAACTCTGGAGAGACTCAGTAGTTCAGCAGAGATGTTCAGCTGAGATTGACACTAAAATGAGAATAGTTGGTCCACCTTAAAGGTCAGTCCACCTTAAGTGAGCCTGTTCAGGTTAGGCTAACACATTGTCACTAACTTCGGGGCCAACCTCCTTCACTTTTCCAGCAGTTGGGAAAACAGCAGATGGGACTTTCCTTGGTCTTGAGAAGCTGCATTTATTAACTCACACTGTAGTCTGTACTGTACATTTACTGCCAGATTGACAACTTACTGCTAACCTTTTCCTCTGCTCTGCTCACATCACCGGCACTTTTCTGCCGCTCGCTCTCTCACTTAACCACTTACTAAGCTACACTATGTTCACACATATTACTCACTGCTCTATTCCTTAACGTAGCTACACTACTCTTGTACCTTTCACGTAGATGTCCTTTGAAGAATGAAGAGAGGTAGGATGACTCAAAACTATTCCACAATAATGCAGGGTGTTATTGTGCTTGCACAGTGTGTGAGTGAAAATTATTAGTGGCCCGTTGATATTAATGATCGTGTGAAATTTTAGCAGTGGCACCCATAATTTTGCAGTGGCAATGCGCTGCTGCTGAATGAATATAGCAGAAACACTGGTGTAGGATTAAAAGTTTCTTCTAGTGAAGGTAAGGGGTCCTGTAGGTACAATAAAACATCATCTGCATAGAGATTAATTCTATGTTGGAGGTTTGTGGTGTGGACTCTTTGACGTGATTCCATTTGTGGTGACTGTGGCTTGGGGTGATATGTATAGTGTCCTTATCCAATGGGTGAACGACTCCCCGAAGCCAAATTTGTGTAGTATGTTAAATAAGAAATGCCAGTTAACTTAGTCAAATGTTTTTTATGCATCTAGTGATAGAATAATTGTCTTGATTTGTGTTTTTTGTGAGAGGTTTAATGAGACTAAATAGTCTTCGTACATTATCTGAGGGAGGTCTGATTGGGGTCTATTAAGGTGGAAATGACTTTCTAATCTGATGTCTAGGGCTTTTGGAATGATTTTTAAGTCTATTTATTAGTGACAGAGAGTGGTAGCTGGTAGGTTGAGTTGGATCTTTATTGGGTTTAAGTAGAACTGATATAATGGATGTATTCTTGTGCAAAAGAATTTGTGATGTATATTGTATTTCTGATGTTAGTCTGTAAAATAGCGGAGATAGTGTGTGCCAAAAGTGTTTATAGAATTTAGGAGGGAAGCCATCTGGTCCGGGTGATTTATTATTTTGCATCTGGAATAGGGCTTTGTAGAGTTCATCTGATGTCAATGGCAAGTCTAGGGTGTCTGCCTCTAGGTCCAGGTTGTTAAGTAAAGGCTGTATCTCTGATGGGTCAGAGTCTGTATTTTAAGAATATAAATGTTAAATATCTGTTTGCTTGTTTTATGCAAGATTTCAAGAGGTAAGGCTGCAAAAATAATTGAGGGCAGAATGAAATGAAAACCGTAAAAGAAAAAGTGATGGAATTTAGAAAAAAAATGTTTATTTAAAAAACCAAATTTCAAACTTGAACAAGCCTGCAAAGCCTGCTGCCTGTGCTCGGGGCCATATACTTTAGTTTCTGTTTTCTGTGATGGTCTCCCAAAGGATGCTTGTCTTGATGTGGGTCCTTGATGTGTGAAAGACAACTACAGGCCATCAAGTAGTACATTGCAGTTGCAACCCACACAACATCAGTCAGGGACTGACAATATGCTTGCTGAAAAAAAACTCAAGAGGGAGAATTTTAGCATCAGTGCCTTAAGCTGCATAATGTCAGATGTAGTTCTGTGTTATACTGTATGTTCTTAAAGAGAACTGTAAGTGTGTATGCAATAGTGTGTTTGTTTCTCGGCTGTGCTTAGAAAGTCAGTCTGGCCAAGTTTGTGTTTATGCAATTAATAGAGCCAAATGGGAATAGCTGTTCAAGAAGGTGTCTTTACAGTGGGTGAATTTTCCTAAATGGTATTACCATAGACTAGGGGTGCGCAAAAAAATCGATTCACATAATAATCGCGATTCTATCTCTGCCGATTCAGAATCGATTCATAAATTCCAAGAATCGATTCACAGTTTTCAGTCTTGCCACAACGCTGTTTTCCATTTTTTCCTGACATGAGTTAGCTCACTAAATCCCATTTATGGCGAAATGACGCCGCATGGGTTTTCACCTGGACCCAACTCTGGGGGCAAGAAGGAAGTGAAGTGTGTGTCATGGAGAGACCGCGAGCAATGGAGTACTTGACAGAAAAACAAATACAACCTGCTCCATTGGCAATGACGGCAATCATTTGGACATATTTTTAGATTTTATTATCTCGAAGGGAAGAAGGAGCTTGACAAGACTAATGCCATTATCAGCTGTTGCAGCGCACCTCCGCAGGTTTGTGTAGTTGTGGGCTTATTTATTTGTAACTGCTGTGAAACAATCAGAAAATAACATTTTATTGATCTGATTCACCAGCTTCCTCACTAACGTTACCAGCGCTCCCTCTCCTCATCCACTCTCTAGCTCGCTCGACCACTGCTTCTCTGTCTCTCTCTCTCTCGTCTTTTTTCAAATGAGTTAGGAAGCTGTCAGCAAAGCCTAACTTTACTTTTAACGTTATCTAACGAAGAGAAATGTCCTCCACTCTTCCTAGTAATGTTTTGTCATATGGTAGTAATTTTACCCTTTGTCTCAGGGCTGCTTTGGTTTCCTATTGACTGAGTGGACTAAAGGAAAATAAATCTTACTTAGGGTTGACATTGAGTAGCAATTGTTAATATTTGATTCAGTGTGATTTTTTTTTATTCATTTGAGACCTATAAAAGTGTCTACTGCAGTCAAATGGAAAGAGTTACTCAAAACATCAATCTAGAATCAAATCTATGAATATACAGTATTGAATTGAGAATTGAATTTGAATCACGAATCAATTTTGAATCTTGAATTGTTTTGAATCACAAATCGATTGTGAATCGAATCGTGATTCCAAGAATCGGAATTGAATCGTGAGATTTCCTGAATCGTGCACCCCTACCATAGTAAAAAATAATGGATGTAGCCACCCATTAACATCACCCATTGGTTTATGGAGTCCTGTTTTGAAGCCTCGAGTTTGCATTTTGCCCGTCGCCATCTTGGAGTTTTGGAGCCAGAAGTGACCATATTTGGACGAAAGGGTGGAGCTGACCCTAATGGTAGCGGCTAGCTGCTGGCTTGATTAGCATGGTGAATTTACAGTCTTTGGTTAACTGTGATAATGCTAATGCTAATTTTCGCTAGTGAAAAGCAGGCCTAAAACCATTAAAACAAAAAGTACTTCCCGGAAAAAGGCTGGATATGCAACTCCTTACAGGATCTTTTAGTTCAACCAAATGCTGAAACAAGACTTTTTTTAGGCGACCAAAATGTTACAATTAACTTTCATGAACTGGAAACACAGAAATATTGTGGCTATGGCTACACCTATACTCAGTGAATCTGGAGTTATGCCATGGTTATGTTATCTAACCAAAGTCGTTGCTATGGTAGCACCTATCACTCAAAGGGATCACGCCCTTAATGCATGCTGTAAAGTTGGAGTGTCTATGGATCATATTCGCACCATGGCCATTTTCCTCTGACATCACGCTCAGGTTGGGAAGCTGTCAAGTAAAGCCTGTGTGATAATGGTGAGATGGTTGCTTGAAGTTCATTTTTTATATGTAAAATCTAACTGATACTGAATGTTACAAACTGATAGTTACGCTGACCCACAGTTGTAATTTTACTTCTTTTTGGGACCACAGTTGTAGTTTTCTCAGGTCTGTAAAATTTTGCTTCGGATCAGGTCCACAATGTTGGATCCCAAGTCTGTGGGGACATTTCAATCTTTGGAAATGTCTGTGTAAACTATGTGTACAAATACACCCTGGAGAATGAAGTTTGTGGGTGTGGGGGCAGAATAGGAATTCTTAGTGCTATTATGCCCCGTTTCCACCAAAAGTTCCAGGTACTATGTACCCAGAGGACCTAATCTGAGGGCCCAAGCTTGGAACTTGAAAGTCCCCGTATTGCAATTCTGTTTGCGTTCCCACCGCATCTGAAGAACCAGGTAGATCATGCAAATTAGACCCATGAGGAATTTAAAAATGATGGCAGCATTTAGAGATGCAGTATTAACATGAGGAAACAATAACAGATTTGTTCTGTTCTTTGTATTTACTGCTGCATGAGTTGGATGTAATGAATGAATGAATGAAAAGGAGAAATGCAGAGGAGGAAAATGAAACTGAAACTAAGAGCATCTATCTCCACAGTATAACATCTGTTGAGTGTTTGATGGTTATTTATTTCTGCTTTAGAACGTAACTGCCGTGAAACAATCAGAAAATAACATTTTATTTCTGTCATTCGTTGTATTGTTCTTGCTACCGTCACTCTCTCTCTTCATTCACTCTCTTGCTCGCTCGACCACCGCTGCTTTGTCTCTTTCTCTCTCACTCACTGGTGCTCTCAGCTTGTTCATACTATCTCTTTTTTTCTCTTGCTCTTTTTTAAAATGAGTCGGGAAACTGACAACAATGCCTTACTTTTAATGTTAACAAACAAAGAGAAATGTCCTGCCCTTGTCCTAAACTGGTCCTAAATCGATATGGGAGTGCTTCCTTGTTTTATGAATTAAGCAGTACACAAGTTGAAGCAGCTGCGCTGTGTGTGTTTGACCAACCCCTGCAAACCCTGCTCCCAAAGTTCCTGTACGTTTGGAAAGTATTATACTTGTGAGCAGGGACTTTTTGTGAGGTAAAACAATCTCCCTGGAACTTAAACTTGCAATACACGACATACCACTAGATGTCGCACTATAGCACCAACATCTCAGACCAAAACAAATGTTTGTGTCGTTTACTCAATTAAGTTGGAAAAAAAAAACAACAACAGAAAGCTGACACTGTATGAAACTCAGATCAAACTGTCAAACTAGGCAGTGCTGATCAAATATTGATCAAGATTTTGTTAGTGCATTGCGTGGAGGACACAGAGGGACTCACATGCACATTCACATGCACTAACTTGTGTAGTCACATGCAATAACATTCACGCAAGGCCAGACCGGCTACCAAAACAAAGAACAGAGAAGCTCAGATAACAATACACACAGAGGGAGTGTAACTTGATTCACTGCTCAGGTTGCCATTACTCTACTATATCTTTACATATCAAATAGTTATTTGCTGACATCCTTAAATTTAGACCCTGCTCCCTCCGAAATTTTAGGAAAACATTGTCTAACCAACCATCTTCTGCGTAGATTAAATTAACTCTTCTTGGCTTTTTACTCATAAAGCTTTTATTGCACTTACAGTGATGTAACGAGTGTAGTTTTCGTCAACTTGAGTCCCTCACCTGGTTCACTGTCTCTCCTCTGTTCCGCTGTATGTGCATGCACACGGAGGGCTCAGCCCCACCTGTGGTGAAAGAGAGAGCAGAGGAGAGTAGTGCAACCATAAAGGACAGCAAAATGCAGTAGAGACTCTCACATTGAGCTGAAATGAAACAAGTGCACATAAATTAGGTAAATAAACATAGTCCTTACCCCACACAGCGGAGCAGATGAGAGACAGTGAACCAGGTTATATTCGAACTGACGACAACTACGTTTATGTTACTGTAAGTACAATAAAAGCTTTGCGAGCAAAAAGCCAAGAAGAGTTATTTATTAATGTAATCCGCACAAAAGATCGACAGACTCCAAATGATGAAAAATATTGCTGTAAAGTGTGATTTGCGACACAATGAAATAAAGGATAGAGCATAATATGAAATGATAGATGTTTTTTTATCGTCACACAATATATATTGTCATATTGCACAGCCCTATATTGAAACTGTCTATACTTTACCTCTTCCTTTCACTCTCTTATTGACCAGAGCTAATATATGGGTTAGACAGCATCGTGAGTCAGCTGGTGTTGTGTCCTCAGCTCTTGCTCTCTCTCTCCCTTATTCTTGCCACCCTCACTTCTTCTTTCTTTGTAATGTCTGGGGCATAACTCCTACACAGACATGCCCACCTTTCATCACAGGTAGGCATTTTAAACATGCTGTTTTTCCATAGCAGCTCCTGTGTTTGACTTTTCCCAGCAAGGATTAATTAATTTTGTCCCCTGACACTGCTCCAGGCCTCCTACTCTTGTCACGGGCACACCGGACTGTTCATGGGGCCTTCTGTTGTCCCGATGTTGAGTCTCTGTTTCCCACAGCAGCCCTAGGCACATAAGTTAGAGACTTATTTCCAGGGGAATGTGGGGCAATTAGTTGCAGTTGTCTCACAACATCCATATCCCCATCCCTGTCCTCACTCCAACGCATGGCACCCAATGGGCTTTTATCCTCCTTTTCAACTCACTAGGTGGTCTGTAGCACTGACATGTCTAACTCAGTGGAAATAACTCTTCAAGGGCTAAGAAAGCCCTTAGAGATGATGCTATTTTCTTTCATGAGAAATCCTCCTGTCAGTGTCACAGACAGTCGGTAAGAGTGCGAAGGAGGGCCAAGGTGTGAGACACAGAGAGCTGTCACCTTCAAAGCAGAAAGTTGGAGAGTCCTTGAGGTTTCATCCAAAACTCTACTGACCAACCAAACTTGAAAAGAAGACCATGATAATATATAAGATCTGTGTAGATTGTTTCCCCTGTTTCAGCATTAGAATGCAAATTTATTCCAAGTACAAAATCACAGTATTTATTTTGTTACAGCGTTTTCATCACTAATTTTGTTCGTTTGTTCGTTGATATCAGAAAATTACAAGGACAAAGAAAGCTGAAGTCCTCTATTCTTCTGTTATTTTTAGACTTTTGAGTTGAAAAGGCGACTGCAGATTTTTGTGCAATTAGTTGCACAAATATTATTTGCTGCTTACTGTTTCTCTGTGGTCCCCCCCCCCTCTCTGTCTGTCTTGACCTATGTACTATATAAACTACATACATTTACTGGTGTACTGTACTTGAGTGCAGTTTTGAAATACTGGTACTTACTTGGGTAATTCCATTTTGTGAGACTTGGCACATTTCTACATTTATCTTCAAGCTATAGTTCATTTGGACAATGGGTTTAAAATGTACAAACTACAATGAACTCATATAATCTGATGTATTATTTTAACCTTTTTTCAACTTAATGTTTTTTGGACAGAATTTCACAAATATACATTAAAAACATCTTTCTTCACATTAAACAAAATATAAATAGATGATGCAATGCTTTACTCACTCTTTATGACATCCATCTCTACCTAGTGATCCCACCCACCATCCATACCTCATTCATTTCCTCGTTAGCATCAAGCAGCAACTACCATGGCATGAATCTGAAGCCAATGTGGATGTACCATCAATTGCAATGCCACCGACGGCCCCTAGATGTTCCAAAAAAATCCCTGGCTCCATTTGACACCTATTCAAAAATTGTCAACTTCTTTCTCGAAATACTAACTCAATAATGTTTTTCAACGCAACGTTATGGTCTCAATTGCTAAATTTGGACCCTCTAATAAGTGTGCTGGTGGTCATTTTGGAAATTATTGCTAATAAGATTTGTTAATAAGATTTGAAGTCTTATAGTAGGGTTTGATGTCTGCCTTGTGGGCATTAATTGACAGCTGTGATTGACAGTTGGTCCTCTTGGACTCACACTGAGTTGTACTATTGTTGCAGTATTTCCATAAGTTTAATGTTACTTGATTATGACACCTGCCCTATTAGCACAATTTAGCTAAAGTAGCTAACGTTAACCTAAAGTGTGCATTGCTCAGTCCGTGGTTAGCATACATCAATCCACATTTACACAAGCGTCCCTTTACTCCCCTCCACATATTCATAGCACTATTATACCTTATCTCTACTCCTCTCATTCCTCCTACTGTGCCACTTCTGTCTATAAAGCACTGTTATCGAGAAATGAATACGTTTATAAACCTGCAAGTCACCCTATAAAAAAGTACACTACAGTACACTAAATAAAAAAGAACAGGCCACAAATATTTCTAAGAAATAGTACAAATTAATCTGATAGATGTAGTATCCCTGCAGAAAACAAAGGCCTAGGTAGGACCAGCCGCCTTCTGTTTTTAACCATATTGACCATCTGTCTGTGAATTTTGCATTCTACAATCCCAATGCACTGTTTAAGGACAAACTAGCCAGGAGAAAGTGGAATAGTTAGATTACCTGCAATATTATATTTATTACAGGAGAACCTGTTATCAACAGGATATGATTTTATTCTGCTCCCATTCAAAGGAGAGAAGTGTTAGTGTTGGTGGTAGCAGATTACAGTATTTCATGCACATTGACAATGGTAGTAACCATCCTTGACATCGAGTTCTTTTTCTACTTACAGTGAGTATAAATTACCACTAAAACTCCTGGTCCATATAAAGGCTACCAGATCTCACAAACCCCAAACCCCACATAAACATACACACACGCCAAATTTACACTTGGCTTTACACCTGCCCAGCATAAGAGCCAATTAAACAAGTTGGCTGCTGTAATGATGAATAATGTTGAACAAATTAAAGACACTGATATATTATATATTACTATATATTTATTTCTTTCAGAGCTACTGACTGACTTCCAAGGAAAAAAGTCTGCACAATTGGATGATAAAGTTTGTCTGTGTCTGCTGAATTTAAAAGAAGGTAATTATTTACTGCAACATTAGCAATACGCAATTGATAAGCCAATAGTGCAGGGGCTCTGTTGTTGTAAATTTGCCTTTCTGTCCTCTAGTGGCTCCAAAGCAGCCAATGCAGCTTCAAATTGAGTACTTTTCAATTGTGTCATTGATAATTTACTTGCTTAAAGGATTGTGGTCCTTCCACCTTTGCCTTACATGATGTCTCCTGACTTCACTAGTCAGAGGGTTTTCTACCTTACTAACACTCATTGTTAATTATGATTTCACTCAGTACCTGGGCTTGTAAACCACAGGATAAAGGAGCTGAAATAACCATACACAAATCAGGATTTCAGTGGTGACAAAATATAGCATGCAGACCTGCATTTCTCTTTGTGTGTCAAGCCCTCCCTCTCTGTCTGCCTTGTGTGTATGTCCTTTGCTTATGTTGAGAACCGCTCATCCGATCAACTCTACATTTGATGGGTGTATGGCTGGGGACCCAATGGAGTGCAGTGTTGAATTTGGTGCAATTTACACATGTGATACATTTAATATTAATAAACTTTGAATGAACCAATGATCAGTGAGCTGCTCCGCTCTGTGCAGGGGCAGGGCTCTGTGCAGGGGCAGGGCTCTGCCGACTGACTCCAGCATGTCAGGTACGAGACGAGGAGTGACAAGAGTTAGAGAAAAGTGCTCCCAAAAGAGAAAAGTAGATAGTGAGAATAGAGCTTTTAATCAAGAATGGACACTCTTACCCCATGTATAGACAGAAAGCGTTGCGTTAGCGGCATGTTAAGCAGATCAGCAGCAGTGAATGACTTCACAGGAGGCGTTCAGGTACATTGTTTAGCATAGGTCAAGCCGTGTTTTGGAAGTGCTCAGAGCCCAATACACAATGACTGTAGTTACACGCATAAAACGGAGTAAATACTTCTATGGGCAGTTCAAAACCAGTTTGTCTCATATGTCATGAGACCGTGGGGATTGTGAAGCGCCACTACAGACAAAGCACAAATCTTTTGAGCAAACATATCCACTCAAATCTGAACTGAAGACACAGAAAATAGGAATGAGCTAAGGGCCAAATATGATTGATCAACTTTATTTTAGGATGCACATTATTTTAGTTTTAAATGCAGACCTTATTTTAGCCTACTTGAAATGAGAAAAGAACATTTATTTGCTAGTGGAGCACTTATTTATAACATCTGTTATAAATAAAGCAATTGGCCCATTGCGAACAGGCATGTTTTGCGCTGCACTGATCCATATACAAATAAGAACCTCATAGCCATAATTGTTCAGACTTGTCTCCAATAATATCAGGGCAAGAGAAAATTCTAGGCTCTCAGAATATTCGGTGATACTGTTGTCAACCTTGTTGTCAACCAGTTTGGCTCAACTGAAAACCTTTCTTGTCTGGTCTGGTCTGGTCTTGAATTCATTAAGGAAAAATTGAAAAAAAATTGGCACCCTTATCAATGGGAGTTCTTTTGACAAGGTGGCTTAATTAGTGCCATGTCTTGTGCAGGTGATTATAAAGAACAAATTATAGTTTGATGTTGAATTACAACAATCTTATAATGTGGAGATGTTCAATTAATCATCATTCAGTTATTTTGAGGAAATCATCAAGCGCTGTTTAATGGCGAGTGCTCCTTCTAATAAAGCTTCCTGTGGAGGTTTAGTTTTAAAGTGTATTGTGCTTTTTTAGTAACATTGCACCTCAGTATTATGTGAAGTAGAAGAATGTTTGGCATATATCCTGATAATATTGTGTTACTTGAATTTCTTTGAGTGCCACCACTGCAGTTTGCCAGCCACATTTAAGTGCAGCAGCTGGTTGCTTGCAAACAATCAATAAAAAGATGTGGCCGGCAGACTGTCATAAGAAACTAGCTAGCCACTTCATGGAAGAAGACATCAGTGAACCTGGAAACTCAATCACCCACTGGTTGAAAAGCCCATTATTCTTAGTACACAGTACAATAAGTCCTTATTACCATGCAGAATTCATATCTTCCTCAAGTGCTCTTGCAATAATAGTTTTGCAAATATTGCCAGTATTGTTTTCCATCTGCCATCAATTTGAAGTGTAATTTCAGTAGATACACTAGACATTTCTTTTGCAATATGAATAAATATTGGTATAGTATTTAGCATTCTGTGCACATTTTATGCTGTAGTAAAGAATGAGTGGGCCAATTTCTAGTCCTATCTGCTCTCTTTGTAATTATCAATTAGACTTTATTTCCCAGGAGAACAATAACTCACTCCCACAGTGTGTGGTGGAAGACCCTGATCCAGCTGCTGTGTGTGAAAAAGCATTATCTCAATACTGTTGCTGTAGAGTGACACAGTGAGAAGCAGAAATGAGTAGCTCAAGTGCTCAATATATACATGTAAAGTTTTCACACACAATACAGTATATTGGCATTAACATTTTGTTGACCTTGATCAGCCTTTTTTCTTTTTAGGCTGTGTACTGTATATTCTTTTAAGTCAGATCTGGTGCAGACCCATGATTGAAACACTTGTACAGCTACAATCAGACAGCTAAGGTTAATTAGATGACATATGATATATGGGCTGACCTGAACTCTCTATAGTCCCTCATCTTTTGCCCCATTATTCATATTTTTCACAGACCTGAGCCCCATTAAGATGACGGAGACCCCCTTCTCTTCTTTGAAGGGGTCCCTAAGGCGCCCTGAATGAAGCCCAAACTCATCACTTTCTTTTGATTGAAAAAAAGTCTAGATACATTATCTCTGTCAACTATCAACAATGGGTTTTGCTGTTTCAGATTGCAGTAGGCAGGGACTATTGAAAAATGATATGACTGAAACAATAAAAAAAAAAAAAAAAAAACCCTCAGGTCCATAGGGGTACCATCTGCTTGATATAGTTAGCAATAATTTCATTTTTACTGCAACTGTCTTCTTTGGAAGAAGTTGCCCTGTATCTAGTATTACATGATACCTTACGAAAACGCAAGTGTTTATTTTCTCTTTTATCCTCTTTAAAACTTTGAGGCTCTCTGTGAATCGGATGAATCAGTTACCTCCAGGCTGGCAAGAGAAATAAATAAATTAAAACCCCCAAAAGTAGTGATACTGTGCTGTATACTTATACTACTGCCAATATCTGTTTTGATTCCTGATTGAAAAAAAAATAGGCATCTCCCAGGTTTCTGCTTGTGTTTGAAGACACATGAATAGAGATGAAATTTTCATCCGGGTTCGATTTAGGAAAAGAGAGGCTCTGTGTAGACTGCTGGTTATAGCATGTTTCAGATTAATCTCATTTCATCTGAGCTGTTATATCTTTAATATTTAACAAAACATTCTAAATGCACATTGCCAGTTAAGTGTTGATAGAACAGTACTTGGGTATTTGTTCTTTATTAAATCTGCCACAAATTTGGCTTTTTAATTAATGATTTAAAGTTTCAAATACCAATCAGAACAATACAGTTAGTTGAGTGAGTTTGTCTCATCAGTTAAAAGGATTAAACGCTGAAAGGAAAATTTCACTGCTAATTATGTAGCGGTCCAGTGTCCTGGTGGTCTGCGTAATCCAGTAAAACTGGAAGGTGGGTGTGTGTAAATGCCTGTCCTCTTAAACTGGCAACAGAAAGGCTGTTTATTATTAGCTTCACTAATGCACCAACAGGAATTGTATGTAACATTACAATACAGAACAACAGCATAAATGGCTTCTTTTTGTACTGTTGGGAAGGGGATTACATTACATTATTATATTATATATAAACTGTATGTTTGGGCTACAGAAATACTCAGTAGTCAACTGCTCTTGTGTTCCTGAAGCCACTGGTTGTTTGATTCGATTGATTTTTTTAAGTTTTACACTGTAGTCCCACTGCACTGGTGTGCAGTGTTGTGAATCCAACAAAAAATAACACTCATTTTGGTCATTTTGAGTCTATACTGTTAACACTGTTTACTCTCAGTGGATCAGCCCTCTGTTGTTTAAGATAGCAATGCTGCTGCCGTGGTGAAATAACACCGCCTCATTTTGTTGCATTTCCTCAGTGGTCATTCATGGACACTCTTTCTTATTCAAGGGAATGAGAAGATGTGTCCAAACTTTTGACTCGTACTGTAAGCACACTTTGACTTAACAATGTAATTCTCCTGTGACACTCTGAAAAGTCATTTTGTTTGATTAAAATGAGGTTTTCAGCAGCAATAGCCACTGGTTTCCTTGTGGTAGTCAGAGCGAAACTTATTTCAGCTCAATGGTTACTGTAGTTCTTCCACTGTCCACTGATGTTAAAACATGTTGGTGGATTGCAGAAGTACAGTAAACCTAGGAACAGCAATTCAAATATACAATGGCTTGTGTTTTGAACTTCATAGATATCCCAAACGTACATGTTATAAGGGAACATTTATTGGAGAAGTGTTCCTTTCACATAGAAATATGCTGTCTTTACAGCCACTTTGCAAACACAAAAGTAGAACCACTCTATCTGCACTGATTAATCCTCAATTGTGGATGAAGTCTTTCTGCTTCAAATGTGTGTTAGTCTTTGATCTATGTCTGTTAGGTGCAGCTCATCAGCAGCACCGAGGTGAATACATTTCAATAGAAATCAAAGTTTGTCGACAGGAACTAGACAAAAAGGGAGAGAAGATGGCCACCACACCTTGATAGGGGGCCTGTGGATTTCTGCAGAGCCAGAGTCTCTTTGATGATCAGAGTCAGGGAAATAACTGAACCTGTGTCCAACCTACTGTGTAATAGTGTGTTACACTGTGTGATAGGTGGCTGTCATAGGGTACCGTTTGTTGAATGAGGTAAGGACTAAAACTGGATTTGTACTTCTGTGTTAATGACTGTACCTACTACAGCTGCATGCATTTTTGATGTGCACCTCTTCAAAAATGCAACTACATGTTGGGGCCAAGACAGCAAACAGCGATACCATGAGGGGAGTGCAAGAACTGTGATTGGTTAGCACAGGCTGCTTCAGTTTGCTCGTACAGGTTTCCGTTGCTGATAGTCTCCTATTTAGTAATGAGAAATAACATTATAAGTTACCTAGATTTAAGTCCAGTACAATAAGTATGTGTGTAGCCCACCATCATTCTGTATCAGAAAGTAAATGAAAGAATACAATTATTTTCATTATCAATTAATCTGCTGTTTTTTTGTTTTTTTTTTGATTAATTGATTAATTGTTTTCTCTATAAAATGTCACTAAATAGTGAAAAAATGCTGTTGTAATTTCCTGGAATTAAAGGTGACATCCTCATCTGTCTTGTTTTGTCCCACCAACAGTCCAAAACCTGAAGATATTCTCTTGACTATCATGTAAGATAAAGAAAAGCATCAAATCTTCACATTTCAGAAGCTGAAACCAGCAAATTTCCAGCATTTTTGCTTAAAAAATTACTAAAACAATTATTCAATTAAAGAAATAGTTTCAAATTCATTTTCTGTTGATCGACTAAGTGTTGCTGCTCTAGAATATAAATTGCCGTTACAAGATTGTGGGGATTATAATTAGAGCATGATGAAACCTGATCATACACCATAATACATGATTGCATTGTGGTGTTGATATCAACAGGTGAAATTTGACTGTGACTTGTAAATCAAAACCTGTACTGTGATATCTACTGCAGGACCCTTGCATCAAGTGCTTGTTACAAAAGACGATTGAAAGATAATATGATAAAACGATATAGAGGTACACCACGCAAGAAACAATGGCAAAGAGACAAAGCCATTGAAATGTATTACAGGCTCCATTAAAGACAGCTGAGCAGAGAGATTGATTTAATATGAGCTTGATGAGACTCATGGCAGCTGGAAGGATCAGGGGTGTTACCATATGTAAACTCCTCTCAGCTAATGTTTACAATTACAGTGGTAGCAAATTGGAGATTGGTGGCCAGTTTGCATATCAAACGACGCTGAGGAGGAACTCTTTGGCTTTGGTGCACTGGGATGTGTTTACTCAGCAAACAACAATTTAATTGGGAAAATAATTTTCCAGCTGCTGTGGATTTGAGGCAGAGGGTATGTGTGTGTCTGTGTGTGTATCAGTGTGTATGTGTGCATTTACAGTATTCCGTAAGAGGCTCCTAAATAATTAAAACCAGCCGAGGGGAAATTAATGGACCTAGCCTGTTACTGGGCTCCATCATGATAAGACCACCAACCACACAGCCTCTTTAACAGACCTGTCAGGATTCACTGCATGTGACAGTTGCCATTCTGTGTCCTGGTGCCTAATTGATCTTCATAAAGATTGCCTGGAGAGAGGCCTTCTAACAAAGTGCAGGAACTGGAGAAGTATTGACAAAATGTTAGAGAGACTCAGATGGAAGTACACATGATATTGAGCAGGAAAGGCTTCCTTAGGGGCAATCTTCATTCTCGATCAATGTTATAATATGTGATTGAATGAATGAAATGCAGCCTTAGGTATCCCAACTGCCTCTGTTCATGAAAAGGTCTAGGTTTGACAGCTCCGCCCCATATGTAGATGGACAATGAGTAGTATACTGTGTAGGTAAAAGGACTGATGGGTGAATGCTATTGAATAGTGCTGTTCAGTTACTTACTTTCATTGACACATCATGGTTATGTGTGTGTGTGTGTGTGTGTGTGTGTGTGTGTGTGAGAGAGAGAGGCAGAGATAAAGAGTTAGTAGCCCCCTTTTACACAGAGATTCAGCAATATTGCTATAGAGAAGACCTGTCATTTTGCCAGCTTTGCTTTTTTACACTGAACCAAACAAAGCTGGCATATGGCAACTTTCTTTGGTTGTTTGGTTGTTTGGTCGGCAATGTGACTACCTCCGCTGCCGGCTTAATGGTGGAACAACAATGACCCCCCATTCTGTGTTTGCACCTTTTATAGAGAACGGCGAGGCAGAATAACAGTGCAACATTCCCGCCTTAGGCATGCTATGTAAAAGGGGCTACTGAATGTAGGATAATAAACCCAGTAGTATAAGAAGAAAAGTTTAATTCTTTCAAAAACATTGTGATTCCTTCTGGCCTAACAGTCTGTCTGTGTAGGTGCAGGAGCACACACACATAGACCCAATGACCTCTGACCTAAAGGCTCCTTGGCATAAAGATGTCAAGGAAACATTGGACAAGACTAAAAACTCAGCCTTCTCACCACAAGTCACAGAGAGAAAATGGACAGTGTTGGAAATTAAAGACTTTGTTATTCTTTTCTGATAGAAACAGACTTTCCAAACCTGAATGGACCACTCTTCCTCCTTCTGCTAGCTCCTATCTCTTACGGTGTAAATTTTGGAAGAAGCTGCATTCCTTTGAGTTACTCTCCTCCTCTCTTTTTATACAATAAGTGTCTGAATTGGTCAAATGCCACTGAAAATGTGTAAAAATATCTATCTAGACTTATCTAATCAATGTTTAATTTTACTGTGTTTTAGAACTATTAATTAGCTTCAAAATTTGTTAATTAAAAGTCACACATATTATTGCCTTTGATTTATTTGATATTAACTAGTGTACGTGTATTATTTAGCTATGCTAGGATAATGTTTTCTTAATAGATTTAATTACAGAAATTAAAGTTTATTGATTTGATTCTGTATTTTATGTGGTTAATCAATATTACAATTTCTAAGTGTTCTCACTGTTTCATGATGTGTTGATTACATTGATGACAGAACGAGTGAATTTGCAAGCGTGTAATTTCCAGATATCTGATAAGTATAAAATAATTCCCCTTTAAAGTTTTCTCTCCACACAAAGGAATTAATTAGTAATCAATGCGGTCCCTCAAAAGACAAAACACACCTCCTAGGTATAAGAAGTTGTACAACTCTTGAACTGCTCTCTTCTTTTTCGCTCATGCCCTTAGCTGCTTCTTCTGTGTTCCTCTCGGTCCTACTGGCATTTCAGGCGTTGTTTTCTATGACTGAGAGCTGAGAGCTCCAGAAAGAGACTCAACTAAGAAGCAAAAAAGACTGCAAAGATGCCGAAGCCACAAGCCAAGCCATGCGGTTTGACATTTGAATAATCTATTATTTTTGTAATCTCCTATTTTTATTGTGTAGTTAAACTTTTTAAAGACTTTTCCAAGGACTCTTCTGATTAGTTTAGAGCTCCATGCACCCAACTCTGCAGCCTGCCACTGAATGTACTGAGACTGAGACATCCCCCTGTTCTGGGCGTCCACTACACGGCTCAACTGCAACGGTCCTCATCTGGCTGTTACTCTGGCGACCCGAGGATCACTGAGTCTGCTTCTCCTTGCTCGGCGCTTTCCGGAAAGTTCCTCATATTCAGCCCTTCATCACCAAGGCAACAGTAGGAAAACCATCTTCCGTGCTTCTGTCTCAGCGTTGATGCAAGAGCAATTCAAATATTGAATTTTTATTGGCTGTAGTTAGAGTCTTGACCCTCATTGCGTTTTTGACTCCTTTTAATTCACTAATTCATTAATTCTGTCAGCAATAACTTGTTAATTTAATTTATCCATTCATTCATCCATCCATTCATTTTAATTGTGTGTACTACATATGATTAGTGTTTCCCTATTCATCCCTAATCCTTGGTAGTTTGTGACTTTCAGATATAAAACTATAAGATTAATTTGATTGAATTGTTTTTTCTCGTAATCAATCAATTAATTAATTATCAATTAATTAATCAATGGAGGTGGTGCCTCTATTAACTTAATAACTTAATAAAATAATATTAATTTCAAGTGTAGTCTTATTCCTACATGAGAAAAAAATTGGGAAAGATGTACAGTACAAGAGAGTTTGAAAAGGGCAAAAAATGTTACAGTATCTAACAGTATTTCTCCAGATTCAATACACAGTGGCCCTCTATGAACCAGATCATTCATACTTACTGGGATATAAAAACACCTGTAAATACTCCAAATCCACTGTTAAATGTAACAAACTTACAAGTGCTTCCACTCCACTTCCTCTTCTCCTCTCATCTTTTCTCCCCTGGAGTCTCCCTGTGGCAGAGGAGTCATTAGGAAATAGGCAGATGCACTTTGTCAAGGTGGCCTCATAGTCTGAGGCTGAGTCTGGCTGAGCTGGACCTGCACAATGTTGCCCTGAAAGAAAGCAAGGATAGAACAAGGGATGAGACAAGGTGAAAAAGGAGGGAGGGGTGGAGAAGCAGAAGGAGAGAAATAGATATCAGTGGTAGGAGACATTGGTAATGGGAAAAAAAGTTGGAAAGGACAAAGAAGGATAGATGTGAGCAGTCCAAGCTATTACTCTTTTGAGGTGCTCCTGTGATTTGACTCGTCTATAATTTGAGGAGAGCAGCTTGAGTTTGCACCCATTATAAAAGGTAACTTTACAGATAACCTTTGCCTTTATTCAGAAGTAATTATTCTATTCTTATTATCTTAGATATTGTTATCCATTAGAGAGATGTGATTATAACAAATGTGCTTTACTTTGCTGCTAAATTCTGAAAGATTAATGAAATCCTTTATAAATAATTTAAATATTTTTTTACATTAGCTTCTTACATACACAATTACATCACTAACATTCTGCTAAACAATATAACATATTTATGTTTCATCTGAGTTGAAACGTGTATTCTTTATAAACATCAAAATCAGGCTTTCTTTGTCTAAGATGCTGTAAAACTGGTTAGTTGTTGAAAATATAGTCATCAAATACAAAATACAAACATTTCAACAAAATTTAGTCCAGTTCCAACACATGACAAAGCATAATTTTCTGGCTGTGCTGTTATTAGCTGCTCCAACAACAAACAAGTCTTTGGACAAAAACAAAAAGTAAAAGCCACAAGCCTTTGTTCCACGCTGCATATCTCTTGCTAGCTTGATTTCTCTTATACTAATTTTTCCTGTCCAAAATTCTGTTTTTACAGTATTGTGTGTCTGATTTTTATTAAATAATGCATTATCTCTGATTACAATGGAAGAATCATGTAGTTTGATGATTTAAATCTTACGCTAGTAAGTAATTTCTGCTGGGTTTAATTAGCTATTCTACATAGCACTTTCATGCACAGAAGACAGAAGCTGTGCATTAATGTTATTTTCATGTTATGTTATCTTCATTTGTTGGAGTGGGATTGCCGACCGTAATTAACCCAAACATCTTTGCTTCCACTGTCAGTGTAAATGTGTTCAGTTCCACTCTGCCACCACAGTAATGACAACAGTGGTTGAGAGCGCAACACATAAATCAGCCGCTGGATTCGCCTATAGACTGTGCACATTGGATATGTCCCAATTTCTTCCCTGTGCACAGCTACTTTTTGAATATCAGTGCTTTAGTAGAAGCCATAACTGCATGATAGAAACTGCATGAGGTAGTGCAGACACACAGTCTCCAGCCCTAAAGGGAAAGTTTCAACGACACATACAGTAGAATGACTGGCTGCATCTGTATCAGTGCCAGTTGTCAGAGCAATCAAGCACCCAGCTGGACTATCATTTGGTGCCACCGAGGTGGTTTCCAAAGTAATAGGATTTCTTGCCCTCTAGAAACAGACTAGTTCTTCTGTGTGTGACCAAGAGGAATGGAGAGGCACAAGGAAAGGGAGTCCATGACAATGTGGCACTCTCTCCTGACTGAAAACAAACTCATTGTTTCCCCTCAGGTGGAAACACATTTTTACTTCCAAAATCATCTCCTATGGCTTCTTGTTTTTTTCACTTTCAACTTCATTTTCCCCGCTGACATTCTTTGTTATGGTGACCACGAGGGGTTAAAAGAGCAAGATTGAGAGCATAACATGTGCTGTGTCTGTCTTGTCCTTTTGTCCTCTTGCTAATCTTCTTCATTTGTGCATGAGCACACAACTACAGGACTCCTTAACTCCCTGTTTCAATTTACAAGCATTGCAACACATGCACACAGATCCAAATGCTCTTGGCTTACATGACACAAATACATTTTCTGCTCATGCTTAAGGAAATGCAATTTTTTAAACATCATATTGCATAATAAAAGTCAGCCTGACACCTATTGAAAAATTACAGCTCAGTAGAGGGCTTGTTCTGCCATAAAGCGTCAGTTAGGCATATAATAGAAACAAGTATGGACATCACAGTGGGTGATGTAGAGGAGTGATCTGCATGCTGAGTGTAAAAGAAATACAATATTTGCCACTAGGGTTATGTTCTGTAGGCACAAACTACTTTTGTCCAATATAGTACAATTTTTTGCAAATGTGTGTCTTTTAAGCAACACTTAAGGGAAAATGGAAGATAATAGGCTTGAATCATACATTATATCAAAGCTAAACAAGGAACTGCAATGCAATTAGATCCAGTTTTAGTTCAGAGAATATTTTTGAACTTCTGTGGTGCAGTTTTAGTCTTTGGATGGTGGGAAACACTTTTCAAAATCCTATTTTTGTCACCCTGACTTTTAATTGTTTCAAGTTATTTTTCTTACTGATGTCTCTGAACATTGCTCTCTTACTGTCCTGTCCCCATAGACTAGATTAGAGAAAATCTGAGTCGATACTACTACAGTTATTAGTAGTGTGCTCAAAGCAATAAGCTTAACGAGCAGCACCAAGTGCTTTGTTGGAGCTGTATGCTACCTGATAGGAGGACCTTCAGACACTGAAAAAAAGTACTGCTAACTACAATTTTTGGGTTAAAAATAATTTAATCTATATTTTTATTTACTGTGAATATTATCCTAAAAAGATGCTAGGATTGAACATTAATTAATTATATGACAGTTAAGCACAGAGCACAGTATTGTAATTATGTACATTATCAAAGTATCAGGTATCTAAAGGAAACTAAAAATGATGATCAATAACA
Source organism: Thunnus albacares (assembly GCF_914725855.1). NCBI lineage: Eukaryota > Metazoa > Chordata > Actinopteri > Scombriformes > Scombridae > Thunnus > Thunnus albacares. The sequence goes on along the minus strand of NC_058108.1, from coordinate 24,291,723 downwards.
CGTTATTTAACTGTGGAGATCCAGGCTGATCCGTTTGTTTAATTGTGCCAGTGCTAGATGTAATGTTACCTGAGAGAAAACAGTAAGACTTTTTGGAGTTGTGTTAACTGCTGTTGAGCCAAAGTGCAGGGCTGTTGCTGGAGTGTGCTGGCTTTTGAATCCATGCTTAGTCACATGACCAAACACTCAGAGAGTCTTTTCATGTCTTAACGGTGGAGGAAGAACAAAGTTTTGCATAATATAAGTTTTATATTTAAGTTGTCTTGGCAACATACTATACACAATATTAGGCTGTTTAATATGTTATTAATGAATTTATTATTTATTTGGTAATTGGTATATTTCCCACCCAACATTTTGGCCATTGATATTTTCATCTGTCGGACAACTACACGTGATAACGGCAAAAAGCTGGCATTAGCCGGCTAACTTAAACCCTGGTGAACATACGTGATCAGTTAATTATTCTTACCTTTTGAAAGCAATCAGAAAGATCCTGCTGCATCACATCACATGATCAATTTAGTTACCAATTTAGTTTCCAGGTGACAGTATTAACAATTGCCTCACTAATTATGTTCATAAAACTGTGTTAATTTATTCTAATGTTAATCAGGGGAGACACAAAAAGAGTTGTTGAACTCAGCATCCGTCATTGTTTCCATGGGGTCATGGATCGGTCATGTGTGTCACTGAATGTTTGAACAGGAGTGATTGACTGCTGATGAAATGTAGCGGTATGTGTGGATCAGATCACAGAGTCCCCCGGGTGGTGGAACTCACTCTCTGTGAAGCAGCTCATTGATCCTGAACTTAGATCTAAAACTCAGAGTCGGGCTGCCTCATCTTTGCATTGACTGGAGCTGGTTGCGCTAGTGAGACACCAAGTGAGGCTGCCCATTGGGAGGTATAAAGGGAAGGTATACCTGTGACATGCTGGAGGGCACTATATTTAGCTGGCCATGGAGTTTCATGGGATTGTAAGGTGGAGGTAGCTGGAGGAGAAAAAGGGCAAGCAAAGAGTTTTTTCTATTGCCTCATGGATTGGAAAACTTGTCCATCAAAAACAGAAATACTCTAAATCAGATTGTTAGTCCCCTTATTTGGGAGCCTCCGCTTAGTCTATCTACACTTCTCACATCTCAGTTGCTATGAATCATTCTATTCTTCAAAATCTGTTCCCAGTCGTTGAACTGTGAATTTCAGCTGCTCCCATCTGGCCTGCTCCAAAATACAGACCCAAAAGATTCAAAAATGCTTTTGTATCTGCAGCATTCACAATGCTCAGTTACAGTCTGTCATGCACTATATCTTACTGGACCTTATTACCATGGAAGGAAATGTGCTTTTTTTTGTTGTATTTATGTCGAGTGTTTTAATCACCATCAGACTGTTGGTCGAACAAAACAGGCATATGAAGACATCACCTCGAGCTCTGTGAGATAGCAGTGGGTGTTTTCTGTAATTTTTTACATTTTTATAGAGTAAACAAATATAATTGTCAGTTTAATTGATAATGAACATAATCGCTGCCCTACAATTCTTACCTTCAGGTGTGATATACCTTGACCTTGACTTTGAATTGAATAAGTGACAAAAGTTTGATGATAGACGGTGGTACAATTGTTGAAAAGTCTCACACCTAATTATAGACTTGTCATCCTCTTTTGCGGCAGGAATGACATTTCATGGTGAAGCCAACATTGCTGACCGTTGCTCTCTTGAGAGACTTCTTCTTAGTTCCTCTATTTTCTGCTTGGATGCGTGACAGGTATAACAGGGAACACTTCAAGAGGTGAAGGGGTGAAAGAGGACAAGACACTGACAAACCGTCGCTGCTTTTTACTCAATTCGCATTTCATTTCACTTGTTTCATGTCAAGTATGTTCTGGTCTCATTTGTAAATTCATCCAGGTGTCGGTCCATGTGACAGACTCTCATTTTTGAGATTCCTTTGAGTTGAGGATGGTTGAGTAAAATGATTTATTGTCATCTGGCCCCTCTACCAGTGACATGGGAAATGCTACAAAACCTTAAATGTGATTATCCTCCACAGAGGTCCCCATGGCCACACCAACACAGAATGGCCTCCATAGTGCTGCCATCACACCAGCTCCTAGTAATTCACTCATTCCCCAGCAGACTTATGCTCCATTAGGAAACCTCAACCTGCAGGCAACACAAGCACCTTTGTGACCCAGTCATATTTTTCTGAGTGTACTCTACTACTGTCTTGGAGTCATAGCCCAACTGTGCTCTGAAAAATAATAATGCATAAGTAGATAGTGAAATTTGATGACTGTTTCTCTTGTAATCTCACATGTCCTACACTGAAATGAATCTTCCTTTCCATAGTCAGTATTTCCACTGGTGGTGTGTCCGGCAGTGCGTGAAAAAATGCAGCCCTCGCATTAATTTGAAAAGGGACAGTGAGTTTATGCAGTGAGTCTGTGCAATGCAAGCGCACATTCCTGGTGGATTACTTGGTAATGTGTATGCAGTATTCGACTGTTAACCTCATGATCGTCATGATGAAAGATAAAATATTTGCCACTGTGATAGCTTTCTAGAGTTGTAAAATCCTTTCTGCAAGTGTTACAAACCACTTTGTAGTGTTTTGGCTTCTGATAAGTCCTTAAAGTCTGTGTAAAGCAATAATAAATATGTGTTCTTGTTTTTCACACCACAACAAAATGTGTTATTAACCACAGAGCCAAATTTGAATGATTAAAAAAACTGCCAAATATATAAAGTTAGGTTTCAGAATCATGGAAAAATAAGCAGTATTCTCTGCTCTGAAATGCTGGGGGTGTATACGGTGAAGGTGTTGAAAGCACGCCCCAACTAAACAGCCTCTGAACCTCTGAACTTAACAATGCTCATGTTGAACTCCCTCAAAAAAATAAAAAAATGTTTTAATAAATTAAAATAGGTCTCGTTTGTACGTGTAAGAAAAGCAAAATGGATGATATTTCAATAATAAAGTAATGCTAGGAGCCACTGTTTAATTCGGCACCTATTTTGTAGGTAAATCTGGAGCTTTAAGTCATTAAAAATTATTAATAAGAATCAATAAAGGGGACCATGACTGTTCCCTAAATATAAACAGTTATTATTGTAACCATGACGGCGAAAGCCTAAAGGAATTGGTAATTTAACCCTAACCACTATGTTTCTCTAACCTTAACAGAGTACTTACTTTAAAGGTGCAGTGTGTAGAATTTAGTAGCATGTTGCAGAACAGACTTGGCAGAAATTCAATATAATATTCATAAGTATGTTTTAATTAGTGTATAATCACCTGACACTAAGAATTGTTGTGTTTTTGTTACCTTGGGATGAGCCCTTTTATATCTACATAGGGAGAAGGTCTTCTTCCACAGAGCCCACCATATTGCACTGCCATGTTTCTACAGTTGCCCAGAATGGACCAATTAAACAGTGGCTTTAGAGAGGGCCTTTCACATTTTTCATGAGTAGAGGGAGAATGGGGAGGGTGGAGAGGGTGAGGCGAGGGGTATTCAGTTGGTTGCAATCTGCAACCTCATCGTGAAATGCCACTAAATCCTGCACACTGCACCTTTAACCCAAACCATGATCTTTTCCTAAATGTAACCAAGTGTTTTTTGTGCCTAAACCTAATCAGACCTTAATCATAGTGTAGTAGATGGTAAATGGTAAATGGACTGTACTTGTATAGCACATTTCTAGTCTTCCAACCACTCAAAGCACTTCTACACTACGAGCCACATTCACCCATTCACACACACATTCATCCGCTGAACGGGTACAGGGGCTACTATGCAAGGTCTCAACCTGCCCATCAGAGGAAACTAACCATTCACACACATTCACACATTGATGGCACAGCCATCAGGAGCAATTTGGGGTTCAGTATCTTGCCCAAGGACACTTCGACATGCCCAAGGACACTTCGACATGTGGACTGGAGGAGCCAGGAATCGAACCGCCAATCTTCCAATTAGTGGACAACCTGCTCTACCTCCTGAGCCACATTGATTTGTAATGGTTTTGAAAAGCATAGACAAATAACGTTGTCCTCCCAATTACTGCTGATAGAGGCGTCGGATCAGAAAATGCTTTTATGTATCATTCTGGAGTGCATGGACTGATGGCACATTTTGTAATTTATTTGGAGGACTTGTCCCAAATTCATTATGTTATAGCCTACTGCAATTATAGTAGCTTGCTAACTGAGTAGAGTCTAGTTGGCACTCTTCACTGGATAGACTCCATTATTGGACAGATTGAATGGATATTATTATTATTTCTTTGTGAACATTTTTTATTGAGCAAAAGAGTAACAAAGACAGGCAATGATACAAAAATACCAAAATAAGGATTTTACATATGGTATTGGTACAGGTTACTTATAAAACCATAGAAATACATATACATGAATTAGAAAAGAAAGATATAGTCACATCAAGGCTAAGGCTAATTGAATTGTTTATGTCTGACCAGGATTTTTCATGAATAGCAATATACACAGCATTATTTAACCATGTGCTAAAAAGTGAAAGTGTGGGAGACTACCACAGCTGAAGAACAGATTTCTTTGCCACTGTAACACAGGCTAGAAGGAGTCTGCGCTGGGGGACCGATAGCTGCACTTTGGAATTGTCATTAAGAAGAAACAGGGTTGGTGAGGGTATTATTGTAGTGTTTACAACAGTGGATAGGACAGAGGCTACCTGTATCCAAAATCTGGAAACAGGCAGACCGTTTCAAAACATATGTGACACTGTCCCCACAGTTCTTACATTGCAGGTTTGGAAGCATTTCAAAGGCATATTATATAAGCCTTGTGAATGAGCTTGAAGTGAATGAAATGGTGAACTAAGTTTCCGGAGGACATAAAGGTGTTCCTCCAAACCCTGTCCAGTGAATGGGACTATAATGGCTCACAGTCTTGTTACCACTCCATCAGGTCAGCCAGAGTTGGATACAGTTAAGGGACTCCCAATATGGATTTGTAAACCCAGTGGAAAAACATTGGATTAGGTCCATTGTACAGTTTACATCATTCTACATCACAGCTACACAAGAGCCTCTGGCAGGGGAGTGCCTGAGGTTGTGATTAAGAAAGAACCAGATGTGGATGAACCTCACAGGGAAATTCTCTACTATCCTGTCAGTCCCAGTGGTAAGTTTGGAAATGGTCTTGAGTGGGTTGAGACTAGGTTCAGTCTGAGGAAAACATTCCAGAAGACGAAACACATGGAGATCCACTGGTTATCTATCAGCCTCCCCCAGACTCTAACGATGTTGCACAGGGACGTTGTTTCTTCAATAGGTCTCTATATTCTCAGGAATACACAGGCTAGCCACTGTATCACAACCCTTGTACTTTGTATTCTAGAGGACCTCTTGAGGGTCACAGGTAATGAAACCCAGAGGGAGAATTATTTTATGCTCCACAGCATGATATGTTGTAGCTTCTGTACTGAGTGAAAAGAAACAATAGGTTATTAATATAACTACAGTTTCCTAAAAGGAGGTGAAGGGAACAACAATAGCTGGCCCAGTTCATGACTCTTAAGATGTTTTGGTAAAATACAGAGCAGAAATAAGAAGAATAGTGAGCACTTGACATAAATATGTCCACAGGGGAGGGCAAGGCCTCCCATAACATACAAAGCACTTACTGATCCGACAGGCATGAGTGCAGAAACTAGGTCTACAAAGTGCTTCTAGTCCCACAGGTGCGTAGTGTGCTGACCCCTCTTCATCAAGCCAGGCTTACATTCACAACCTATTGATCATTGAAATCCTAGAGATAATTGGTCTTGAAATTTTCATTTGTTCATGAAAAAGGCATAAGAAAACAGGTTTTTTGTGTTAGTAACAATAAAAAAACACACACACACACACACACACACACAGGTAAATAAACAGACAATACAACACATGCTGGGGCCTTTTAAGTGCATTGTGTGTCCCTGAAGTGGTGTTCACTTCAGGGACGTGGCATGTGGGGAAAAAACATTCAGACTGAGAGAACGGCACAAGAAGGATGACTTGAGCATTTTTACCCTTAAAGTATTCACTAATATAAAAAACAGGAATGAGATTTGATGGGAGCAAAGAAAGGCAATTTAAATAAAAAAAAATCAAAAAATTTCAGTTAACAATCAAAATATGAAGCTGATCACTTGGTAGAGATCACATGATTTCAGCAACACCCCAAGTAAAATACATTCATAGGAAGTGTAACTATAACACAGTATGAAATGTTTGTAATGTGCCTCAAGCGATTTATAAAGGTGAGTTTTTCCTGGATTTTATCGAGACAAAGGTGGCAAAGCTGGAGAATCTGCATGGTGCGACATACACAGTTTGTGTGCGCACCTTTAGAGTGTCATGTGAGCTTAAGTGAAAAAAGGAGCTACGACCTTTGAAAAGTTTCTACAAAAACTGTGGTAATCCACAAGACCCAGAAACGGCTGCAGTTGCTTCTTAGTTGCTGGCACTGGATACTTCTGGATTGCAGTCACTTTTGCCTGCACCGGACGCACAGTCCCCTGCCCAACTACCTTACCAAGATACGTGACAGTGGCCCTAGCAAACTCACAATTTGCTAAATTAACTGTCACGCTTGCATCCCTCAGACGGTTGAACAGCTTCCTGATACGAACCAAGTGTTCTTCCCATGTGTCACTGTAAATCACCACGTCATCCAGGTACAGAGCACATCCATCCAGCCCAGACACAACCATGTTCATCAGGCGCTGAAAGGTCGCCGGCGTGTTGCGTAACCCAAAACTCATAACAGTGTAAGAGAACAGACCAGAAGGAGTAATGAAAGATGAAATTTCCCTGGCTCTTTTGGACAGAGGTACTTGCCAGTAGCCCTTCAGTAAATCAAATTTACTGACATACCGAGCTGAGCCAACCTGATCCACATAATCCTCAATGCGTGGCAGTGGATAAGCGTCTGGTTTAGTAACCCCATTTACTTTACGATAGTCGGTACAGAATCTAGGGCTGTTATCAGACTTATCAACCAACAAGGTGACGCCCAGCTCGAAGATGAGGGTTCTGTGATACCGTTCTCAAGCATATATTTTATCTCCGTGTCCATCACCTTCTGCTTTTCTTCAGACATTCGGTAGAAACGCTGACGAATCGGCTGCGCCCCACCTGACAGAACCTGATAGAACATGACATCGATGTCATGTTCTATCAAGTGTGTACGGCCTGGTGTATCATTAAACAAACACAGATAATCATTGATGAGAACAGACAGCTCAGCACGCTTCCCCTCAGACAAGTGCCCAAACACAGACTCCAGATTTTTCAGTGTTTCAGAATTTCTCAACCGGCCATGTAACAAGCTCTCATCAGGTGGTGTAACCCCATCATCCTCCTGCACAGAGGAGAAAACAGAACTTGCCACTGCTGCAGCCACTGAAACTGACTTAAAAGGCTCCTTCTGCTCCTCACCATCAGATGCCACCTGTGACGCACGAGCATAGTATGGTTTCAGAAAGTTCACATGACAAAGTTGAGTGGATTTCCTACGTCCTGGTGTTGACAACAGGTAATTCAGATCTGAAACCTGACGCAAAACTACAAATGGTCCACTGAACTTAGCCTGAAAAGGAGAAGCAACAATTGGCAGCAAAGCAACGACTTGATCACCTGGACTAAACTGATGCTGCTCAGTTTTACAGTCATAAAGACACTTCATCTTCTCCTGTGAAGAGACTAACCTCTCCTTAGCCATTTCCCCAGCCGCATACAGCCGATGCCGGAACCCATTAACATACTCGATCAAGTTACTAGGAGGTTCAGGTCCAAGCTATAACTCCTACACGCAGCCCAGTGAGCTCACACAGCCAAAACATCACCGCAGCCCCATCCTCCTAACTGCCTAACCAGAGTCTAACTAAGCTCCTCCCTAGTCTTCAGGTGCTTGTGGTGGGTATTTACGCACTTCAGCCCGACAGCCCGGTAAAGCAACCATAAAAATGGTGACTCCCCGCAGCTGCGGATGTGCTCCTGAGACAACTGCTCCAGCCACGTTCCCACCACACTAACAACCCCCAAACGAATTCCAAAGGGATCCCGCTCTTAAGCCTAACAAGGAACAGAACAATGGTGATTTACTACGGCCACGCACAGAACTCAGAGCCACACAAAACTCACCAGCATAACCAGCCTGGCAACACAAGCAAAAACCTCAGCCGAATCAGCAACTCACTACAGCAGTTAACATTATTCCAAAACAAACAACTTACCACACTCGTCAATGGCTCCCAACAACAGATTGCGCAACTCATTCATAAAACGAGGCGCACAGCTGACTACGCTACAGCTGATCTCTGATGTCACGCCAACCCCGGGTCAACAAAGATTAAACAAGCCCCCATATGTCACAGCCCGGCTCATAGGCTGCAACAAAATATGGGAGTTCAGACGAGTTTTGCAACTTAGGATAAGTGTTTATTTACCAAAATAATAAATGAGAACGGAAAAAACGTGGAAGTCAGTAATCAGTAACGTAGGCATGTGTGGATATGTGTGTGTGCGTGTCGGCAAACAAAAAGCAAAACAGCCGTGCCGTGCTGGAATGGAAGAGGCGAGATGAAGGAGGAGAAAGAAAATCTGTAGAAGCCAAGCTTTATAGTCACGACCACACCGGGCCCAGGTGTGGCTCATGATGGCGATGACAAGCCTCCGCCCTGCCCCGGAGCCTGCAAGACAAAAGGAAACCAGCAAACGGAACGCAGGAGCACCTAGTGGAGCGGAAGGGTCGTCACAGGTGCCAATTTGACTTAGAATCAATTCTCGATTCAAAACTGATTCTTGATTGAATTAATAGGAATGGGGGGTGGGCACTACTTCAGTCTTTTGCTCCAGTATACTGTGCACCAAACCATTCACCGGTGTCCTTAGTCCACTGAAATACAATATGAAACATAACTGTCAGATAAGATAAATTGTCTTCAGCCTTTTAATTTAAAAAGTTAACTACATTAATTAATTTGAAAGCATCTTACAGTCTCCTGCCTGTATAAGAAAAACAAAATCAGGGGGAGGCAGAGTGCTCTGCTGTGTTAGTATTAACGTTACATTTCTAGCAGTGGAGAGCAGCATCTCTGAGTGGCCGCAGGGTGTTGTGAAACAGACTGAGCACTGAAGTTATTTTCTTCGCATCAGAGTTGGTTTAAGTTGTGTAAGTGCTGCAGTGTATGTTGGTCAGCTGGTCTCCTTTGTTACTGGAGCCACTCTGCTAACGTGATGGCGTAGGAAGTTCACTATATACTTGACATTCATCTCACAAAGGTAATTATTTAGTCATTAAATCAAAACATGCTTGCAACTGCTGCCTTTTTTGAAGATGAACTAAAAGATAACTCTAGCAGGTGTGCTGTAAACTGTCCAGGTGCTACACTGCCCTCGCAGTTGAGTTCTGCCTTTTTCGTTCCGTCAACATCACATGCTAGAATTTACAACAACGCGGCAGCCAGTAATACAAAGGCCTTTGATTTAGATAGAAAAACCCTGTAGTGTTTACATGAATCTACTTACAATTGTTTTCAAAATGTCTGTGTAGTATTTTATCAAGCCCTTTATTAGAATGTGCCTTATAATATCATCATGCTCTGTCAACAGGCACATAGTGCAATTACCTATGTTATCTTTGTGGCTTTAAAAAATGTATATGTGAACTAATTGTGTTTAAAATCCTGACACCCATTGTTAATTCTGTTTTAATCAACCCTAACTATTTTATATAAATACTTCAAACATGAAAAATAAGTTATTGTAGTTTTCATTGTAGCTATACTGTATACACATGTGGCAGTGGTGTGAATGATTTCCAGCCAACACAGAGCCATCAGTATGTGCCACAATGTGCAGAGCAAAAACTGTGGAGGCAAGCCACATCTTTTATAGCTGTCAGGGACTGGTTGCCAAATTGTCCCTGTGGTCCACTATTCCAGTTGTGTTAGGCTCTTCACCTAATATCACTGAACCATTTCTTACATGGGACAATGGATCTCCTAGGACTGCAGTAACATTGTAAGTGTAGGTGTTCTCTCCCAGGCTGATTTAATCTATGGTGCCATATATTCACTTGTGGTGATTGTGCACCTCTGGCAAAAGCATGTTAGTGTCCTCTTGGGAGAAGCTTTTGTGATGGATCAACTCTGGACTGTTCTCTATACACAAAATTATTAAAGCATGCTGCTGCGATTGTATGGGGCCAGAACAGTAACAGAAAATCAAATTTGGCATTGATAATAAAACCTGAACTGAAAAAGGAAACATTAGCATTGAAATACTTGTATTGAGAAGGGAGGGGGGGGATTGTCAATAGATACATATATATGTGGTTCTCCAAAAATAACAAGCAATCAGCCTATTCCGAACAGGCACATTTTGAACTGGCACTGCACTAATCTGCCTTAAAGGCGTAAATAAAGGTGTCTTCAGTCAGGTCATGCGGGGGCATGATATACCATAACCATACTATATGTGTTGTACCGAGTGAATTGACTGAAAGGGAACTCTAGTTCTTCTATTTGCTCTATTCCGCTGATAATTGCAGTAAACATCCCTGGATATAGATCGATATATGTGAGCAAAATACTGTGGTGCTTTTGCTCATGAATAAATTAATGTAGCTGCATAATCTCCTACTTGTGTCTTAATAGCAGTAAAATACCAGCTGCAAGCTTTAGCGCTACTGTATATCTGTGGTCTCCAAACATGTCATAGAAAGCAAGAAGGATTTTTTTTCTCACCAAACACAATAGTAGGTGATTTCAATGGTTCCCCTCTGATTAAAGGCTGTGGCTGATGCCTAATTTTTCTCTGCAAAGTTTAAACTTGATCTGCTGACAAAAATTAAATGTTTATATCTTTATTTCGACCCATGTTTACACATCAAGGAACTTGCAGCTCCTAACTTTGGTGACCAAGGCTACACAAAGCTGTTGCTGCTTGACAATAAAAGTGAATTTGTGTTATTTGCACAAATTTGACTGCTGGGTTGTTTGTGCAGTCTGTTTATTTGCCCTGAACAGCCAATGTTCAACTCTACAAATGTTAGCTGTAGGTAGCTTGCTTATGCACTGACAGCGTGTGTGAGGAGACTGCTGTTGTTTTCCTCTAGCCTCTCTCCTTTTTTGTCTCAGTTGAAACATTTTTTAATTCACACTGAGTTGTCTTTGGCTCAGTTGGCACCACCTACAGCAATTTTGTGTTTAAATGTGTAAGACAAACACACACATATCCACATATACTGATGCTTGAAAATACACACACACCGTACATTCACAGTCACCCTTTATAGACAAACGGCTCACACACACACACACACTGTCCCTCTGGCCATACTCTCCATCACTCAGAGTTATGGTAGCTACACTGTGTCTTCCGGAGCAGCCACAGACTCATCCCCATAGACCTGTCGTACATGGTTCAGTGCCTCATTTTCAATTGTTCTTTAGACCCTCATAAATCACCCTTGTGTGTGTGTGTGTGTGTGTGTGTCCGCATGTTGTGATCTCTGCCAGCTGTTCACACATTAGCAGTGTGGACTTGGATAACTTGACCCCCAAGCATGCACCTGCCATGTTCTTCTTCATTTACACCTTTCAGGCTACAGTTAAAAACTGAATTATGTGAACCTATTAAGGGGGATTTTTTCTCTTTCACATTTCCCCTTTATTGTGAATTAATACCATATCTTCGCTCTCACATCTTCATTCAGATTTCCTCTGTTCTTCTGATTTCTGATTTTTCAGGCTGTTGATGTGCCTCATTTTCATGTCACCATGTCTCACAAATCAGTCCTCTTTCTCTGTCCTATGAAGCAGCTGGTTGTTCCATTATAATTCTTTGTGATTCTTTCATTTGAAAGATCTTTTGCTCAACACAGCCACCTTTGCCAAGGTGTTATGCTATGTACTGTGTTACTACAAAAAGTTACTCCAAATTTCAATACTAAATTTGCTATTACATTTTTTTTTTAATTAATCCTCTATGTTGCAACATCTGTCATTTCAAGAATATAAATACAGCTCCTGGCCTAGATGCATCTTAGCACCAAAATTTGGCTTATGGTTTGTTCCATTATTTCTCCCTTTTTATTCCCCATTAAATCTCTTCTTAAATGTAATCTTTGCCTTCAACTGGCTGTACTCAAGCCACTTATTTAGAAAAGGTGCTGCAAATTCTGCAGCTATGCAGTGAATTTCAAACTTGTATTCTATATCTACATATTCAACGTGCTGCTATTCTCTTTGCTAAGAAATCCTTCAGGTCTTCGAACCCAGTGAGGTCTCCATGTAGGTGGCTGTAGTTGCCTCTTTTCATAAGCCTCTTCATTTCCACATTTAGTCACAAGATGAAGTGTCTCCTCTGGCCTCTGTCAGCCCTTTAACCCTTATAGAAGGCTAACATCTGTTTCCAACGGTCTCCAACAGCCCTTTAGCCTTTTAATGCAAGTTTAAGTATTTTCTCTACTGTAGGTCTTATATTCTACCTCCTTGAGTGTACCTTGAGGAGTTACAATAATGCAAGTGTACCTCTTCAAAAATGTAACTACATATTGGCGTTTCTTGGGTGTTACGCCCAGGGGAAACCCTGGTGTAGCATGAAAACGAGACTCCACTTTCCAGCTCAGAAGAACCACCAGCAACAAGAGATTTCAGACCATAAAGTATTTATCAATCACAAAATATGGGACACTTTGGCTTGGACTACTGCAAAATAACAACAAACAAAATGGGACTAAATCAACCAACCTGCTCAAACCAAAAGTAAACAAAAATACAAATCTGTTACATTACATTACAAACAGGAGAAGAGACAGCACAAGTGAAAAAGGCTATCTACCACTACAGATCCCAGAGTTGCTATATTCTGTATGATACTGTTTACAATATTCAACAGAAGTGGATGACAGCATGCCAGCTGTCTGGCCGATTTAAAGTGGAGGGAAAAGAGCCCACAGGAGGTGCGAGAAGCCGGCCCTAAGAACCAGTAGCTGTTAGTCTAGAATCAATGAGCTTCCTTCAACCACGTACACACTCAGTCACACAGCCAGTCAGACTCAACTGGGCTCTGGCACATCAACATAGGGTTGTCCAGCAAAAAATTTGAACAAGGCTTCACCTTTTGCTGCAACACAACGTGATGTCATCTCGCAAATCGCTGTGTTAGCCAATTGCCACATTTGTGGTGTAACGCCATATTTCTTCTGTTTGCCTCATGATCATCATGATAAAAGATAAAATAGTTGCCGCTGTGACAACTCTCCAGTTGTTGTTGAATCCTGTCTGTATTGCAAACCATTGTGCTATGTTTTGGCATCTGAGAAGCCTTTAAACACATTAATCTGTATCGTATTTCATTGTCTCATCAGTACCTTAAACAACATGCCCCTGCCAATGCAGCTATTTTCAGTCTGAATCTCCGCTAAATGTCAACTATTCCTGTTTTTCAATCCCATTCTCTCCTCTTTCACATTGTTGGAAAAAAGACATTATCAGACTGATTCAATCTTTTCGATTGATACAACTGCAAGTGATCCAGAAGGAAACCTTGACTGTCCAAGGCTTCACAAAGATTAATTTGATGTTGATGTGTATTATACAAGAGAATTACTTGGAAAAAGAACTTACAGTTGTATCATTTAAAAAGCTGGCAATATTAATTTGGCACATTTAGGGATTTGTCTAATTGGATTTACATTGTTAACTTTAAATGAGGAGCAAGAATTTCTGAAACATCTAATAGGATAATATTTGAAGAGTTTCCTAGCAGAGGTGTTTCTATATTGGTTTCTTAGGCTTACATCATTGTGTTGAGACCATACACAGCACATGCTTGTCTTTCATTGTAATGCTCATATAAGGAAGGCATAAACTGCTGATTGGGCTATCTTAACTGCAGGTAAACTTTTACCATGGAAAGTGTTCTCACGTTTTCATGCTGTTGAATAACTAACTCGACTGATATTAGACAAATTGGCAGTTCAGTTTTTGCACACTTCAGTGTGTTTAGACTCTTTCTTTGTGTCATAAGAAGCAAAATATGGTAAAATATTAAATCATTGTCAAACAAAAAATCTAATCCTTATTCATGCTAATACAGTTCAGCATTGATGCACAGTATGGTGAAATTATTGTCATTATTAAATTAAGGCTATAGAGATTACCTTTTTTAACAGGCATTGTGGTTTGTGTTGGAGATTTCATCTTAACACCTGCTACTTTGATCATTTTTGCATATCCTTTTGATCTCAAAACTCTTTAAATGAGATGTGAAATCAAGACCAAGTCATTACATTTCCACATGATCAGAAATGCATTGACTCCTCATAAAGACTGAATTTTCTAAATGTCCTTTGTTAATTAGAGTATGTATAATATAAGAAACACACTGTAGACATTTTTTTGCATAATTGATCCATTCATCCATCTATCTGTTTTCCGCTGCTTATCTGGGACCGGTTTGAAGTGGTATCAGACTGAGTAAGGAAACCCAGACATCCTTCACCCCGGCAACACCCTCCAGCTCATCCAGGGGGATCCCAAGGTGTTCCCAGGTCAGAAGAGATATGTAGTCCCTCCAGCATATTCAGGGTCTGCCCCAGGGTCTCCTACCAGTTGGATGTGCCTGGAACACCTCCAGAGGGAGGCATCCTAACTAGATGTGAAGGAGCAGCGGCTCTACTCTGAGCCCCCCCGGATGTCTGAGCTCCTCGCCCTATCTCAAAGGCTGAGCCCAGACACCCTCCAGTGGAAACTCATTTCAGCCGCTTCTATCTGTGATCTCATTCAGTCATTCACTACCCAAATCTTGTGACGATAGGTGAGGGTTGGAATGTAGACTGACTAGTAAATTGAGAGCTTTGCCTTCTGGCTCTTCTCTTTCTTCACCACAACGGTCCAGTACAACGCCCACATTATTGCTGATGCTGTACCAATCTGCCTGTCAACCTCACGCTCCAACCCAGAGGAAGCAATCATCCCAGCCACTTCACATTCGGCTGCAAACCATCCCAGTGCCTGCTGTAGGTCATGCTGTGTTGAGGCCAACAGAACCACATCATCTGCAAAAAGCAGAGAAGCAACCCTGAGGTACCCAAACCAGACACTCTCCTCCCTCCCGGCTGCGCCTTGAGATTTTGCCCATGAAAATCACAAGCAGTGACAAGGGACAACCCTGGCAGAGCTGCAACACCCACTGAGAACAAGTCTGACGTATTGCTTAGAATGCAGACACAGCTCTCACTGCGGTCATATAAGGAATGAATGGCTCACAGCAACGGCCTTGGTACACCATACTCCTGCAGCACCAGCCACAAGGGGTTCTGATCTGCAGCCACATGTCTTGGGCACTCAGGTAAAGAAAGGAGCAGAACTGTCAGTTGATCACCACCTGGTGGTGAGTTGGATCAAGTGGTGGGGGAGGCTACCGAACAGACCTGGGAGACCAAAACAAGTAGAGAAGGTGGACTAGGAACATCTTGCAGAAGCCCATGTCCATGAGGTCTTCAACTCCCACCTCTGGAGGAATTTCTCCTGCATCCTGGGGGAGGTTGGGGATATGAAATCTGAGTAGGCCATGCTCAGGACCTCGGTTGTGGAGGCGGCTGCCCAGAGTTGTGGCCGGAAGGTCATTGGTGCCTGTTTGGGCAGAAACCCAAGAACCTACTGACGGACACCAGTGGTGGAGGAGACTTTTCAGGTTTGGCTGGCCCAGGGGTCTCCTGAAGCAGAAGATGGATAGCGAAGGGCCAAAAGGGCAGCAGTTCAGGTGGTTGCTGAAGCAAAAACCCAGGTGAGGGAGGAGTTCTGTGAGGCTATTGAGAAGGACTGTCTGTTGGCATCAAGGAAGTTCAGGCAAACTGTCAGGCAACTCAGGAACGGGGAAGCAGGGATTAGCCCAGGCTGTTTTCAGCAGGGGTGGAGAATTGCTGACCTTGATTGGGGACATTGTTTGGCGGTGGAAGGAACACTTTGAGGATCTCCTAAACCCAACCGACATGCCCTCTGTGGAGGAGGCAGAGTTGGATGACTCAGGGCCAGCCTCACTCATATCCTTGGCAGAGGTCTCTGAAGATAAGTGTTGGTGTAATTAAGAAATGTCTTATCCATCTTTAGCAACCAACTCCCCTCTACAACAACAACTACACTGTCATGTAAAAATCCAGTCTGTCAGACATAATTTCAGGTCCCAGCGCGTTGGTGGGTCTTCTCTATAAATGACTCTAATCTGATTACAATATTCAGAACTCTATTGTCATTTGAGCAAACAAAATTAGGATTTTTGAGACACAAGGAGGCAAAATGTGTCATCTTCAAACTTGGCTTTAAAAGGAAGAGTAGAGAGGGTGGCAGGCTGCACTGGTACACAGACTATACATGGATAATCCCTTGCTGTCTTAATATGGAGATGCTTTACATTTGCTACTGGACTGCACAATTCCTGTCAGAGGAAAAAGAAAAGCAGTGAAAATGATGCATGGTCAGGTGACTTGGTTGCAGCTGGTCCTGTCTATCTTCAGATTGGAGAGGGATAATAACAAGCGAGATTGCAGCCAGCAGGCACTATTCCTCACAGGAAATCTGCTCACTTTGTGGCATCAACAATACACAGAGTGTATGTTGTCTTCCTGCTGTGGCATGATGAGAAATAATGCAAATGCTTTTGGCAACTGTATCCCAGGATGCTGTGTTCCAGTAATCCTAATAACTCAAGTCACTAAGGATTCTCCCACCTAGAGAGAGTATATAGGTTTTCATGTGGAGCAGAGAAGGGCATGGTGTTGCAATATCAAACTAGTTGTATTGACCAAATCTGCAGGGAAGGTCATAGACATGGCAAGCTTAGGCAGCAGTGTACCTATGATGCTTCTCTAAGACCCCTTTTCCCATGTCTCTAGCAACAAATCCTTCTAAATACGACAGTAT
This sequence comes from Thunnus albacares, assembly GCF_914725855.1. Lineage (NCBI taxonomy): Eukaryota > Metazoa > Chordata > Actinopteri > Scombriformes > Scombridae > Thunnus > Thunnus albacares. The sequence goes on along the minus strand of NC_058108.1, from coordinate 24,274,762 downwards.
TTTGCAGGTTGAGACTGTGAGCTAGGTGATTGATTGTCAGGTTGAAAATACATTTTTTAACAGTCAAAGTTAGCCATCAATCATTGTCTGTCCTGTAGGGAAGGCAGCAGCTATACTGAATACAATCTTTCTCTCACACACTCACAGACACACTTTTTCTCACACTTTTTCTGTCCTTTGGTATAGCGTCCACTTTTCAGTCACTCAGTGATTTACCTTATATCATAAAAACATGCACATAATGTTTTAGGATGGACTAACAGAACATATTGCTTGATGTGGCTAGAAGAGAGTACAAAATAAAACTGAGAAAGACAAGTTCTTCAGCAGCCTACGCCTTCAGCAGGATCACCCAAACTTGAAACAAGACTAGGTCAAAACCTAGTATGGCTATGTATGTATGTATGGCTAAGTATGGCTAGACTGTGTACAGTCAATGTGCGAAACTGCCAATTTGTTAAGGGATAGTCAGTGGTAGTGTCTCCAATGAATTCCTGGATATTAAATGTCCATCTGCAATTTTCTGTAGTGGTCTCAGTAATATTTATTAAAGTGTACTGAAGTAGCATATCACATGACATAGTTAAGCAACATTTGAGTCAAAAAAAGGGTATAAATGCAGTTGCAAGAACAATACTTTCCACTCATATCTTAGGATGTTTGATTTGAAAGAGAAATTTTTAAAATTTAATTTTAACTTAATCACTCAGTGAGTCAGTGACGGTCAGACATTCGGGGTTATAGGGTTGGTCCATGGCCGGTCCAGCCAAAAAATGAATTAAAAAAGCTATATTTCTATTGGCAGATAACACTGATGAACACAGCAAATAGAAAAATGATTTAGGGCACTGTATATGTGAGGACCTCAAGATTTTTATTATGGCACTATACTTCCCTATTGATTAAATAACATTTATTTGAGCTACAGTGTAACGTGCACTAAATCCTTGAGTGAAATTACTCAGAGCAATGTGTCTGCTGTGATATAAAATCAATGCTCAAAGGGGGGAAAGAACGGCTGGAGTTAATGGTACTTTTTTTTTAATTTAAATGATAAATGCTGCAAAGGCATTGTCTTCATTAAATTCATTTACAGCTTTTCACAACATTCACCTTTTTTTGAGTTATGACTTTGATTCCTGTTCGATGCAACAGACTAGATACCTTGTTGGGGCACAAAATGCCAGACATATTTCCATTCTAAATTGCTTTGCATTGGAAACAACTGCCATCTGTGTAAGGGGAATAAAATGTCTGCCCTGCATTGGAATCAATCTTCTTCAAAGGCAAAGAAGGATATTTCAGGAGCCCTCTGGCTGTCTGTTATATCCCATAAACAGATGACGATACAGTGCTTGTGCAAGTGTGTATTTACAATATTTAACAAGGCTTTTAAATAATTAAAACCAGTAAATGGGAATCTAAAGGCTTCTGCAGTTCACTGGATTTTCTCATGACAAGACAACAAACTGACAGTATTCATTCTACTGTTTTTAAAACTGTTTGTATTCATGATGGGAGACGTAGAAATCCTGAACATGACATTTATTTAAAGAATGGAATTTGCACATCTGCCCTGATATTGTTTAAATCAAAGGTGTCCTTCTGCATTTTTAATGAAAGCAGGCATCTTATAAACCTCCTCTTTCTCTACCACCAAGATGTTGAAAAGTGCCACAACCATCTGTCTTTGAGATTATCAAATTTCTGGTGTGTTCTTCGATAACCCAAATTGCCATCCACTTTCTCATTGCCCTTCATCCAGTGGGCTTCTCTCTATGTGATGCTTGAGATGGGTTTCTTCTAGGGCCACTGGCTATCCATTTATGGCCCCTATCAGCCTCACACACGTGCAAGTGCAATATTGACTTGCTCTGAGCCCTGATAACATCTCCATTTAATCCACAACCCCCTAGTCTGAGAGAAGGGTTTAGTAAATGAATGAGAGAGATAGTAGATGCTGACCATTGCACTGTTCTTCATTTTAGCTTAAACTTTTCCATGCTACATCAGTAGTAAGCCTGGCTGGTGTGGATGAATCCTGAATAAGTTGAGAAGAGTTTGTTTGACAGCGACAGACGACAACGTGAAAATCTGCATGTGGAAGAAGTTTAGAAAGGTTGTGTTCGGGCTTCAAAAACGTGTTGGAAAACCATTTGGCAACTCAGGAGAGGGAGTGACTACATCAATCATGGTTGATCTAATTATTATTTTCTGATCAGATTTGAGATTTTAGTGCACAAATAATTATATTTGTAAATAATCTTACTTGCATGATGTTGTCAATGCCTCGCTCTTTAGCTGTGACAGCAGCCATTATGAGTGACCGAACCCTTTTAATGTCAGCTATCATAAGATAAGATATGCATTCTAGTAATCTTGAGAGCTGGTGTTTTGAAATATTTTGTTTCAAGGCCATGCAATCTTTGGGCTTCCCTGCAAATATATATTATTATGAGAAAATAGTATGATATGCATAATTTACATGAAAATGCATGTTTAGAGTGTCAAAGTGTCAGGAGCTGAGAAAAGCGGCCTTATAGTTGAGTGGAAGAAAAACTCTTACATGAGCTTTTACAAAAAAACTGAAATTCCCAGTGTGACATACTGTCAACACTGTCCTTGAACAAGCTCTTTTCCTTGTTCACCTTAGTCAATTTTGGTCACACACCATTGAGAAATCCAATGTTAACACTATTGTTGTTTTTGGGTTCCTATATACAGTGGTTTTGATTTGTTTGATTTTGTGACCTTGATCTATAGGAATTCAGTGCTTCTTTATCAATGAAAAATATATCCCTGAGTCATGGAAATGGCATCTTGAATTGCAGCACAAGCTCCTTTGTGAAGGCAAATGAGATAATAAGCTCTGATGATTGCCACATGTGAAAGTCAGATATATGCAGATTATGGTCAGCCTGTTTTATGATATTTGTCATGACTTTGCACCTCTACTCCATTTGAATATAAATCCAAACAACTGGCATTATGCAATACAAGGATGAAAAACTCTGCTGCTTTTGGCTACACATCATAACACAGAACGCTGAAGACTTCTTTCCCATGCACCAGTCTATGGAAGTTTTATGAATAATGCAGTGAGCATGAAGATGGGGAGGTAGAGGGAGGATGCCAGTTTGAGCTTTAAACATAGAATATTTGACATCTGACTGAACATGGACTGACTGTAGATCTCTGCTTTGACAAACACATCCTCTACTTGACTGTGTTTTTTGGCCTGGCAGGGAGGCAGGCAGCCAGCTTAATTTCAATTTGCCTGGGTGGATTTACAATTTTATAGTCCATATCACGTATATCTATATAGTATACATGTTTGCTTAGTTTGCACTATGATGGCAAATTAGTGTTCACATTAGCACCAGTACCTGATGAAGACCACCTTTAGTCAGTCATTCTTACCCTATGAAATATTAAAGAGATTATGTAGATGCATTTTTACTATTTCCTGTGATTATGTTTCTTAACCCAAAACATGCAGAGCACCTGTGTGTGTGCACCTTCTTAAACAGATTTCCTGATCACATTTAAGTGAGCCATATCTGGACTGCTGTGCGATTTTGACCATGGGCGCTGGAAGCCCCGCAGCCTCTCAGATTAGGAATTCGTCTCACTTGCTTGGTAATTACATGCTGATTTTAACGGTTGTTTTTGAAGAGCCAGCCATTCTTAATGAATCCTAAGCCAATGCCTTCAAGCTTTCAATTGGAGTTCAATTCCTCCTCACTTAACACATTTGCTTCCTCAGTTTAAATTCAGATCACTAATACTGTATACTGAACTTTTTTAGTTGTTGTTGCCAAGTACAACTTACGAGTTGTGACCACCCCACCCACTCTGCTTGCTATTCTTGCTCTGCTGTGTTTTCGCCCAGCAGGTAGTTGGTAAGCGGAGTTGGATGGATCATTTGCTCAAACCTGTGACATCAGGAAATGGCGTGGGTAGGGTTGTAAACATAAACTGCAGTAGCTGGCATGGCTAATGGGCTATCAACAGCAGTCCAAAAAGTTGTAAATTATGCAGCATTTTATCCAACATTTTACTATCATTACTCTGACAATGTCTTTTCACTCACTACAGCCAAGCTGCATCTCTTCCTCTCTGCTGCATTTATTATTTTGCCATGTAGTTATAAAACAAGTAAATAAACAAACAATATTTCCTGAATGAAAGCTGCAATTTTGCGTGTCCAAACAAAGGAGGCAGGTCACTTTGTGACCAGAAGTGAATGTGTCTTATCTGTTCCTGTTTTGCTGCACCTTACAACACACAATACACCATACCTACAATCATCCATACATTGCACACACTACTGACTTCTGTGCTGCTTACACATATCTCATGGTTATAATTATTTTGGTTATTTGGTTCAATAAATTAATGTAATTACTTGTATTATAATTGTGTCTGACATTCCTTTTAGTTGCCAGCCTTGAGCCAGGTGGTAACAGAGTGAGTATATGTCTGGTAGGCTATTTTGGTGTCACAAAATTATTGGATTTAATCATATTTTTAGCATATTATCTTAATTAGAACAAATGCATTGTTTTCATTTGATTTACAATACCAGATCTTACATATAAATGAATATTACAATCAAGCCCTTGGCAAACGATTTCACACAATGTTGATTAAGTCTATCACTGCCAGGTACATTTCACAATATACAGAGTTTTTAATGCCCTATGGGCAGAGCATACACACTAGAGACCTCTGCTGGGTGAGTGGCTAACCTCCGGTTAGTCCTCCGGTTAGTGCTAACTTGAATGGAGATAAAACAATTTAATCATGTGGCTCCTCTAGACTTTCCAAATGTTATCGGACCGAATGGATCAAATTCTGATAGTAAAACGAGTCATTTTGCAGGGGTTGGAGGTTGCTCAAAACAATTTATCCACTGTTTTACAGTTGCAACAGTAGTGACGGAGTAGGCTACGGTGGAGCCTATGAGGTAAGCATGTGTCAACAGTGTTTTTGTAATTACTCTCACTGCCAGAAGGGGGAGACAAAAGTCCTGAACTCCAGCTTTAAGGTGCATTGTAAAAAAAAAATCTTTCTCTCTAAAACGATTGACCTCTCATTTTCTTAAACAGCAGCTTACCACCAGCTGAAAGTCTTGTTTTGTTTTTTTGTTGACCTCTAGGAGTTTGACTTCTCACCATGCAGCAATGATGTAGAATTGAGCTCAAGTAAACCATTACAACACTGTTAGGTTAAACACAAATAGGCTTATTTTATGATGTTTTATGCACACACCCATTGTAACTGCCTGCATTGAAGTAATGTATGTATTGTATCACAAAGCACATGAAAGGTACTGTCGGCTCTGTCTAGCAGTTGTCACATTTGGATGAGGCGCTGCTACCTGCACTGTTAATTATGGTGTAACATGACAGTTCATACAGAAGGGTTCATGTTCTGTGGTTACGTAATTTGTGAACATAAGTCAAAACATCAAATGTGTCACAGGAAAAATGGTGTTTGTCTAAGAAAATAAAACTTGGTAGAGTGTATGACTGGTGCTGCAGCTGTTTGGCCATTTGGTCAAACAGACACCAGTGCAAATCAAATGTCAAAGATATGCAAATAGTTGAATTCATATAATTGGGCCATATAATATACATTTGATGCTTTTGGGGGAGGAGTTGTTTCATCTGTCTCAATTAAATATTTATACTAGTTCTTCAGACGGAAGCAGCAATGCTTGAATTGAATGTGGTACATACGTTTTGGTTTTATTGCACTTTCTAAAAATAATCTACAAAGTGTTTTACAGTTAGTAAGTACTTAACAGCAACAGTAAAAACAGCAGGGGAACAGAACTGTGAAAACCATGTATAAACACTTGCAGAAAAGGGAACAATAAAAGTACTATATATAATAATAAAATGTTGGTGGTGGCAATATAAGGCTTGTGCAAAAAACAAAATAGTATTTCACTAAATTAGTACATGAGTCAAATAAAAAGCAAGTTTATAAAAATAGGCAGACTCATCAAAAAGACCGATTCATCAGCTTCATAGTTGTAGCTGTGGGGCTTTGACCACAAAGGGTTTTTCTTCCATAATCTTCAGCTTGGACTTGGAAGATGTGAAAAAAAGGCATATTTGTTCATTGGAGAGAAGAATGTTTTTCTGTTGAATGGACATATGAGCTTGGATCAAAACAATGTATTGCTTTGTTGGTGATCAATAAAATCTTAAAGCTAGGGTAGGCAATTTATTTTAGGAGCATTTTTTGTTATATTTGTTGAAATTCTCTTCACATCCAGACATCAATCAACAAAACAAATGCTCTGATAATAAAAAGAAGAAAATTTTGTATCTGTGGCTGTTGCAGGCCTGTAAAAAGTCCATCCAATCATTTCCTTTGGACTTCATGAAATGATTGGATGGCCTACCTGTCTGTCTACCTACCTACCTGCCTACCAGTGTGCACACTGCCCTTGCACTCATTGCGCAGGGCTGGAGTCTTCCACAAGGCTAGCCAGGCAAAACAGAAAGTTTGGAGGCCAGGTGAGCAGTGGGATACCAATGGATAGGAAGTGACGGGACTGCATGAATTGCAGAAGAGAGAGAGAAGAAGAAAAAGGGGAATATCAACAGAAAGCAGAATGAAAAGCAACATGCAATCATCAGACTATTGCCTGTAGTGCGGGGGAAACTGAACAGCGCAAAATCTTATCAACAAAGCCGGAGTGAGAGACTTTCAATGAATGTGAACTCGGCTCCCAGAAGTGAAAAACAGTGATAGATTTTTGTGCATCACTGTGGCTTTAGGTTGGATACTGAACCGTCTCTGCGTCCTGGTGCTACTTGTTGCTCTGGGACTCAGTTTGGAGCTGCGAATTCGGGTCTGGGTGTGGGTCCGGCTCTCTGATGGACTGGAGACTGAGGAGGTTTTCGAGGTGGATAATGAAAGAGATGCAATATCACTTGTATTCAAGCAGGAGATTGGACACTCATTACTTTGTGGCAGACTTCAAACAAGTGAGAGGTGGTCCTGTTTATTGTTTAGTAAAGGTTGTTGTTTACTATTGTATTCTCAAATTCTGGTGTTTTTTTTATCTTTTTTGTCTTTTCCAGAATAGCGCCTACCTTAGCTTTAAAATCAATTATAAATTTTCATTGGGGCAGAGTTAAATTTGGGGTGACATCATCCCTAGTTGTTGGTAAGTCTGTGTTAAGTCGAAGTATTAGTTGTAAAGTAGGGGAATGGAAACTGCTCTGATACTAATTATTGTTACAGTTTCTGAGATTTGCTCATGAACTTTTAGGGAAAACCACAGTAACAATTTTATTTTAAAGATGTAACTCAAAACCTACTGAACAATTTCACTTGATACATGGCTGGTCTAACTTCTTAGGGGGCCACAGGGCAAAGATTTGTTGTTTAGCCCCTATTACGGGCCCTTTAGTGGGGCAAATTCTTTAACAAATGTACGAATAATTAAATTATCTGTTTTTGTCCTAAACCAAAATAAACTGTTCTTGTAACTACAATATAAGAGTAAGTTGCTGTACAACTGTTCCTATGAGCTTTAAAGGATAAGGCTGGCATCATTCTAGATTATAGTTATTGTCAACAAATGCATTTTATGCACTAGTGAGTATTACAGCTGGACACACCTGGATGGTGTGTGTGTGACTCAAAATATAGTGCCAATATTTATCAAAATGAAAGAACATTTCCTCTCAGACAGTTACATGTTGCACATGGTGCCTCAAAAGGTGAAGTCTGGGGGAAATGATGTAGAACAGTAAAAGAATAGTTGCAGCTTACAGTCACAATATCATGTACTGTTGTGCCTGTGGTTGTTATAACAATAAATTGGTTTCTTAGAGAATTCTGTGTTGTAACTTGAGTGTAATTCATTCCTCTGCTGTAGGTTACCCTTAAGATTAATGGCTCCCTAAAACTCAACGTTTTAAGTATTGTGAAGCACTAAGGCATGTCATCCATGTATCCCAGTAGTTATGATTGTTACGGAGCTACTTGTTCTGCACTTGGACCTGGAGTTCCTTTGAAATGATTTGATGGCTTTAGGCAGCTATTCCCTCCTCCATCTGCTTTCATCTACTCTTCCCTTCTGCTAGGTAGGCAAATAATGATAATAGGACAGCTTCACAACCCACTACTGCTCACAGCATGCATTGTATAGACTCAATAGTCACGGAGATTTCATCTACATGCGTTTGAAAACGCACACAATATCATTGCCTCCAGATATGAAGTCAAAAGCAGAGTCAATTACAAGTTCATATGTTGGAACATCAAGGAGGAAACTTGAGGGTGGAGGGATTTCACATTAAAGCTGCTCTGTACCTTTGCAATGGCAGAGAAATGTCAACAGTCCTCTTGTGTAAATGTTATGTCACTGTTGGCCCATGTTAAGATTCATGCTCTAGTGTTGAGACTCTTAGCTCACTTCACTGTTACTCTTGACAACATGGATTGAAGCTATGAAGGAATGTCATTCAAACAATTGCTCTTGTCTTGGGCCACCACACACACAAACTGCCATTGATTCCCTGTATATTTGCTTTCATGTTGGAGGCAACATCCACAGCAAAAGTATAAGCTGAAATTAACTTAGAAATATCTTCAAGAACATCCCCCCCCCCCTTCCTCCAAGTGCTTCATCAATTGTGGACATAGCTGGTGCAGTTTGAGGTACAGCATGCAGTGAAGCAGCAAGAGCAATAGGAGACAGCTTTCCCACTGTCCCACAACCCACTGCTCCCATTATCTAGATCCATGAAGGTTAACAACACCAAAACAACAGCATAAGCCATTATTATTCAATCAATGTGGTTATTGTGACACTGCTGTTGTCTGCGGTGTTTGTTTAACACTGTTAAAGGAGATCATTGAGAATCAATTAGATTGGATGATAAGAGCAGCAAGGTTTCAATGTGGTATCTCTACATTGTTGTACAGTAGTTGTTCAGTAGTCAGCATGATGTGGATGTTTCATTAATTCAAGATAATCCAGTGTTGTCAAAGTTATGAGCCTTTACAACAGCCTATTTTTTAACTCCATGTAATATCCACTGGGCATGTTGTGTACAAATTATATTGGACAGCAATTTTGGTGTGCTTTTTTTTGTGTGTGCATTGATTATGATATCGTACAGTTAAAACCTTTAAGAAATAAAATTTAACTAACGAAACTAAGGTTTGTCCCGTCCAAATTTAAGCTTCTAATTATATACATTGATCATAATAAATATAGAACTCTTGTAACCTATCTACAACGGTGATAAAGCTAGACTTCCTGTGTCAGAAATCCAGTTGAAAAAGTTCTGCTGCACAAAATTTATCAGAGAGTGAGAACATATGAGGTAGTGCTATTTCTCTTAAGTTGCAGGGTTGTCTTGGTGTGGAAAGTCCCTGCATCAACCCCCACCCACTGTGCAAGCACTGCAGTACTTCCCCTGTTAGGTGGTATAGTCTGTCGCCTGTGTGAACCGCCTGATCAAAGCTTCAGCAGAATAAGGCTCAACACAGCAGGGCCAGATCCTCTCTCCACAGCTATAACAAGACTGAGAATGTGAGGAAATAACTTTACAGTCATGGTATTTCTCCAATAAGTAAACAGGTTGTTATATAAGGCATAAATACATTTCTGAACACACATACTTCACATATCTATATGCTCAGCATCTGTGGTGGCAATAATGCTCTAGAGCGCATGCACATACACTGTGACTGTATAACTTATTTGTATTGGACATGGTTAAACCTCAAACAGTATAGTGTTTGTGTGCATGCTTTTTTGTGAGCGCATGTACACTTCTGTGCATTTTATTACATGTTGAAAGACATCAGTAGCGTCACTTAAGCTAGCATAAAAGCATATTGGCAAATATTGAATTTCTTGAACTCAAGTCTCTTGACTTGCTTGATTCCATCGTAAATCTTTGATCATAGATCCTTTGTTAGAGCGTAATTATGTCTTGCGCATGTTGGCCCTGTTTAGGGATTCCCAAAGCTTTATATTGAATTCACTTTGAGGCAGATTAAATTTAACACAAATAAAGACAATAGGCAGGGAAAACTCAGAATAGGCCTGATAAATGAGAACTGTATTGTATATCACAGAAATACATCTGTTGTGGTGGAGTCTGACAGCTTCATGAATCAATATGGCTAATTAAATCCAGGTTATAAGAGTTATGTCATTATATTGAAAGGAGACAACTCCTTTGAGAAACTGCCATTACTTTAACTGCGTGAGAGTGGTGGGGTTGCTGCCATCTTGTTATTAAGATGTCATGGGAAGCCAAAATGATTGCAGGGAACAAGCTTTTTCATCACCTCCTCTAGAAACATAATTTCCAATTTTTTACCCTGTTGCCACAAAGCAGAAGATTCCAGATAGTGCTCTTCACACTTTTTACCATGAGGAGAAATATAACCCACATACCAGCATTCTGAACAAGTCATAAACACGATTGGGCTGCCTCGGTCTTGTCTTTTCAGAAAGCTTTTAACCCTGGTGATTAGCCTCTGTCAGCTCCCTCAAGTCTTTCTGTGACACCTCTTTGGGCTTTTTATCGCCCATTTGTTGCTTTTCATTCTGGATGTTGGGAGAAAAATCATCATTAGCTCCTGCCTTATCTACTCCTTATTTTACCCCTGTGATGAGCCTTGTCGCTGGGATTTGGCTGATAATGATTGGTGCAGCAGTGGAAGCTTAATGGCTTCTCTTTATCTTCAAAGGCTTTGATTCTTCATTGTTGTTGCTTAGCAGACAATTAAGGGGTAAAGGCCTTATTGGTGATGGATTTCTGTGAGTATTTTTTTTTTTTTTTAAGTACACTGCTGAGCTGTAGCCCTGATTAGAAATACAGAGTGCAGTAACATGTATGAACTAAAGAACTTTGTTTATGTAGAGTATGTTGACTTTTTTTTAACATGTTTTCTAAATACTTAGTCATGGAAAGCTTTATTATTTACATGAATTAAAACAAGGTCTGCAACTCATGACTGTCATTATCAATTAATTTGTTGATTAATCGTTTAGTCTATAAATGATCAGAAACTCACAATTTCTCACCAGTGTGGCATCTTCAGAGCTCTTTTTTTTCTTTTTTGAACAGTCCAAAACCCATCATGTTCAGTGATTACATGATCACATATCACATGAGACAAGCAGCAAATCATCACATTTGCCAAGCTGGAACCAGCAAATATTATAATAATTTTGCTTGAAAAATGAAAAGATGAATTGATTATCAAAATAGTTGCTGATTAATTTTCTGTCGCTTGATTTTATAATTTCAGCTCTAATCAAAACAAGGAACCTGGACACTTTACCTATAGATAAACCCTATGACAAGTTATGTATAACTGTAGGCTATAAGCCATGCCACTTTCAGAGGGCAGCTTGAGGAAAATAGTTAAAGGATTTGGCTGGCGATTTTCTATATTTTTCTTGTCAACAAATCTCATGTGTAGAGCCAAACTAACAATGAAGTAATCCTACTTACAAGTATTGTGTATGTGTCTAAAGCCTGATATATTGTATTCCTCTGTGCCGTAGAGCTCCATTGTTGTCCAAAAACAATTAAAAACACATCAGTGAATCACACCGCTGCACAGTGGTGGTTACAGTAACTTGTTTAACAATGGCTCCAAGAGTAAAAACAGTGGTAAGATAGTAACCCGCCATTGCACATGTGTGGAAATGTAATTCTGTTTAGAGAACCTCACTACAGCTCTCATCTCAAAGCCACTTTCAACTGACAGTAAGAAAACCCTTATCGCTGGTTTACCTCTTGTAAAGCTTAAAATAACCACCTAACCCAGTGATGGCTCATTGAATAATCTTGCAAAATTTTAATGAAAGCGAGGTAGCAGCCTGTATTTTTTTTTGGAGTTGGTTTTACTTTATTTTATTTGCTTGTTTGGTCATTCATTAGAAATTACATAGTATTAAAAATAGCTTGTGCGGAACAAAGTTGCAACTAATTATGGCCGTAATTAGGAAGTGTGGGCAGCTTAATTGGAACTCTATGTACTTGATACAGACTTGTCACATCCTAACAGATGCTAATTGACTTTGATATCCTTGATCTGTGGATATGAGCTCTTGCTTATGTAATGCGTGCCGGTATCGTACTAATTTCACTAACAAATTACAAAAATTTCTCAGTTCAGCATATTCTGAAGGACTTGTTTTAATCAACACCAAATTAAAGCTATTCTTGTTATATGTTTCAAGTCTTTCTAGTTACTGTAGATATTCAGTATAGTGAGAGAAGAAAAGTAAACCAGTTCAGAATATATGAGACATTCATAATTTATAATAATTTTGATGATTCCTCTCTTTTGTCATGGTCACAATTTTCCTTTGACCAACATATCGAATATCTTCAGTATCTTAAAAACTTGTGGACTGATTTCCATAAAATTTGCTGTGGATATTAAAAGTATCCAGGGGATGAACCCTGATTTTTTTTTTTTTGGTGACTCTTGACTTTAATCCAGCACCACCAAACGGACTACATTTATAAAGTGCTTTCATTCAAAGCATTTTACACAATTAGTCTGAAATTTCAGCTTCAACACATGAAATAGCAAAATATAATTGGCTGGCTTTAAGGAAATGCATTAAGCCTATGAAGCACCTTGTAACGCAGGCTTTGAAAGGCACTATAGGAATAATGTTACTTACTTTAGATGTCATGTCTTGTTATTTTTCATGTTTTCACAAAGGTTTTCTGAAGATGAAAAGAAAAAAATCCCTGCCTTGTGAATTTTGTAACTGATGAGAAAGGTAACCTCACACAGACTTGTTAAGAGAGCAGTTAATGATAATTAATTTTAAATAGAGATCTGGCCTTAATCAACCGATGTATTTTGCTGCACTGCACTTCACAAGTTTTCTCCTGCTAAGGCTGCGATTGAGGTCTGGTAAGCCACAGCTAAGCTCGTTAATGGAAGGAAGACTTCTTTCTCTGGTTAGCTGGAGGAAATCCTGTGGCTGTCTTTCAATAGAACAGCCAGTCAACAAATTGGCAGGAGGGATTGCAGTGTGGAAAAATACCCCTACTGTGGCTAACTGCCCCGCTGTTGCCCAGCCATGGAAAAATACTTTGCTTTGAAATGCTGAGTGACTTTGTCTCCGTCTCTCTTGCTGTTATGCAGGTTTAGAGAGAAGGTAGTAGGAGGAGAGAAAAATATTATAATATTCTTTATTTGAAATAATATATATGTCCTACAAAAATAAATAATTATAAATTTCTTTTAAAGTTAAAAGAATATTTTTTTGATGTTTCTGTTTAATAAGAAGCTTTTTGTGATCAGTTTCCTCTCAGTGCTTCGTGGGCTGCATCAAACTCCAGCTGTGTTTTTTTTTTGTGCCGTCTGTGTGCACATAAACTGTATATGTTAAGCCTGTTGACCAAGCATGGGGTTTGATAGCCTTTTATGAAATTCAAATCCATCATGAAATCCAGCTATAGAGTCAGTAAACTTTAAGATCCCTTATAGAATCATGTTAGGTTTACTTTCAACATTTGCAACTAACTAAAGGGTAAAAGAAGCTCTAACCACCATGTCTTTAACCATGTCTAACCACCTCCTGTTGGCTGAGAAGGCAGAAACACTAGTTTTTAATGGCTGACTTATTAATGTTTATGACTGTATCTACAACCTGAAAATTATATGAGCAGCATTATATATGAAATGTTAATAAAATGTATGTAACATTCAGTTAACAGCTGTAGGCTACCGTACTTCAAGAACTACCTTGTCCAAATACTGAAGGACCTGATTCAGACCTATGAAACTGATCAGATTAAAATGTTGATATAACTGGAAGATGCTTAAATGATGTGATGAGCTAATTTCTCTAGAGAGGAGTTGCTACTCAGTTGTCCCTGTTGAACAGCAAAAACACATCTTCCTGCGGTCATACAATGTTGATGTTGGCACTCACAAACAGTCTTTGGCTGAATACAGACACCGTCTGCAGAGAGCACATTAAGCAGAGAACAGCCCAACTTTATTTTAGCCATTATGGGAGTAATGCTATGCCATGTGTGATGTCATTTTAAGCTGAGATTTCCCCGCTATATGTCTATAAAATGATCTAAGTAGTATGCATCAGACAAACCTAATTTCTGTGTATAATACTTATTAGACACCATTATTAGATCCGTTGATGTTGATGGCATTATCAAGAGTTTTCACACACACCAAGCACACTCTGAATAACTGCATGTTGTTTAGCTGTCTACCAGTCGCTACTCAATAAACCACTTCACAGGTTCATATCCAGACTTTCTCAGTGGGTCCTGCTTATTTCCTTTTGCAGCATTGATTGATGCCACCAGCTGGCAGTAAACTGTTTCTCAGCAGTGCTTTTCAAATAACCAGCAGCATTTTTACTGTTCACTTATGTTTGATAATACCACAATTATTTTCTCATACTAACGTGATATTTTGTCTCATAATTGCAAGATAAAATTGTAAGGTATGGATCTTAAATCTGTTATTACTTAGAAAAATAAATTTTCTTACATTTTCTTATGTTTGTGCCCCTGTAATAACTTAGTTCAGTTGAAGTAAGCTGTAATATGGACCAATGATCCGAAAGGGAATTGGATGTTTCAACTCGGGAAGAAAAGTATGTACATTATTCGTATTATTACTGCTTTGCATATCCTTTGTTTTTTGAAAGTTTAGTCAGGCTTTAGTGACAGGTTATGTGCTGCACTACTAAAATAATAATTCTGCGATTTTCTTATAATAACACAAAAATACTCAATGTTGCCTTGAGTGAGACAACTGATTGTGGTACATTCGTGCGGGGGAATGGTTAAGTGTAGTCACTGTGTCTGAGTCAGGTGTCAGTAAAACAGAAAGCAACTCTGCCCTCTATTCTTCTGAGCTAATTAAACAGGAGCAGTGAAAACCCACACGGACCTGACTTTCATTATTTGGTTTGACGGCTCTGGATTAAAACATATTTCAAAAGTTTCAACCCCCCACCTCTGATTAGGGGCATGGCAATTTACCAGCACACTCAGACTGCTTTATGTCTAATAATGTTCACAGCACATAGAACTGTCATTGATGAAAACAATCACTGACCGGTGTAATTATCACTACTCAACACAGACTGAAACGCTTTCCGGCATGTTATCAAGTACATTAAAAGAAAATTATTGGCTGCGATGGAAATTATGAGCTCTGCAGGTGAACCAGAGTGGCAGAGAATACTTACGGTCACAATTGTCTGCCGCACTGTGTGTGTGTGTGTGGAAGTGATGTGGTCTATGTTCTCCATTAAAGTGATGATTGTGATGATGGTGAAGATGACAATGACATAAATTATTCGGCACACACTCGCACATGCCCTTTCCCTCAGTTTATTCAAGCATGTGTGTCCTTTTTTTTTCTAACCCCCTCTGTGCCTGACTGTCTTCCTCGTGCACTAAGCTATGCAGTGTTAAGCTGTATTTTGCTGTTGGAGCATCCTGAGTGCTTGTGTCAAGGAGGCTCGCATGCATTGCTTCGATCCTCTGAGCTATGCAAATAATAGTGTTCCTGACTGATGTCCCATGCATTTTTCATACCGGAGCTTGACTTTGTGAGCAACGAGTAAAAAGTTGGGTTTTTTTTCCTCCCACCTCCTCACCACCGTAGTGTATCTTTCACCTCCCTGCACCCTCTACCTTCACCTCATGCTCATCCCTCCGCACGCACATTTCCAGCCTCTATCATTGAAATCAATGGAATTGATTCTCCTGGGGTTAATGGATTTTGCTGCCAAGGTGAGAAGGATGCACTTCAATCATGGCAGATCTTAAATATTTTATCAGGGAGAGCCAAAGGTTCAGAGCTGGAGCTGGCAATGTAGAGACAGGAATGATAGGGGAGGAGAGGTTCACTGTGCATCTCAGCACTCTGGTCTAACAATGGGGTAAATGTTGCTCACTTCAGAAAACAGCAGCAAAATGGTGTCACGGAGAGGATGGCGGGATGGGCTTTTGTGCTTGTAGATAGAGTAATGTATTTGAGTTTCGTTACTAGTTAAAAAGAAGGCTTCAATGTCGATGCACATAGTGGTGTACACAGATAATGACCATGCATGCTGTGCTTTTATGGGAAATTGGGCTTTATCATGTTGTTTCGTTGCACATAATTTCCACAGGATTATTTCAGGATGGATAAATAACAACACTTAGCTCTGGATTTTGAAAGATTACAGGCCGCGACATTTCTAATAACTTTTGCTTTGACATAGCAAAGCACCAGATGTTTCCTTGTTTTGTGACGGCAGTGTTCAGTTTAGAGATTTCACACCTTAGACATGAGAGCTAAAAAATGTTTGAGTCACAAAACTGCGTGAAAATCGACAATAACTGCTACAGTAACATATCATATGCTTTTACGTGGGTATTGATGCATCCATTTTTTCTGCCGTTTTAATCATAGAGCTGTTGTTTAATTTTATATCATGTCACAAATACACTTGGAATATTATAATAAATGTAATTGGAAAACTCGTATTTCTTTACATTCTTTTTATTTCAACAGTTTTCCCACATTTTTCCCTATTTGGAGTATCTACTTCCTATGCACTGTTGTTGTCAGTTTCTTTTCATCTGCCACCAGTGACTTCACTGGGAGTGAATAATGCGAATGCCTCAAATTCTACACACCATCGTACACTGCAGGGACACATACCAACCAATACCAATAGTCGTTCAGAATTGTCCAGTTTTCCACCCACAACACAATTGTGTTCACTGGAGGTCCTCACCAAGTCAGAGGTCCTGCTATTGATAATTGAATCACCCAGGTCTTCGCAATGATGGATTGGGAACTTGCCCCTGCTCCCTCACAAAATAACTAAATCAGTGACACAT
Source organism: Thunnus albacares (assembly GCF_914725855.1). Classification (NCBI taxonomy): domain Eukaryota; kingdom Metazoa; phylum Chordata; class Actinopteri; order Scombriformes; family Scombridae; genus Thunnus; species Thunnus albacares. The sequence continues at coordinate 24,257,858 of NC_058108.1, read as the reverse complement.
ATTTTTACTCTTAAACTAAGCAGGCTATCACTGCAACTTTGCAACTTTGGAATAAACAGGTACACAGTACACACAAAACAAAGGGCCTTAATGAAAACAAGACTGCAGAGAAAGTTCTTTTCTAAGGTAAGTGAGCCATCCCACATTTAGTTAAAATAGAAAATGAAAAGCAGACAATCAGATAATCACTCTCCAGTCTGACAACCCATCACTCATTTCATTTAGCGTTAATGATCAATGGAAAACCAATAGCAGAATATTTCCTGAGTGTGATGAGCCATCATTCATGTGTGTGCGCCTTTGTTATCAATAGATACAGACAATAAATACACAGCTGATTAACAAGCACACAGGTACTTAAATCACACAAAAACAAATCCACCAAGACCAATAGCAACGCACCTTTAACATTCAATGTAATCGGCCACCATTTCAAATCAATGTAGGATCATGTAGACTCACAAATACACATGTCCCTAAAGGCACAATTTACTTTTTTTTAAACAGTGATTTCAGTATTTTTGTAAAGGTAAAAAGAAAGAAAAGAATAGGCTGCAATCATCTTTTGTATGCATGTCCTCCATTATTGTGTAGGTGTTGTGTTTTTTTCCCCTCTGGCAACAATTCTTCACTTATGTATGCGGTACACTGAGCAAACCACATATTGCCAAATATTCAGATGTGTTGAACTTTGAGATTGAACTAAACTGACCTATGTGAGCATTGACAGTGGCTTTATACTACTTCTTGTAACGCAAATAAAGATGGACAAGAAATTAAAAGGGAATGTTTCTGAATTACCAAAACTATTATATAATAAATCATCACTTGGAGGCTTAACAACAACAAAAACATAGTGTATAAGAGCTCCCGCAAAATTATGTACAAACATTTCGAAACTAAGATGAATCCCCAAAAGAAGTAATAAAATCCACAAAATTTCTTGCACACTGTATACATAAGTTAAGAAGAAAGTCTGTGTATACATAAAATTTAAGAATCAAGCCCAGTGTCTTGCAACACCCCATCATGCTCATCAATGTGAATATCATATTCAGAATAACATGAATAATTTTATCATGACAAGCTTTAAATCTGTTTCATTATAATCATTAAATATCATTATTTGTCTGAGGAAGCAATGACTCTAAAGTCAATTTCAATATTTTAGAGCTGATGCATTTATATAAACTAGATTTTGACATTTGTCAACAACAATAGCTTGAAGAAGCTCTCTCTGACTCTTTAGGCAGTTTAAAATAGACACGTTTCTCTTTGAAAAGGGCTTTTTTGAATTAAGGAAATGAAATGAGCACTGTTATGTTCTTCTCGAGGTAACTATCCCACTTAGCCCATCCAAATGTAGAAGGGTCATGTAGGTTCAACAATTGTAAATGAAAGAAAAGAAAAAAACATACTTTTTAGCCTTGAAGACCAAACTTCCTCCCTGTACTGTTGTCTACAGCTGTTCTCTATTCCTGCATCAGGCAAATATAATTCATAGATTGATGTTTTTCAGAATGAAGCAACAGTTTTACACATTTAGGCTTTTTTGAATTTTGCATTTTTGCATTTGCAAAACATATAAAACATCATGAATTGTCCATACACTTGAAAAAAATGACTTTTTTGAGTATATGATACATTTATTGAATTGATTTTGGCTGAAATATTACTTTTAAATTAAACAGAATATTTTAAAGAGTGCACAGACTTCCAGAGTCTGTCCTTGTCTTCAGTCAGAACCAGAGCGGTCCCTGTCTGTCATTGTGGCTGAATACAACACATTATAATCAAAGCAGTTTCGTGTTCTGGCTTAATTGACAGTGGTAAAGTAGCTTAGTCATAATTACTACACTTCCTACTCAGCAGAGGGTTTGAAGAATGAGACATCTGCACCACACGAAAGCACTACACACAGCAACATCAGACCAGAAATGGTAAATTAAATATCATCTTATTCACAAAGGGAATGTGTCACCAGGATATGTTTATAATAAAGTATTATTCTCTTACTCAGATTTATTCATTACTGGTTGAAATCTTTTTGGGTTTAAAAATAGATGCCTGTTATCAAGATGTAAGGCAACTATGACTAGATATAAAACAAGTAATTCCTATTAATTTTACTGTCTTATAACTTATTAGAAATATAGAAAATGTCCAGTGATACATATCCTCATACATTACCAATCAGGACTGGAGAATTAATTACTGATTACGACTTCATGACTCTCTAACGGACCTAATTTTAGTCACGTTTGTATGTTTTGATAAATTCATTCCTGCAGCTGGGGGCAGGTGAAGGTGAGAAAGCTGGAATAGAAGAAAAGATACGGTTGAGTGGGCCCACTTCGGATTTCCTAAACACAATATAGAACAAAATGAAGCAAAATGTAAATACAGCCACACAATAGCACAATGGAGTCAGGTCTGCAGTAAACCGCAAACATAATAGTGAACGTATACATGTATACAATGTGTACAGTATGGTAAGCTACAAATTGTCTGAAAATAAATGCTGCAGCTCCTCAATAACCAAGCAGAGTTCTCAAGTTTTGTTTACCAGCAGCTGAGTATAGAAATGAGGATTAACATAGCGGTTAACTCTGCGCTGGAACAGTCTTTCTAGTGTTTCCCACCCAGTCTGGAGGTTGAAGAAAATCGTTTTACACAAGCGTATAAAGCAGATGTAAAGATATAAGTGAAATAATAGAAAACATAAATGTGTTGGCAGCAAGAGATGCACAATAGAGCCTGTTTCAGTTTGATTCTTCCTCTTTTAGCGAACAGATACCCAAAGTGTTCTGAGCTACTGAATATGTTGAATAAATATTCATAAGAGTCATAATTCATGATTTTCTTATTATTCAATACAAAGAATTAATAAGAGGTCCACTGTGAGGAAAGAGAATCTTGTGCACAGGTGTATTAAATAAGATATGGCTTCATGTATCGCTAACAAAGTAAATGTGAAAATTCATCGTAGTATTGATTTAAACTTTCTATGGAAAGATGTTTTTTAATCTATGTGCGCAATCGTTTCTAGGGTAAAGCTCGATCAGGGATTTATTTTAGTCTCATTTAATGAAATAACATGTAATTGTCAGAGTCGCAGCGTATTAGTCTACGACCAAATTCAGCAGAGACCCTACACTTGTATATGATTATATATGATGTATATAATTTATTACATTTTCCAGTCATTAAAACTAATGCTGTTTTCACTTTGAAGAAGAACAAGCTGTGGTGTTGCTACGTTGACTGTCCCACCATGTATGTATGCCCTGAGTGCTTCATTTACTCATATCCAGCTCTGCATTACACTTAATTAAGAAAAATGTGGAGCCACACTGATACCGTTTATGATGTGTGAAGATGTATGTTCTGTTGAACATGCTTCGCCACAAGAAATGAGCTGAACCAACACTAAGGACATATATGAGCCCTCAGTGTATACGAGCAATCACCAAGGTTTGTTGAGCTCACCTTGTCTGAGCCACTAGTACTGAGTGTGATATAAAGAGATGATTACCTACTATGTGCCTGAATTAGCCTGTGGTAAATGACATGAAGAGTTTAATGGCCATTAAAGCAATTCAGTGTAATACACCAATCATAGGGAGTCAACTAAACTCATTTCCTGCTCAGCCTTTTGAATCTTATTTAAAGAACATTTCCTCTTAACATTTCTCTCTCTGCTGACTCATTAAATACTGGAAGAGGCAATTTTTACCATTAGAAAGCAGAGCCAGATGAGAGAACATTTGCTTTGAGTTTGAGCTGGCTTTTTGAAGTGTCCATGCAAGATTGTGGGGCATCTTCTTAAAAAGCCAGTCATTTATATGTTTATACATTAGTTTTCAAAGTTCTCTGTTACTTTGACACATAAGTGTATAGAGTAATGGCTGAGTGATGTCCTGAATATTTGAGCAATATCACAGGTCTCCAACAGAGACACCACAGCTCAATCCTCTTTTAATCTCTCCTTCCTGCTGGAAAAGACAGAAAGTCATGCATGCTGGGAGGGAAGGTTTTTCATATAAAAAAGCAAGAGTAGACCACTTGTCATTGGCTCAAGAGCTCAGCAGTGATTGTACAATTTGATTTACACTGAGTATGTTTGCATGTGCTTTAGTATTCTGGTTTTGAGTCTCAGCCTGGCTTTGATCATACTCAGGATATGATATTTACATAGAATAAAGAAAATCCTGGTTATTCATCTAGTTGTTTACATAATTCTTATTATCCAACATCCAGCAAATCTGTCATTTCTGCTGAGTTACCTCAGCAGTTGAGTATGAACTCAGTTATGTTTCTGAACTCTGCTGCATTTACCGCTCTGCTGGATATAGCTTATCCATTTGATTACCAGTAATGGAAAACAGGGGCGACAATAAAATCTATTCTCTGAATTACTAGTGTTAGGCTATAACTTTCATTTCAGTGTGTAGGTCCTCATTACATTGTTTATTATAATTTACTACTCTAGCTAGCATATCCAAGTTTCTCATAACTGTAGTAGGGCTTATCCAGGTTTATATTCTAAGAATGAAGGAAGTAAATGATGTAAGTAATAATTAAAAAAGTATTAGTTAGCCAAGAATCACATGCACATAAACATTTCTCCCCACTGACTAAGCACACCCTAAAATAAATAAGAAATTGATAACCCAGAAAGCAACTGCTCAGTAAATCAAAACTGACTCACCATTTTGCCTTGATGTGCACCCAATGACATAAATCAAGTTCACAAACATTTGTATAATGTACTTTGTGTTCTTAGTTCTGGAGGTTTAGTTCTTTGTGACTGCAACCACAGAGAGCTGAACCTTCAAAACCTCATAAATTGGCAACTGTTTGACATTCTCATTTATTTTACTCTTATTCATGAATAACCATCTAACACACAACCAAAACTGTGTATGTCTTACCAAATTCCCTCATGGAAAACGTCTGTTTGCCTCCTCCCCACTGGTTAAGCCATAAGTTTATGCTCAATCAGAACTACTGTAGTTTGTATGTTGCTGGAAATAAACAGTGTTGATAGTTGTTCTGAACAGCTACACTCAAAGGCAGTGTGGAAGGGTCGGTTGTCATAGAGAGATATTGTTGGCTGGATCGGCCATGGATCAGCTCTATAACTACAGTTTTATCAGTTGTGAGTGACTTAGTGAGTGATGAAGTTTCACCATTGGTTGGCCAGAGTGCTGGAGTTTCCTCATTGGCCGTTGTTTTTTCAAAATTAATCTGTACAAGATGATGGAAGTGGAGGACAGCAGTGCAATGCAGAGCGACTGTTTCCCGCTTGCTCGCTAAACTCTGCGTCTCCCCCTCTACCGTCCAGTGTGATCGACTCTCCGGCTGACAGTGCTGTCAGTAGCTGGCAGGAGAGACGCTCGGTGGTGCGTTTGGATTTTATAACTGAACTAATACCAGGATGCAAGCTTTTCATTTCTCTGACATTTTCACATCACAGACAATGAGCAGCAGTATTAAAACACGAGTCTTGCAGGTAAAACACGTGACTCATGTAGCTGTTATATCAGTTTAGCGTGGGGTAGCTGCTCTGCAGGTGTGCTTGATTTGACTGTAACTGTGGTAACTGGGCACAGATAAGCCTTCTGAATTTGCTCCCAAAATGCTGTCAAAACTTTAATTTACAATTTCCACCAAGGCCACCATGATCATCGACTGGGAAAGAGGCAGAAAAAAAGCGCATAAAGGCATGAGGGAGAGGGCACAGTTTAAGCACCCCAAATAACCACCATTCTGACAAAACACTCAAGGCAAGGTGAAAAATGAGAGATATCTGCAGTTTCAAACAGATAAAAGAGCAGGGGGAGTTCACAGATAATTAGAATAGTTATAATTAGAATTAAAATAAGTTCTCTTTCAAATCAAACATCCCAAGATATGAGTGGAAAGTATTGTTCTTGCACCTGCATTTATAACCTTTTTTATACTCAAACGTAGCTTAACCACTTCATGTGATGCTACTTCAGTTCACTTTACCAGCAAATATCACTGGGACCACTACAGAAAATTGCAGACGAACATTAAATATCCCGGAATTCACATTATAGACACTACCACTAACTATCCCTGTAACAAATTGGCCACAATTTCACACGGTCCATACACGGTCCACTCAAATACTAGGTTTTGACCTAGTCTTGTTTAAATATAGGGATAACAGCCCACATTTTCAGAAAGTCTCTCTTGGAAGGCATTTATAACGGTGGTCATATGGTTCACTTCAAATGAAAAGTGACAAAATAGTTGTGTCAAGAATGAAAAAAGAGAGCTAGAGAGTTCAGACCCTGGCTCCTTTTCCACCCCTGCACAGCTGGGCAATCATAGTGTGAAGTGGGTGTGAATACCGGATCGTCTGTTTCGCAAGGTTACAGGAATGGTCGGACAAAGTCCCCCCCTAATCCCTGTTGGGGGAGAGAGTTTCCAAAGTTATTCAACCATCCAAAAAGCAGTCTTGATGTATACTGGCCCCTTAGCTGTGAAGTCTCCTGCATATTTATTTCAGGAAGGATTGCCAAAATAATGGAGGGGCATACAGTATGTGTTGTTAATTATGTGTTCCGCTTGCTATGGTTCACACAATTTATGAGGGGCAGCTTCTGTGGGAAATTTTCTTCTTCTAAAAAGCAGGTGCATATTTGCACACACACAGTATATTAAAGAAAGGTTTAACCTGCATTCTGTAAAAATAAGACAGGAGATAAAAGGTGAACATACAACAACTGAAGTAGGAGAGCTGTTTTAAATTAGTTCAAAAACAAAAACTGTTTCTTTGAAAAGGAGAACAGTATGAAAAAATTAATGCAACAGACTGACACTCTTGTTACACCAAAGAGGTGACGGAAAGTTGTATTTGTGAGATAATTAAACTAATTAAACTGCAGTTTTTCGGTATTTAAATTTTGATCACATGTAATTTTTAGAAACAATCTTTCACTGTGCGTCTTTTTGTCATTGCTTTAGAAATTTGTTTAATGACTCAAAATTAGTTTTACAACCCGTTCTATGAGTGATAATTATAATCTTATTAGTAATGTCAACACACAAGTTATTTTCTCAATTACATTTTAATTAGCAAATGTTTTAAAATTGTGTTGTTTTATTTAATAATAAGTATATCTATCTCTTATAATTGTGCTGAGTTCAATTTCTTTCTAGTTCTAGTTTCTAGTTAATTTTAGATAAATCTCACAAGACTTTAATAGTCAGTGATGGCATGATTAGCTGCAGTCTTGGTAAATCAGATGGAAATTATGCACAAATTGTGACTGCAAAATGAATGAAAAGTGCAGTGCAATCGTATATCTGGTCAGCTTTAGCGAGGGGTGCTTAAGGTTAATTTTCGGTGTCCTACTGTGTATGAGTAAAATCCTGTGCTCTCAAGGTTTTCACCAGCTTGTTTAGCAAAGTGGGCTTGGTAGTGTATAAATGAATGAATGAATGTCAAGAACAAGAATGCGGCACAAAATGAATAAGTGATGGCCTGATTAGCTGATAATGTCATGGAAACTGACAGAGGTACCTCTGGGTTTGCTTGTCTGCATGTTCGTGCTCTTTTACCAATGTGGTCAGCATCAGCTGCCCATCTGCCATCAGTACCATTAGCATTAGCATCCATAATTCAGTCCATTTATACAGTATGAGAGACTCCATGTCAATGAATTGAATTCAGTGAATAAACAGTTTTATCCTCATGTAGCATAGCAGGGGCAAACCTGCACGCTGCCAGACTGTAATTACTGATCTGTGGCCGAACTAATCTGGACTGCACTGTGTAATGCGCCTGTGAGCTAGCTGCAGTGAGAGACAGGCCATATCCTAAGAATGGGCCAGACAAACAACAGGAGCACATGGAGCTGTGTATGCCTGCTGTCATTCTCTGACAGCAGCTGACACAGTGCAGGATCAGGGAGCTACTCCTCTCAGCTGTCTCTGTGCCCTACCCTCTGCTCCGGGCTGGCACAAGCTAAGAGTTGGCACATCCCTCATGAACTGGTGCCATGAATTTAAATAGTTCTTTTTCTTAAAAATGCAATTAAAATAGACTGCATTGACACTATGCTTTTATTTTCTTGTGTGTGTTTACTGTAGATTTGTCGTGAGGCTCTCATGTCTATAATATCTTTGCTCCTCCTCTTATCTTCACCTTCCTCCCTGTCCTGGAGGAGGCCTGACCTTTCAAATAAAACTTATCCCCTTGCTGATCCTTTTTCACAAAGCTTTTTCATGTGGCAGTGTTGCTTCTTCCTTTGACACACACGGATATAAAACTACAGCTTTTTTAATACATAGTATGTAGGAATTTGTCTACATCAAAATGTTTGCTTAATGGATCAATCCTCTAATCTGCTTGGCTTTGGTAGTTTTAGCTCTATACTGCTCCTGAAGAATGATCCAAGAGGCTGTTTGAAGCCTGAAAATAGAGGTTTGTCTATTAAAAAAAAAAAACAGTAGCTCCTTCAAGCCAACTGACACATGAGCCAGTGGTGTGTATAATAGGAGGAGGCAGGAGATTTCAAGGAGCGGGTGTGAGATTTATGTTTTGTGACTGACTTAACTGTGCATATTACCAGGTGACGGTGTATGTTGTATAACATATGATTTATGCTCTGTGGTCCGGTGGGGGGATTTATGACATTACTGATATTTAATCCTCTTGATTCTTAATGCTGAATCATTTCCCTGTCCGCCTGAGCTCAAGATGCAGATTTTGAGTCTAAGTAAAGAAAATGTTTGAAAAGTTCCTTACTTTGTACATTTAAACGTTATACAAAACGTTGCACATACTGTACATAAAGCACAGTATGCACTGAATGACATATCTTGACAATTGTCTAACTTACCTTACCTTGGTATATACATTGTTTGACCCCAATGAACACATCCTAATTTTTCCTTTTTCAATGTTATTTTTAATCTAGTAAAACCAACAGGTCAGCATTTAAATTTAAATAAATAATACACTTCCCATCAAAATAACTAGTCAGTGAATTTCCATTCAACCACAATCGTACTTTTAAATGAATACTACTACTATGGTAAAATGCTAAACGTTAGCACACAAATATTGTAAAAGATACAACCTACACACCAATATGTTAACATCTAATAGTTGCTCATTTCATCCAATTGTTCTTAATACGTAGTATGTTTTTGCTAAGTCTGATAAGAATCCAAGATGTCCTAAAATTGACACTGTACACAGGATAATCCCTTTTAAATAAAAGCCTTTTCCCTGGCTCCGTTAACATTTTTGTCCCACTAGTGATGATGGTGTAAAAGTAGAAAAATGTCTCAGTTTTTCATTCATTTCAACGCTTTTGTTTTCCGATGTGTAATGTAAATTACAGCCTCATGGGGCTGTTGGTGTGGCTTTAGACTTTTAGTATTTTTTTTTGTACTAACTATAAGCATAGTGCACTAGACTAGTACTAGTACACTGATTAGGTTGGAAGCCTGGAGTTTGTCAGTAGTTGCATTTGTAGTTCTGCCTTTCAATCTGCTCTCTTAACAAATTGTACAGCATTTCATCATGGTTTGCAATTTTTTTCTTGGGAACGAGTATGGTAAATCATACATTTCACAGTATGATCTGTAGGCAGGTATACCGTTCTCCAGATCTCCTCGTAGTGATGAATACTATGGTTCATTTAGATGTAAATTATGCCTAGGCCATAATTCAACCTGTAGCAAGCAGTGCTCGTGTTTTTGAAAGCCTTTCTCTCATAGCAAGTAATGGGTTCACTTGCATCAATAATAAGCAAGGTATTTAAATGTAAATTACCAAACACTTATAAAATTCATTCTAATTTCTGTGTCTGAGTCTGGCAGAGTAAAGTGTAGTGCACCAACAGTCTGCCAACTGTCCTCACACACAATGGAGTCATGAAAAAGTATTATTATACATCTGACACATGGTTTGTTTTTAATTTAGGTGTGCCTTAGCTTGTAGTGTTGCCACGATACCAAAATTATGACTTTGATACGATACCTGCCTAAATATCTCGGTAATGACACTAAAATGATACTACGGCAAAGACCTAAAACATCAGGAAAAGTAGTTTTTTGCAGCTTGCAAGTTATGGTAAAGTTAATGTTACCGGTGTGAATGTTGTGTTTGCATATAGAGATATTTGCCACACCAGTAAGTTAGCTAAAAAGCTAAAGCCAAATTAAACAGTTATCATTGCCTTTAACTGCCTCGTCAAACTCTGTTTGTCACAACATAAAACACATTCGTTTGACTTATATTTGAGGGCATTTATTTATGGTATCTATCACATTCGCTAACCTGTGGCTTTTTGAATCCTTGAACAGGTCAGTATGTTTGTCAACAAGAGTTGTGCATGGGTTTGAAATATCTTTTACAGAAGGGCTTTGTGGTGTCCGTGGGCTTGTCCTTACTGTCTGCTATATAAGCGAAATAATGCCATATTTTGTTCCATGCGTCTGCTTTGTCAACAAAAAAACAGTTGGCACTCTCACTATGCCTGCAGGGAGTGGAAGCAGAGCACTACACACGCACTGTCCTGCTGTTGCACATCGACGCAACTCACAGGAGATATTAAAACACTGTCATTCTTAAAGTACAGATACTAATAAAATGAGGTATTTTGTTATTGTTGTTAATTAAATGTTTCCTTAAAGTTATATCTCAGCTGATTACAAAATGTGTAGAATTGTGAAGCAATTTACATGTATTAATGGTTTTTTATTGCCAATAAGTGAACGGGTAGTAATGTTACGTAAGAAATGAGACCTACCCCAACTTTCTCAGTTGTCTGTAACAGCCTGTGGACTGATTTCCATGTGAAGGGCCGGTGATCTTTTATGTAATTATGAGAAGTGTAAGCGAGGAAAAAAACATCACCTACAATAGTCTTACACCATGAGCACGTGAGCGTGAGTACCAGGATGTTGACTGCGCCTTATTTACCGGCCATAGATGTCGCTAATGACTAGGAATTTCTGATTCCTAAATACAGAACTTTCCACACCACAAGTGATTTAAGACTACATTACTTTTTTGGTTATATTAGAGAAGCAGGAAACACACCTCACAATTGGTTGTCGACTTTCTTTGTTCATGGATTACAATTTTTCATCTTAGAAATCAAAAAGAAGATGTAATAAAGGCAGTTCAAGCACACAGCTGGCTATACGGAGAGTTGTGTAGAAGTTGAGGGTTATGTCACTATTGACCTTTCCTGACAGATATAATGTTTCTTGAGGAACAATCCTGGTAAAGAAATATCCAGAGAATCGGGCTCGGGTAATGAAAATTCTTCTGCTTCTTCAGTAAGACTGATACATGGATGTTGGCTCAGTGGTGTGGTGTGTCTGTGGCAGCCAAGTAATTCAGAAACACTAGTAGAAACAGCTAATCCATATCTATCCTGTACTTTCAACATTGCTAGTCCTCTCGGGGAGATTGAGTGCCCAAAGCTATTTTGTTTCCACTGTGTCAGAGCCACTTGTAGCATAGCTCTAGTCCTCTTTCTTCTTTGTCAGAGAGACTGTTGTAAGTAAAGAAAAAAATATTGCTGTACATGCTTTCTTGCAGCACTTGGCTATAAAGGCTCATTTAGAGGAGTATCTCTGTAATCAAACCACAAGTGTGTATCAGCAGTTAGCCAGCTGCCCGGGCAAAGTGACTGAGCAGGTTGGTCTGGTCCCCAAAGTGTGAGACTTTGCAGCACTAACGTCAATAAGTACATAATGAGCAAGTGTTTCTTTTAATATGTGTGTATACTTTATCTTTAAAATCTTTGTTGAAATGATGGCGATGTTATAGGAGGGACAGTTTGTTATATATCTTAGTTTTTTCCAGAAAAAAAAGGCTTTCATAAGAGGATGAGGCTTCATTCAACAAGGTACATCCGACTGTATAATGAAATGGGTAGAGACCTTGCAAGACAGTCATTTTCATAATGTGACTAGGCAAGGTGACCATTGTTAAATGTTTCTTTTACATGCTATCTTTTTCCTGTTATTTCTAGGTGCTTTTATAGGTAGGTCTACATTAAAAGTTGTGCCAGGATAAACTACTTCATCAGTTCTTTTTCTAGTTTGTCTTAAAACAATACTCACATGCCCATATTTACAGTACATTACAAGAGTTATGGGTTGCTATAATCATTCCTCCATATTTTCCATATAGCAATCTCTCCATAGTGCCACTTCAATGTAAGAGTTTTAGTACAAAATCCTCTTTTTGTGTTCCCTCCTCTATGGCTCAGCAAGGATACAGTGTCTGTGAAAATGCAATGAAGGAATTTTATACTCAAAAGACTGTAACTTTGAAAGATAGCCATTTGATTTGGCTTACTCAGATTGATAAAACCTTGTGTTAGTTCAGCTGAATTTTATAATGCATTTTTGCACAGAACAATTGCATTTTGTCTCTTTTATTGGAGTTGCACAGGAGGGATGATTGCAGTGACCAACAAACTTGGAAAAAATGTCAACCTTGTGCAAGTGCTTTAAGAATTTAACACAGAATCACCATGTATTACAATATTCTGTGAGCCGGCTCCTAAGAAAGCTGCTGGATTTCTTGATTTCAAAACCTGTCAGATCCACCTCCGTCCAATCAAAAGTTCCCTCCCCATGCAACTGAGTGGACCCCCTTCACAAGACACTAGAAGTCAACAACTGGGATGTCAGTAGTGGTGCAGTAGGAGGATGTTGTAAACTGACATGACAACATGCGATGAGAAATCAATAGCCTCATCTCTCCTCATTCTCTGAAAGGAGAAGAAGTGAAAAGGGAATGGTGGAGTGGGGAGGGGCGTCGGCTCATTTTTAATGTGAGGGGGATTCATGTGACCAACATTGATTGTTGGTCCCATTAGACCAAATGACACAGCTGAATACAGATAATGTGTGAATAGAAACACTGCATTATATATATATACAGCACATTGCATAATTAATATGCGCTGCATTAATATGCATATGCTAAATAGAAACACTACATTTACTAGTTTTGTTAATCCTGCATATGAACACTGAAAGTTTACATTTACATTTTGACCTGCTCTCAGAGGGTTATTCAGTCCACCAGTTTAGTATTTCTATTAGCGATAATCGTTGCAGTGTGATACTATTCATGTCCACTCTGATTCAACCCATTGTGTTCAATGAGTGAAGTGGTTACTATAATAGACTGTATTTTCAATAAGAAATTGAACGTGTGTGTGTGTGTATGTATGCTATGTGTGTGTAATTTGCTCCTTGCAAGAGAGGGACTGTTTCATTATTTAACAATGAGATTTACCACTAGAAACAACTCTTAAGCACTATGTATAGCCTGTATTAGATAGTTGACACTGCTGGTTTTACTATTTGATTCGCATGAACTACATTGCTCCACATTAAAACCTAAATCTTTATTAAACATTGTTGATATCTCTCAGTCTATGCTGTTTGTCGACCAGATTCAGTGTTGTTGCTTGTGCTGTCGCTCGATGTGTGTAGTGGCTTCTTTATATGCAGTTTTATAAATTTATGGCACAAACATGTTAAAATCAAAGAAAGGGCACCCAGCAGGGGTAGCTGTCTAGAAGGTGAATACTTTGATGCTGTTGTTATTGTTCTCAGGGCTGCCACATTCAGCATGTTGATTTCTGAAGCACAAATAAAACATTAATGCATAATAGATATTAAAAATACAACAGAACAAAGTGCCAATTGTTGTAAATCAATAGATGTATAATTTCATGTGCAGGGATTTAAGACACTGATTTAAGTGAGGCTAGAGTGTGCTTGCCCTCAGCAACAAAGGCGTAGGTATCAATGGTAGAGGCAAGTACACATAAAATATCAAGGCATTGCTGAATTGTGCCTAGCAGTATTTTCATGATCTAAAACAATATCTTCATTTTAACCCCCCACAGTGTTTCCAGTAGAGTCTAGTTGCCAAGTATGTGTGTGTTCTGTAAAAAAGTAGGCTGGTGAATGAAAGCAAGAAATACTGAGGATACTTGACCTGATGATCTGGCGACCTTCAAGTTTTACTTCACATTGTCAGCTAGCTGCAGTACTGACAGCAGCCTCTATAAGAGGAATGAATGAATTTGAAGCAGTTGGTAAACATAATAGAACTTGAAATAAGTCCATCACTGGATATAACCAACATCAGTCTGTTTATATTACTGTATGTTTAAATTTCAGGTGCAAGATGTAACAAAACTTACATGCTCATGTGTACTTTGAAAGGGTTTTTGTACGCTGTAATTGCTTCTCCTCTCCATACAGCCAGAAATAAATCCCCTTGTTAAGCGATTTCATTGTAGGAGATGAGCGACAAACACAGTACGCTTTCTGTGTAAAGATGCATCCTAAAGTTTAGCAAAAGCTAATGGCTTCAGCAGTTGGACAAATCAAGTGGGCGGCTTCCAAGGTTGCAGACTTTTTAATAGAACATTTCCTCTTTGTGTTACTGTCCCTCTGCTGTGGCTCAGCAGGCAAACACCGTCTGTTGTAGCTCAAAAGTTGTGCTAAAAAGACTAACTGTGAAAGATACCCACTTGATTTGTCTAACACAGACTGCTAAAGACTCGTATTATCTTCAGCTGAACTTCATAATGCATTTTTACAAAGATCAAGGACTGTGAATTTTGTCCCCCGTTTAAGAAGGGATCTTTGCAGGCCCAGTATTGTATTGTCAGTATTGTATAAAGATGCGCATGAAAAGATTTGAACCTTTCCTTAAATTATTCAGACGTAAGGCAAAAATGTTCCGCAAAATGGAGGACATAAAATCAATAACAACTTCCCTAATAAGAATCTTTAGTAATCAATCCAAACATCAATTTCGACATCATAAATATCAGTGAAATGGACGGTTCTAAAATCACAAATTGATTAAAAAGTATAATTATTTTGAGATGGTTCAACCATATGTTGGAGCATAATAATAGACCTGTAAACTGCAGCAGGTGCACATGTAGTGTAACTAATCACACAAGACTGTCGTGATTCAAAACAGCTAATCTAGCAGCTATCATCTGTTACTTTCTGACTAAAAATAACCATTTTGTGCATATTTTAACAACTCAATTTTCACAATTTATACATTTTACACATCTTGCAAAAACAAAAATTTGAATTATCACCCAGTCCGACTTACGCCCTTCCTCTGCTCATTTTGGCCACAGTGTGTATTTACACATGAGAATAGGAAGTCTCCTGCTGCGGCCTTCACTACACTACACTACAGCTGTGTAGCTCTGGCGGAGAGGCAACATGCACCCCAGACTCAACTGTGAATCAAGCTATTGGCTCTGCTCAGTTAATACTGTGAAGGAGTGTATCACAAATTCTAATGGGCCTCAAGTGCTATTGGAATGGGTAAATGTGAGGATCTATTCTCCAGGCTTTGGGGCCGAATAGCTAAAAAGGGCATGTTTATTTTCTTCTCCTCTCCTCTGTGTACTTGTACTATTCTCCATCTCTAGTGCATTGTCTATTGATTTTCTCCAGCCCCCTCTATCAGTCAGGCTTTAATAAGACAACACATGTCGCCTTTAAAAGAAACGTATTAGAATGCTAATGGATCACTCCACAGACCTGTTTGCCTCTCTGCGGTGTTGTGTGTGTGTGTGCGTGCATGTGTGTACTACCACATTTTCATTAAAACAGAAGAGAACAACATTCATCCTGATGGTTTTGGGGAATAAAGGGTGGGAAGAACAAGGAGAATGTGGCAATAGGGGGATGAAGGGATAAGGATGGAGAGAATTGTAGAAAGTGAAGAAGAAACCTCCTCGTGCAGAGTGGATTCATCTTCTGTCTTATTGCTCCAGCAAGGACCAATTTATCTTCATTTAGGTTTTTGGCACCAACTCCAACCCAGACCAGCTGCCCCAAGAAAGCGCATGAACTCACCATGGCTCTTTAGACCATGTGGCTTGTATCGAGGGTTTGACCAGTGTTGGTTTTTAAAGGCTGGTAATATTTTTTTGGTCCAAGTTTTCTGACAATCTAAAGTATAATTTTATATTTTGTAGTGGTTAACTGATGAAAAAACCCTTGAAGCACAGCTGACTGATAAGATTAACTGGAAGGTCTGATTCTATTTCACAATAACTACAAAGGGTTTATAAGTTGTCACTAATGATTATTTAAAGCAAAAGGTGGATATTATTCTATATGTCTTTATTGAGAACAAATCCCATGGAAAAAAACAAGACCATTTGTTTCTACTGAAGAGGTAAGTCTTTCAAAATGGTTACAAATATATATTTTCATTTTTTAAAAGAACTATCATTGAGGTCTATGGCACAGAGGAATAAGCTACTTTGTAAGCTAATTGTTGGATTTGGTCTTTTCATGGGATTTGTTGACAATAAGAAAAATATAGAAAATGTCAATGTTATTTTGTAATATTTTACAAATAGTTATGTTTTTTGTTTATGCAATCAGTAATGATAAATCATAATACATAAACAATAAGATCGTTTGGGTTGGATCATTAGGGTCACCTAACCTCTTGTTAACTTCTTTTCTCTTCACAGTTATCCATCTTAAACGCACAATATGTAATTTTCAGCCGCTAGGGGTCTCTCAATCAAAACAATAACAAAAGACGGAGTGTGATGATGGTGTTAAGTAGCGAGGGATCATGGGAGTTGTTGTCTTCATTGTTAAACAACCAGCTTCATTGGGATAGGATTACTCCAGTGTTAATCGTTCAGGATGTTTTTACCGGGAGCCGTATTACCTGCAGAGGTCTCCTCCTCTCCAAAAACAAAGGTACACTTAGATTAAAATCGTTAAAAATACTAATTAAAGCTGTTTCACCTAAAAAATCTGTGTTTCCCCAACAATGTTCGGCGAGCACCAGACTTCCTGGGGGGGCTGTTAGCCGAGCTGCTGCTAACGTTTGCCTAGTTTATTTCCCTTATAACTTAAGATCCAGACGTCTAATGTCTAAAGTCTAATGACTAAAATCCTTCATCCGACTAAAAGATATAGTTAAAAATTTATTACGAAAATGTGGTTTAAAACTGAATAAAAGTCCATTTATAACAGTTTCTGTCAAACAACCACAATGCCGATGTATTATCCTGTATGTGTGTAAGTTACTCTTTGGTAGACGCCATTGTAGCAGACAAACACAGCGCCGCCATATGCATCTTGTGCGTGTTTACTCTTTGGTAGAGGGGGTATGATGCCATTGACATGCAACCAAATGAAACGGTCCGTTACTTTGATTAAAATTACAGATTTCTCTGGGTTTGAAAATTGTTGGAAATATTTGGGATAATGTAAGTACACAACTCAACAAAATATATAACATAGGTCTCGTTGTTTTTAGACATTTTAAGGCGGAATAATTACATATTATTTCTTTAAGCTCTGGGTGGGTGGATTTTAGTGAAAGTTAGAAAATGAATCTGAAAACCTTCGAGAAATGTTGGCAGACATGTACATAAAATGTCAGTAATTTATAGTCAGTGAGCTAATAAATGCAGAACCATATGGCCAGTGCAGCAACTAATTTGTATATTATAAAATAAAATCTTTTTCATCTAAATAAAATCTAAATGAACATGTTTTATTCTTGCATAGCTCATGCTAATAATTTGACAGGTAAGAATCCAGTCAAGAACTGCCAAAAGGTCCTTTGTAGCTCATATAAACGAAAAAAAAGTAGGAGAAAGGTAATGCTTCCATGGCTTTAAACCAACCCTGGTACAATACATCAAATGGCAACATTGCTTTTTTATTCTATACCTTATCAAATACAAATACGGTAAATGAACTTTACAGATAGTCAAGAATCAGAGGTAAAATACTTGATTTTAACCTAGTTTTTAACAGATTAAAAGCCAGTATGTGTGATGCTTTTTTATCTCCTTGTCTGATATTTCAGTGTTTATATTTCAGTGTGATGTTACATGTCTTACTGTAGTATTACATTATACATTTTGAAGGTGTTTACCTCCTTTAGGACTTAGAGGCTGCTGCCTTCACTGTGTCTTTATTGAGCTTTAGCTAAGACCACAACACCCTCTCCATTCAGCAGGGTATAAATTAACATTGATTTTAGAAATAGTCTTATTGTAGCATCATGGCCACAGTGGCCAAATAACTAACAATAACCTTCACAGTATGAGTGGGTGCAGAAGCAGCGAGGTAAACAAATAAAGAGAGAGGAAGAGAAGATGAGAAAGCAATAGCTGTATTAATTTGCTGGTGTACCTCTTCATTAAACATAATTGCTTATAAAAAAAATATATACATCTTTTGTCGCCTTGTGTTGTAGATGTCCAGTCCACCATGATACTGCCGATGTTTGTGTAAATGATACAAGGAACTTTAAAGGAGAGGAATTTTTAGTATTATCTCTCTCACTTTCTCTGATTAACCTGTTGGAGCTGTCATGGTGCTTTATACTCAGCAATATCCCCCCCAACCATATGTGACTTACGAAATCACATGCTGCATGAGTCTGGCTTTGCTGTATGGAGTTCAGCAGTCAGATGCTTCTTAATTGTTTTGCTGCTTGAAAAAGAAAAGGGAAGGGGTGTTGAGGTGGTGAGAGGAGGCTGGAGAAAGGGAGGGAGACGGATGTCAGAAATCAGAGGGACCCCTGCTGCCTTGTCTGGATGCAGCAGTGGCTACGCAGTGAGAGGAGAAAAGAAAAGGGAGAGGGGGCAGAGTTGTGTCTTTCTGGCTGTGTTGCGCTGTGCAGTCTGGTCTAGGTGCTCTACTGACAGCCCAAGATTGATGGATAGAGCTGTGTATCGCACATAACATCAATTCTGTCCTGCTTTCTCTTTCATTCTGAGTCTCACTCCCTCATCACTTCCCCATTCCCTTCTGCCTCTGTCTCTCTCTCTCTCTCTCTGTCTCTCTCTCTGTCTCTGTCTCTCTCTCTCTCTCTATCTCTCTCTCTCTCTCTCTCTCTCTCCCCCCCCCCTCCCTCCCTGCTGCTGCTCCTGGTCCCTCGCCGGTCCCTCTCTTCCGTATTAGTTTCCAAAAAGCATCTTTAATGCTGCCAGAGAGCGCGCTGTGAGGCAGCAAGAAACCGAGGCAAGCGGATTGCTATCTTTGTGACAGCTTTTCCGCTTGGCAGGCTGCGTGTGAGCCGGGGAACTGGACTGGACTGTGGTGTTCCGTGGAGGAGGTGGGAGAGGAGGTGGAGGAGCAGGGGGGAGAACTGGGGGAAGAGCTGGACAGATGGAGGATGGCACCCAACACCTGGGACACTGCATGGTTGACATGAAGGAGCTCAGCGCCAACCCTGAAGGACTGACCGCTGCCGGTGAGCTGACTGCACTGTGTTGTCTGTCTGTCTCTTAATCCGTCTCCTCTACCTCTCTCCTCTGTCCTTCCTCACACAGTTAAACTCTGTAACACCTTGTGCGCTATTAGAATTGATTCTGTTTCTGTGCTTACAATGCTTGTCCCTGTAATGTTAAGTTTTAGCATATTTTACCTCTGTTTGTGTTTGTGCTGGCAGTGGTTGTCTCCCTCTCTGTCTTTAACACACACACATACAGAAAAAGTGTGTGTGTGTGTGTGTGTGTGTGTGTGTGTATATGTTTGTTTGAGAGAGTGAGAGATAAGGGTGGAGGTACCAGGGAGAGTGAGAGGGAAACAAATTTAAATATATGGATGAGTGAATACACAAATGAATGATTGAACTCACTGCAGTTTAACATTGTTTAATCTTGTCTTAACTCATTTCCCCTCCAGTGTTTTATTATTTCAATCATTACAAAGCAGAATTTATACACATTAACATTCATTGTTTCCAAGTGTTTGCAATTTTTTTTTTTTTTAATTAAAGCAAAAATGTTTTTGGACAAATCTTTTGGAGCAATATCATGTTGATACCTTAATAGTCAAATGTCTCCACAAATTATTCAGTAGAATTGATTTTTTTTTTTTTTAATGTTGGCTTCTTTTCTGCATGGTTACAATTAAGTGTTAGGTTCTCACAAGTTGTTTGTCAGAATGTGGTAAATTATGCCAGGAAAGTCTGCCTTTCCTAGTTTTGGGTAACATGGAATTTGATTTAGTGGTTCTGCAGAGAAAAGTTTGAAAAATACTGTTTGTTTGACATATTGTGACATGTTATGTACATTTGTACCTGTGTGCGCATGTGTTCTCCTGTTCTCCTGTGTGTATTCCTGTGTGCATGTGTGTGTGCTTTGCCTTTTTACTGCAGTCATATCCCATGTAACCTGGACGTGTTGTCACTAATAAGCTCTGGCAGAGGCAAACTAATGTCTCAGCGCCCACCACAACAGGAGAATGCTAAAGAGATTAGCCATATCAGTGATGCCACAAAACCTGCTCTCTAAGTTTAATACCTTTGCTTACCAAAACAACAGACACTGCATGCAGCGCCGCTAAGCATTTGCATTGGCACGCAAGCTCATCACCATCATCTTCCACATGGGGATAAGTAAATGGAGCCGCACAAAGAGGAATGAAAGCGCAATTCGTGATGTCTTGTCTCCTTTGCCTCGAACCACACAGATACACGCTGAACCAGCTTGCATGCACAATTACACTCATGCAAACACACACGCACGCACACACACACACACACACACACACACACACACACACACACACACATAGACACAAATAAGAAAAAGTGTACACACAGGCACATCCGCATGTATTAATACACACATACACAGATGTAAGCATGCACAGCCGCACACACGTTCTCACACTCTATCAGTTATGACCTGATTGCGAACTCTAGATATGCGCCACTATAAAATCACAGTCACAGTTTGGAGATGACATCTGACAGGTGTGGGAGTATAATGGTAATGACAAATACCTCACTGTACCTCTGTTGTTTTCTTTAAGCATCCTGGGAGACAAAAGGAAAGAGCAAAGCACATAATTACCATGTGTGGCACAAAAGACAGGTTGACAACCCTGTATCATCAGTCGCAAGGTGAAATAGTTTATCTCCTCGTTCTTGACGGGAGAGAAAAGTGGGACCGAACTGGGTGCTTATTGGCATTTTACAAACTCCCTACCACAAGGGGTAAAATTATGTTATTTTAACTATTAACAATTCATCCCAGAAATTGCATATGGGCATTTGAGATTTCAATGAAAGCTGCAACATAATTGATGCTGCTTTCGTTGCACAATGCTCAACATCACAGAACTATCGTGAAGCCAGATGTCTCACTTCGTGCCCTTGTTAACCCTCCACACTCCATCTCGCAGCGATGCGACAGTCAAGACCTTCTCGATACACCCAACTGATTCACAACACTTCATTAAACGCTGGCAACAAAACCATCTGTCCCCTCTCAATCTCCCAGGGCAGTAATGTGACGATAACTCACTCTCCCATTCAGCACCACTTGTCCTAATGGGATGCCTGTTTGTGCAAACATCAATCGAGTTAGAGGAATGTTAGCCTGGCTGATGACTGAATCATCAGAAAAGATGTGCAGGTGCTGTTCAGGCAATTTAAACTACAGGATAGAGAGAAAGCGAGATTGGACAAAAGAAGTGAGGGGGAAAAGAAAGACTGCAATTAGTGTGCATGTGTCTGTGTGCATGTGCAGTGAGGATGAGGAATAGAGTTTGTGGTTGAGTTGGTTCTTTGAGCCATGGCCAGTTACATCCCTGAAATATCAAATCCCCTGTTGAGCCAGCCACATAAGGGAATTATTAATATCATCTCAAAATCCAAAGTAAATAATATCCAAAATATAAACAGGATTTGTTCTTAGGCACAAACTCTTACATGTAATATCTATTCATGAAGAGGATAAGCAGGAGTGATTAGGAATTTGTACTTTACCCACTGCGAAGGGGTTTATCAAAGCTCTTTTTCAAAATTGCTTGATTTTCTTAGTAGAGCTGCTAGTATATGATGGGGACCAGAGCAGCAGCAGGCAGCATTTGGGAGCTTTTCCACAATTATTTTTTGTGGAGTCAGGAATAAGCAGCAATCCCATGTGAGATGTGTTCGTGCACTCCCCTACAGTCCCTATTTCCATCCCCCCTTTTCAGAGTATCTGTTGTATGCTATTGAGTGGTTATCACGCCGTACAGTGGGTGAGGAAGCAGGGCAGTGAGAAGGGAAGAGGGTTAAATGATCATCTGCAAGATGGACAATTTAAGTCCCTGCACATTAATTAACTTTGTCATTCCAGAGACATCACCTAGTCCGCTTACATCCTAATAAATTACCCTCTCCTATCCCTTCAGCGTGCCTTTTTCCCCCACTCATACCACTCACAGACAGGGGGTGATAGATTTGAGGTACAGTGGGGCTGTGCTGTTATTCCTACAGCCAGATGAAACTGCAGTATAGCGGGCGGGCACACCTCATTTGCTTTGGGCCCCTCTGGGAGTTACATCTGCATGTGCCGCCTGCCGCCTTGCTGAGCTTATTACCATATTCATAATGCCAGCGGATATCGATTATAAATACCACACCTGTGCCACTTTTCTCTGCACATGTATCCACACATTGGTGCTGGATCACCAGCGAGCTTCATACGCTGAAAGAGATGTGATTGTGCTAGACAGTACAGGTGGTTGACCTCTCCCCATGTAATGGGCAATTATTGTAATTAGACGTCCTGTATTTGTTTTGGTCAGCCTGATTCTTCTGAGGGGTTAATGAGATGCGGTGCAAAGACAAGAACGGTGTCACAGCGTACATAACAGCTGTTCTGTCTCCAGGTTGCGTATGCATAATTTGTCTGTGATTTTAATAACTGTAGATATTGCAAGTCAGTGTGAACATATGAACAACATTTCCAGATATATAGTGGAACTCTGTTAAATGTTAAATGTTTTTCAAAGATGCAAAATAACCTGTGTTGCCTGTCTTATAATCAAAGCATCTGGTATGATCCCTGTATAAATACTTGACACTCTACTTGCTAGCTGTGCCTTAAAATTCAGACATATTTTGAATCCAATTCTCCTTTTCCCTCACTATCAAGCATATCTAGCTGCTTTGCCATGTGTGTATGTCTCATGATGGCTATCCTGAACCCATATCAGACCTAGACTTAGCTTTACTCCTTATCTTTATTCAATTATTTCTGCAATGACAGACATTTTCCACTGCTTTCTACCACTCTAGATAAGTTGGTGTCTAGCACAGATGGAGTCCTCCAAAGTAACTGGACTGTTTCAAGTGACAGTCCCTTACGATAACGTGGCGCCAGAGACAGGACCCAACAGCTGGCACTGTCTCAGCTCACCTACCTAAAGGGCTCTTGGTTGCCACCACGCAACATGTCATCCAGGCTTATTAAAGTTTCATCAGCACTCGCAAGGAAGCCTAAGTGGTGACAACATGAGGAGACATGACCCTTGAGGAATGCGATGATGATGAGAGTGATGTGAAAACCAGATAGCAGCGCAGAAAGTTTATTTACATACATAATTGGCCTATTTGTGCATCTGTGTGTGTCTGTTTACATGCCCACGTTCTTCAGCTATGTGTGCACTTGATTAATTAGACACTTTAGTGTACTTGTACGCATAACAGATATTGCACTAAGTTTGCATAAGCCTGTTTATTCAAATGTAGCCCATGCTGACAAGTTTTAGCGACTGACAGACCCCAATTCACTGCAACTTGAGAATACACAAGCAAATTCAGAAAACGTAAACAAATTTAAGATTATATTCACAAAATTGTCTACATTTATGCTGAATTTAGAAATGCTCTGTAAGGTGGTGCTGTGCATTGGGCTTTCTTGGCATTAGTAGGCAAGTGACTCTCAAGAGGACACTGGGTAATACTAATAATTTCCATAATTCAGTATGTTTGTTATTCATTAGCGAACCTTGTACATGTCAAAGAATATATTTAAAAGAATAAAAGAAAAAAAGACTGCATTTAAATGGCTGATCCACACTAAACATAATTCATAACATTCCCATGATCTAGGACAGTCCCATATTTATCTCTTAAGGATAGAAACAAGAGCACTAAAACATACAGTAAATCTGCAGTTTTACTGACAGTTATGGGAGACTATGCTTCTGAATATGGTGACATTACACCACAGGAATTTATCGCTGATAAGTATATACAGTATTTTTTGTCTTAACTATTTGCATAGCAGTGGTAGAAAGCGTCTGTTTTTCTTTGAGAAGAAAAAACTGCAGTATTTTGTCAGTGGAAAATCCCAGGAACCAACAGTGGATTTGACTGTTTGATTCGCCCCACCCCAGGTTTCCTCAATATTTGCTCTGATAGTGTTTTCCTGGCAGGTGTTCCTGCACTTTACAGAGGTCAGTGGTTGGTGGTGGTAGCTTAGAGAATATTTAGGCTTTTTATGTTTCTCCAACATGAACATTTTTTGTGCACTTTACCTCAGTGTTGCATAACTTTGCTGTATGATTGTTGGTTAGTCTGATCTAAATAGATCTCTGCTTTTTGTGTCCTTGAAGACACGCTTTGTGATTAAGGACTTACAAATAAACCTGACCTGACTTGACATAAGAGCTGTCTAGAAAGTGCAGTGACTGAGGTAATTATAAAACATGAGTAAACCATTTTTAGTCTCTATGAAAGAACTCATTATATAAAATGACTATTACCTAAAGTCGTGTGGTGCCCATACATCAGTAAGCATCGAGTATCCATGGCCCATTAGTGGAGTTGATGAGCCTGAGAGAGGCCAATTGTGTCCAAGCACCCCAGGAAGAGGAAACAGCATTCAATGGTTTAGGGCCCCTCTACATGGTGCACCATCATGCAGGTGTTTCGTCTGTTTGGTGTTTGAATGGTTGTGTGTCAGACTGTGAAAGTGATGAATGAGAGACAGTGTTGGTGACAGATGATACAAGCAGTCAGTCCTCTACTCATCATTATGGCGTAAGCCCTCAAGGACAGTGGATACCCAGAAACTCTTGTTCTGACACTTACAGAGATTGCAGTGTGTTTGCATAATCTAAAATGAACAGTTACACCAATCATTGTGGCATTTTGGGAGCCTGTCCTGCTCCTAGCAATCTCTAATGACATTTTTCTTTTCTGCTTAAAATAGTTTCTGTCTTAACAGTGGCACCACATTGGCGAAAATGGATTTCAGATTTCAATCTAGTTTATATTCTGTCTATATTCCGCTGTATGTGATTATTCCTTTTTATTAGCCATGCTAGCAGCCTGGCTCCAGGGATGGCAATGTCAGTTGGTCGGTCCGCCACATTGGTTCAGACTGAAATATCTCAACAACTGTCAGAGGGATTGTCATGAGATTTTAAACAGACATTCATGGTGTCCAGAAGATGAATCCCTCTGACTTTTCATTTAATGCCACCAGCAGGTCAAGGTTTTCACTTATTCAGTGAAATATCTCAACATCTAACGGATGACTTGGCAGAAAATTTGGTACAGATATTATTGATTCCCAGACAATCAATCCTAATAACTTTGGTGATCTCTCTAGCACCACCATGAGGTTGAAACACGCTGCTAGCATGGATGTAGATTCTTAGTCTTGTTCATTTAAGTAATTTCTTAAATCTCAGTGTCTGCAATAGTTAAGACTCTGATTATGTTATGTTTTTCTTGCCTCTTCCATGATCTTGATGTTTTCTTCTTCCTTTGTCCCCCCTCTTCTGCTTTTAACTCAACACTCCTCTATCTTTCTGTCTCTGTCTTTCAGGTGTTATTCTAACACCCAAGCTGCCTCAAGTGGAGTTCAGCCTTGGTAAGTCCTCTGTTTACTCTATGACTCAAGGGTCATTATATTTTACAGGGAAGTACTGAAAGAAAAGATACCCAGCACTTTGTTGACATTCTTTTAAGTACATTAGATAAAAGATGCTTGCATGGTTGCACACATTGAGTAATGTCAAATCTCTCTTCCCTTGTTTGGCCCAGATACACAACAAAAGTTTATGGCCCATCAGCCCTCTTGGCTAAAATAAATCCACATGTAACTGTTGTCAAACACACATCAACACTCACATGCTGACAGTTACACTAATGCAGAAGTCAGTCAGAATTAGCAGTGTATCTACAGACATCCCTTATCTTTCTTCAATTCTGACACAAACAAGTATCTCAGGCCATAAGTATGGTTAGAAGGGACAACAGAAACAAGGCACAGAGAAAACATTAGACAGACTGATGAGAGGGTCCTTTTGAACTTTTCGTCAAGATGGCCTCATTCATTTTTTATGCAACGGAGATGTTGGAATTCTATTTCTAGACATTTCATTGTGGCTTAGGTCAAGTTTCCTGAAGCAAAAATCCAAACTGAAATGTTATTCCAATGGTCTTTGACAGTCAAGATTGATGGTATCAAAGATTTGCATCCTGGCGCTTTGTTTCTATCTTTCGAGGTGACTTCAACAAAGGCTTCCTACTGTTCCGCTCACAATAAATGGGGGAGTGACAGAAATTGTAGCCACATCCTTGGAAATCTGTATTTAATTTTAGATATCTTTTAGATATCTCAATACTACGTGGACAGATGATCATTCTGTGCAGTCATCCTCTATAGTGCCACCTGATAACCTCTTGACCTCTGTGTGCCTTCTGACCATGATAAGTAATTTTTAATGCTCATAGTGTGATTAAACAGCAATGACAAATTACAGTGAGCCATAAAGTCATGTGATCACAGTTTATTTATATATTGTAGATATTGATATTTTTAGAGCTGCTTTTAATGTGTGATAAATGTTGTGTGCTACTTTGTGCTTTTAGCATGTTATTTTTCTTGTTTTTTTAATGATCCTTTTAACTTATGTAATATGTCTTTCAGTACCTTGAAAGCACTCTATAAATAAAATGTATTATTATTTTCATTATTATTGAGTGGGCCTCAATAGAAAAGTCATCGTCAAAACATGCACGCACTCACGTGCACACAACTGGGTTTATGTGCACATGGATTCACATACAATAGATACCAATATATTATGCAAAAAAAAAAAAAATCAAACGAAGCCTTTGTAATGCTTACTTTGGTTTCTAAATCTTCATACTATTTGAATTTGCACTCAGATAATTCTGTGGAGAGAAGGTCTGCACTTGGGTAGAAAAACTATTTGAATGTAAATTCTCTGTCATGGTGGAGAATACAACTGACAGCTGGCACCTAGAAATACCGTGTCCTTCTTTAATTACCCTGGTTGGATGTGTGCTCAATGTACAGTTCATCTGTTGAACCTTTCCAAGATCCTGTCAAACCCTCAATGACGCTGTTTAATTTATATGGTTTGTAAAAGATATGTGCATATTTTATTTCTAACTTTTAATAATCTTGATCAAAAGAATACAGAACAAGTTGAAGTACATGTAGGAGCTTTTAAAGATGTGGCACTTTTAAATGTGTTGTTTTCTTTTATTTAAAAGTATTAAACTCATTAATGAGAATAAGAATTCAGTAGTAACCATGATTCGATTACATGACACCCTTAGTCTCTTTGCAGGTTCAGCAGCTGCTAGCTAGGCAGCTAACTCCTGGTGGTAAACTTAATTTATACATTGTATTTTATACGCAGTGAAAGTCAGTTACATTTTTTAAATAAAAAGAAGAAAGAAAACAGCCATTTACAAACTGCTCTGTCACAACAAGCAGCCAGGAAATAATCTGAACCTGAATCTGAAAGCCCACACAATCTATTCAGTGGCTAAGATACAATACTTATTATTGAAAGGAAACAAAAAATACATGTTTTGAAGCTGCTTTTAAACGATGTGACAGTCAGAGCACATCTCAAGTCTTTAGGAAGGTTATTCTGCAACTAGGAGCATGAAGACAAATACCAGATGACTGGAAAGGTATGGGTGACTCATAGCTTTTAAACATATCTAACACATTGTGGAGCAAGGCCATTCAGTGCTTTATAGATAATTAAGAAACCTTAAAGTCAATTTTAGTGTGTACTGGAAGCCATTGCAGTGATTTGAGTAGAGGCTTAATGTATTTCTTTTTTTCATCCCTATTAAAACTGGCTGCAGTTTTCTAATTGAACTGCAGCTACTGCACATTCCACGGAGATGAAAAGTATATACTAACTATAATGAATGATTGTTGATTGCTAATTGCACATGTCTGTGTGTGTGTGTGGTTAGGAGTGGCACCCCACCTTTGCGATTAACTTCAATTATATAATTGTAGAAATACATGGTATTTAGAGTAATACAACTTCCCTAGATGGCAATGATGAACACACACTTACGCATGCACCTAAAGCAACTGTCGACAGTGGTCAGTTCACCCCCTCACAGGATGATTACTCCTAATATCAATTCAACACTACCGAGACAGGCACACAGATTAAAGAGAACAAAACAATAAACTGTCAGACTGTAATTCAAATATGATTAAAGCTTAACAAACATGACCAGTGATTAGAAGCAGTCTATATAAAGACTCTGAGCTAACTCTGACCACATACACACAGAGTGAGAAAAGATGCTCCTTACCCTTGCACAGATGCTGCAGAATACAGCTGTCATCTGTTCATCAGGTTCATCACTTGCTGGGTTTTACTACCATTACAGCATTGGACTTATCACTCAACCCAAAAAATAATGAGGAGAATCACATGTGTCAGAGTCTACTTCTGTTTTGACACTGTCATAAACTCTAATGTGAGAAAGCTTCTCTACTCAAAATGTTAAATAGAAACAAACAAGCTCACGGGAGAAATTTCAGTGGTGTGCACACGTCTATCTCTTAAAATACCAAACAATTTAAAACGGTGACTTCTGTGCCTTTGTGGAGGCACAGAAGTCAATGGACCTTTATTCCATTTATATCTCTTCTGTTATCCATTGCCTGAAATATTGCTGTTAATGAAATTAATTATTTATCTTGTTATGACCACCTCTCCACCCTAAACGCTGATATTGCTTTCAGGGGAGCACAGGTTGATTTTTTAATGGAGGGAAGTGCCTCATTGCTACCTCATTATTCGAATACTGAATTAGATGCAGCAACTTTGATGCCGTAAAAGTGAGAGATGATCATTAAGTAACTTCTATATTGCCTCTAAAAGTCAAATCACAGTAAATAGTTTTTCATTTAGGTGTGCTTGCAGTGTACATGCACTTATACACACACTAACGCCACTAAGATAGAAACTTTTACTAGCACCCTACTGTAATTTATAATAGCAACTTATACAACTGTCTCTCATTTCTCAGTGAAGTTTTTCATTCTTTTGTGTCAGTGTTAATAATGGCCGTGCCATGTTGAATCAGGTCAGTTCTGTATCGTGATTGTTCTGATGATTGAAGTCTTTTGTTCTGTTTCAACTGAAGTTCTTGGTTCTTTACAGAACTAAAAGATTTTTAAAAGATTTTTTTTCCTCCAAAGTGAATTTTATAATACTCTTCAACAGTTCTAAGTTAAAAAATACATTAAAAAAAAAAAAAAGTATTTTTTGCATAATATCCAGAAGTAGCAGGTGTGACTTTGCTGTGAATGGCAGTTTAACAAATGCACTTTCAATTTTACACAATTCATTTCAAGCTTGAGGCTCCATTCACATAGAAATGGCAAATTATGGGCATTATATTAAAGTCTTTTACTGATCATGTGCTTGTCAGTATCTTATAAACTTACACGGTGATAAGATGCACTGTGTAGCGGGTGAAGGACATATGTGTTTATCTCAACAAGACAGCCCTTATTTTCTCTGTTTTCCCCAGACCCGCTGGCAAACAGGTGTGCAAAATGGCGGCACATGCAAATAATGTTGTCAAATTAATTGAAGCGTTGAAATAATTATCATGATGAATAAGTGTCTTCTGGAGATGAGCATATATTCGTCTCCTGTGGCAACTCCCAGGGCTCCCCTCTCGATTAAATGGAATTTAGATTCATTGCGGGGTCACAGAGGCCCAGTGCATTAAAACTAATTTCCAGCAAATTCATCTTGAAAGAGCTCAGCATATTTCAATCACACAAAATAAATACAGCATAGTAATTGAAGCCTCCAAGGAAGGGCAAACATTATTACTCCAATTGCTCAATTGTTATGGTAATTTAGGAATCATTCTCAGTGTACTTTGGTAGTTGAGTTACTTGACAAAAAATGCAAGTCACCTTATTGTTGAATAAATGTTCATCTAAGCTAAGGCAGGTAATTCAGTAATAAATGATTAAAATATCTACAAATGTGATGCTCTTCAAGCTATTAGGGATTTGGTCAGTTTATCCTGCTTTTTAATCCATTATTTCAATCTATTTCACTTTAATAGGTCACACTCTTCTTTCCTCTGTCTTTGTCACTCCCTCATTATCTCCCCTCTCACTCAGGCTTCCTTCCTCAAACTCTAAATGTCCCTCTAAGGGACTCCCTTATCCTTTCCTTCTGTCACCCTCTCTATTTCCCTTTCCTTCCACCCCCACCCAGCATCATAATAGCTCTGACCTTAGAGGGTCAGTCGAAGTGTCATATCCCTGTAAGAGAGCCAATCTGTTGATGCATGGTTGGGTATCCAGTCCCGTTTCAATCACCAGACTGGCTGTGGTTAACTGTGCAGCAGGATAGGGATAGTCCCTCTGGCCAGTCAAATATACATCCCCTGAAGTGACTGATGAGAACAGTCAGCAACTTATCTGCAGTATCCAATTATAGATTTTGTGTGTATGTGATTGCTGCAAAGCAAAAGAAGAAAACAATGTTAGAATCATATCAAGAAAAGAGAGCCAATGTAATTTGCAGATAGAGAGCCACAAAATGGAGAGGTGATGATATGATGTAACAGCCTGAAAGAAAAAAAGATGGAGCTCTGTGGCATCCTCAGTGGATGCAGAGGAATTACGTGCATGCATGTATGTCATTGCATACTTGAGTGTATGCATTGTATGTTCAGTATGTCCATGCAGGTGTGTAAATAGTTAAACACCTTTAGCACCTACAGTACTGGCACAACAGTCCCCTCAATCACATACACACAAATCCTGTTTGGATGCACATATCAGTGCATATGAACATATTTTTGCATGACTTATAATGTTTGTTTGTTTTTTGCCTGAGCACAAACTCCTCTGCCTCAGCTTTTCCTCCTGCAAAAGCAAATGTGAGACCTCCTTTAATGTTTGTCCAAAAGACCTGGCACCAGGGTGTAGAGGAGAGAAAGGGAATGTGGAATCAGAATAGCCCCTAAGAGATAATACATGCATGAGCTTTGCTGCACTGCAAGATATTCTACAGTGCAACCATGTCTTGTAGCCTTTTCCCAACCATAACTGCTAAGAGAATCCGAGGCACTGAATGTTACTGTCTTCCTTGTTTTTACCCATAGAAACATTTTTGCTGTCTTCTACTATTACGCTTGGCAAACTCTGTATGTATTAAGATTTTAACCCTGCATTGTTAGCCCCTGGCTTATTTTATAACTGAGCAGAATTTCCAAATTGTCTGTCGTTTATGGGAGTCATGATGCCCGATTAATTGCCAGAATGAGTTTGAGCAGTTCCATGCAGTCTGCAGTCTTGATTGAGACCGTGCTGCCATAGAAATAAGATTGAACTTTGCTGAAAAACAGACTGTATTTGCTGCATGTCCTCAGCTACTTGCAGGTCTATATTCTACTTTTTTTTTCTTCTTGCTTTCTGTTCAAAGTGGAATTGCACAAAGTAACAATTCCTTTCTCCTTTTTTTCTTTATTTCAGAGGATGCGCTATCTTCTGTGAATAAAACATAATAAGAATTGTTTTGGGGTTCCACATTTACATTCAGTGTGAGCACCCACGTCGTGACCAGTCGATAGAACTTTACAGTGTGAGCGTAGAAGTTGTACGTTCTGGCAGATAGAGTGTAAAACCTGTCGTGTGATTAAATGCGTCACACAAGATTAATAAAATCATGTGTCTGCCCGGCTTTTGCACAGCTTGCAAAGAGCGCTGTTGTCTCATTGCTCAATGAGGCGTATGACCACAATCAAACACGTGAGCAGGCACACGCAGGACATGGGAAATCCTCTGGTCATCTAAATAAATCCACCGGTCATCAGTGTGTTTATTGCAACCAATCTCACTTAGTTGTTAAACATGCAATAAAACTGAATGTATACACACGGAGGCACACAAGTATAGACATTAACACCCCATGTCACATCAGCCTTATCTGTTTCAATTATTCTCTTTCATTACCTCCTTTGGTTTTGTGGGATGAAGGTGAAGATTAATACCTCTTTATCCCAGGTTTGAGGACCCTGAGTGGTCTTCTATCTTAGCAGGTGCAGTCAAGCTCTATTATCGCCTGGGCATCCAAGTTAAATCCATATCTGATTAGATGGCTGGCTTGTTTCTGAACTACTGATTTAATGGATAATGATTTCTGAATGATAAAAAATGAAGCATTTTTATTTGTGCTCTGAAAAACTGTTTATATACTGCATTAATCCATTAAATATGTAAACCTACATTACCAAAACTACAGGTTGGTTAACAAGTAGTTTTCTTTACTTCAGTATCAGCCGGGTCTTTTATATCATGTAGCAAAACAGTTCATCTTTAATATATGACTCCTGGTTTGCCTTGTAATGGCTACATGCACCGACGTCCATTTAGATGAAGTTCTTAACCCTTCACAATTCACTCTACGCTCCCCTGCTGTGCCGCTGCCCCTACTGCCGAACTCTTTCACCAATTCTCAAACAATGTGTGTCAGCATAACAATGTAGAGACCGAGTTTTTAATGGCTCCAATGAAGCACTTTTCAATTTAATACCACAAAATGAAACCTTGTACATTGGATACTTTTAAGTGAGTCTCATGACAAGACATTCCCTGGAGAATTGGAGGAATTAGCAAATGAGATTTACTCTAATGCAATCAAAGGTCTATTTCAGAACTGATGTCACATGGTTTGAATGTAATAGATGGGAGTTTTTATCAGTATTCATCACACAGTCTTTAGAGGCTTCATGTTTAGGTCTTGCCTACTTTGAAAAATACAGTTTGTATAGTGTATATCAAGTGTATGTAGTTATTCAGTCAGGTTAGTTTTACATCTGCTATTGACCTCCTGACTTGCTGGTTTGCGTGTGTTTGGTGTTTGTTTAGGTTCAAGGCTAAAATCTCAGTTTACTTAATCTATCATCATTCATCATTGATGTTAAGTGCTTCTCACAGGCAACTCTGCTCTTTATTTGTGACATTTATATTTTATTATTTTCTGTTCAGGATGTTTTTGATGTATTGAACCACTCAATGCTGCTTTGTTGTTTCTTTTGGTAAGAGATACACCATGTCAATTTTTTCTTCTTTTTTTTTGCATAATTTACAAGAAAAAGACTACAGTGGTTAGGGATAGAAATAAAGAGAGGATAACATGCAACAAATGCACAACATTGTGAGATCTTGGTGTAATCAGATAAGCAAAAGATTTGCTTACAACCAGTCAGTTTATAAACATGTTCAATTTGTAATCAGCTGTAGTTTCCACTTTTAGCTCAAGGCATTTTGGTAAATGCTTAATTTATAGTATAAACTGGATAATTTAAACATAATATTAAGCATATAGGGATATATTAAGAATATGTGACATTAGTCAGACACTAAAGCTCGAAAGCTCAGTAAAAAGATACATGGAGAAAATTACACACACTCAGTTCTAAAAGACGCACATAGTCCCACCAAACAATAACTGTACAACCAAGCCTTTATGCTGAAACGTGTCAGCAGATTTGTCAGCCTATTGATTGTGAACAGATTCATCTAAAAAAAAACAGTACATGAGGTGATTCTTTTTGGAGGTCTGCCTTTCTTTCTGACTTTGTTCTGGAGAATACAGACACTTTTTAAAGGCAGAGCACTTGACTGAATTTCAGTACAGGAGAACCGTACCCGTTTCTTGCTGTACACCTGCTCCTATTTTTCCAATTTTTGAATGGAAACAATTTGGAAAGTATGACTGCTGTTGTTTGATGATCTGTCTGTTTATGGGTGATAAGGAGAGGTAGCACAGACTGCTACAACAGATGAAGTGATAATACTTTTCTTCATATGGTAGATTCAGTTATTGTGTGATACTGGGACACTTCATTGTGCATTATTGTGCTTATACTATTGAAACATGACAATATTAGAGCAAAAAATAAGAGTCTAAGCTAGTATGTAGTCTGTTTAATCTTTGCCAGTAAGTTAACTGTATGTTTATCTTGGTAACTCTAAGTGTAAATTGTTAAACAAACTGCTGTTGATAGACGATATTGTGATTCTGACCAAGATGATGATCACAACTCAGACATAGAAATCGAAACAATGAGTGACTAAAGTTGTCAATAATTTTTTAACTTTGTCTGAATTGACTGTAGTTTGATTTTCTTTCACTATAGTTGTTCTCTGTGAACAATAACAGAGTTACAGTACACACAATTGTAAATATATTTTGTGAACGACTATACAAACCCTCTGCTGTAGTTAATATTTGAGTGTGTCATATATTACAAAACAAGCTTTGATTTTGTGTATGCTGAAAACATATTCTTACAGTCCTCTGCTTTCCTGCAGATGTGTGTGACGACTGCTCATTAAATCCCAGTTTTTTTGTATTGCTGTTCTTTAAAAAAGTCAAAGTCAGTCACCTTGACAGTACAATCAGCATTCCAGCGCTGTTGGAAAGTGTTTGGTTCCATCTTAGATATATACAATAGGTGAATAGGAAGATATATATACTGTAATATACTGTACTGTTACACTATATCTTTTATGAGTCTTTGTCCATCTTGCCATGAAGGCACAATTCACTAAAATAGCTTCCTATAGTTGCACATTGAATGAGAACGACTTTACTCTTGTTTTTATGCCTCAGTGCCAGCGACAGCCGTGGCTGGAAGCATTATGTTTTCTTGTTGTCCATCTGTCTGTCTTTCTGTCTGTCCCATTCTTGTGAAAGCGATATCTCAGGAACGCCGTGGGGAACTTCTTCAAATTTTGGTGTTCAAAGGTTGAGGTCACTATGACCTCACATCAGTCTGTCCCATTCTCCTGAACACGATATCCCAGAAACGCCTGGAGGGAATTTCATTACATCTGCCACAAACTTCCACTTGGACTCAAGGATGAACTGATTAGAATTTGGGGGTCAAGAGTCAAGGTCACTGTGACCTCATAAAACATGTTTTTGGCCATAACTCAAGAATTCATACTGTAATTCTGACAAAGTTTTACACAAATGTCTAATAGGATAAAATGATGACATTTTATATCCAAAAGGGGAGATTGTGACCATATTTCATATTCGGCCGGATACTGAATCAGTAAAACTAAGCTTGGGTGCCCACCTTGAAACTGTGGTGATTTTATTAAATTCCGTCAAAGTCCTCACTACAAATGTCATGAGTCTGGACAGACATGGATGTAAACTGCAACTTGACTGGTTGGCAGAGGCTTATAATCACGAGGCGGTATTTCTAGTTTCTCACATCCTCACCTAACACACCAGAGAGAGTCAGATAAATATCTAAACTCACAGATAAACTTCGAAACTCACGAAAAGAAAGGTCTACATACTGTGCATCAGAGGGTTTGATGCCCTGCTACTGAACCCTTCATTTCTTCAATTTTACTCTTGTTCCTCACTCCCTTTTAAAATGCCTCCCAAAACCTCCTTCCATCTCTAGTTGCTGTTCAGTTGCTTAAAAACATGGAATTTCACCCACTGAGTGATATTATCCAGACTTTTTTTGCAGAGTAATGTGTGAAACTGATCAGGCATCACGAGCAGATCAATTGGTGTTTACAAGCCAAAATTGTGTTGGGTAGATAAAATGCAGCTCTTGGACCGGATCCATGGAGGTTGCTGAGCACAAATTTGTCATTACTGTACTGAAGTGTATACAATGTTCATTAATACATAAAATTCAGAGCCATATGGTGTAATCTACTGGGTGTCAGGCTGGATGCTTTTATAGGCGTTTCATGTGTAACAGACGTGAACAGCATCTTAAACTTATCTTCAATGTTGTGACAAATTGTAACCGCAGAAATCGACATTTTTCCCTGCTCAGTGTTGCACATAACATGTTTTGAAAGGTTCAGGAAAAAGCAAACTTCCCACTCTTGGTCTAAAGCGCAACACACCTGAACTGTATATGTGAGGATATATTAGTGCAGTAGTGTTTATCATGAACAAATGCATCAGTTTAGTTGTGATGGGATCAGCGAGTGTTATCGTGTTAGGGGGAGTTTCTGTTGGTAACCAGGAAGTGTCAGTTTCCTATAAAGGAATTGTGGGATGCAAAGTCTTCCTGTCCTTGGAGCCCAGCAGGGCTGAGTGACAAGCTGCTTTTGTTGACGGAAATGAAAGCCCTAATAAAACTGATATCTCACTGCCAGAGGGAATACTACTTGTCTGGCTGCCATTTTAATCAACTGCTGAGGCAACAATTATATATCTCAATGTATATACATTTTATTTATTTCTACAAAACTTTTATTATATTTTGATTCCTGTAATCTTTGCAGAGAGAGAGAGAGAGAAGGGACCATAGATTTAACTCCTTTGTTCCTTTGTGGTGATGCAACTCTTAAACGCTTTTGGCATGTGACTTCTAATCTGACAGGAGATATTTTTTAAATCATCTACCTTCGTTGTTTTCTTTTCTTTTCTTGTCCCAGATTAATCTATTGTGTTTCTCAATATGTTCTTCATTTGTGCCCCAGTATCATATGATTTGTGTCACTTATATGTCTATTGTAAGGGATTATCTCCTCCTCTTCATCTTGATTTTCTTCTTCTTCTCCCTGTTCTCCTCTTGTCTCCTGTTCTCTCTATCCTCTCCTCCCTTCATCGACTCTCCCTCCCTCTCTCCCTCTCTGTAGCATGTAGTGATCTGGTGGCCTCAGGCAGAGACAGGAAGCCCAATGCTTTGGTCCAGGTGGCTGTCATAGACCCCCACAAGCAGCACCTCGTCTCTCACGCGTGCACAGAGATAGTGGAGGTAAGGAAACACACATGCACCATCCTCTGAGCCTCTCTCCAACCTTTGATGTTTGTTGTTTCGCTGTGTCTCTGGGTCACTGGGTCTTGGTTGGTGTTCTCTCCATCTCTGTCTGGCCTCCTTTTTTCCCTTATTTTTTTTTTTTTACCATCTGACTCATCGAACTGGAACAGACTATGAGCGTTAACCTTCTATCTCCTGTGACAGTTGAGTCCATGCATCTATATGAGTTTGTGTGTAGCTCTCAATCAGTATGTGTTTGTGGGATTAATTGGATAGGAGTTCGATACAGTGAGAGTGTTTTTATGCTCTTTGACCTCTTTAAATGCTCCTTGTATTACCACTACTTTGACAGCACTGTTGCTAAGGCAACAGCCAACCAAGTGTTTTTTGGACAGCAACAGCTGCCCTCTGTCCCACTATGGAACACCCCCTTTACACACATGTACACACACACACATTTTTCTTTCCTCACATGAGGGCAAAGTTTCCTGACGCATAAAAAGGAGACACTTTTATTTTCCTGCTAATCCAGTAAAGCTAAATTAGCATAACCGTCTCTTTTCAAAGACTGCATTTTAACTGCTTTCCCCTCAGTCCTGTCAAGGGAACAGCAGTGTGTGTGTGTGTGTGTGTGTGTGTGTGTGTGTGTGTGTGTGTGTGTGTGTGAGTGGAAACACAGGATGTGGTAGGATACTGTATGCTGGCTCAGGCAGCTCTGCAGACACTCTCAGTGCCGCTGCAGTTTTGATTTCATGGCAGTAATGTTCAGGATTTGGAGTAGGTTCTGAGGATATGGACTGCTTTCGACTCCACAAAAACAGGGTATGTGCACGTATGTGATTTTACATGTCATGTTACAAGTTTTAAAAGAGAGGTTTGCAACTTTATAAGAGGTGTTTAAGATAGTCTGAGCAGTTTTCTGTGCCAGATATTAATTTCATTAGTCAGGATAGTGTAGTAAAAGTGCATATACCAAAACAGTTTACCACTTTCTACAATAATAAGATCAGTCAGTCTTATCAGTGATATTAGAGTACTTTTGACTCAAAAGCTGTACCACACTAAAACATGCAGTCACTCTCAAAAATTGACTTTGAATTAGAGTATTATTTGTAGTAGAGTTGTTAAGAGGAACAGAGGTTGTTTGTCTGGACACCTGTAACCTGTGTGTGTGTGTGTGTGTGTGTGTGTGTGTGTGTGTCTGTGTGTTTGTGTATGTATGTGTCTGTGTGTGTGTGTTTGTGTTTGTGTGTTTGTGTATGTATGTGTCTGTGTGTGTGTGTGGTGGGGAGCTCTGCTGTGTTTGTAGTATGAATTTGAAGATAGCCCAACTGCCACTTGTGTTTCTCCTGTTTGTCACATTCCCGGGATGCCTGCACTCAACAGCTGCTGCTGGCTTTGCTGGGCACTGATTGGAGTCTTGGTTGCATGAAATCTCAAGCATTAGTCCCACTCATGTGATAGGTGTATTATCTGGAATGCATGGTATATATTATAAAGGTTTAATTTAGAAGATAAATGATGGAACATGCCAGCTGCTACATACAGTAGCCCTCTCTAGTCTTACTCATGAATCACCAGACAGGGGTCAGATGAAAAGAACATGATAGCATTAAATCATTTGAGATCTGGACTTGAGTTCAGGACAGTGTTCTCTTCAGATTTCATTAATTTAAAAAATGAAAACAGAATATGCCAAATGATGTTAACAACGGTGTTAAGCTCATATCTGTCCTTCAAGTACTGACTGTCTCTTGGTGTTCCTCAAAATAGCAACAGCTACTGTACCAAAAGATAAAACAATCTTTTACCCTTTGCCTCTTGCATACTATATACTAACTCTAAGCTAACAATATAAAGCGTACTTAAAAAGTATGAATATGTATTTAAAGTATGAATCATAAAATTGATTAATGTGGTTTTATAGTTCAATGACAGTTTTCCACAATGCACACAGGAGAAATGAATTAGCTACTCACTGTTGGGGGAAAAAAGGGTGAGGATAGATTAAGATGTTGGTCCGACAGCCTCAGGTGAGCATGGAAAACAAAACATAAAATAACAGATCCTTGGAAAACAATAGGTCCTTTGCTTGACATTGAAGTTTTCATGTGAGTTTCTTGTTTATTTGTGCATATCGAAAATAGAAAGAAGTTGTAAAAAGTCACAACAAAAGGCCGGTTAAAATACAACAGATTTCTATTGAACCAAAAAACCCAGTCCACTCATGCAGGCAAGTACATTAATATTGTTTATACGAATTCCCCAAATAGTACATAGTATATACTTAATAGTATTGATATAGTATATAGTGTGGAGCTGGGACACAGTGCCATATTCCCACAATAGGCAGACCCTTTTTATCTCTGCAGAGCAAGAGCATGTCTCCATGTGGGTACTGTATCTTAATCTACTGTTGGTAAAACAGAAAGGACCAGTGACAACTTAAGTAGAAAATCTAAAGCCCTCTAAATCTCCTTAAAGTGCAATGGGAAACATCTTCGACAAATTGTACTTGAAGCTACTGACAAAAAATGGTATCTTGTATCTTTAATCGAGTGCTCTGCCATTTCAAGAAAAGAAATGGCCTTGTTTTTTTGTGAAATTTGGAAGTGCTTTGTTTTCCACATGTGCATGCCTTCTCAGTGTGTTTAGCATGACACAAGAGACGAGAAATTGGGATGGAAAGAGCTGCATTTTCTGCCAAACCCTAATATGTCTGTAGGAAAATCCCATTCCTAAAACATGGGCAGTGGGTCCAGGAGTGGCAGTACTCGAGGGGATTTGACGTCATGCAAAGCTAGGGGATAAAACGGCCTTTGATGTCATACTAGTCAAGCGAAGAACCCCCTGCCTGGAACAAGTCCAAAAAGTCTAGTCTCTGTGTGTGTGTGTGTGTGCGTGTATGTGTGTGTGTGTGTAATTGAGTGGTCAAGGGAGGGAGAAAAACCTCCAGTGTAGGGAGACTCAAGCCAGAATACTCCTACTTCCCCACCAACCCAATCATACACAAACACACACACCCTCTAATGGTTTAAATTGGCGATTCCACCGAGGTTTGCAACACAAACGGTCAAAAAGACAAGAGAGGGACAGCTGTCTCCTCTAGCATATGTTGACCACTTGTATGACAGACTGGCTTACTTGTCTGTGTAAATGGAGACAGGCTTACCACTTTAGCTCATCTCAGCCCATCAGTAGCACTAAGAAGATTCAGACGCAGCTGAGGCTGCCAAGCATGCTGGTAAGTCTGAATGAGGCCTATTCAGTGTGCCAGTGAGGGAGGTGTAAAGGGTTATGTTTGTGTGTGCGTGTGTGTGTACCTGCACATTCTTGAGCATAATGACTCTGTCTGTCTTTTTGTCGGTGTACTGATATATATCCAGGTTTGTGCTGAGCTCAAAGCAGTACATTGGTTCCGTGTCTGTATTCGCTGTGCTGAATCGGGCTATGTGTTAAGGATGTTGGTCTACTCAAACCACAGAGCTTCATGGCTGGATGGCAAAATGGCACTGGGTATCAAGACTAGTATTACCATGTCTAGAGAGGCTGATACAAGAAGCAATAGACTTGTTTTATTCCCCCTCTGTCAGCACATTGAAGATTTCTGAAGGATCAGTGGGGTTAGTGGTGCGGTGAAGAGGTGGGTCTGTGTGTCCCCTCCTTGTGTGTGTGTGCAGTTCAACACATAATTCTGTCTTTGTGTGTGTGTGTGTGTGTATGTTTTAAGTACACTGCCTTTTAATAGGAAGCTTCATTGTTTGGTTCCCAACCCTCCCAACACCTCTTACTTTAGTCTAGTCTGTACTCTACTGGTCAGTATGTCAATCTCTAATGAGCCACAAGTTAGCGGACTTAGAATTAATTTAGCATTTATTAATTGTTGCTTAATGAATAGAGAACTAATGCAAATGAATCCAGGGAAACAGTGACCAGTTATTGATCATTATGTTTGAGTAGTTTGAGGCAATGGTCAGCCGTTGGGCAGGCATGTTTTGTTTACGGCATGTACCATGTTTATGGTAAGTGAATACTGTTTGAATGTCAACTTTCAAGGCATCATAGATGGATTAAAATGCTCAGAAATTGGAAATTTGAACATGAAAACTGTCAAACCTCTATCTGCTGCTGATGTGATATGATAGAAAGCTTCTGAAGAGCAACTAAATGGACCTTGAGGTGAGATTGTTATTATCAACTGCTATTTTTAAGGTCAAGAATA
Source organism: Thunnus albacares (assembly GCF_914725855.1). Classification (NCBI taxonomy): domain Eukaryota; kingdom Metazoa; phylum Chordata; class Actinopteri; order Scombriformes; family Scombridae; genus Thunnus; species Thunnus albacares. The sequence goes on along the minus strand of NC_058108.1, from coordinate 24,216,699 downwards.
AAAAAATCGAACCTCAGAATGGTTGATGAACTTTTAGAGGAATTATTGATGTCATATTATTATGTAATTTTATTGCTCTACAGTTATTGTCTGATGTAATGCACAGTGCATCGCTTTGAACACCACTTTTAATGTCTTACTTGGGATTTTGCCTATTTTTGCCATAACATGACATATATAAATATCAGAAAAATATTAATTTCATGATATGGATCTAAACCATATTGCTTAGTCTTATTTTTTTTTCCTAATTTTTTTTTCCTCAAGGGTGTGACCACACATTTGTACATGTCTGCCAGCCTGTCTGTGTCAGTCTCATTACCACTCCCCAGCCTGTCCCCACACAGTCCCAAAGGGTTGTGTTCTAGAGACGCCCATCAGAGCAGAGTGGAGGAAGAGGAAGCCCCCACTGTAAACACAAAGTGCTTTGAATCGGTTCAAATAGCCAAAACCAAATGGCCAAACAATCCTTGAGTCTTCCCAGAAAATCCCCTCAGCTTCTGGTGCAATGAATTGCACTTAAATTAAATATGATGACAGATAGTATACACACACAAAAAAAGCATTTATTATTTCCTGTAAGTTTATTTTTAGGGCATTTTGCCCACATCAGACTAATTCAAAGACAAGAATGATTGTGAGAATTATGATGTAAATGTGATCCTGGGCTAGAACTGACCCAAGGCCACAACGAGATGCATCTGAGCCGGCTAAACCTCTAGGATGCCACAACATATGTGTCCAATTACACATAATAATGAAACAAATCTTGTCAAATCTACAAGTGATGTGCTAATAACAAGTGAAATAAGGAAACAGTTCTACTTGATTACCTTGCAGATAAACATGTTTTAACAAATTACATTTTTTAAATTATTACAAGAATCTCCTGTGTTTCTAGAGCATTGTTGGAAAAAGGCACATTACCATGATACTGTCAGAAAATGTCCCATTTTTCAGATTGTTTCTTGAAACAAGTGACCTGATCTATATATTGACAGAAAAACCTGCCTTATTTCATGATGATACTTGTCTCTTGTTGAGAGAAAATTCCTTCCAACAGGTGAAACAAGTGACATCAAATATAAAGTAAATACCAGTAACACCCTTGTTAAGGTGGGCAGTTTTACTGTGTAATGAAAGAGAGAGAAAGAAGCAAGCCCTGCAGTTCAAAAAGTATGGGAGTTAAAGGTGATGACTGCGTATTGTGATTTTAGGGAGGTTGTGAGTGAATATTAGCCCTCTGGTATGTTTAATGACTCACCACTGGCAGCTGTGGCTGGTTTAATCCTATTGCCACCTGCCATTGTGCCAATTTACCTGTCAACATTTGTTGCTCCTGGCCTGCAGTTTCAGTTGGGAGACTGTAGTTATGCCAGAGCTCCAGGTAGACCCACCAGGGAGAGCTCTATCTTCTCCTTTTTTGTACCCAGAAGAGGCAGCAGGGGAGGTGAGGGGAGCGGGGAGAAATGCCGGGAGGAGGAGGAGGACAGACTGAGCCCAGCTGTTGGCTCATTTACCCCCCCAAGCCTCCCTCTCTTTTTTCTCCCCGTGGCTTCCTGCTTTTTCATGAACATGTGTGTTGCCACACAAATGTGCATGTACACACTATCACATATGTGCACACACACACACACACACACACAAACACAAAGTATCTCACCCTTTTTCTGTGTTGTCCCTCTCTCTGACAGGCGAACAAAGACCCGCTGTTTCTGACGGGGGTGACCTTCCCTTCAGAGTATCCTGCTAGCACAGAGACACTAGTCAAGCTAACTGTGTATGATGCAAAGGACAAGAGCCAGGAATCAGTGAGTAAACAGTTGTTGTTTTGCTCTGTGTGTCTCTGTGTCTGTGTGTGTGTGTGTGTGTGAAGGCTGATATTTTCCATGGCTAACTTAGCCGCTGATGAGCTCGCCAGACAGGCCAGGGTCTTGTACAATGTGTGAGTTTTTGTGTGTCTGCACATGTTTGCATGTTGAAAATCGAGAGTGAGAGAGATAATGATGAAAATGTGTTCAAAGCCAGTCATGAAGCAGTTATCTTTCAAGTGCTGGTTGTGCTGCACTGAGCTTTAAACTTTACAGGGGATGAATATGAAAAGCTGTGAGAAATCTGCAGCAGAATCTCATTATGTTTAAATTTATCCTACAGATTCAGAGGAGCAAATAGTTGTGTGGTGAATTACAGCAGGCAGTGAATTACGGCACAATCTTTGTACTCATTCACATGAGTCATATGAGCTGCTTCCATCCAGAAAACCAGAAAAGAGCTCAATGCCTTGCTCACCAAAGTAGACAAAACAGGCCTGCCGGGGAGGTTCACGGCTGAGGCAGAAGGAACTGGTAGGGTTCATAGCAACAGGGTGTGCAGGCATAGACTACCTCCTGGCAACCAGGGTCGACAACGTCCAGGACAAAGAGCAGCAACAGGAATTGTTCAGGAGGAAGTGCAGGCAGACATGGAGGAGGTATGAGCCAGCAGGATGGTAGGGATGGGACAGCAATGAGCATTGACAAGATGGGAAAGTGCACTGCAATGAAAGATCACCTGGTCCAACATCTAGCAAGCAGACTTCTACTGCAATGCCCTACTAAGTCCAGTAAACTTTCACATCTAGGGCAAAAATTAGACACCTTCCTGCCCTTGTTGTTCTGGAAGAGGATCCTTGGAACATCTCCTTAGCAGCTGCCCAAAAGCCCTTGGAGATGGGCGCTATTGCTGGCAGCATGACCAAGTGCTTAAGGCAGTCGCTAAGAGTGTAGCCATGGCCATTAACACCAGTAATTGCCACCACCAGCCAGAGACCATCACGTTCCTCAGAGCTGGAGAGAAGCCCCACCTACAACGTAGAGCAAAGCCTGGTCTCCTCACCACTGCAACCGACCGGCACCTGGAAGTGGACCTGGGCAAGTAGCTGAAGTTCCCAGCCAACACGACTTCGACCAAACAAGATCATCGTTTCAGAATCCACCAAGCAATTGATCATGCTGGAACTCACAGTGCCCTTGGAAGAGCGTATGGACAAGTGCAGAAGCTGGTGAACTTGCTATAAGCCTGTGGAGGTGGGCTGCCGAGTATTTGCAGGATGTTCACTCTGCAAATCGTTTACGCTACTGGGCATCACCAGGGAGGCATAGAGGAAGAGCATCAGATCCGCTACTGAAGCTGCAGAGAAAGCCACCAGGAGACTTTGGATCAAGAGGGCAGATTCGTGGGTGAATGCTGCTCAACCCTGGCTGGCCTGCCTGGGCGAGGGTGTCTGATGTTGAAAGACCCGATGACCCCAGGTTCCATCACTGATGATGCGTCCCAGCACATCTGCAGGATGTATCTTTCATCTGAGTCATTCTCAGACCTTTGCCTTCAGATTCGAAGGAAAAGGGTGTGCAGGCTTCGATGTGCATCTGAGCATGGCAGACCGTCCTTTGGCGTTGTTCCCCTTGGGAGAAACAGCCAGCACATCAGTGGGAATGGGAAAAAGAGCCAGACATAGAATCCTGAATGGGCCGGGCCCTCTGATTCACACATTTTAAACAGACTTTATAACAGGCTCTTCAGTGTGGGTGAATGCTTGATCTTAATCAAGCACCCCACTCAACCCTGGGTGCCAAGATCTTAATTTGGCATAACTTAAGATGAAACATTCATGAACTTTATGATGAGTAAAGACTCCATTACAGCAGTGGTTAGTATTTGCAAATTTATCACATTTAGACCTCTGATTTTTACGCAGACACAAAGCCAGCAACCAACTGCAAGGCCTTGAGTCAGTTTTTTGCACTTGAATGTGAAAGAAATCTACTTGCACCAAGGTGGGTGGGTTTTGCCTGGTCTGAAATTGAGTTGTGTTTCCACCTTGCAAGACCATTTCTTTCAGATATGACACCAAGGTTTAGAGTAATAGGTGGACAACCGTCTGTGTGTTTCTACACTCTTGACCGGTAACCTACTCTACACAGATTACTTATTTATATAGTGAATTAATTTGGAATACCTGAGCCCCGTCAAACATCTAGGGACATTTTTTTTATAAATAATATTTTCTGTTGTGTAAATTATATTATTATGGGGAGCTGTCTGTTCACGCAGTCAGACTTTTGCTTTTCCTACTACATATGCAGCCAGTGCATTATTGTATGCATGTAAACATATATGACTTAGTGAATATGGGCTTTTAATTACTAAGTGAAAAAGATATAAGCAATAGACCATAATAAGTAAACATTTTATTGTCCTAATCTAATTGTAGGCTAGCTGCACAGATTCATGTAAAATAACTTTGCATGCATTGTTATGTGTGCACAGGAATTTCTGTCTCCTGAGATGTAAATTCAAGTGAAACAGGGACATCAGCTGCTGCAGGATACATACTTGGTGTGCTGTATTTTAATATTTGGGGCAATGTATATTTTTTCCATGCAACTGTGCCCCTCCTGGAGACAGTATTCTCCTTAGAGAAGCGGGCCCGGTCTCCCATCTCCTGGTTTTAAAGGGAAAGAGGGGAGCTGATTTGAGGCTAATACAAACTCCACATGCTGATAAAGTATTTGTCAGACTAGTAATGTATTCATCTTGTTCCGGCTTCTTTTCCAGATTGTGCCGTACTGTGCCAGGATACATTTGTTTGCCAAATTTGAAAAATTGGTTCTCAGCATGTTCCCAGAGTTTGCTGTTGTATTTGCACCCAGTTTCAACAAATTAAAGGACCAAGTGTTAAGATAATTAACAAAGTCTTTGAAATTAATAATGAAGTTTTTTTGTACATGTTGTACAGCACTTTAAATGAACTTTTACTTGAATATTTTATGTAGCACACCATTTATTTGCATTGTGTAATGGCATTAACTTGTGTGTCTTGCTGTACAGTCATTTGCCTCCTTTGAATTCAGCCTTGAGACAAAATCCCAGATGAAATTTGCTTAAAATGGGAACACAATGGTTTATTCTGAGGTGTGCTTGAATATTCATGTTGAACAACACCCATGTGAGCTCAACACTGTATAAACTCTCCATTCATTCGCCACCTCCTTTCTAAGAGCAGGCTTTGTGTTGTGTAGTGCGTTGCCACTGGTGGCAAAGCAAGTTAATGCTTGGATATAAAGATATTTTACTGCTGTCTGGTGAAATGTTCATCACTTAAATTCAAGTTTATAAAAAGGGTTTTGTTAAAAAAGATACAATCTGCCATCTGCCTAGATATATGCTCTCTAATAGCACTGTAAGGAAAAAAAAAAAACTTTTTTATTAACTCCTTCAGAATTTGGTCTTTAGAATTTCACTCTGGCTTTCATGCTGTCCCTCACTGACTGTGAGTGAGATTTCGCAGTAGCTCCTGTCAGTCTGTCAAGAATATCACTGATACTCAACACAGCATTTCACTCAAGCTTGGCTTTTAGAGCTTAAGGCTGAACCAACAGCCTTACAGGACAGGTCCTGTTGAGCCTTTCAGACTCTTCACTCATCTCCACACCCCACACTGCCTTCAAAGGCAGTGTGGGGTGTGGAAAAGTTGTGATCCAGCTCATCATTCAAAAACTTTTGAATGATGAGCTGGATCACAACCTTTTGTAACCAGCTCAAAAACAATAGCTCAAAATTCCCTCTCCCTTTCTCTTAGTAGACCGCATGTAGTGGCCTTGCAATATAGTACTTGAGGGTCTTTCTATTCTTTTTAAGGAACCAGTGCTTTCGTGCTGTGTGGCTTTTAGATTTTCAGCCTTGCTCAGCCCTACACAGCATGCTTGTCTGGGTCTCATTAGAGAGTCTTTAAGTGACACAGGCATGACCCTGAACATGAGCTGGCACAATGCGTCAGCCCCCAGTCGCTTAAGTGGCAGATCAGGAATCACTCAGTCAAGGCTCAATCATTTAATGTTTGTTTTTTGTTTTTTTTTTTGAGACAGAGAGAGAGCAAGCATGGTGGCAATTTGCTATGTTTGTGTATATGTTTTACAAATCATTTGTCAGAAGTTTTACATATCACTTTCAGCTCATATAGCAGATGTTGTGCCACAAGCTGATTTACCGCAGTGGAGAGCAGATAGCTCACATTAAAAAAAACTTGCAAATTTGCCGTTTTGTCTGACATGCCATGCTGTCTATTCACCATAAGAGTTTTGGAGTGGAAATAAGAGGGAAAGAAATTGAAATGGTGAGGGGGAGGAAACTGATGGAGCAAGGTTTATAGATGACTGCTTTAACATTCGTAGAGGACCAGAGAATTTCATAGTAGGATAATTTCCCTCTGCCTTAGGCTTCCCATTTAGATATTCTAAGATGACACTGGCTGCGTGGTCATGAATATTTGAGAACACGCACAGGGCTGAGAGGACGATAAGTGAGGGAGTAGAGGTGTGAGAAGGAGTATGACCGGGTTAGATATCTCTCAGGTGTAAGTGATCCTCCCACCCCCCCAAGCCTTAGTTGTCAAAGAATGACAGGCTAGCCTTACTTTGTCACTGATGTCTTACCTGCAACTCCACTTTGAATGGCTCCCAGGGGCACCTCACATTCTGATCACTGAATCAAGAAAAATTCACTGTGGCTGAAAAGAGGTATACTTCACAGAGATTGCTTCATTTAAAGCAATTTTATTATAGGCTCAGCCAAATCTTTGTGCATAATAACTTAAACAAAGTCCATTCAAAGTATAACTAATTTGCTGAATCTTGTCTCGAACGCTGTTTATATGCGGGATGAGAGAAAACCATCTCTTGCTGTCATGGTCGAAAGCACAAAATGATGATTACATTTCAAATACAGGCTAGAGAAGAGCACACTGAGCATTTTTTCAGGAGGTATAAAGTAGACTTTTATACCTAAGGATTTTTGCAGAGGAGTTGACTCCAGCACGGTGCCCTACTTTCCAACAGTCACTGGACTCACACACTGTCCCTGCTCTCTGGAAAAATACTGTCATTACACCAGTTCCTAAGAAATCCTGTCCAATTGACGACAATGATTATAGTCCGATAGCTTTAACTTCAATTGTGATGAAATGCTTGGAAAAATACATGGTTTCCTTAATCAAAACAGATATATATCCATTGTTTGATCTTTTCCATGCTTATCGACAGAGGAGGGGCACTAATGATGGTGTTAACAGGTTCACACTGTTAAAACACTGATTCTTAAGCATTTGGAAGACAACAAAGCTTATGCACGCCTGCTTTTTGTTGATTTTAGTTCAGCTTTTAACACTCTTCAGCCTTAACCGTTGATTCAGAAAATGAAACAGTGTCAACCATTTTATTATTAAATGGTACCTCTCTTTTCTGGCAGATCATATCCAGCAGGTAAAGGTCAACAACACCCTCTCTGACCCCAAATCAATCAGTTCAGGTGCCCCCCCGGGTTGTATGAGCTCTCCAGTGTTTTTCACATTGTACACAAATGAGTATGTGAGCATACACCCTGATAACCATAAACTTAAATTCTCTGATGACACTGCTATCCTTAGTTTATTGTACATAGACAATGATACATCATCCTACTACTCTGAGATATAGATTTTTGTACATTGGTGTGATGCTAACCGCCTCATTTTGAATGTGAAGAAAACTGAAGAGATGGTGTTTGACACTAGGGTAGTAGGTGACCACAGCTTGGTGATTATCCACAACACTCTCATTATCGGTAAGCTCTAAGAATCTTGGTGTCCATATTGATAACATATTTACCTGGCAAGACCATATCTACAGCTTATGCTCCAGGCTACAGCAGAGATTGTACTTTTCTAGAAGGCTCAAAGTGTATGGGGTTGACCAGAAACATATGTATCTGTTCTACCAGGCAGTCTTTGAGAGCCTAATCAGGTATGGGATACAGGCATGATATAGTAAACCTCTCCATATAGTTGAAATTTAGGCTTGCCCGTCTTGTACAGACCGCCATGAAGGTCATAGGAAAGAAAGAACACCAGTCTCTTCAATTTATATGCAAGCAGTCTGTGCTCAGAGGAACACAGAGAATACTGGCTGATCTATCCACTGTCCTCCACTCTACAAGCTTTTACCCTCTGGCAGACAATATAGAGTACCCAAGTGGCGACTCAATTGTTTTAAAAACTCATTTGTGCATTCTTCTATTAACATCTTAAACAGTAAGGACATAATATGAGCCATAGAGGCCATAGTCCCCAGAGGGACTTTGTTAAGACGGGTTGTGCAATATATTGTTTTAAAGTTTTTACTTATGGCACTTGAATGCATGTACATATGAATACTAATATTTGGTTGACTGTGTCACATGCGTACATACTCTGAATGTAAAATGTACAATGATATTTGTTAAATGCAGTGACTCTGAGCTCAAGAAACATTTCCCAAAGGGGACAATAAAGTATATCATATCGTATTGTATTGTATAAAGAAGGTTTTACCTAAATTGAATTGGAGTGGAAGATGTGGTCAGAGCCACCTTTCAGGTTACCTTAGTAGCCAGTCAATGTTCATCAGGAATCAGAGCATGGCTCATCTGAGAGAGATAACGTAAATAGAAAGCCTTGAGCTCAAAGCATATGAAAGAGGCAAATAAGATTATTTGTGTGTATTGGGTGCATCACGCTTGTGCTCACTTACATCTGTGAAGAGGCTTGAAGACACCCCGTTAATGACAGACCTGTGGTTTGTTGTCAGTACAAACCTATTACTGAGTGTTCTCGTGGTATGAAGGGATAGGACAGCTGCCTCTGGAAGAGCTCTTCTCTCTAATCACAGCAACCACATTTATCCTGCCTTTGCTCTCTGCAATCTGGAATGAACGTGTAATGCAGTTTTCAGTTTGCATTCCTATTACTGGCCGTGGTGAGGAATTTTGATTGGTTTCTGTGATGTGCACTGTAGTGTAACAAACAAAAGACCTCATCTGAGTAAAACAGGAAAATGGAGCATGTCCGGTCATTTCCATAAAGCCGCCATAAAATGTATTCAATCAAATAAAACACAAGCAGAGGGGTTTTTACTGTGTTACTATAATGGCCATTTCTTCTTCTGGCCGCCACATGCAGCCTGATGAACACACACACACACACACACACACACACACTCACCATCTGCACTAAAAGGACAGAGCAAGATATCCTTGATTCAGAGGGCAATGGAAAGAGAACTGATCAAAATTTCATCTCAAACTGCTTGACCATTTGCCACAGACACACACACACACACACTTAAGTCACTTTTGGGGTATTTACATAGACTTGCATTCATTTCCTGGAGACTTGCCCTAATCCTAACCTTAACCACTGACCCAAAAATCAGCGTTTTTCCAATTTGGGACATGGCTTTTGTCCCCAATTGCACAAGCTGCCTTTTCATACCAGTTCAAATATGATATTCAAAAATTTCCATGGTGGGAAAAAAAGCACTTTTCATTATATACACGTACATACTGTTTAGTTCAAATCAAATTAGACCATGCTCAGTTAACCTCCTGTACAAATTAAGGATGGGTACATTGAGTTTTCATTCTAAGAATCTGATATTGTTATAAAACACTTCCCTTCAGATGCATTTTTTTGCATTGTGATGCCTTACAAATAGAATATTTATTTTATCATCATCCTCCAGTTTATTTTAACATCATACATCTGCAAGAAAATGTGAATGCAAAATTATTATTGTAGTCTACATGCTTTCAGCCTATGTATTCTCTGTCTCCATGGGTGGTAGGGGATTCAACGTGCCACAGTGACTTAGGGGCAGGAAGAGGATGGCCTCACTCAAGTTGTTTGTACTCTGGAAACATTATGCTATCAGTGAACAAATACACAGAGAGACCAGATGGTGTGCAACAAGATACTTAAGGGGAAGTTATGGCAGTGCTGGACTAATCTGAAAATCCATCACATCCACCCAGCGCTAACAGGCCGTTAGCCTGTGAACTGTTAGCCTGTGCATGCTGTCTGTCTTTATTTATGCTATAACTTATATTCTGCTATTCTATCACTCTTCTCTTTGAATTGTTTTTGTATGATATTGTGTTACAAGTAAACTTGAACTGAACGTTAGCTTAAATCCTGTCTTAGCTACCCATGTTTTTAATTTGTAAGCTACACCTGCTTTGCCAACACAGTGAGCTTGCTGCTAAATTATTAATCAATAGCACTTAAAATATAGCACTAGTACTCAAAATATCTTGTTACTTGGAGATTAGCAAATTCAATTTTACTGCAAACAGTGAGAGCACCATGGAATTAAGTGGAACATTAGCTGAAACCTGCTTAGCATTGGGAAAACTTTGAAATTTAGAAATTCTGTGAGTATAAAAAACTGAAAAAGTGTTGAAAGTGAATGAAATTTTAGTTTACATACTTACATAGTCAAATTACTTACCACATGATATAATGTGAATAAGGTCTTGGTTGTTAGCAATATTAGCTTGAAACCCAACTGACATATACAAAAAACACTTGTAACTAAAAAACCCACCTTTAACAAATGCAGCTATATGACAAATTGGAATATAGATGTTGCTAAATCCAGCACTTCTGAATTTGATTGACTGTACATGATTGTTTTGTGATTAGCTTCTGGCAAACCATAATTTACAAAAAAAATGCTTTGGAATCTCACTATTTCTAATCTTCTCTGGTAAAACATTTCTGTAGACAGACAAGCCTGTACACTGGCAAAAGCCAACCCACACTTTTTACATAACCATTTGTGGTCTGGCAGTTTGTTTGAGAAAGATTTCATGTAGACTGTACAAATACAGATGATTTACTGTTGTCTCCTACTGTTAGATATCTGTTACCTTTGAGTAGGATTGTGTTCACAAGACAAGTCTATACAAACCACTATTTTTTATGGTTTATACTGCTTTGTGAGAGTAAATTTTCTTATAGCTTCAAGTTCTCGAGTTGTAATGAAATATCTACTTAATAAAAAAAAACCCATGTGCTGTTCAGCCATGATTCAGTGTTTGCCCTAAGCATACATATTTTCCATTGAGCCTTTTGAATTATGAAATTAATTGCCAGATTTTTCAGGGACCTAAGGCCTTGAGGGCAACAAAGATTTGATTAAAACGTACTAATTGTTTGGCAGTTTCTATGGATACCAAATTTACCAGAACACTTGATCATTAAGGCAGTTAAAGTTTTATTTTATTACCCCCCACCCCCACATTTAACTGCTAAAATAAAAAAAAAACCTGGTTCTTGATTGTGTCAGCTTTCAGCCACTCCATACCTTATATAATGCTGTGTTGTTGTGATCCTTGCAGATTCTCTTCCTCTGCTGTCTACCTGATTTGAGGACTGTTTGACTGGCAGATATTAGCCACATCTCAGGAGGCAGTTTGAGCAGCCACTGTTCCATGGTGAATTGTCGCTCCAATTATGAACTGCTGATGTATGGAGAATCCCAGCCTCAGTTAATCCTGGCCTGTCAATAATCATGATGTGTAAAAGGCAGTGACTTGACATATTTTTGGCATAGCCAGTTGCTTTTAGTTGGATGAGTGTCAATGTGGTGGAAATTTTCTGTAAGTGCAGGAGTTTACTGCCAGAAAGAGAGAGAGAGAGGGGGGGGGGGGGGTATGGAAGCAGACAGTGAAACACAGCAGACAGTGAGAGAGAGCTACACACACACATACACAAACATGCTTGTGTACACACACACAGATAAACAGAAAGAAACACACAAACACACTTTTTTTAAAGGAGTTTTTCCTCATTTGAATCAAAGGTTTAAGGACAGGGGATGTTGTATTGCTGTACGGACTGTAAAGCCCCTTGAGGCAAATTTGTTGTTTGTGATATTGGGCTATACAAATAAAATTGACTTGACTTTTACAAGAACCAATCTCAGAGATATCCAAGAAACGTCTTGGTAGTGATAGGGTGGACAGCTGAGCAGTGATAACCTACGAGAGTAACAGTCCTCAGATAAGGACTGTCTCTTGTCTGATGGCCACTTTTCTTCCCTCATCGTCATTGTGGCAATGTCATCCAATGTCACAAGTGCTGAAAAGTACTGCTGTTCAAGTCGGCAGTACTAAAATGAGTCAAACTAGTGACCTCTCTCGCTTTCTCGCTCGCTGGCAGTCTTGCCAAGCAGAAAATTGAAGATACTTTAATGGTACTGTTACTTTGGCTATAAGGGGTATAAACACTATTTTAGTGTTAGGCCCCGTGGTGTAATGGATGCATGCCATGCCAATGGATGCATACATTCTTGTCCAATTAGTGTTATGTCAACACACTGTATTAAAATGTGACAAATATAATCAATATATAACCCTTTGCCTGATTAAATTAGGTATGTTCATGTTTTTTCCTCCAAAATATAAGGATACATATAGAGTCTCCTCTAGGATTATCTCGTTGTCTTTGTGCTCTCAGAACCTTACTTGCATCAAAGTATTACTTCATAAAATGTGTCATAAACCATGTATAGCATATTTATAACTATTATTTATTAGGGTGGTCACTGAAAGCAGTGCCTTCTTTGACGAATGACCTGCTTACAGTTACACAGTTACACACTTTTACACCTGGAAGCTGCCCAGTACAACCAGTCTGATCTATTGGCCACTGAGAAGTTCCATTAGTGCAGTTGAGGGTTAAGGGCCTTGACCAAGGGCACCACATTAGTGAAAATGAGGGAAGTGAGAAGTGTTTCTCTTTTACTTTTTCCACAGATTTATACTGTTGGGTGTAGGGATTGAACTACTGACTAAGAATACACCGACACAATAATCCTATAAATAAAGTGCGTTGAAGATACTGTTGCTTCATGTTAAAGCGGTTAATCAAAAAGTGTCCATGATGGTAAATTCTACCCAGGCTTTCAGACCTGATCTTTGAGCCAATCACACTTGAGAAATCATTTGTGAAAAGTTATCAGAGGTGTGACTTCTGCCAATCAAAACAAAGATGTGTGAGCGCCATGGATGGTGACAGGTTTGACATTTCTCAATCATGACAATAGCAAGTGAGCTGAGCCACACAGATGGGAATAGATCATAACAGTGGGAAATTCAAAGGATGGCTTTGGGCATCACTTGTGGGTGTGTATGAGAAAAACAAGGATTTCAGCATACAGCTATGATGTGTAATAACACCCCGACTCGTTGCAGAAGAAAGTGCTGCAGTCTCTGTGATTATGATATGATATACTGTGCACAGAAGTCCCACTTTAGCCGCTCGCACATTTTACCCATTCCAACTGGCCATAAATTATGCTCATTTATGTGCATTTAATTTCCCATCCCACCCGGGCAGGCAACAAAGAGTGCATTTGATGGATTGCACAGTTACACTTCTATGAACTTCCAGTTGCCTCTCCAAATCCAGGAAACACCTTTCTTTTATCTGCCTTATACCCATCAGTTTTCACTGAGTGTTTTCAGAAATGCTCTTTCATAAATTCTCCTTAATTTTAACATGTTCTCTAAGTTAGGATTTCTGTGCTCTGGCAGCCTTGCTAATTATTCACTTGATTACTGAACCTCTGATTTTGTTTTTAACAGTGCCCTCATTACTATTGCCAGTGCCCCCAGTGTTTCATGCCCCATGAAAAGCAACAGTGAGAGGATAAAACAGGCAAGAAAGGAGAGAGCAACCTGTTTTGCCACATATGATAATCGGTGAAGCTTTCACTTTGGGTGGATTTTTTTTTAAAGTGCTTTAGCTACATTAAAGCAACTGGAAAGTACTGCACATGGATTAGTAGAGGCCAATTACATGGAAAAGAATGTATGGATAACAGAGATATTTCAAGTCTATCTTGTTTGTTGACACGGCCCACAAATCAAGCTCATCATTAAAGAAACTGTGGCAGCTTTTAATATTATGAATTCAGAATATATACTTTATGGCAAGCCTCCAAACCTGAATAGGATTTGCCTTTCATAAGACAGATAAATTTGACATAGTAATGAATTAAAGTGCTTCTTCAACTGTACAGATAGGCAAGATTGCCCTCAAAGCTTTGAAAGCACTGCTCTGTCTGCCTTTTCTTATTAAAAAGAAAACCCTGTTAACTTTAGCACAGTTGTAAAAGTGTTGGAGCTAGACAGATGAAAATTGAGGGGGAATAAATGGTCCTTGTCCCTAAAGCGTAGAAAATTTAAACACTGTAAAACATTTTTATTGACAACTGAGCACTCATTCGGCCATGTCAGGTTAACACTACATATGTCTCACATGGCATCTGAAAAGCCCCGCGGACAGGCTGTTAGCAGCGCAACATGTCACAAAGGAGCAATGTGTTAGAAAACATTTCAAGCTCCTAAAAAAAGCCTGAACCTCTGAAGTGCTTTCTCACAGTAATAATATCATTTTCATTGGCTGACAATACTTTAAACTCCTGTTTACAGTATTTAGGAAGGCACCAGATAATTGCTTTGGTTTCCCACATTGCTCCCCGCACTGTGTTGACATGCACTTCAATAAAGTGACTCATTGTGCCAATGAATATTTACAATTGTTGGAAATTAAGTGCACTCTAGGTTTTGTTGTGAGGGTGTATGCAATCATTCGTGAAAATAGTTGTTGGAATAGTGCACGCTCATTAAAAGCAACCAACTAAATCTAAGCAGAGAAGCTAATTACTTTTAAAAACTGCTGAGCAGATGTCTGGTTCTGTTGCCATGAGGAGACGCCCTTTCTTTCCAGGGTGAAGCCACAAGTTAACACAAGTGAAGTACAACAGTAAACTGTCTATTTATGTACAAGTATTACAAGGAAGGCTTAGTGGAAACGGTTAGTTGAGTGTCAGTGAATTAAGCGTATTTTTATTAGTATTCAGAGTTGTACACTTTGTAACACCTGCAGAGAAGACATCACATTTGCAGGTAATAACAGAACATTTCAGATGGATAATGTGCATACATACACTTAGATGCATATTAAAACATAAAAGCACTGCTGATGTGCAGTTGAAAGTATGAAAGCATGCACAAAAGATGGAGACAATGAAAAAAGAGAAATGACCATAAAATGAAAAAAACAAGGCCACATATTGTAAATCCTTTGTATAAATGATATTCATAAAATTTATAACAGGATATTCATTTTCAGTATGTTTTGCTGTACCTCACCCACATACGAGGATGAAATTAACTGTAAAATATTCCAAAAATAAATAAATAAATGCGAAGGGAAACTAAAACTGCTTGCGCTTGGCGTTTTCTCAAGGCCACTGGATAGAAAAGGTTATGGACATGTGCAATGTATTGAGGCTATATCTCACATAATCTGCCTCTGTGAATGTACAGTATGTTCTATCTGCATGTAGCTGACATGCATAATAACGGTTCCTGGCAAATTGCCTTATAAAGCACCAGATAACCACTTGATGCTGAAGTATACCTTTCCAGGAAACCTTCTCTTTTTTGTAACCTCCCCCAAACTGTTCCCTGTATAATCCTACTCCAATCTCCTCAAGGTGGGATTTGTCTGGATCAATTTCATAATGCATTATTCATTTGAGAATTTAATCAAATATCTCCTTCACCAATCAGCCCAACCCATACCTTTCCTAACCCTCCCTCACCTCTCTACCCATCATATCAGTGATTGTTAGTGTCACCTGCAATAGCAGATTATCAGCCAAATGAATTACTGGGTCACAGGTGAATTAGACGCTTGGCTGACTGTAATCTTTTTTTTCTCTTGGAAAAGTAGCTTAGTGTAAGTTTTTTTTTTTTTTTTTTTTGAGAGGGAGCGGGGAGAGAGAAAAGTGCTTGAGAAAATCCCCTTTCTACCTCGGCTTCCCGTGGGTTTCTGCAGTGTAATGGTTTCCTTTGAGAGAGACACTGGTGTAAAGTGCTGATGCTTGTTGGCAGTTTGTGTGTGTGTGTGTATGTGAAGGCTGATATTTTCCATGGCTAACTGAGCTAACTGATGAGCTCGCCAGCCAGGCCAGGGTCTTGTACAGTGAGTTTTTGTGTGTCTGCACATGCACGTGTTAGCCTCTGGGCGAGCAGCATTTGTAATCATGTGTGTGGGTGTCAGTCATGCTGTGTGCGTACAATTAAAACCCTGCAGTTGGTCAGTTGAGATACATGTAATACAGCATTTTATGTCAGTAATTCATAACGTTGTCTCTATCTGTCCGCTCTGTGTGCAAACATTATTACATCATATCACCACTTGTACCGCTGTCTGAGTTTGTTGATGGAGATAATGACACGCTGCTTTTCTCCTCCTCTTCTCACCCAGGAGGACTAAAAAGTAAATGAGTGTGGGGCAGAAGGGTTCTTGTTGCTGCTTTGTTGTTCCGTTCTGTTAACGCAGATGGAATTATATGATAATCAGACACCAGCCAACATTGTTTCCCTTTTGCACACCCAAAGAGGGTGGAAAGCCATTAAACATCTCAAAGAGGCATTTTTCCTCTCCCAGGAAATATAAATATATTTGTTTTGATCTTATCTCTTTTTTTTTAAAGAATCTTATCCGATATTCATGAGTGTGCACAACAAAAAACACAGTTTTTGAATCTATTTATCTACTATCTCACAGCCACCAAGGACAAATTCTACTTTTACATAAGCAGTATATTTAGTTCAAAAGGCTCTTTTGTTGGTGTTGTTACACATCAACTGGCAAATATGTCATTTAGGCAACTAATTTGACTGTGGTGTGCTGAGGAACAAAAATAGCTAACGGCTGTTACACTCCCACTCTTTTCTGCATCTTGTTGTTTACTAAGTCAAGGTGGTGCAAGCCGCCTGAAATTGCAGCTTCTATATGGACTTAGCTTTACGTTATCCCGCAGGAAAGTAAGGGCCAGGAGAGCTTGTTCTAAAACTCCTACACTATAAGAGCAAGTGTGCTGCTCGAGCTTTTAAGCTACAGTTTGCAGCTCACCTCCTGCACCATTGTGACACACTCTCACTCACACTGGACACAGAGTAGTGCGGTTTTCTTGTCTGTTGTTGCCATCTTTATCACAGTGACTGTAGAAATGATGTTGAAGATAACTCAGAGTAAAATTTTCCAACATATAACACACTTAAGTACACAAGCACTTAGTCACGCATAAGCACAGAGATCACACAAGGCTTGTCTAATAAAAGTTTATGCTATATAGCATTTATCTATCCTGAAGATAGAAATTAGTACTAAAACACTACTAGTCTGTTGGAGAAACATTGAAGGAAGAACTGTCCACCCACACAAAGCTTTGACCCCATCTGCTCCAACCTTGAAATGCATTGCGGTGAAATCCACATAATAGTTTTGAATCTTGCATACTGAGGAAGAAATTCTTCCAGGTACAGTGTGTTTATCGCAGCCTCGGGGCAGAACTCATTGTGTTCTGACATGTATGTTAAGCTAGGATGCAGCACGCCTCGGATGTGACTGTACAGTGAAGTCAGTGAGGAACAGACTCTCTAGATCTTACGGGGCATCAATCCCTGTCTGTCTGCCTGTCTAGGCTGTTAACCACCTCTGGGCTGCACCATTGAGCTCCGTAATTGTCTCCCACTCTTCAAAGGGAGCTGAGAGTTGGTTTGATCCGAGCTGTTTACTTTCACAGCCCCTATAGCCCTGCTCTCTGAAGAAGAGAGCTATCAACCACTTCAGGCATGAGCTAGCATATTATAGTACTATTACTGTGTGTGTGTGTGTGTGTGTGTGTGTGTCGGAGAGAAAAAGAGAGGTAGAGAGAGAGACCCAACGTAGCCTGTAGCCTTACAGGCCTGGGGGTGAACTAGCAGCTTCTTGTTGTTACATAAGGGCAGGGAATTGCAACCTGCACATTTTCTGTTATCTATGGGTATGTGAGGGAATTACTACACAGAACCCTATTCTGTAACTCTGCTGTGCACAAAATTACAAGTTTCATTCAGCTATTGTTTATCTGAGTAATGTGTTCCTGATGCCAGACTGACACCAAAAGCTTCATGCTCATGCCATGATAAGATAACAGCGATGATACGACAAACAGGATGTGGAACTTAGCAACGTGTTTTGTGGGTGAGAAAACGATAAAGTGCATCCTTTCTCCACTGCGTGTGCAACGTCTATTTATCGCTGCCTTTGTGGGCCTCAACTTGAACCACACAGAGTCTTAAAGGGGAAGCTACTAACCACAGCCTTTGTCGGGTCTAGCTGATAGTAGCTTTCGCAATAAGTGGCTGATAATAAACACTTGCGAATCATAAGTGCATAATCATATGGATTTGCCTCATCTGCTGGGAGAGACAAAACAGGTCTATTAAAATGTAACACTTATCAAAACAGCTCAAGTTTGCCATGCTGTAATTTAAATATAGCACTCAAGTCAATCGAGGGGATTTGAACAGGGCTGTACAGTCTTTGGACCTGCTACCAAGTCATGTTTACAGACTGTGAGTGAAGGGAGCCTTAATTTTTATCACCTAGTCTGCAGTGAGGTTAGCCATTAAAGTTTATGGACCAAAGTTGAGAGTGTGTGTGGGGGGGGGCATTGGTAGTGTGTTTTAAGTGTACTGCATTTGCCACGTGAGTTTCATTTTCTCCTGCCTGCAGCTTTGTCTGCAGGACAGATATAAAAGGAAGTAGGAATCTGATTTTCAATTGAATGTTACTAAAGCACATCCTTATCAGGAGGAGGAGTCCTGCATAGCACTTGTCTCTCTGCCTGATAGTTGGACGGACACCAAGAGGACGTAGCTTAAGTAAGAAAGAGCAGCAATAGAGGGAGGGAGATGTGAGAAAGCAATAGAGTGGTAGGAAGGGCTTCTTGTTTGGAGGCAAGCATTGACAAGCTTAAGAATGTGTGTGTGAGCAGGTATGAACATTCAGCCCGTATTGCTGCTTTTTCCTCACCTCTTGTTTACCTGCTGTGACAGAAAATCACAGGTCCTCAGGAACCTTAATCTGCTTTGTGAGAAAGAGGAATATTAACTTGTCTGTCGCTCTGCAGCGTTTATCATACACCGCTCTATAGATCTTGCCGTACTTACAGTAACTGCAGGAGAAGAAATGCTAAAAGGAGTTTCCCCTGGAGGAAACCACTGTCTCTCAGAAGTCAGCTTTCAGTGAGTATTTACCTTTCAGGCTGAAAAGGTCCAGCGTCCTTTGAGTGCTCACAAAGTCTCTGAGTCAGGCACAAAAATATCTTATTGGATTCTATAGTTTTTGCGCAGAAAGTGTGTCATTCTGAATGTTTTTGAGAAGCAACGGGATATTTCATTGCAGAACTTGTATTTTCAGTATACTAAACATATTCAACTATCAATGACAGCCACTGACAGGAAGGATCATCCATACTTTCTTTTGGCTTCTTTTGTGCACAACGTTTGGATGGTATGTGATTTTGTTGAATTGTCTGTGGTAGCACACATGAATTGTGTCATTATCTGATTGAAAAGCAAATTTCACAGTCTCAGGAAATATCCTGCTCTGGCATACTGCAGATATACAATGGTAAAAATAGCACCCTGGAGAGACTGGTAAATTCATTCAATAGAAAATCTCCATACCCCAAAATTTGGAGACTTGATATTCAATGCAGCACTATCAAAGACGGCATAATAGGTTGGGATAATGATTGAGTTTGTTTGTCACTGTAGCCCATATTTCAGCACAGTGAGCTGAATTCCTCAAACAGCTGGCTAATTAAACTACCAGAAGCATTTAGTATTGACACAACTGCACCACTGCAGCTGTGTAGCTGCAGTTTTAATATCACTCAGATATTAAAATATTGATTCAGTTCTTAATCTTAGTTCTTAATAACAGTGCACATTAATGTATCCCTTGTTGTTGTTCCTTGTAGTCCACTTCATAATTTAGTTTAGATATGGATTTTTCTTAAACCCCCCCCCCCATGTGTTCTCATGGTAATTTGCACTTGTCTGACTCAAAAGTGAGATAAGAATTATCACTGAATTATGTGAGCATAGAAGTTAAGTCATGGAAAGCTATGCCAATTAAGAGCCCACTTCCACAATTTTACACTCAATAATCTTACTAAAGTTGAGAAAGATTAAAGTTTAACTTTTCTTTTATCGAAATCAGACCCACAAGGCATTCATCTCCCCTGTTTCAGTTTCATGTTTGCACAATGAGCCATGCTTTTTGTTTTACAGTAGGTGCATTTGGTGCCTTTGATACATTTCAAAAGTTATTCATAAAGCAGACAAAAATAGTACAAACGATTAATAAGGCATGTAATGGCAAAAAACACTAGAAGAACACATCAAAGTATTTTGTATCTAAGTACAAATCAGTATTATCACAGTCAGATAAGTCTGCCTCACATCGCTTGGAGCACGCACACACACACACTGCCTTAGGACCTGCATGAATAGCATAACAAGAAGTACACAGCATCTGGAGCCTATGCTTTCTCCACATAGGTCAGACTGGAACAATTAAAATTCCCTTAACTGATTATATGCAGTGGACCACTACATCAAAGCTCATATATTTGCCTTTACATAAGTGAGGGACAATATCAATCCTGTTAGTCATCCCTGTCATGTAAGATGGTGGTAATGTAATGAAGAAATAGTTTGGGAAGGGCAAAATGGGGTGAGCTCAGGTCTGACTGCGTCTCTGTCTGTCTGCAGACCTTCCTTTTTTTTCTTTTTAACAGATCAAAAGCGGGGGAATGAGGTCAAGGTAGAGAGCCATGAAAAGAATAAGTCTGGGAAGAATGCGAGGACAATGTCGAGGGTAGACGGCTAAGAATGAGAACATCAGATCACCCAGGGCAAACAATACCGACTGCTTTTGTCTGTGCTTGTCTGGGTTTGGGGGTGGACTGGTTGTCCCAGGAAAACCTCTGTGATTTTCACCATGGGCTAACACGTCCGATGCTCACAGCTTCTATATAGATTCATGTAAAGTCCATGAATAATGTGTGTGTGTGCGTGTGTGTGTGTGTGTGTGTGTGTGTGTGTGTGTGTGTATGTGTATGTATGTGTGTGTATGTGTGTGCACGCGTGTGCAGCAGTGATAGTGTTCAACCAGCTGTGAATGTTGATTAAAAAAAAAATCTTAAAAGTAGGAATTAAGGAGTGCTTAGGCTTTTCATTTTACAGCCAGGAAATGTGCACTGCTGTAGGTAGCTCCCCATGTTGAATGTAAGACCAATCCCTGAACTCATAGTTTGAATATTCTAAAATATGTCAAATCAAACATTTTGAACTTCAAAGTGGGGCATTAAAAAAATGCCAGTTTTCAGTGTGCTCAATTCATATTTTGAACAAGCTTTGATCTAGGATTTTCCATGCATGTTGTTATTTAACATACATTACTGTTCATGTAAGATTCAAACAAATTCCAATTGTACGCAGAAATTTAGAGCGGGAGTGCATGCGAAAAGGGCACAAAACACTCATCTGTCATCATTGACAAAAAATGAGCAGTCACCAACTGAATTTGAACAAATGGATTTGGCAGCAGCAGAGATGCCCATGAATACTGTTGCACAGTCAGAGTAAGCAGTTTGTTCGCGGAGTGAGAAGCATTTGGGGTAATCGTTTGGCAGGTTTTAGTTCACGCACTATCTGTCCCTGGCTTCCACTTGGCACCCAGGTCATCAATCCTCATGGTAATGAAGACAGCAAGAATAGTCAAATCCAGTGTTTCCACCCACACTCTATAATTCCACACCTCACCTCCCATATTACGAAAGGTTGACTCCTCATTACCATGACCTCCAGTGCTCTGTGTATTTTTACATCAACAGTTAATGTGTACTTACAAATGTTACATTAGTGTCTCCTCAGTGTGTGTATAGGCGGGTGCGCACATGCATGTGCACTTAAATGTTTGTGCGCATGTTTCATTGTGTTTGTCTGAATACCTGCTCGGGGTGATAAGGGCTAGTGTAGAGCATGTCCTTTGTTCTGCCAGTATTAGTCATCCTCCTGTGTCAGCACGGGTAAATTAAACCCTGCTTAATCCAAGGTTTGAGCCCAGATAGTTAAAACCTAAGCTTGGTGTCACTGGTGTTTCAATGTGGATTTATTGTCTCAGTGTTCTCTCAGTGGCAGCTGCATGTGTCAGTAAATATCTTACTTGGTTAAAATGTATAAACAGCGTGAGTGTTTCACCAGGCCTCTTGTGTGATTCTCAAGTATGACGCTATATGTTTTGAAGTGTTTATCCATCCTGTACGTGAACACACACTCATACCTTGTACCGTGCGGTCGGAATTCATGTTAATTCAAGTAGCCATAACAAGAGTTTCTTTCCTGTTGGCCATCTGAGTCACAAGCTGCAACCGAGGTGTGACACACAACTCTGTCTCTCTCTCTCTCTCTCTCTTCCTCTATATTCTTCTATATCTCTCTACCCTTTTTTGTGTTGCTATCTTGGGTTTCTACCCTTTAATTGTCTGTCTTCCTTCCTTTCTGTCTCTTCCTCTTCTGTGTTCCTTCCACCTCCCTCTTCCCCCACTCTGCCTCGACTGCTTGTATTTGTCGACTCCCTCCCCTCTTGTGGTTTACTCCTCCTTTCTCTCTCGCTGGTCTCGCTTACTGTCAAGCCAGCCACAGCAGCAACAGCGGTAGCGCCGGTAGCTCACTCTAGCCAGCTCTCAGTCACAGCGGAGGCTGCAGTGTGAGTCTATGTGTGTGTGTGTGTGTGTGTGTGTTTGCGTGTTTACAATGTATGTGTCAGCCAGTGTGCCTGCTGCTCTGTAAAGAGCGAATATAATGTATACATGGAGTTCCTCTAACTGAGGACTGGAGGAAGATATGTAGGAAGACCGTCCTGGAGCTCATTAAGAAGAAGAAGGAAGACATAACATCTCTGTTTCTCTCTCTCGCGCGCTCTTTTTTTTATTTCTGTCGTCTCTCTCTATACTCTCTTTCTGTCGACTTTCATTTCTAAAGCTCTCCTCTGACTGTCTCACTGGCTTACTTGCTTGCTGCTGCTAGGATTGTGTGCACCATAACTGTAAGTGGACTTCCTTCTGTGTGTGTGTGTGTGTTTGTATTGTTATATGTTGTTATATGCTGTATCTGTGAGTGAGATCATACTCTGTATATATACATATATATATATATATATATATATATATGTGTGTGTGTGTGTGTGTGTGTGTGTGTGTGTGTGTGTTTAAACTCACTGTGTCCACAATTTGTGCACAAATTTGCATGTTTGCATAAATGGCATGTCATGACATCTCTAATGACTTAATAAGGCCAATTTGTAAAGCCCTATTTGTAGTGAAGGAACAGTGTATTCATGTAGACACTACTGACCTCTCTGGTATAAATCTGTTTATATTCATAAATGTTTGCCAGATGCGTATTATTCAACAAGGGCCAAAACTGTCACTGCTGCCATTTATATAAAATGTCATTTGTTGGTGTTGCATGAGAATGAATGTCCTCTCCTCCAGGTATTCTCTGCAGTCTGTGTGTGTGTGTGTGTGCGTTTGCGTGTACGTGTGTGTTTATGTTACCTCATTGGGACCTTTTCCTGTATAAACACTGACCTTGTCGGGACCAGTAGTCCTCATGGGCACCAAAGCCCGGTCCTGATGACGCAAAACGTCATTTCTGAGTTTGTGGTTAAGGATATGGGTAGGCATGAATTGGTTACAGTTATGGTTAAGGTTTCGGTTAGGCTATCCACAGTGAATGGAAGTCAATGCAATGTCCTAACAAGGATAGCTGCACAAACTTGTGTGTGTGTGTATGTGTGTGAAGGGAAGATAGTTAGTGTGTATTTGTGTGTGTGTGTCACTCTGTCACCTAGGGCGTGGAAAAAATCAATAGATCTACAGCTTGAGTTGGACCGTTTACTTCTGCCAAGTGATGGGCAGACACTGTGGCCTTCAAAGGTCCACAGACAAGTGCTTGGAATTGCCTGCAGATGTACAGTACAGTATGTCGGCCCTGTGTGCTCCTGCACAAGTGTCATTCATTTTTTGTCTATGCTTGATCTTTTGTGTGTGCACGTGTGTTTTGAGAGCATTTTTTGTGTTTCGTTAGGTATTTGTCTCTGCGCTTGTGTTAAAACGTCTTGCTGGCAAGCAACTGTCACTTATTTTTAAAACTAGTGAAGGAAATCATAGATCAGAAGTTTTTTCTCGTAGTCCTAAACCGGCATGGCCAATAGAACCAGTCAAGGGAATGAGCAAGAGCAGGCGAAAAGATAGATAGAAAAAAGAGAGAGCCCGAGCATGTGAGAGGGAACAGAGCGAGACCATCATAATCAATCCTCCATGATCCTGGAAGAGCATCATTTGTCTTCCTTTCTCACTCCACTCCTCCTCTTGCCCCCATCTTTCTCTCATTTTCTGTGGTACAGCCACTTTGATCTTGCGTAAGAAGACGGTCTCCAGAGCTTCATTACTTTTAAAGCCTTCATCGTGAGGGGCCATAAAAAGATGCTAAGGAATGGATTTCTAAGACCATTTACCAGACGTTCTGTACCGGCTTGCAAGTAATGGCTACATGGGGATATAATGTTCCTCTGCAGTGTGTAATGGCCTTCTGTGCCTTGTGCTCTGGGTTATCAGGGCAAACTGGGATTGGCCATGATACGTCAGTGTGGACGAGTATGACGTTGTATTGCATATTAAGTGGTGCCTACTGGGGATCCTGGCTCTGTTTAATTCATAAGGACATGGCACTGTGCTGCATAGACTTGTAACTGAATATGATGCTTGGGGTTGTGTGTCTTTCTTAGGGAATTTGACCAACCTCAAGCTGCTTTTGAACCTCTCACTATCTCCCAATAGTGTTTATTGTTATGCTTTCTTTCCATTTTAACACTATTGACTGACCTTGTGTTTTGGTCTCTTCCTCATTCTCTTTCTGTGTGTGCGCGTGTGCGCGTGTGTGTCTACTTCTGAGTTTGCCGGGGCAAGAGAATGTGTCTGGGGCAGTGTTTTGCCGTAAGCATACGGGGATTTGTATGGGGTAGCTGGAAAATGCTTGGGGAGGAAATGATTGAGAGAAAAGGTCAGTAGACAGGATGCCCTTTTTTATCTGATATAGGAGTCTGTTGAGAGAGAGAGAAAGCAGTGCAGTGGTGGGGAGAGGGAGGAAGCAAGAGTAAAGGTAAAAGTGTATACAAATAGCCAAACAATAAAGAGAAAAGACAGATTAAAGGTGAAGAAAATAGCAAGTTACTATAACTAATGCGAGTGAGCAATGCCAAATATTTTCAATGAGTGGCCGAATCTAAACCAATAAAGCCACAAAATCACTCACTCATGTCTGTGATGACTTTATAATAGGGAATACAACAGTCATGTGACCTGTGAGCTTTGCCGTGTTTTGGGGTGCTTTTGTAGCTCTCATTAGTCATGCTCAATTAACCACACTTACCATATGATCCCAGCTCTATGACACTGTTACATGACCTTTGTCATGCTTTTTAGCCATGCTAATTGCATGAATCTAGGGATTGCAATGTTGGCCCATTCGTCAGTCATAGGGGTTAATTTTGCTTTCGACAGACTGACTCCCATTAATTGATAACTGGTTAATTTTTAAGAAAAGTTGTGATTTAATGTTCATTTGTGAGAGCTGTGCAGCAGTAGGTGGTCAGAGCTAGCTTGACTTTTAGCTCATTCTTCCCCTCAAAGTGCTTTTCAATGCGTTTATTCACAGTGGCTCTCAATGGCATAATGTAACCATGCTTGAGGTACGAATATGAATAATGATACGAATATAAGATGATATAATATAGTCTCCTACCATGTTCTTCTAAGCAGTCAAAAAATATTTTCTCTGGCAGTTAGCATTTATAAGACTGCCTGTATGTCTTATTTATCATATGTGACAGTGGTATTTGGCAGCTTGACATATTCCATTTCTGCAGTAGAGACGTCGTAAGGCGCTTTTGACTTGTTTTCACTCATCATGAATTTATTTCCTCCTGGCAGAAAAATGCGTTACATGAGCCTTCAGAAACTCCTGCAGGTTAAACTGGACTAACGAAACATTTTTAGTGCTGACTGACTGGAACACACTCACTATAAACAGACCTTAAGACACTTGCTAGCCTAGCAACATTAGTGCTACAAACAACCTGTAATGCAACACTCTTTGTAGAAGTTGGTTTTACACCAGTACTTTATCCATTGAAAAAGAATATCTGATGTTGTGAATACATAATTGTCGAGCCATTAGCGGAGTGTGTATGCAAATTAACCAATAGAACAACATGCGTAACAGGGTCAAAAATATTCTTGGCAATTAACCGATTAATAGTTAACTGTTGACATCCTTAGTCAGTCAGTACATCCATCTGTCCGTCCGTGTATTCATCTACAGCTTTGGCCCAGCCTGAAATATCACTTTTGGATGGATTGCCATGAAATTTTATACAGACATTCGTAGTCCCCACAGGATAATTCCTACTCCTTCACTTATAGTGAAATATCCCAACAGCTATCACACAGATTGCACACAGAATTTGGTACAGTTATTCTTGTTTCGCAGAGGATGAATCCTAAAGACTTAGGTGACCCCCTGACCTTTCCTGTAGTGCCCCAGCAGGTCAAAGTTTTCACTTATCCTATGAAATATTTCCACAACTACTGGATGTCCAGTGGATTTTATGGACATCCCAATACAATGTATTCTCAACTTTCTTGATCCTGACTTCCTCTAGTGCCACCGTCGATTTAACATTTGTGGCTTGGATGAATTGCAATGAAATCTGGTACACACATTCGTGTCTCACTCAGGATGAATTGTAATCATTTTGGCGATCACCTGACTTTTTGCCCTCATCACGTCACAATTATTAATGGTCCAATAGTGTGCTTTACAGCCGAATACCTGTAAAACTAATGACATTCCCATCATCCTAGGTTATATTTTTCTTTGGACATGATAAACATTATACCCTCTAAACATCAGCATGTTGTCATTGTCATTGTGAGCATGTTAGCATGCTGACGTTAACATTTTGTTCAAAACACCACGGTGCCTAAGTTCAGCCTCACAGAGTTGCTAGCATGGCTTATTCTTAGTCTTGTTATAGTATGTCAGCAGCTGACTTTATTTGTGCTCTGTTCTTTATTTTGTGGAGAAAATTTAGAGCTGATTTGTCAATCAACAGAAAATTAGTCTGCTCCTATCATTATAATACATTAATAATTTAAGTAAGTAGAAATGCCAAACATTTGATGGTTTTGGGTTCTTCAATGTGAGAATTTATTGCTTTTCCATGTCTTATAGTAAATTGAATATCGTTTTGCACTGGTCAGAAGAAACATGCATTTGATGACATAACTTTGGGCTCTAGGGAAATGTGATAGGGATTTTTAGCTGTTTCCTGATGTTTTATAGACCAAACGATTAATTGATTGATCAAAAAAAATATCAGCAGATTAATCAATAATGAAATCTGTTGTTAGTTGCAGCACTATTCGCAGAATCCAAGGAGTGTGTGGAAGCCTTCTGGTGTTGCTTGAGCCTGAAACTAATTTGCATTCATTACAAAAACAGACACAATCCAGTTTTCATCTTCAGAGGCAAGGTAAAGCCTTTGACAGCTATCTTAAGGAGCAGACGGAGGCAAGACACAAATTGTCTTGTTTCGTATTGTCACTTCAGTGTTCGAAGAACCATTAACGGCACAATTGTGAAAGCCCAGGAATAAGAAAAACACTCAAGTTTTGTTGATGAAAGGGATAGAAACGATACTGTAGCATATCAGTTTCTCACTGAAGATTGCGTGAACAGGATGCAGATACTTTAATTAAGATCTGTTTTTCTCCCAGTATGATGAAATATGTGGAATCACCTTTGTACCTGTTGTTAATCACCTACTCTGTGTTTTAGCTTTGAGAGCAGCCTGTGTCCTTGGCACGGCCTTACCCCACCCCTCCTGCAGCTAAAGCTAGTATGTTGATGGTGTTTCTTGCAGGTGCAAGAGTTTATTATGTGCGTATGTGTGGAAGTGCGTGCATCTGGGCATGCCATTGAGGGAGTTCGTGTGTGTGTGTGTGTGTGTGTGTGTGTGTGTGTTTTCTATGAATGTGGATCATCTCTCTTCGTTATTGATGGGCTCATTCCCTACCTCTCTCTCCATGACCCAGTTCTCGTGCGCTGACACCCCCTGTTCACATCATGCCTGCAGCAAACACATGTTGTCAGAGAAGCGAGAAAGGGGGGAAAGAAGGTGAAAGAGAGACAAAAATGGAGAGTGGATTGTACACCCCTGTGCCTTGTGTCAACCTGATCACACACAGCCAAGAGAATGTTTCTGCTTTGTTAGATCACAGGGTTCAAAGTGATTTCTGACACATTATGTCTGGCACCTGTTTCTGACACCTCTATGGTACTATCAAAAGAAGAAAAGAGTTGTTCATAGTCTTTTTTGATTGTTCTTTTGTTTTTTTAACTGTTTGTGTGCTGCTGAAACACTTTGCCCCGTGTTAACTGGCTTTTTTTTTCTCTGTTTTCTTCTACAGAGCAGCTTCCTGGGCAGTGCCACATTTTCAGTAGGCGACCTGCTTAGGGCTAAAGATGAACGACTGACCTTGAGTCTGAGGTAAGGCCATGTTTCTGTTATATTGTGTTCATTGCTCTCTGTGCTCCTCTACACTAATAAAAGTCAGACTTTACAGTCAAAAGATTATATCTAGTCACACAAGAACTTATGGTCCAACTTAAACATCAAACTGATATGAGTTGGGGAAAACAAACCTACCTACAGATGTTGCAACAGCACCTTTAGGATTGTTGCAGTAGCTGCCAGGTTTGTTTGTTTCTGGGATGTTATGTTAGCATGTGGGAATACAGTACTGTTTGGATTTTTTTGTGGTAAATAGGGGTGGGAATAAATGTATTTTCTGAGAAATTAATAAATAAATAGAACAAAAAGGAATACCTGTGTCGTCTTTTAGAGGTGGGCCAGTAATATCTTATTTTTCAAGGATATTTTAATATTACCATCATAGAGTAAATATATTTAAAAAAAAACTTTTTTTAATGTTTTGGCCTGTGTGCAATCATGTTATATAAAGGTCAAGACCTTTGTTTTTAGTTATTCAATCTAAGGTAAGATTTTTGTCCCAAATCATCATGATATAATCAGTAATTCTGGCATGAAGATGATTGAGTATTTTCTTTTTGGACGATGCATTGACATGTCACAAACAACAGATAAGCTGTGCTCCTGAACATGATAAATAGTATGTTCCTCTTATAAGGAATGAAATGGTATGTTGCTGGTAGGTTTAATATTTTTACACACAGCAATAGAGGTGAGCAAAAATCAGTCCTCTCACTACGTGTAATTCTTCCATTTTTTGATAATGTGTGTCTGCTAATTGTTTCAATACTTGCACTGCTTCATAGAAAGAGGGAAGCTCCGGCCTGTTGTGTTGTGCGTAAATGGACTATGTTGTATTTCACTGTGAATTAAGCTACTGTAATAGCAAAGGCTCAGGCAGGAATAAATCATTTAAAAAAAAATAGTTTTATGTATAACCAATAAAAAAACAACAACTGAGGTGTCGTCTTTCATCTAATTGCTACTATTGCTGCTAAGTTTTTGCTAGTGAGGGGCTGCCACTGCATTGGAAACACCAACTACCTCACCTTAACCTCTTTGTAATTGGGTTTAAGCTTTTACTGCCTCTAACTGCTTGCAGTCGCTAATCACTATTGCCACTGCTGCTATTCACCGGCCAACAGAGACTACAAAGTATTACTCAGTAAAGTTTTACTCAGCACCACCACATATTTCACCATCTAGTATGTTGTCATATATGTATGTACTGATAACATCAGAGTGTTGGCTCCACTGAGTCGGTTCCCACTGTTTTGTTTATTTTGTTTTGTCTTACCTAGTATTAATTGGCTTTCTGAATAGACAGAAATCCTGCTTTGAACAGAGTCACTATGCTCAGGCCGTATTGTAGTATACTATTATTGTCATTATAGTATACTGATAAGAATGGAACTCACTGATTCAGGAAGAGGTATGTGGCCAGTTATGACAAAAGACAAGATGTTGTTGTTGCTCAAAAGGATAGTTTTGTTCTGGACACATTAATCGCACTAGGCTGTGAAGTGAAGGTCAGAAAGGTTACCATGGCAACCTGTTATACCACTGGCTGTTGTGTAAATGAAATATGTACTATTTAGTGTTGCATATGTACATTTACTATCATGTGTGTTTGCGATAATACCAACACGTGTACAGCATTTGGTCTTGCTTTGGTCTGTACTTCCAAACCTGTTCATGTCTGTGGCTCTAGCTCATCCGGCACAGACTTTCTTTTGAAGGCTTGCAGTCGCAATAAAGTTAAATATGCACAGTGCCTCATGGCTTTTTAAGCAAGTACTGCATGTATTTCAGTGGACAGGATGTCTTTCCTCCACCTGTAAACTGTTAAGATGAAATTGTCTGCGTCTCCCGATTGTATTGTCAAACTGAATTTCCTTTTCCCTCACATCCATAGTGTGTCTGAAAATATTCCCCTTTGGCAATCCTCTCTCTATTTTTCTTCTTTTCAACTCTCTTTTGTTATGCTTTTCATTTCCTGTAGGTGATCCCTGGTCACTGGGCATAATTGTATCTTGCACGATTGACTGTATGAGCTGCAATGAGAATAGAGATTACGGCCCCTCGTGTGTGTGTGTGTGCATGCACAGTTTTGTGCAGGTGTTGTTCTTGCTGTTCTGCAGCCAAGAATTGTTATTTTACTCCCCTGTATTCACACCACGCTGTTGTGTTTCTGGCTCATTTTGTGGTGTTGTAGTGTATGTTTTATTCCCGAGCATAACTTGAAGTCTTCCCACAACACTTACAGTACGGTGCTGCCACAACACTTTTTAATAACTGAAAAAATTCTGTTCTCGAAAATACCAACCCTTTGTCTCAGTATTCAGAGGTTGCTGTCACCATGCTATCTTCAGCATGGTAACAGCAACTGTAGCTCTCTCCACCTGCACATACTAAATGCTAAATGTTCATATGCATTGTTTATGGATCCCAAAGTAGGGATCAGGAAATAAAGTAGAAAAAAATTGTATTTCTACCACACAAATAATGTTGATTTCAATGCTTTTACATAAAGTAGGTACACCAAAACAACATATTACATTACTTTGTAGTACAATGAGATGAGATAATGCTATTTGACAATGATTTTGAATTATATACAGATAGATTCTTGTTCTTTTAAAGTGGTTTAACAATTCAGTTGAAGGAACCTGAACTATGACAAATAGTGACAGGTACCATATTTAAAATCTTCTCTGCACAAACACACAAAAGTTATTACAGCCTGAAGAGTTGTTGCTGGTGTGGTGTTGGAGCGAGAAAGTGTGTGTACAATGACAGTCAGTGATGCATGTTTAACACTTACAGACACACAGAGGAAACTGTCTTGATTTGATATGCTGTTTGCTTGTTGGTTCATCCAGTGAAAAAACATTTCAAAGATGAGCAGCTTTTCATGAGCACGTATGATTCATTCTGGGCTGTTTGACCTGTGGATGAGCCTATGATTCACAGTTCAAATTAGTTCTGCCGGCCAAGCAGCTCAGATGCTGCGGCACTGACATGGACAGGAGCACAATTCACTCTGCCCGTTAAGGAACAGATGCTTCATTTTAATACAGTGTTCTAATCCCCACTCAGTCGGTCGTTGCAGAAAGTAAGTTAATTTGAGTTGACTTCGCTCAGCAGAAGGAAAGTAGGACTACTTTATCTCCATGAGCCAAGGATTGATTCCCTTCAGTGAATCTCAAAACCAATATGACTTTGACCAAGTTCTCTTCATAAGCTCTAGGTTTACATTGGTGCTGAGAATATGTAGAGAGGAAATTGGTATTTGACCAGCGTCAGTGTGTGTATGTGACTTTTGCTTTTGCTTTGGCCCTTCTGTAAAGTTCACTCACATGCTACAGGGCTGTCCACCTCAAAGCTCATTCCTTATTCCAATGAATTTTCTCTGCATTTCAGCTCCTCTCCCAAGTCTCACGCTCACTTTCATGTGTGGCTGGTTAGGATGTTTGTCACGAATTGTTTTTGTTTCCTGTGAGGCACGACCAGTTTGATTTGGGTCACTTTTTTGAAGGTTCCTGACAGTGTCGTGTTGAATGAATGGGAGTTACATAGACTCAGCCCTTGTGAAGATCTTTCTCTTTTGTGGGCACCAGAAGCCATTGAAGTGAAGATGAGATTACCCTCATGCGGCTCTCACACTGTGCTCATACCCACCAGCATACAAACAGAAGCATCACAGGCACACATGCCTACGCAACACACTCGATATAAACTTACAAGACCAGAAAAGGCTAGTTGGAGAATTGAGTTGCTTTTCATTGATGATTTTAGAATTATTGATGATTTGTTTGGTCAGCACATAAAGTCAGCTCATGTTTACCAGGGGTCTGATTTTCACTTTGTAATTCACCTGCAGAACATGTCCTAAAAAAAAAAAAAAAAAAAAACCACATGCTGAATGTCTAATTCAAAGGCTGTAGCCTCTTTGGATGTGTTAATAAAGATTTTAATACACAATGCTACACAAAATACAAAAGCTGGAAGCTGAAGAGAGCTTAATCACTATTTGCACACTCAATTCTGAAGTCATGTAAACAGACATTACTGTAGATAGATTCAATGGGTTCAATGACTGAACCTAAATGAAGTTTAAAACTGTGTCATCTGAGGTTATTTCAGTTTTAGATATGCAGCTTAGATATGCAGTTTGTTTCTGTATGTGCATACACACTGCATGTGTGTGCATTTGAGTATTGAAAATACGCTTGCATCATAGCAGTATGTCCTCAGCGTTCTCCTGATTGGGGTTATGCTTTTGCCTTGGTACCTGCACAGAGCCTGTAGTAAATCTCCTCTTATGTGTTATATGGACTTGGATGCCTTGCCTGATTCCCTTGTGGCCATTACTCACACAGGATGAATCAGCTACTGTACCTTAGAAATGTTCCCAGATCTTGGTTTAGTAATGCCTCATATATAGTAGCACATCCTAAGTCACAAGTGTATGTTTACAATGCAATAGGTAGTCACTATCATAATAGGGGTCTTAATTGTCTGCTGGTTGCAAGCATAGATGCATATAGTGCGTAATCTGTAGTTTTTACTGTAGTGTCATGCTGACTTAGGGTTTGAATGTAAGTATTTTAGTAATGTAACACATGATATAAATGGTTAGCTTTTTACCTGTGGTTTATTCATGAAATGTCATTTGTTCTCGATTTTGTTGCGTTTTTATTTTCAAACTCAAGTGAGAAATCCATTTGTACAGACTTGCAAGTGTTTATCCTGCCTCTCTGCAAGCTCTGCAGACATTTCTTTTTGCTAGATAACTTCAGAGGGGTTGTACCTGGTTCTCCCACCAGTATACTGTAGAGCTTTGTAGGCACGCACATTCTAAATCTAGCATGGTTTTAATGGGGACCGGGGACGAGCAACACAACCAGTGTGCTACAGCAGCTGCAAAGATGTCAGTGCTGCAGAGGTCTCTCAATAATGCATGTTATGTATACACATGGGAGGAAAGATTATTATCTCCAAAAGGGAGGTGAGCCTCCTCTACCCCACCGCAGCAAGTGAATAGTGCTGTCTAAATGGGACACAGGTAATGTGGAAATTTACATACAGTGTATACAGAAGTGTACAGTACATAAAGAATGTATAGCATAAGCGTTCACAAACACATTGTGCATGGTCTCCATTCTAACAATTTCTATATTGTTATTTCACCCCAGATTTACTTTGTCCCTCGTGCTCATTCTCTTGCCCTCTCAGTATCTCTCACTGTAGTTCCCTTTTGCTCTTCTTGTTATCTCTAAAACTTTATACACTCAGTAGGAGAGGCACTCTATGACCCAGTTCTACAACACAGTTTGAGATTTGATTTTGATATGAATTTGTATGCTTGTGTTAGTGTGCGTGTGTTTCTGTGTGCACATGTGTGTGCATCAGAGATTTACCATGGCAAGGCTACATTATCACAGACCACTGCCTCTGCTGCCTGGCTTCATGGCTTATTCATCCATTCCCATTGGATAGAGCCTCTCTTTACTGTCCCACCAGTAACAGTTTAGCCTGCTATCATGATAATACCATTTTACCACCCCAGAGCCCTCACTATCACCCTGTCCCAATTCTCACACATCCTCCGACAGCCAATTCTCCCTTATACTGTATCCCCTGTGACTGATTTTATCTAAGTCTGACCTAAAAGCCTAAAGATCAGCTCTCTGATCCAGTACTGGAGAAAAATGTGCGTGTATGTGTGTGTGTCTATTAATCTTCCTGTGGGGACATAAATCTGTTCCTACAGTCAAATTGTGGGGACTCCCTCCCATTTGTGGACAAAAAGCTGGTCCCCACAAAGTAAACTATTCAATTTTAAGGTTTTGGTTAGGGATTAGGGTAATATTAAGATTAGGGTAAGGGTTACGTTTAGCCATGTAGATCCTATGATTAAAGGGGACATATTATGCACATTTACAAGTCTATATTTTTAATCTGAGGCTCCACTGGAATATATTTGCATGATTTAGGGTTCAAATATGCTTATTTAATTCATACTGACCCTTTGCACAGCCCCTCAATTAAGCCTATGTCTGTTTTAGCTCATTAAGGGCCCCCCTCCCGAGGAACCCACTCTGTTGTGATTGGCCAGCTCTTGGAAGCTGCCGCTTGACAGACTGAAATCCGATCCAAAATATTAGAGTGGACGATGCAAACAACACAAGGAAAAACCTTAGCAAAAAAGGCTACAGAGCGGATGGCCATTTATGGGAATGCAGGCAAGTTCGGAAAAAATGTTGCAAATGAAGCAATCAGGGCAGGTTGAAGCCTTGGATTTTGACTTGCAGGGAGCGTCTCTACATACGTTAACCTCAAGTTTTTGAACTTTGACCATGTTTAACATAGCTATCTGACATCATAACAGTATAAATTACAGACAACCACAAAAAGCATAACATGTCCCCTTTATGGTTAACTCAATACAGTGTCCCCCTAAGTCACAAAAACAAGATAGTGTGTGTATTTGGTTGGGGAGTCCCAGGGGAACTCCAAATTAATTATCTCCTTATTGTAAATGGCATGGCACAAAATACCAGACAGTGCTTAAACAGCAACTTTTGTGTGTACATGTCTGCATGTGCGCCAAATATAAAGCAGTCTTGCTAATTACACTATCCATCAGAGTGATTCTTCTTCCCTCCCTTGTGATAGTCACACAGATTCACACACATGTCGCTGTTTTTCATTGTGTAGTCATTAGCTGCTCATTTTAAGAGTCAGTAAAACTTGAAAATTAATGAAATAAGGAGGATAATTATTAAACATATAAATGTCTTTATTTATGGTGTCTTTGCTTTATCAGTGGAGCAGTGAATAGAGGAACATGTGTACTGAAACACTTAGGGGAGACTAAAGGACACTTAAGGCCACAGCATTTGAGTGTATGGCTGGTAGGAAATGTTTTATCTGTAGTTTGCACATGGAGGGGACTGTTGGATACAAATGTATGTGTGTGTGTTTGTGTACGTGTGCATGTGAGAGAGGAATCATCGAATAAAATGCATTTAATGCAGGTGAAATGGGTTTACACTCACATCACCTTGCATGCACAAAAACACACACACACAAGGATAACCATGCACACATGTATTCACATTCAATATGTGCATGCACACTCAGAGATGCTGCATATACAATATGGTAATACTAACACACACACAACCAGACACACCACATATGTATGTAAAAGAGGGAGAAACGGTACTCATTTGGGCTGAAATAAATGCACATATGGTCTCCTTATTTTTCCTCCTTCAACACTAAAAATGTTTCCTTTCCGCACAGTTCTTCTGCATGATCTGTGAGATCCCCCAGGCATTAGGGCTCATGGGCAGAATATGAAAATAACTAACTCGGCCAATGCTGCACCATGCCATCAAAATGCAACTCTGAAAGAAAAATTTAAAGGAAATATTGCATTGACAAGCTGCTTTAATTACCTGCCATGAGTAATTACTATTCCAAGAAACAGAGCAGGGACATCAGGGATAACCCCAAGCATAGTATAGAGCTGTTAACCTAACATCCATATTAAACAAGTAACAGAGCCATGCTAAGATCTATTAGTCCAGGTCAATCATTCATCACATTCTTCCTATAGCTCATATCTTTGCAACATAACACATACAGGTCGTAGAAGTGGAAAATGAGATGTGGTGTTAGGAGCCAAAGATGGAATAGAGAGATTTAATAAATCTGGCCCGACGTGGTGCTGAGGCATGCTAGGGGCACAGCTCATGCCAAGTCCTTGTCTAAGTGATGAGAGGATGATAATGAGGACAAAATGGAGGGAGGAAGAGGGGATTAGAGTAGGTGTATAAAATCATGTCTCACAGGTTTCTGTTTGTATTTTTTTTATTTTTTATGCCATCCTCTGTTTTTGCTCTGAGATTAAATTGTGGTGTTCCATCATTCAAACACCCAGCTGGGTCGATGTAACACAGAGCAATACAATCTTTCCTTTTGCTCCAACTCCAATATGTGCACCAGAGAAGGTGAGGTCATGCATAATATCCTGTCTCCCTTGCTGTTTAATATCATCCTCAATAATGCAATGCAGTGTCCATTTATAGGCATAAAATTGGCTTTAAATATTCAAATGTTTGTATTTCTGGGTGCATGCCCTCCAGTCTAAAAAATAGGTATTGTAATAATTATGTTTCCAACTTAACTTAGTTAATTAGAGGCTACATTGAACAATCTAGCTTTACTGTATATTAGGTAGAAATTGCACATTGCACCAATTGCATCAGTTACAGAAAACACAACCACAAATACCAGCATACAATTCACACAAACACATCATCATTTGTCAAGTGATGTTGCATTATATTCTCATTTGGTAGCCTTTGATTCATCTTTTTGTAATGTCCGTCCTCACTATGGGGTTGAGCTTGATATCACTGCCTACCCATGATAAGTTCAACAGAGCATGTAAAGAACAAATATGAACATAAGGCCATGACCTATGTAATGTAGCATATGGTCATGCCTGCAGAAGGGCAAGTAAAATGTACATGAGACCAGTGTATTTCTACTGCCCTTTTTTTAAATGTGCATGTGTGATGTACCTTTATAAGCAAGCTTTATGGTCCTGTATTGTTTACATCCAGGTAGCTTTGTTTTAAAGGCCTAAGTTTTCCCTTTCTCTGGATGGTTGAAGATTTTTATTTCTATTCCATTTTTATTTATTACTATTTACCATATCTATCTATGATGGGTAGGACTATGGTGATAATTATGTGATGTCACTAGACTCGGTGTAGTCATGAGGATTGTGTAATTTGTCCCACCTCAACAGTTGCAACAAAGCGAGAACAGGAGAGTCAAGGAGATGTTGGTAAAGCTGAGTCTGTGGGTGCTTTCCATTTGGCTAATGTGGCTCCTCGCTTCCCTCACTCATGTCCCTTCCTCTCATCTTATCTCGTCCCGCAGGGGATCCGAGAGAGGTGTGAGGACGGAGGAATTTTATTCACCAAATGAGACATCCTCACTCACTCCAGCATCATTTTGAGGAGACCCATTGCATACAGCATCTCAGCTGTCAAAAATGTAAAAGTAAACATTCAAATGTGTAGAAATAATGGCTGCTGCTCCAGTACCTATTATACTGCAGCTCTATTGTGTCATCAGGCTGTCACAGAATATGACTGGTAGAAATAACACAAATAGACAATTAAACATTTAAATTAAAATCATTCATCCATGATTCTACACATGTAATGTTTTTATTTCATGAATAAATATCACTTAAAGCCACGATTAATGCTGTTAGTCCTATATCCACAGGTAGTTTAACTAATGTAAAATATTTATTTCAGTCATTTTAAAGTTATTAGTATTACAGTATTGCTATTTCCAAAACATCCTTTTATTGTCCCTTCAGTTCACCTAACCAATTATTAAACAGATTCTGATTGAAGGGGTGTTGCCATTAGGCAAAAAACGTGTACAGTACACCTAAGCTCTGAGAGCCTTGCTCCTCGTCTCCTTGTCTCCTCCGAGACACATTCAAGGGATTGAAACATCCTCGATGATGGCAGACCTAAATCAATTTTTAAAATAAGATCTTGCCTATTTGTGTATGATTTTAAACACATTTCAACAAAACCTTCATTTCATACTGTAACAGTTAATTTATAATAAATTGCATTAAGGTTGAAACAGGTTGAAAGGCTTGTGTACCCTCTAAGAACAGGTTAATTCTCACTTTGTTGCTGTGTTTGTTATGTTGTCTGATTCCAGTAACCTTGGGAAATCTCTAGAGTCACTTGCTTATTGCTGTTCATAGCATCTCAACAAACAAGAATAACTCTCATCTATTAGATGTGTGTTTGTCCAGTCATGCATACTGCATATCCACTGTGACATGTTTCTTCCATTAGCATAACAAGAAGCTCATGTTGACTCATAATGTTGACACTGTTTGGAGTAAACTGTGTGTTAGGCTGCACTGCAGGGATATGCTGCTCGGGTGCATTTCTATTATTTTGCTCACCCCCCATTTACAAAAATGGTCACTCAGGTCATGGTCACTGAGTGTGTTAATTTGTTCTTTCAGACATTGGCATGCGTGGATACACACACCCACACATCACAACGGCTTGGAGATGTATGGCTAAATCCTCTTTTAAAAAGCCTTCATGTTTTTGTTATGAACACTGACTGTGTCTTTGAAGTTCAAACTTGCACCAAGACTACCTTCGTTTCAAGTCAAGGTCAAAGATTTATCTGGTTGCATGAGTTTGGTAATAGTATACTACACCATGGAACTGTGTCTTATTTATGTAAAAAACACTTAGACTATATATTTTTACTTGAGAGGGAATGTAAGAGAGAGAATAAACTACTCAAACAGTAAAGTAAAGATATTTCCTGCCTGAAGTTTTGGCTTGTTTGCACTTCTCTTTTCAGGTCCAGGAAAGGAAGAATTACAGTGATTATATTAATATTACAGTAAACACTCACTACTTATATAAAGTTAGATTTTTCAGTGAGACACACAACACTTTGCCCGATCTCTCTGTCTTTTTAACACCTTATGAGGAAGCCCGTGCAGAATGCTAACCACCTGCCTTGTCTATACCAATGACCTGTATCAACACAGCTCTTAAAGTAAATCCCTTTCATTTACTGGAGGAAGGAGAAGGAACTCTGTGCTGCCTGCCATAACCTGATTTGAAAAGCTAGTTTTGATAGCAGCGTTACGGCTGACCTTTCTTATCGTGTTTTTGAAAGTGACTTTGGAGCCCTTGGGGAGAGTTAGCCTGAGACTCGGTCGGTTGTTATGAGACGGTTAGGTCTCCGTCTGCACACAGCACATATTTTGTTTCAATTCTCTCCCCGACATGTTTGTGTGTGACTGTAAAAACTGTTTTTATAGCACTTTAACACATGACTACAATGTCCTTTGGGCTGGAAGATGTTCTGTAAAATGAAATAAAAGGCCATAAAGTGGATCTACATCTTGGATATCCTTTTGAGCCAGTAATCTTCCTCTTCAATTCTACAGAGAAATTTGCTTTCTCTGCCACTCTCTGCTGTTAACTGTCTAATAAAAACACTATAAACATTGAGGTTCTGAGGAAAGAGAGTGTTGTATACTGTAAAGATTGTAAAGTCATTTAAGGCAAATATGGGATTTTTGATTTTTGGTTGTAAATAAAATTGACTTGCTTGATATAGTTAATCTAGAAAACATGATTTTTACTTTGGTCCAGAGTGAAATATCTAAAGTTGATGGATTACGATGATATTCAGTATTCTGGTCATTTGAATCCTAATGATGTCGGTGAGTTCTTTTTTGCCAGCTAAAGGTTGAAATCTCCCCTTCATGTGTTGATTCATGTTCTTGTGGGTTTTGATATGATACTTCTAAAAACTAATTCTACTCAGCTCATTAGCATGCTAATGTTAGCATTCAGCTCAAAAAATAAAACTCAGGCTGTGTTCGAAATCTCATACTAATGTACTGCTTACTACATAATCAGTTTGTACTGCATACTGCCTACTAAATGAACAATTAAGTATGCCATTACCAGCAGACTGTTCACGCTGAAGTATACAAGACAGTCATGTGACCACATCTCTGACTGATGGCTGGTCTCACCCAGCCAATGGCTCTTCACATCTCCAAAAACTTTGCAGCAAATTTCCAATTAAAATTTCCGTTATTTGGATAAAGAAGCCACATATTTGGAATCTAAATGTTTTTTTTCTCACCTGAAAAATATTAAAACTAAATAAAGTGACATGTTAACAGCTTTTAGTCTGGCTCAAAATCTCCATCATTGCACAGTCTGAGGAGACGCAATGCATTTTGGGGCAGTTGAGTATGTCCAGTAAGCTCACGCCACATACTCAGAAATTCTTGCTAATCTAGTACAGTGTACATCTGGGCATTTCTCAAGTCCACAAAATCCACATACTATGCAGTTGGAACGCACTACATACTCAATTTGACGTCATACTTAGTATGAATAGTACATTAGTATGCGATTCCGAACACAGCCCCTCTCTAAGTACACGTGGGGCTGACAGTAAAGATAAACATAGAGTTTAACCTGACAAGATGAGAGTGCCATGTCCTAAAGTGTTTACCGTACAGAGGATAAACCCTTGTGATTAAGGTAATAACACGCCTTTTGTCTGACACAGCCCTCAGAAGAAACATAACATTTTCTGCTCTAGTAGGATAAGGAGCTAAGTGTTAAGTTGTCTCTAATTTTAGTCCATCCAACAATATTGTTTTATGGTGTGAAATGCTTATTTCACATTTTATTTAGAATCTACATGTGCTGGTTAGTGTTTTTTTTTTTTTTTTTATTTGGCATTTTCAATATATTAATTTTGTTTTGAGATACTAGCATTTTCTGAACAAGTGTATTTACTATCTGTGTAGGTAGTAGAATAAAACAAAAACAAACAAAAAACAAATAGGCGCTACAGTAGCTGAAATCTTTACAGCATACACACGCAAATATTTTTTATGCACTGTAAAGCACTCAGACACCCTTACATAAACATAGTCTAATAAGCAGCTCTGATTATTCATTTTGAAGTAGCAGGTGTCAACTTTTCATTGGCGCATCCATTGAAATTTTCCTCATTAAATTTTATCTTTGAAGGCAAGGGCTTCATCTTGAGATTGTGTTGTGAAAAAAATTCTACAGTCCTGCAGTTATCTCACTTTGAAATTCTCTTTATTTCTTTATAAACATGGAAATTGTTACTGTGAAAAGGTAACTGTTGATCATTCATATGTAGGCAAGTCAGTAAAGCTGGAAACAGACCTAACAAACCATTAAACAAACCACATATACAGACTAATTTCTACCTACATAAAGACTTTTTTCTTGCCAGTCTGAAAGGAGGACAGTAAACACAATGGACAATGCACTGAGTAAATAGTAAACCACAATGAGAGTTGTGTCCATGCAGTAGCTGCAAATCCATTGCCTTTTTTGTGTATTTGTGTAGGTCTGAATTTCTTAATTATCTATGGGAGACAAGTGATTCACTAGCCAAGGTGTTTGGACTGACAGATAATGATGGGTCTGAAAACATTGTTTTCTGTCTAAAATCTCACACCACTGGCATCTTGACACACATTAAATCTCCACAAAAGCACCAGTTTGATCACATTTGCTCCCAGGATCGACTGCAACTTCTGCCTCTATGGTGCATCTGATGTGTGCTACAGGTATCAGTGAACAACGCTACACAATGCCAGAGAAGGAGAGTTTGTAGACTTGTGTGCTCCTAAGCAACTCTGCAAAACCTACACGAACATAAATTAACACATGTGCCTTTACACAAAACAGAAATGGACATCTATTGACAACAGTTTCATTGTTCATTTATCCTTTGCACAGAAAGTCCAACGACACAGAAAAGAAGCCAAAATTGAGTTAAATGGTCAATGGAGAGACATGGTCAAACTAGGTCTGTAAACTCTGCAGACAGAGATAGTGATGAAGGATGAAGGGGAGATGAGCTGTGTAACAAAATACTCTCTAGGCACACCACCTAATTTTTCATTATGATTGCCACTTTTGACACCCATTATGTCAATAGGTCTAATTTTTAGACATAAAAATCGACAATGTTTTATTATTATAACATTTTATTTCCACCTTGTTCTGATCACTCATGACATCTAAATCATAAGTATAACGGGCCAAATGTGTGTCCACTCCCTTAAGTAAAATTAATTTATATATTGTCTAAAATAATAGTTAAAAATCTATTCTAAAAGAGACTACAGCCATGCTAGCGGCTTTGTGAGGCTGCACTTTGGCACAACATTGCTTTGAGCTAAATGCTAATGTGAGCCAACAAGCTCACAATGACAATGCTGATGTTTAGCAGGTATAATGTTTACCATGTTCAACATCTTAGTTAAACGTGTTAACATGCAGACATTTGTTCATTAGGAATAAACACAAAGTACAGCTGAGGCTGATGAGATGTCATCAGTTTTGCAGATATTTAGTCATAAACCAAAGTATTGGTAAAAAATACAATTTTGACCTGATGATGATGCTTGATTAGTTATTAGAAATCATCCTGCAGGGAACATGAATGTGTGTATCAATTTAAATTGCAATCCATCCAATAGTTGTTTTTTAATCTTAACCACAAATGTGAACCTCATGGTGGCAGTATTTAGATCAGATACCATGTGTATGTAAGTAAGTAAAGATTTTTTTATATAGCACTTATAAAAACAGAAGTTACATAGTTATATTACAGTTACATTAAAAGTAACAAGCAAACATGAATATAACAAGATTTATGTTTACAGAATCGAAAATAAAATACAGAATTAATATAAACAAAAACAACAAAACAGAAAAACATCGAGGGAATATAAATCGGTTTTGAGAAGCTATTCCAAAAGTTTAGGAGCAAAGACAGCAAATGCTCAGTTATAGATTGAAGAGGCATAATCGAAGACAAGGCTTCATCTGTTTCCTACTCATCAGCATTCTTGAGAAACACAGTCTCAATTCTTCTACTGTCTCTATTCTGTTTTTGTTTCTTTACCTTCATCCCCAGAAAGTCCCTATGGATTATAGACCCTGCTGAGTGTGTTAACCTACATCCCTGGTTGCCTCTCTGCAGACACTCATTCACCCATTCCCATCCGTCTTAGCGTGTGTGTGTGTGTGAAGGAAAGTGTGGACGTGCAGGTGCATTCGTGCTGTATTACCACCTAAAACTCTCTATAGATCCATAGCCTTCCTTCCATGTCCCCATTCAATTCCCTCACCAGTTAGAGTCAATGGAGCACAGAACATCTATCATTTACTGCCTACCTGTGTCAACAAGCCACTGCAATCACCACTAGCAACAGTAGCTCTCTCACTCCATCTGCCTTGCTGTAGCTCTCACACACACACAATCTCTTTCTCTCTTACGCACACACATACATGTACACAATGTCGTTTGCATGCAACATCCCCTTTGATCCTCTAATGAAAGCTGTATGGACAAGGCTTGTTAGTGTTTCCTGCCCTGCATTGTTAATGAAACCTTCTATTCCTTATGGCTTGGTTCTACTTGGTCTCTTAGGACCTTAACATAGATCACCCTGACACAATCCCATTGCAGTTTTCCAGGTAACAGTTTAGTAATGATGTAGAACAATCCCATGCCACATAGAGCATGGGATTGCTCTCCTGCTCTTT
This sequence comes from Thunnus albacares, assembly GCF_914725855.1. NCBI lineage: Eukaryota > Metazoa > Chordata > Actinopteri > Scombriformes > Scombridae > Thunnus > Thunnus albacares. Next base: position 24,173,049 of record NC_058108.1, on the reverse strand, counting down.
CTCTCTCCCTGTTTCTGTCCTTTGTTTTTTCAGTCTAATTTTGTGTGTGTGCAATTTGTACATATATGTTCATAACTGCAGTGCTGTCTAATGTAGATGTCTTGCCTTTGATGCCTTTAACTATGTCACCAAGATAACAAGTGATAGACATACTGATGAAATGACTTCCATAATCTATTCATCAAGTCACAAAATGCTGTTTTATAAGTGGTACTTGGCTCCTTACGGAAATATGTGTTAACAAATCGTTGTCTAAGCAGTCTGGGGTCGAAAGAAGCAATCAGAAGAAGATAATGTTAGGTGAGAGATGAGGTGCATGATATCAGACTATAGTCTAAATTTCATAGGAAAACTTGAATAAATTAAACAGTGATATAGTCGTGAAGCACGATACTCTATTCATATAAATATAACTCACTTACACATGTAGCTGTAGCTGATTCTGTAATGTATTTTGCTTTTCACAAATGCAGTCAACTGCATTAGCTTGATGACTTGTGCTTTTGTGGTACCAAGACACAATACCATTAAATACCAAAAAATTATAATTTCCATGGCTGAGGAAAAAAAAGCACCAGTAGGTTTAATAGGTATTGTAGTTATTGCTCCTAAAACTAATATTGGTAAATGATAAAAGGTAAAACCACATATCAAAATCAAATAAATATCAAATAAAATCAGGCTGCTTTTGTGGTTTACTTTCATGTTGTGCATGCAATTTAAGCACTTACAATTTTTCTGCATTAAAATTTTATTTGTTGTTTCTTCTAGCAAGTTCTAGGGAGTTACATGACTGCTCCAAACTTTCCATGACGGGCATAATGTAGAGTGGGAGACAGGTGCCCGGAGCTGTAGATGTTTCACACCCTTTTTGAGGCCATAGTGTCTTCTAAGCTTTAGGATGCAAAAGAAATAGTTCAAAATTTTGGGCAATGTGCTTTGATTTCGGGGCTTAGATGAGAAGATCAGTACCACTCTTTCTGCTAAATAAAGCCCCAGCCAGAAGCCAGTAAGTTCAGGCAAGCAAGTTTGGAAATTTTTATGCAATGCCTCCAATACTACTGCCCAACCAAAAAAGGTCTGGCATATAACCCCTATAAAACTACAATCTGTCATTTTTGCACTGCAGTTTTTGTACAAATTAAACAAATGAGATATAATGTGTTAATTAGTGAGCTTCAGAGGCACTTAAAGGTTGATGTTGTTACCTTTGGACAGAGTCTTGATAGCTGTTTCCCATTTCTTGTCTTTATGCTCATCTAACTTTCTGCAATAAAGCCAATAATCTTTCCTAAAATGTCAACTTATTCATTTACTGAACTGAACACACAATTCATACAAACACTAAGACGAGAGCATGCTTGTCAGAATCAGTGGCAGTCTAGATCCTGTTGGTTGGCTTCTTTTTCAAGAACAATTACAGGACAAAGAACATCTGTTTGACAGAGATGAAAGGAGGCTCTTCTTTGTCAGCTCTTTTACAGTTTGTTGAAAAATAATTATGACACCTTAGTGGCTCTCTGTGTGGGCATCTACTCTTTCTCTCTCTTTCTCTCTGAGTCATTACACTTGAAACTGTGTCTCTTCAGTTTCTCAGAATCTAATGCATCTGTGATAATGATTTTTTTAGGGTTTTTTATGTTTTGCAATGCCACGTACTAGCTTATTCTGACCCTCCCTTTCACTTGAGTGTTGATTAAGTAGTATTCATTGAGTGAGTGGTGATGAAGGTCATCATGCATAATGCCTACCTGTAGTCCGCCCACATATTACCACTATCATCAACAACTCCCTGTTAACTGGTGTTGTTCCTTCTGAACTAAAAACTGCTGTCATTATTCCCATCCCCCAAAAAACTCATAGTGATTTTGAAGACCACTCCAACTTCAGTACTATCTCCAACCTGTCTGTCCTGGCCAAAATCTTGGAACACACGATTTCAAAGCAGCTCAATAACCACTTTTTCCCTCACCACCTGTTAGAGCCCTTTCAGTCAGGTTTCAGAACTGGTCACAGTACCAAAATAGCTTTGTCCAGGTAACCAGCGACCTTCTGATGTCAGCTGATTCTGGAGCCATCAGCATTTTGATCCTCCTGGACCTAAGCGCAACCTTTTACATGGTCACCCATATTATCCTACTTAACCAAATGGAAAAATTTCTGGGCATATCAGGCACTGCAATGATGCGGTTTACATCCTACCTGACAGACTGCTCTCAATCTGTTGTCATGGTAGCCAGTCAATCCTACTCAGCGCCTTTAACAAAAGGAGTCCAACAAGGTTCTGGTTTGGGCCCACTTTTATTCTGCATTTACCTGCTGCCTCTCGGACACATCATTAGGAAATATGGGCGAGGATTCCATTGCTCTGCAGACAATGCACAAATTTATATATCAACCAAGCCTGATATGACTGACTCCTCCATGATGCTCTCTGCCTGCTTCAGGGACATCAAAATTTGGATGCAGCACAACTTCTTAAAACTCCACTGCTCAACTGTTCAGCTTTTCAATGACTTCACACTGAATGTATGCTGGCCATCTTCATCAGAAATGTATGAGCACAACTAAATGCACACCGCTGAGAACGAGAACACATGTACCTTTTGATGACTCTCATCTTGACTGTGACACTGTACACACATACAAAAAAGCTTTACATTGAATTGTTGTTCTCCGCAGTGCTACAGCAGTGGACACTATTGAGAACTGTTGTATGTAGCTTAAAGTATTGGAGGCAAACAAAGAATTATGTGTATATGTTTATATGTATATGTGAGTTTGGTGGGAGAGGAGAGGAGTGAGAGACTATAATTGTATATATAACATTTGAAATGTAACATGTTACATTTCTACAAGTGATTGTCTCTCAATGCTCAGTTTATACAGCATACAGCATTATTTGGCACATACTAACTGTCTTGTACATTCATTTGAAGGTTTCACGTCTGGTTTCACGTCAGTATGAAGAATGCGGCTTGGGTGCTCTTTCATTTGCGCTGGTACACACTACCAAGCTGGGTTTTGTCAATCCTTATGTGGGTGTGTTATGAATATTCTACATACTCTGTTCAGCTTAGACAAGTGCAGTAGCACTTGTGACCGACAGTTGGCAGACAAATCTCTTCTCCATTATCTGGAGACCCTCTGGGCAGTACACAAAGTCTGATAGCACCCATATTATATTATATATTCTAGGTGATATAATAAACTCACTATTAAGTAGCTGCAACAAACTATATGTTAATGTATGTTAAATTAAAACAGATACTTGTAGATAACATTAGTAGCTGAGATTACTGGTAGAGGGGCAGCCCACACAGTTTACTGTTTTTGAATTGGGCCCAAATTTGTTACTACCGGCTTTGTACATACTGCCACTGGTCTCTCAGCCAGCCGGACCCGCCAGATGATAGTTGTAACATTTTGTGGCCATGAGCCTCAGCATGAAATAAAGTTCATCTTCCCACGTGTCTTTATAGGTTTCTTTAGGCCTGTGGTAAACACAGCAGGCAGTGGAAATGAGAACAGTTTCCTGACCTACTCTCACCTAAACCACATCCCACATCCCTCTTGATAGTTGAATTCTATTGAAATCAATATGATGGTTTTCTTTTGAACTATGATGTGTGACTATTAAAATAGTCATTTCTATTATTCAATATTTTTAAAACTCTGACATCTTAAAGGGGACAGATGATGTTTTTATGATTTTCTGTTATTTTTATACTGTTATGATATCGGATGTCTATGTTAAACGTGGTCAAATTTCCAAAACTAGCTTGCTAAGGTCGTTTCATGGGTTGTTCATGTTGTCTATTCTCCATTCTATTTTGGATCAGATTTGAGCTTGAACATGTACAGATATATTTGAGAAGTTTCCATTTTGAGTAAGGAAGGAAGTCCAGAGGTGGGAGTAAGTCACAAACAAGTCTCAAGTCTTAACCTTCAAGTCTCAAACAAGTCCCAAGTTGCTGTGGTGAGAATCAAGCAAGTCAAGTCGAGTCCTTGCTACAAGTCAAGCAAGACAAATCAAGTCATTGCTCAGGTCAAGCAAGTCACAAGTCAAGTCATACGAAATTCTGATGATCTATCCCAGTTTCCACATTTAAATCGGTTAAAAGGCAGTGGTCATGAAAAGTTGAGTTTTATTTTCAACATTAATGAAAACTGCTGCAGTCTGCTTACACCTTATAAATCTTGCTGATGTTTGACATTTTGTGGCAATCAATAACAAGTCTCCTAAATGAATAACAATGGAGAGTGGGGCTCTGAAATTATAATATAGCTCTAAAGGGCTCTAAAGTGAAAACAGAAGTGCAATACAAACCAGCCAATAAGTTAGCTAAAAAGATGTATTCATGTCCTTTTGTGGGTTTTGTAGTGATGGATGAAGTTGGATTTTGTGGTGGTCATGTCACTGATTTTTGAGCGGTAGACCTTGCATACTGCTGTTCTCTTCTTAGTATCGTCATCAACAACATAACCTTTGAATTCAAATTGTCCTGTCTGTCCATGGTAGTCTGACTTGAGTCAAGTCATATGACTCAAGTCCTCCACCTCTGGTGAAATCCAGCCACTGCAGTTTGTTTACGTAGCTTCCCAAACCACTGGAAGTCTGCCATGACACAACTTTCTGAAGCTAATCAGTGAGAAAAGAGTGGGCTCATGAGGAGGGGGGCAAAGGCTAAAACGTCCTGTTTCAGACAGAGGCTGAACTGAGGGGCTGTATAAAGGACCACTATAAGATAAATGAGTTTTTTGAACTGTAAAACATGCAGAAGATATTCCAGTAAAGCCCCAGAATAAAAATATAGACCTGGAAGTGTGCATAATATGTCCCCTTTAAGATTTTAAGCAAAGTAGCATTTCACTGGCTGTTTTTAGCTGCCTTGGTAAGTCCACATGCTACTACACTGCACCACTGAAGTTATTAGCATCACATACAGTAGCTGCTAACACATATAATATATGGGAACACTATAAACCATTATACTTACTCTCTTGAAATGCTATTAAATGTATAGACATAGCACACAACACTCAACAACCACATAGTTTTGAGCCCCAGCCCGGATGGTAGTGATTGTTTGGGGAAGTGGCATCTTTTCAGGATATTTTTTTTCCCCTTGCCACTTCTGTGAAAACAGCATATCCCAGACTGTTTCTGACACTGGTTATGTGCTAACATAAAAGTAAATGTAGTGTGAAGACAGTTCTCGTCATGCAAAAATACAATTGTGTGTGCGATGGAACTGGAACAAATAGGATGCGTTAAAACCCACAAATCTTGAGCAAGTATGCATCTTGCCCTGACGGGGCTCCTATTCTGCATGTTACAGATGTATTACAGCAGACAAACATTGCATAAATCTAAATATTGTAGAGGTTGTTCTATTCTGATTAAATCACCTGTTTGAATTGAAATTTGATGTTTGCTTGTTGCCCTTCAAACATAGAAAGTCATGAGCATGCCTCTGCCACAAAAATGTATGTAATTTCAGTACCAAACAGGTAGTTTAAAAACTTTAATACAAGATACTCTGCACTGTTTTGCATTAATTTTAGATTCAGACTAAATATAAATTTTTTGTGGAACTCTCTTTCATCAAGAGGAATAAAAATCCAGGGCAGTTTTTTCTTTGGGAATATACATACTTCACGTGGTCCAGACGAGCTAGAGTGTGTGTGCTCAGTATAGAGTTCCCTAGTGATTCTTGCCAGCTCTATGAACAATGCCTGCAGTGTAGTCTTATTGATTAAGTCAGTCCTTCAGTTGCAAAAAGTGCAATTACTGCTGAGTCACATGGTAATGTCATTCATCACCAATGAAAATCAAGCCAGGCTGTATCACGTCTGAAGCTGGCATTCCCCATTAATACAGCCCTGTGTCCTAACATCTGTCCTCAGTGAAAACTAGCCAGCGCTATATTTAGCCCACCCGTCCAGCTTTATATAGGTCAAGAATCCCATCTACACTTCTACTGCTAGACTTCAAGGCTGTAGCAATCTTGTTGTCTGCGAAGGATCCTGGCAATCATTGTTTTCTGACCACTTCCATTCCAGACAGCATGCAGGTTTAAGGTGTCCTGAAGGACTCTTACACCAAATCTTCTGTGGGCAAAATCTGGAGGCAAAAGCAAAATAGTTTTCTCTGGTCCTGCTGTGTATTTTTAGTTTCCTACAGTTCAAGCTAAAGCCCTTGTGAGGGGAAAAGCCAATGGTGTTTTGCTTCATTTCTGTGGCTGTCAGGTGTTTTCCTCTGTGAGGCTTCCCACACAGAAAAGTGCCTGACAGCCACAGAAGTATTTCTGCTTTGAAGTTTTTTGATGAACTTTCCACACCCACGGCTGTTAAATTCAGACCTTTGAAAATTTAGTACAATTGTCCTTCACTCAGTGTCACTCTGTAAATCCTTCCTTCTTTTGAGTTAAAAGAGGGCATTTGTTTGTCCACCTTTACTCTGCTGTAGTTTTTTGACTGCAGTGTATGACTGTGTTCAACTTCCCAAGATACACTGTAGCATTGCCTTTATTACAGTTTGTGGAGAATTTTGTACAGACATTAACTAACTTTATTCTTAATCCAGAGCAAGAAGAATATTTCATGAGCTTGTATTTACAATAGATGGGCATATTGTATATTTGAGTTGTAGACCTTAAGTCCTCCTGCAAATTACCTACTGTACTTACTTACCCATTGTATCTCTGAAACGACTGTAGTAATGATAGTAGTAACAGTAACGGAGGCGGGGGGGTGGGGGGAGGGGTGGCACTAATAATAATAATTGTGATACAATGGAAAAACTGTAAACACATACTGTACGGTAATCACAAACTGCAATGTAACAGATGTTATGAGAACTGTTAAATTCACTGTTGTAGAGGAAACTCTAATAATGTTCTTAACTTGTCTGTAGTGTTTTAACAGCCAGTGTAGTGAATGTTTATTGGGCAAATATTGTGTATTTTTGTCCCCAGAATAAAATCGGTTATACTTTGGTTCCTAATCAGTAAAAATAATACAGCAATGTCTGCAGTGAAGGCTGCTCATTCCTTGAACGCTGGTAGGAAGAAGAGAAAGTTACTACTGAAACATAACAATTTATTTTTGGGATCCTTCAAGGATAATATAGTAAATTTTCTAGAAATGTATTCACAACCTGTTATTATTCTGTGTAAATGTAAGATTTGACACTCAGTGGGAAATGTTTATTTTATACAGATAATATATAGGTTCTTGTTTGAGCAGCTGCTGTATAGCACTGTGTATACGTACTTTATGTATATGGCTCATGCATCACAAGCCTCTTAAACCGTTAGGGTACAGAGTGGTTGTTTGAAACAAATTACAGTATGTGTTTCCACATTGGAATGTGTTTGTAAATTGCAAGAGAGGCTTTCAAAAGAAAATAACTGTTAAATGTAAGGCACTTCCCTGATAACTAATTATTTTTTGAATCGTGCCAAACTCGCAGCAGACATTTTAAGCACATTATTTTTGTCACTTTAACAAAGCTGTCTGATTAAGTGTTGTCATAAAAGAGATCCTGGGCCAATTAGATTTTTAAAAAGATGGGCTCTCAGGCAAAGAACAATCTGCAGATTTGTTTCCGAGCCAGCTCCAACAGACGGGAAGAGGGGTGGAAGAGGAGGGAATGAGGGAGAGTAGTGGGAGAGGGGCTTCTTCCTCATCCACAGCACTCGTCGGAACCCTCAAAGTTAATTTGAGGTCAGTAAGTGTGCATGCTAAAATACTGCAGTTTTCAAAAAAAAAAAAGAAGGTGTGTCACTGCAGACCAGACATTCTGTCAAGAGGTTAACATCTCTGCCCCTTTCTATGGTTGAATTTTGGAAAAATACTGTATTACATTAAACTAGCAAAACAGAGATAGAGCTGAATCACATCATTTCTGCCACCTGGAATGATCTGCAGAGTTCTTTCCCTCACAGACAATAATGTATGAAGATTGTTTTAGAACAGGTGTTGAGTTTACATTTAACCGCAAATCAAAAACCTCACAATATATCTCTCAAAGGCATAAATCAATTATCTTAAAGTAATTCTAACAAAGTCTCCTCTGTCTGTTTAAATGGAAAGGTTTCATTAGTGGATGGCGGCAGAGTAATCTAAAGAGTAGAGGGCAACTGTAACCCCTAAGGTTTGCCTTGGGAGGACTATCACTGAATGTGATGCATGTTAATCTCCATCTCCTCGATTATGTGTGGGCCACCGTCAGTACATACTGTTTGTTCAAAGTCAGGGTGACTTTCTGTTACCGTGCTTCAGTCTTCTCTTGCAGAGAGAGACAGAGAGGGAGGGAGAGAGATGATGAGAAACGGGGGAAACAGAAAGATGAGCAGAAGAGTAAACACTGAGACAGGTGTCTGGCAAGGGACAATGATTAGATTTATAAACCAACCAATGTTATTTTCTCTGTTTGGGGACTGCTGCAAGACATTAAGCGCTAACTGAAGCTCCCAGTGTCCCACCACAGAGACACATCTCTCCATCTCCCTCCTCGGACTCCCAATCCTCTCCTGTATCCTCTCACATTCCTCCCATACCTCTCCTCAGCGTCTCTTCTTCCCTTTCCTCTTGTCCCTTGGGTGCGATTAGATTTTCTCCAACCAAGATAGATTAGCCTTGAAAGCATCCTTTCTGCTTCCATCACCATCCTTGCATTTTCTCCTCCTCAGTCAGAGGTGTGTCATCCTTTCCCCCCCTGCTGTCTCCCCAGACCATCGCCTGGCACACAACATCCAATATTTTCTCCAGCTTGAGTGGAACTGAGCACATTAGGGATGGGTCTGTTAAGGTGATCAGACTTTCTTGCGCGACGCCCAGGGACTATTTTTCTTCATTTGAGAGTGTCTGTCTTTCTGCCAATATTATAGATTTTCTATCAGCCCCTTAATCATGGCTCCATGATTGGGAAAGTGATTGGTCGGGCTCCCTGATATGAAAACTGTAGCATCAATTTGGTGTCTGTCAGACCACAAAGCCTGGGTTGTTAGGCGGCCATTTGAGCAGTTATTCGAAATGTTCCTTGCTTCAACCCCATCAACTTCCCACCGGAGCAGGCTACGCTTTATCCTGCATGCAGACTCTTCTGCAAAATCTGTCAGAAAAAAGAAATCGCCGCAGTGCAAGAGTCTATGTCCTGATTCCACTTTGTAGTCGAACAGCTTTATAATTTCACAACCTGTTCAAGGCTGGAAATAAGCTTATTAGGTTTGGTGAGTTGGAGGCCCAACATGGAGATGAAGGCCTGTGGAGGGGTAGTAGCCAGAGGAAAAGATCATTTAACAGAGCAGACTTTTTATTCAACAGATTAAATCAAGAGGCTTACACTGTGTGTATCTGTCTTCTCTCTTCTTGTCTCGCTTTAGGTCATCTGATGGTGTGTGCACGGCAGGAACAGTGGTGGTGAGTCGTCTGAAGATGGGAGAGATGGAGGAGGTCGACGTAGACCACATCACCACTGACATACCATCACAGAAGGTAAAAAAGCAGGGCAACTAGACGAAGCAGGAGTCTGCATGCTCTCTTCTCCCTAGCGCTAATGCTAGGATTAGACTGGCACTGCTCAAGTCCTCCAATGAGATTAAATAAACTTCAGTAAACCCTAATGGGGATTTACAGGATGTGTGTGTGTGTGTGGTTGTGTGTGTAATGTCTGTGTGTGTGTGAGTAGGTTTGTGTTGTCTCTCTGTCAAATATAGAAAAGATTATCATGAGACTGACCAAATTAGCATTCTGACACACATGCACTTGACTCTGTTTATATGGGATTGTGCGGTCAGTCCTACAACCTTCTTTCATCTGACCAAGTGGCAGACATTTCCTGGATGTGGCTTTCTCAACACCATTGCCACCTCCCAATCCACTTCTCCACTGTAATCTCATACAATACATACTGCTTACCTCGGCTCTGAAGTGACTCACACAATCAGGGGAGAGAAAGAGAAAGAAAATAGAGTATTTTCCTTCAGAGTTTGACAGTAAACCGAAGATTGTGTCATCCGAATGGGGTGCCACCACACCAGAAATGAAGTTGTATGTACTCTGATTTCACTTAATTTTCTGTACATTCCTAAAGGAGCCAAATTTGTTTTAAAATGTGTCAAGTGAATGTGTGCTGTAGTGCCATAGTCGAGAATTAAAAGGTAAGGAAGGAGCTTTAATGATGTTTCTGATCTGTAAAGGGAAACATTCTGATTTTTCTTTCACCGCAACGCAACTCTGCAAGGCAGCATGAAGACTTGTAGTCCTTTCCTGCTGTTGATTTGCTGTTGTAAGCGTGTATTTGTGTGTGTATGAATCACTGTGTTATATAATTGACCAAGGGCTTCTACATGGCTGACTGGCTTTCGGTTCTGTCCACCCCTGTCGCTGGTGCACGGAGGTTCCCTGCTAGGCTCCAGAGTGTCACTGACAATCTGCCCATGTCGCCTTGATGAATGTGTTGCCCTGTGTGTGTGTGTGTGTGTGTGTGTGTGTGTTGTCACAGCACATTTCCCCTTTTGTGTGTGTGTGTGTGTGTGTGTGTGTTGTTTCTGTTGCAGGAGATGAGGGGAGGAAAGAGGGAAGGGACATGACAAACATTAGGGAGGGCTCACTTGAGACTCAAGACTCACTTGTGGGGAAGTTCTTCTTCAGTTTACCTTTGTTGTGTGCGTGTCTTGCTGCCTGAATGTACTGCATGTGTGCGTGTTTGTGCATCTGTAGGGGAGTTAGAGGCACTTGTTTGATCATTCCCTGTCATTGCTTGGGTGGCTGCTGCTCATGAATATCCCACTGACCCCAGAAAAACAGTCAGCTGAAACAAGAAAGGGACTCCGGTCACCTTTGATCTGATCTCTTTACATATTTCAGTCATCAAAGAGCCATCGAGCACATGCTGTCTGCTGCTGACAATTACAAGGGGGCTCCTTTCACAGCTGTGGTCCTCAGGCTCATTGTTAGTACTTTTTGCATTATAAGAGACCTTACTTGTAGGCTTACTGAAATTTCCAGATGTTTCTGTATGTTGTGTTCAATAGACACATTTTATTTTGGAGTTTGTGTGTGCAAGAATGGGTGTCTGTCTTATTCAGGATCAGTTTCTGAACATAGGGAGGTGATGGATTGTTCCCAGTAGTCATTAAAGTCCTTTTTGGGGGACAGGTTTGGCTGTCTAGCTGTGATAAATGGTTCATCAAACAGGGCAGAGCTGACATAGACCGAGCAAGAAAGATTGTTAGTTGTCAATATTGCTTTGATGAGGAGTCCCAGACTTAATGCATCAAGATGTACTAAAGGTTTACAGATTTAAAAGCCTGGCAGTGGTGTCATCGTGTTTTCATGGATATGTTTGTGTTTAATGGGTGGTAGTGCATGTGGATAGAAAAGAAGGGTATGGTTTTATATTATTTAATTAACAGTTTTACATTAAATAACACCTACAACAAAATGCTACGTGCACAAGAATTGACAACTAGTAAAGCCCCAAGGATTGTGTTTATTGACCATCCACTAAAACCTTCCCCCAAACAGGGATTGTCCAGTCATGAGTTGACAACCGTAACTAGGCACAGCAGGCCTGTCAAGCTCTGGATTTCTCCACATTTTGAAGTGATGTGCATGGGGCTCTCCAAAACCAAAAACACAGCAAAAGTGTAAAGAAAATCTTGAACAGTATTTAAGACCTTTTTACAAGATCCTCCTTTTTAAACAAGTCATTAAAAAACAGCTTTTAAATAAACTCATGGAGCGGCAGCTGATAAAAGCGAAAATTGTAATTTCATCTGGCAAAATCATCGGCTGCTGGCTGAAATGTGAATCCTGCTTTGTTTACTTCTGTCTGAAATCAAGAACTCATTGTTTCAAAAATGAAGCAGAATTTCAGGTGGTAAATCTGTCACCGTTATCATTATAAACTTGCTTATATGTGTGAAAAGTTTGATAAGCGTCGTAACAGGAACTAAACTGTCAATTGTGGTTCATTAGTTCATGTATAAGTTTGTGCCATTGAAAAAACGACAAATGGTTTTGAGAAAGTCTTTTTGTAAAATTCCCCTAAACAAAAATACAACATTACAGTATGAGTATCCAGGGGTGTTTATTCTTTTATCCCAGAATTTCCCCTGCATGGCAGAAATAATGAAATAACCACAACAAAAATAATGGGTCTGTTGCCCAGTAACACATTCTAATTTAAAGATTAAAACTGTGGTTTCCCATCCATATTGGGTAACCTGGGGTACATCAAGAGCGCACAGAGAGCACAGGCAATTATTACTGTTGGTTATTTTATTATCTCATTTGTTTTGCTAACCTGTGGTTATTCTGTAAAGGCAGTATACTGTATGTCATTGCATAGCAATTTGAAATTTACCATCAGAGGAGGAAACTACAATGTGGTAAGTTGATAAGACTGAAATGGCAGTGGAGGTAATTAACTACCAGCCCACGAGCCAATCAGTGAAGTCACAGCAGGTATTTTCCTTCAGCTGTCACCTGCTGTGACATCACTGATTGCAGCGGAGGCAGAAATGCAACATGCTTGAACATTTGAACTAAAAAGAGAGCAGTGCAACAGCAGGTGTGTGCGCTGCGTGGTTCCATATGGGTATAGTCTTTGAATGTAGCATTTGTAATGAGCATATAAACAGTATTTCTATCTGTTATCCAATAACATTATTAGAGTTATGATGAAACCAAAATCAAACAAATGTAAACCTAAAGGTACGGAAAATGTTTGTTAATGAACTACACAGTTACCTAATTATCTTGAAATTCAGAGTGAACTAATGTAATCCTGTTTCATGTTTTATCTAATGGCTGAAAAACTGTGGCTATGACTAGTTTTAATGTTAACACAATACTTTGCTGATTGCAAGCTTGACACTAATGTTACGTTGCCTCTGATTGACAAAGCAAACTTTGGCTTTGGCTAGTAATGATCAAAGCCACCCTGGTTTTCAGATAAATACCTCACCATCATGGTCAGTAATATCAACCTTCTCTCTCTGTTTCTCTCCTTCTGTCCTTTTCTTTTCCAGTGTCCCTTGGTTTGTGAGTCTGCGTCCCATGCGTGCATTGACAGAGAAAATAACCCGCTGACAGGGCCAGGTATGATTCACACCCTGAATACCTGTAATTTCACCATTCATTGCCAAATAATGTAGCATGGAAAAAATACAAAAACAATTTTCCTTTCTTCATGTTTTGTTTCTTTATCCACTTAGATTAAGTAAGTTATTTTTGTTGGATAAAAAAAGAGCAAAAACTCACCCTTTAATGGCCTCCAAGAGAATTATGAAATTTTTCTGTTAGACTCTATAGTCATGCATCATTGTGCTAGTTAACATACTGTAACATCTTCCTTTATCCAGAAGTTCATTAACGTTGATATGCATTTAATTAACATTGACCTGCCCTTGAATAGTCTTTCCATTAACTAGATTTTAGACATTTGAGGTATCCAATTTGATCACAGAATTTATATTTTTACTGCTTTTAGTCTCTCTGGGAGAGAGAATAGTGAGAGATATCTGACAATGAGGTAAACCTTCTTGGTTCTAGTTGAAGATAAGCAAAAGATGCCATGCTAGCTGTGTGAGACTAATTTAGTGGCAACACAGATAGCTAGCTCTCTCACTGATAGAGAAAGAGAGAGAACTGTAGAGTGAAAATGAAAGACATGTAGACAGAAAAGGGGATTGACTTGAAAAGGTCACGTCTCCTGCTGTGTTGAAACTTCACAGTCCTTGTTCAGCAGAGACACAGGAAACTAGTTTCCTTTTTTCATCCCATGCACTCATTTGTTCCACACATCCATTTTCTCTTTTATGCAGATTCCCACCACCCCCCTAACCTCCCAGCAGCCCCATGCTTGTTGTCATGGTGTCATTAGCTGTGTTTCCATCTAATGTCAAGTGAATTTTAAGCGAACTTTTGAAATGTCGCAAAAAAGAAAAAAAAAAAAGGATGCAAATTAGGTGCGTTTCCATCAACTGGCTTGGAGCGAATAAACTAGGCTACACAAAGCGTAGTTTCCTCAGAAATTGGCGGTAAAAACTACATTATGGATGGCTGTAATACACAGAGTAGAAGAAGTAGAGGTTGCAATCCAGAAAGAGAGAGGTCTTCAGGAATTTGTTTCAATTGGGCGAGTTGTAATAGTCCTTTCATGTAAGCTAGTATCAGCCATGTTTCATGCATGAAACAACTGATCAGTCATTAGAGTTAAATGTTGGCTATTTTTTCAGCAAAGGTGCTTACATCTCCCATTTAGCACATTAACTCTTTTTTGAAAAAGGCAAAATTCAAGTGAGCGTAAATTGAGGAATTTTTTTTCATATTTTGCCATTTCCATCAACCTTTTCTAATGTGATCCTTCAAAATGCTCATAAAAACATGTTGATGGAAACACGGCTATTGTCACTTACTGTTTCTACAGTGATTAGCTAGTGAACTGCAGCCATGTTTGCAGGTGCACATCTGCAGCCCGTCAAAACAATACCCTCCCTGCAGACCCTGCCAGATTGAGTAATGCAATTTAGTCTTCCACTTTTATTACCTTTCAAAATGAGCATGCAGAGAGCAGGGAGATAGGGGAGCCCACGCACAGCACGTCTTGGGAAGTCATTTTCTTAAGAGGTGTCGGGGAGGGAAACAGAGGAGTCTGATTGGTGGTCAGATTAGTGTGGTGGCAGGGGGGAGTTCAGGGGTTAATCCTCTTCTCTGACGGAGGTGGAAGTCAGCAACTGTCTCTCTTCCGATTAAAGTTATGCCTTCACCCCTTTCTCTATATGTGTCCCTTGCTCCCCATTTATTTTTGTCATCCATTTCACTCTCACTAATCCCCATGCCAACAATGTCTGAATATCCCACTTCATTTAGGTGCAATTACGAACCCTTTCTGGGGCAATTTTAAGGCTATTTTCAACTTAAATCATCATCAATTTCAACATCAACTTCAGCATCATAGAAAAATGATAAGTCTCTTTATTTCCTGTTGCTCACAGTTATTGTTCTTCACAGGATCTCTATTGTTTCGTATGTGTATGTTTCTGGCTTTCTGTTAACACATTTTATCACATCTGCTAATTATAATGTAACACATTCAAAAGCCTCTCATACCAGAGGTTGCTCCATTTCTAAGGTGCTCATCATGCTTATAGCGGTTACTTTGTCCATTTGAATCTGGCCAAGTACATTGTTTTCACATTTAAAATATAAGGCTGGAATTATTCTATATTTTTTTTCTTACTGTCAACAGATCAAATGGCCAAATCAACAATCTATTAGTCCATCACTGAAAACTATTATTCCCTTACCCTGTAATTCCTACTAAAGAGGTAAAAAAAAATTGCCACAAATGTATAGTTTTTTTTAAAGGCTTTCATAAAAGAGCAGGGCACTGTAGCATGTTACTCAAACATAAACAAACGGTGTATTTGTTAGGTACCATTTTCAGCTGCAGATTAATACAGTACACATTTGCTCTGCTAATGACTATTTACAGCACCAGGACCATGTATGTGGGATCTACTCAAAAACGAGTTGTCATGTTCACGGTATTGATGGAACCTGTCACTCAGCGTAATGGTGTGGCTCTTTCATATGTCTTTAATTGTTTTTGGACAACAATCGAGGTGGAATAAGATATATTAAAGGTGATAATTGTAAGTAGGATCAATTCGTTGTTGGTTTTGATTTGTTGACAATGAATTGTTGATTTTTCAATATTTCATATGATTGCCCGAAATTCACTTGGAAACCAACTTTAATGGAAACACAGTGGACACAGAGGTCAAACCAACCACCCAAAACACTTCATGACGTTACATCTTATATGAATATCCTCCTTACTACATATGAACTCATACTTTACTGCGCCTTTTTGAACCCATCTGCATTGGAGGGCATCACTGAACTTCAACACTCGAGGATAAATGACGTAGCAACGCACAGAGTAATGACTTGAACACTTAGACAGATGACATTGAAAAAAGGACAATCTGGGGCTAAACCAGGTTATAGTACAGTATGGAGCGTTGGTAGAGGGAGTGTGCTCTTTTCTGTCACCAGAAGCAGAATAAAAATAGCATGAGGCTCCAACTTTTGAATTCAAGCAAAAACATTTTACTGGCGCCTTGCACGTCTGACTGCCTAGAGTGAGATTTTCAACGTTTCACCCGGGGGTCTTCAGCTCCAACTCATTGAGTGACTTCCTTTCTGACTGCAGCACTGGAAACAAAAAGGAGTAGTAAACACTGTTCAAGGCACACCGCTTTCTTGCCCTCTGCTGCCAGCATGCAGATAAGAGCATTAGAGCTGTTTTTCGTTTCCAGCCTTCAATTGCCGCTATTAGCCACTCTGCAGAAATGAAGAAGATGCAGCTGAATTTGAATCAGTTTTAATGGGAGAGTTGGATGGTGGGGTTAGCGAGCAAAGTTTCAAAATGATTCAACTGTGTCTGCCCCACTGTTGTACAATAAACAAGCAATTAAAATGGAAATAGAGGAAATAATAAGGCAAAGATTAACAGGACAAGGTCTCTGTATTTCAGTCTGCATTCTACTCTGCTGTGCTGCCACTGAAGTAGAAAGAGAGAGAAGGCCTCCTTGGAAGATGTGAAATGCCTTATCTATGGCAGACACAGTTATTGATTATAGAATTTAATTTGTGCTCCATACCTCATGTGACTTTTGAAGAGTTTCTGTCTGTGATGTCCTTGAGGTTACCGGCTGTCAAAGTTGGTTTAGGTCCTCTGTTCTGCCTTTGCAAAATCTAAAAAGTTAGAAATAATGTATCTTTAATGAGATGTGATGCATTCACTGCTGCGTCAGTGTGGTTCAATATACCTTTCTTCCCTCCCTTTTTCAGTGTTCAAGAACCCAGTATGCAAAGTGTACAGATTTCAGACAACAGACAGCAAGTGGATGCTTGTGCGGGAGCAAATGGAGGAGTGCACTTTGTCCTTTAGCATCCCCAAACAGCTGCTCTCACTGTACATTCAGGAGGACATGAGGAGGTAAGCCACTCTGAGATCCTATTGTTGATCCTGCAAACTTTCTCATCGCGTCAGATAGCTCATTTCCTGTTTGCTCAGCCAATGGAGCTCAATCATATCAGTTCAAAGTAAAACTCCAGCCAGGTGTTGCCTAATTATGTGTACAGTAGACTTGTGTGGCTTCTAGACAGCCTTTACCGACCTAGTTCACCGATGTAAATGATTGTTTAAGAGTTCCGCCTATATTTGGATAGGAGTGAAATATTCAGGTCTGCTTAACACTTCAAAAGAAGCTTTCATGCCCATGCATCCAGGAACGACAAACATTGTCTCTTTCACACACACTTGTACACACAAGCTCTCCCAATCCTGTCATGAATCGTTGAAGAAGGCACCTGGAACATCCTCCTGCCAGTGCTGAATCAGACCGAACTTTATTATAAAGACGTATCATGCAAGGAATAAATGAGTTTGAACACATATTTAAAATTGTATATGACTAATATAAATTGATATAACTGCAATTTAAGTCCAGCCCAGTTAATACTGTGTAAGAATGAGGACAGGTTAAGACAAGGACAGAGGGAGGAGATGTTTCACCAGTCTCTGAGTGTGCACCCGTAAGTAGATCAAAGAGTCCCTTCCCTCAGGCTCGACCAGTGTTTGTCAAGACAGATCATTCCTCAACTGGCCTGTTGTCCCTGGCAACCCCCTTCTCATACATAACACACAAATGCATCCATACATACACACACACACACATACACATACAGCTTCAGATAAATTCTTTATGCTCACTTCAATACAAGAAACAGCCATGGACAAATAAAGATACAAGATTTTTTTTTTTTTTTTTGATGAACTTGATAGTAGGAGGATAGTTTGATTTGTAATCAACCATGTGCACTCAAGGATCACACATAGTTCAAGGACATATTCACATACACGCAACTGCAATCACAGCCTTCACGACGCACTTACAAATAGAAACAAATGCAGAGCCATTACTGACTGAAGACAAGACAAGCTTTGTTATCAGTGTACCTGTCAAACAGATGAACTCACTGAAATCCGTTCACATTCCTAGACTCTGGTTCCCACATGTCCTCTCTCAGTATCTTTAACCCTTCTTTCTGTTTAGCTAGAAGATGATCTTCTCTGCAAACTGATAATTTAAATCACAGCTAAATTTAGAAGACAATTATAGAATATTTATTAAATGTTTTATCTGTATAATACAGCACATGAGCACACAGCAGGCTCCAAACCATGACTACCATATACAATGTTTGTTTATTAACAGGCATGTGTACCGTATCTCCAGCTTGGTCGCTTAAGCACCTCTTCTATAATCCTCTTTAAATGTTGTCTTTCTCCACGGTGCCTCTTCATTTAGCAGATTCTGTCAGCCAGCCTCACACCGGTGCTAGCTTGCTGTTTTTAATGATTCAGTTAGTGCTGCAAAGTTGTGAGTGCAGCAGCGGATGGTGGGTGGCTTAGTTTGCTTTACCACTCTATGATAAACTTGGATGTTTCTTCCTTCTGTTTGTTTGCTTTGATGTCTACAGCCATGTTTTAATCTAACACAGAGGTGGCTGATATTTCTTAGTTCCTCCAGTGAAGATGCTGTGATTCCTCGTCCGTCTGTGTGTGTGTTTGTGTAGAGATAATTAATGCATGTGTAGTAAAGTGTCAGTGTGTGTGGGTGTCGATTAAACCCCATTCATTAAGAGCTGTCTTGTTTCTCATTAATGAAAAAAAAAAAATCATGCTCCCCTTCTGCGCCTGCTAATAAACAAGTACTGTGATTGTGTGTCAAGATCATAAAGGTGACATTTTGACATCCGCCCTCACTATTTCCAATTGTTCTGTACATTCAGGATTACTTTTAAGGACTGTGCTTGTTGGATGGAGCTGTTTTTCAGAATGAGCTGCATATATTGTGCAAGAAGGATTTGCTTTTCAGTCCTCTCACGCAGGTTTTATTGACCCTACACACAAAGCCCTCTGTGATTAAATTGAACAGGCACTATAATGTACCATGAAATAAAGGTGCCCACATGACTGGTCTTTGCTCTTTGGGAAATGTATTCTGTAATCTCAGTCATCTATTCAACACATTGTTTTACTTGATTTGTTGTCTCTTGTTTCATTTTCTGCATCAGGTTTTCGTCAAAATGACACTAAACTAGCTACTACACATCTCTATATTAAATCTCAATCATTATTTTTTTTTTTTAAAAAACTCCTTAGTAATGATATCCATCTCTCCCCTGCTCCCTCTCCTCATGCTTCTCTTGTATGATACTGTTTTCTGTAAATCCATTCTGATATTTGTTTCTGTTTTTATCTACTTATCGCTTATGCTGTTGTAAGTGGGAAGTGTAGAATGCAGTTCGTGTAAAGTGTAAGCAACATTAACTATATTATTCCAATTTCATTTAGTTAGTTTTGGATAACTGTTCTCTCTTATCTTGGGAATATGTAACAAACATCAGCTCCCATACTGTCGACACTTACAGTAAATTTATTTCTTAAAACAAATGACAACAAACCTGCATATGTATTTTTTCTCACAAAGTCCAAAAAACAAACCAAGTAGGAGAAAGGAATCAACCATACTTAAAACAAAAGACAAATATTTGTATGATTCCTTCAGGTAAATTAACAACATATCCAATTAAAATGTAAAGATGTGTGTGCACCATGTATGATCAACAAACTTAACAACAATCATTCAAAAACAACAGACACTACAAGTAAAAAGGGATTATCACTACAGCATTCAATATCTTAAGAATATGTGTACAGTATCACAAGAACATGAAACTAAAATAAATATATAGCCCAATTTATATGTTCAGTAGTTTGAAAAGAATTACAGTATCCTGTACATTCATAAAACAGGTCATTTAAACTTAGTAAAATTAAATTAATCCTACTTTATTATATTATATTGATAATGCCTTTTCTCATATCTTTGTATGTGTTAACTGTTTATTGGACTACAGTTTTTTATATATTCAAATGTATGTGTGAGGTATTTAATCAAAGAACAGATTGGCATTGTGACCATTTTTACATGCATATAGTTAATCAGCCTATGCTCATTCTTATCACGTTTTCCCTCAATCACACCTTTACTCTTTCTAGACAATAGCACTCTGATTAAGGAGGTGATACTATATCTCTCTATCCGCCATCCCACTGCCTTATCACCCTCATTTGGCAAGTAGACATGTTTATCTATTATTTTATCCATTATCTATTATTTACACTGGCCCTGACACTGCCCTGACCTCCACTCCTGACACAAAATTACAGATTTCTCAGGAGACAATAGTGTGGTTTTACACTGAGATGCACAAATAGCAATGGCTGAGAGATATAGTCAGAGAATATAGATTATCGTGAATGGTTGCAATCTGTTAAAAAGCACTGTAATGATCTGGTACCATGTGACATTTGCTATATAAACCAAAAAAAAAAACAGAACATTGTCTCTTGATTGGTTAAAATGGCCCATTTATGGTATTAGGGGCCTCTTATGCGGGAAACAATATATTTGATTGAAACCAGGGAGAAATGTGGATTGGTCCCACTCAGACTTCACTAGCTGGGAAATCTACCTCAGTGCTGTCGTCTTGACACGACAAGAGCTCAGATATCATTATCTTGTTCCATTAGCATGCATCAATGAGAAAGAAGTGATTCTTTTTTATTTTAGTAATTTGTTTCTCTCTTTTTATAAGCTGATGCTAGATTTTTTTTTTCTCTCCTGTTGTTTTCGTTTCAAAATAGGAGTTTTGAGCCACTCTCATTTACAAAGATGCTAATCTCATCTCTGGGACTGTTGTACACAACACCTCCTGAATACACATGTGTATTTATCATTGTTCTCTGTTTAAACTCATTGATAATTAAGAGTGGTTTCTGGCACAAATGATATACCAAAAGTGAAAATGATGCTTCCTTTGATCAACCTGAAATCATGCATGCCCATGCTACTTCCCATGGTACTGTAGACTTCCTTTGCTTATGGTAATTTTGAATGTACTTACTTTGTGAGGAACCCTCTGCCATAAGCATACCTTACTTACAGCCACCTACAGAGCATGTTGGCAGTCACCCAGCATGTGGCACCTCTCTGCCTAGAGGTTGTTTCCAGCTGCAGGTTTTTTTAGAACTAGAAAGAGGCTAGAGATAAGGAATATGTTTCATATGTGATCTGCTATTTGTTCAGCCAGTTCTGTTGTTTTTAACCAGGCTAAAAATCTGCATCCTCTCATTTTATTTGCAGATGTTGGCTGTATATATCCTGGATTTGCCTATTGCTTACTATGCTGAAATATGTATTTACAGTAAAGAGTCAGTTCCCCCAAAATTACAATTTAAAAAAACATATTTTCTTTTACTTCTAGCGGTGTCTACACATGCAAATAATTTCAGCTTGATTTGCCCAGGTTTGGAGATATTCATCTCTGGGATTTCTGTCTCACAGCTGTAAAAAAAACTAAAAAGGAAAAAAATGTAAAATCATCATCTGCAACATCTCTTTTCAGAAACAATTCTCTCAATAATCCACAGAACCTTTTGTGAACAATTTTCATTTTAACTACTTTCTAACAAAAAAAAGTCCCCATTAAAACTGTTGACAGCATTTTTTTTCTTTAATGCGTGTAATTTGGGTCAACCAACCCTTGAAACATTGTGGGTTTGGTCATACAGTATCCATGACCTTGACTCTTATCTCATGTGATTCTGCCTCTTTTTTGTCTCTGTCTCTCTCTGGCATCATTTCTATCACTCTCTGCTGTGTATTGAAAATACTTCAAAGTAATCTAAAAATAATTTACTTACCTGGAGGAAACCAGGAAATATTCTGGAGAGGCTATCAGCTCCTAATGCTTTGTTGTAGTAGTTGAACTACAACAAAGACATAACTACTACATTATGCATTCACACAATTATGCCTGGTCTTAACAATACATCTAACCAACAAGCATTTATACATGCGGCTTTTCATTTTAAGACATACTGTATACAAAATGTATGAGGTAATCATTGAAATTGGCTCGTTATCATGAAACCAATGCTTATTTGTTATCCTGAATACTATATTGAACCTCCTTCAACCTCTAATTTCTATAATATCACTGCAATTTACTTTTCAATGGATGCTGGAGGGCTGAATTCTGAATATCTGTCCATCTGATGTTACCTTTCAGATGCAAATGATGAACCAATGAAAGAGGCTGTACTTTCTAGCAGGATATCAGCCAGCCACCCAACCCCCCCACCCCCCATACACACACACACACACACACACACACAACACAAACACATGCATGCATGCGCACACCATATTTTTTCCTAAAGATGGAGCTGAGATGATTTTGGCCTAAGGCTGCAGGCACAGCTAAATGAAAGACAGTCAACCAATCGCTCCAGTGACACCAGTAAAGACCAAATCAGTGTATTATATAAGTAATGGTAGAAGAATGGTAGAAGCAGGAGAGGAATTTGATAGGGCAGAGTGGATAAGTGGGCACCAGCTACTAGCCTGAGGTTCTGAAATGTGTTTATCTGGCTCAGCACACAGTGCTTCAGGACGTTATTGTGTGTGCATGTGTGTCTGGTACAGTATGTTCAAGCTTGAGTCTGTGGTTTACCAGGATTGTTGATTTTTGTATACCCTTTGTGGAAAATTTAGATAATTTGAAAGGACTTTGGAAAGCATGGACATAACCCAGCACTAGATGTTGGATTTCAATATCACTCAGTTTTCTCCCTTAAATGATATTGTCTTATGTCTAGCTGAAATTAAGAAACATTTCCCATTTCAGATTTGTGGAATATATTGATGATCTGTTTATTATCTATGAAATAAAGGTAAATAAAGGTCCTCATTGATCTGTGTTTATCTATAGGGTGCAGGATCTGAGAGAGTTGGGGGAGCTTTCTCCTCACTGGGACAACTTAAGAAAGGAGGTGATGACACGATACGGAGGAATCATCAGCTCCTACCAGGAGACTTTGGCTGAACTGGACAAGATTACTGGTATGACTGAACATGCTTCTAAATGTTACATTCCTACCTGTGTCCACATATGCATTCATGCACACCCATACAGAGGCGTTTTACTCAAAATCATACCAAAACAAATAGTTCCGAGATGTGTGGAGTGTCCTTGGTCCCGTAGCTTTCTTGAATGTCTTTGTTCAGATATAATCGTCCATGTTTTATGTAAATCTTTTTTTTTTGCTGTTCTCATTATGGTTTATCCTTGGATGTACAGAAAAAATCTTTTGTCCGTCCACTGGATTGAAATGCAACATTGTATATACTGTTGCACCATAAAAATGTAAAAGTGGAGTGCCTGGCTATATCTTGCAGATGGCACCACATATTTCATCAATTAACCAACTCTATTTTCAGAAGTAAAATTCAAATTTTATTTTTTATTTTTTGGTAAAAATTTGGCATTGGTAACAGAGAAATTAGTCCCTAACTGTAATGTGTCCTCCCTAAATGATGAGACACAAAGGGAGTGATTAAAGGAGTAAGAATGTAATGTCTGTAATGTGAACTATTATAATGTAAAAGATCCGGCCAGACCTGGCCAAACTCAAAACACTGCAGTGTCCCTAAACCCTGATAGGTTAAGTCTAGAAAGAGAGGACAACTTTGAGCTGAAGGACGGATTCTGGGTGATTTATGTCAATGGCAAGCTTAGTAAGAGGTTGTTTCATTTATCTGCTTGCTGTCAAAGAGTTCTCATTCTAATAATCCTACCCAGATATGACAGGATTTTAATTCTAGGTGATTTTAATATTCATGTCTGCTGCACCTCTATCAGTCTACAGTAAGTGCTGAATTTTTATCCCTGATTGATTCTTTTAATTTATTCACTCACCAACTAGGCCCAGTCATTGTCGGGGCCATACTCTTGATCATGTTTTATCGTACGGTCTTACATTATCTGACTTGACTTGGTCTGATCCTTGTATTCCTGATCACTATTGTGTATATGTTTTAATTTGGTTTTGCCTTCTTGTTTTAGCAGCTTACGTACACAGTTAGGGTCTCAAGTTTTTAACTCTACCTCTGCCAATATTTTAGTAAAGCTTTTAACACTAAACCTTGTGAGATAGAGTCCTTATTATCAGTGGATGAGCATCTAACTAATTTCAGCATCATCTGCAATTCCATTCTTGATGAAACTGCACCATTTAAAACCAGGAAAACTAAACACATGTCCCAGCAATGGATAATGAAAACATTCGTACAATAAAACGTAAATGTTATAAAGCAGAGTGTCAGTGGAAGGCGTCAAAGCTCCCTGGCCACCATGAGGACCTTAAAGCTCTGATGAAGCGCTTTAATGCTGAGGGTACAATTTCTAGACATGCCTACTTTTCCCATCTCATTGAATCTAATATTTCTAATCCCAAGGTGATTTTTAACATGGTAAATTGTGCTACTGATACTTTCCCTATCCCCTCTGTAGACACTACTCCTGAAACCTGCAATGAGTTTTTAAACTTTTTTACTCAAAAGATCTCCCTCATTTTCGGAGTATTACCTCACCCGTAGATCCCCTGTCAGTTTGTGTACCCGCTAGGCCTAATACTTGTTTTTATGTCTTCAGCCTTGTCTCTCAACCTACACTGTTGGAAACTGTCAACAAAATGAACCTTTCCTCCTGTCCTCTGGATATTCTGGACAAGTTTTTAATACAATTTTACACTGAACATTTTAAATAGTTCCCTTTCTTCTGGTACTGTGCCCCACTATTTCAAAAATGCTCTTTTTCAAGCCCTGTTAAAGAAACCCAGACTCAATTAAAATGATTTCAACAAACTTCCTTTCTTAGCCAAAGTCGTGGAGAAGATTGTTGCAAATTAACTTTTAGCCTTTATGAATGATAACTCTATGTTTGAATCTTTCCAATCAGCTTTTAAAGCTCACTGCAGTACAGAAACTGCCCTGCTTAAGGTCATGAATGACTTGCTTTTAAGCGCTGACACCAGACATCCCTCCATTTTAGTGCTCCTAGATCTCAGTGCAGCGCTTGACACAGCTGATCACACCATCCTCTTGTCCCATTTAGAGCAATGGGTGGGCATCAGTGTCACGGCTCTTGAATGGTAAAAACACTCCATCTTTCTTTAATCATATAAGGTATCAATAATTAATCTGCAGCGGCTTGCCCACCCAGCTTGTTTAGCAACGTGTGTCATCCTGTTAATTTAAGTTAATGCAGGACTGAATTAGAGTGGTGAGTTGGGCATGGGCTCCTCCATGTACTGCAGCATCTGGGCCACACAAGGGACTTGTCAGGAACCATAATGACCAACGCCACATTATCCATTCCCCTCGTCCTCAACCTCCTCCCTCAGAGCCCAGGCAGACATCACACAGGCTTAGCTAACATCATCTCTCATCAGCTGAGGGAAGCAAAAAGCAACAGAGACAAATATCTCATTATGGAGATGAGAGTAAATCAGAGTAAAATTAATCACAGTCATAATGGTCATACGTCCATAGCAAGTTAAAATGTGCATGGGAACAGATTATGCAGAGGGGAGGAAACAAATCCGGAGCGATTGGTCAATTTATGATCTTTTTAATGTCTGTTCTGTTATTTCTGATTTTCAATAGTGTCATTAATAATCATTAGTAATAATTTAGTGGGTTTAGTTGTGAACAGAGACAGATAATGTCTTACAAATACGTAACATCTATTGTTTTTCACTTTAAAGTGAGTCTGTGTCTTGGTGGACATGTGCATGTATAAGGACAATGCCTACTGTATATACAGTATGTTATGTACTATGCATAGTCTGTTTGTATGTAGTATGTGTTTTCATCCTGCTTTTGAGTAATCATTAGTAATCATCAATAATCATTAGCAACCATTAGTAACAGGAAGGACTTTATGTGTTGGTATTGCTAGGTCTTCTACCTCTAGGATGCATTGTGGGGTTCCTCAGGGTTCGGTGCTTGGCCCAATTCTCTTCACCATTTACATGCTGCCTTTGGGGCATCTCATAAGATCTCACAACATCAGTTTCCATTTTTACACAGACGATACCCAGGGTTGGCTCAGCTGTGACCCCAATAACTTCAATGAAATTTCTTCACTTATAAACTGTCTTGAGGACATTCATAAATGGATGGTTCATAATTTCCTTCAACTCAACTCAAAAAAGACTGAGATACTTCTAGTTGGCACTGACTCCTCTGTCAATCAAATTACAAACATACTAGGCTCATACTCTTGTCTTACTACTCTGCAGTGTAGAAACCTTGGTGTGTTATTTGACAGCAACCTCACTTTGAACAGCCATATCAAATCCGTCATACAGTCGTGTTTTTTTCGACTTAAGAAAAGCTCTAACGTTAAGCCATTTCTGTCTGCCAAAAGCAGTCATTCATGCTTTTATTTCATCATGGCTAGATTATTGCAAAGCCCTTTTCTCCATCTGCAGCAAAAAGTCTCTCTCCTCCCTACAATTAATCCAAAATGCAGCCGTCAGGATTTTAACAGGTATCAAAAAACAAGAGCACATTACACATTATTCTTTCATCTTTGCACTGGCTGCCTGTTAGTATTAGAGTTGATTTTAAAATTTTACTTATTACTTTTAAAGCCCAGAATGGTTTGGCCCCAAGCTATATTTCTGACCTTTTAACTCCCCATATGCCGTCACAGGACCTGAGGTCCTCAACTCCTGCTCTCCTGGTGGTTCCTAAATCCAGACTAAAAAACACAGGTGACAGAGCGTTTTCCATCAGGGCCCCCAGACTTTGTAACAACCTTCCAGAGGAGATTAGGATTGTAAAGTCTATCTCTTCATTTAAGTCTCTTCTTAAAACATACGTTCATAATCCAGCATACCTATCTTATCTTTTCTTCTTTTCTTTTTTAAGTTTTTTTTATGTTTTATTACAGTGTTTATGTTTTCATGCTTTATTTTATTTACTTCACTATTGATGGTGCTATTGTTGTTATTGTTTTTATGATTAACTTTGATTTAATTTTCATGATTCCTCTTTGTTGTTTTTTCACTGTAAAGCACCTTGTAAACCTTGTTTTGGAAAGGTGCTATACAAATAAAGTTTATTATTATTATAGCAACACAGGTTTCATCAGAGGCAGATGAAAATTGTGTGCCCATGAGCTCTTTTGTGTTTTGTTAGAATAAACATTGTGCAGTGCACCTAAAAACTCATACAAATCTCTATGTGCAAACAAAAACATGAGTCTTGCATCTCATTTACAAATATTTAGTGTTCTACTTAGTATGCAAATGTTTTTGCACACTTTTTGCAAATGTTTTACATAATGAAATTAATCTACGCAGTTAGCTCTAATGTGAACACAGAAAGTAATTGGGCTGTTTTTCATTTGCCAATGACATTCAGCAAGGAAAATTTGGACATGTGATTATGCCACAGAATGCCAGTGATGATGAGGTGTTTAAAATATATTTAGAATTATGTAAATGTATTTGCTGTGTTTAGTTTCATTACTCAAAAGCAGGATAAAACACTACTACATATAA
This sequence comes from Thunnus albacares, assembly GCF_914725855.1. Taxonomy (NCBI): domain Eukaryota; kingdom Metazoa; phylum Chordata; class Actinopteri; order Scombriformes; family Scombridae; genus Thunnus; species Thunnus albacares. The sequence goes on along the minus strand of NC_058108.1, from coordinate 24,145,472 downwards.
ACAGACTATGCACAGTATATACTATACTCTATATACAGCAGGTATTGTTCTTATACATGCACAAGTCCACCAAGACACAGACGCACATTATAGTGAAAAATAATAGATGTTATTGGGATTTGTAAGACTTTGGTATTTGCCTCTGTCCTCAACTAAACTCACTAATGTTACTAATGAAAATCAGAAATAACGGAACAGACATTATAAAGATGATAAACTGACCAATCACTCCGGATTTGTTTCTTCCTCTCTGCATAATCTGTTCCCATGCATATTTTAACTCACTATGGACGTATGACCATTATGGCTAGTGATTAATTTTACTCCGATTTACTCTTATCTCCATAATGAGATATTTGTCTCTGTTGCGTTTTGCTTCCCCCATGTTAGCAGATGATGTTAGCTAAGCCTGTGTGATGTCTGTCTGGGCTCTGAGGGAGGAGGTTGAGAACGAGGGGAATGGATAATGTGGCGTTGGTCATTATGGTTCCTGACAAGTCCCTTGTGTGGCCCAGATGCTGCAGTACATGGAGGAGCCCATGCTCAACTCGCCACTCTAATTCAGTCCTGCATTAACTTAAATTAACAGGATGACACACATTGCTAAACAAGTTGGGTGGGCAAGCCGCTGCAGATTAATTATTGATACCTTATATGATTAAAAAAAGATGGAGCGTAGAGACAAAAAGAGAGAGTGAGGAGGAGGTTTGAGAGTGAAACAGTAGCTGAGCAGAGACAGAGGTTACAATGAGTAGATAATGACTAAGATTAAACAAATGGTGAAAAATAAGTGTACTGAGTGTCTTCAGTCAGAAGAGAAGATAAAAAAAATTAGCAGGTGTAATTGTTCTTAACTTTTATGTAAAAACAAATTAATACTTTGAGGGAATCTGTCAGTATTTTGTAAGAACTAAATATAGTTGGGATGTCTTCACATCATTATAATTTATATATTTTATGTAGATCCGTAGGTCTTTAAATCACAAAAGAAAATTCATGGATAAAATATTCCCCCACTGTGGAGTTACAATTTTCTGCAATTTTATGCCTCCTCACCAGTGACAACCGTGGCTGGAGGTATTATGTTTTCGATTTGTCCATCCCATTCTCTTGTGAATGCGACATCTCAGGAACACCTTGAGGGGATTTCCTCAAATTTGGCACATACATCCACTTGGACTCAAGGATGAAATGATTAGATTTTGGTGGTCAAAGGTCAAGGTCACTGTGACCTCACAAAACGTGAGGTCACAAATGATGAAGTGATGATATTGTATATCCAAAAGGTCAATGGTCAACTTCACTGTGACATCATAATATTCTGCAAAAACACCTTTCTTTCTATTTCTAGCTAATTATTTTTTGAAAATAGCCATGATTCGCTGGTTTGCACATGTCTCTGAGGATTGCTGCCCTTAAATAGGATTATTTGCGCATTTATATTAATTAGAGGCTGACTCTAATGCTCGTATAATTTAAGGTCAATCCCGAGTCAGGAGGATTTTCATGTGCAAAAGAAGAATCAGTGGTCTGTGTACATTTCGTGGGTCAGATGTAGGATTTTCTTAATTTTTCTCTTATTTCATTTATTTGTAAGAAAGAAAATAAAAACAATAAGTTGTAGAAAAACTTAAATTAGAAGAGGAGAAGGAGAAGCAGAGAGGCAGAGTTGCCATGTTCAGGTTCAGCACCCTTCTGAACCCATTTTATCCATTTTTAATGATGAGCTGACCTCAGTGAACACTTCAGATGCTCTAATAACTTTATTCCTTTCATAAATTAATCATCCCTTCTCATTGTTTACCAGCTGGCGAATTAAAGGCACAGACGTTCTCCTGTTAGTGGGGTGTTTATTGGACTTCCTATACTTCTGGCACTTCTCTGCACAAATTCAGTTATCCTTAAACTCCATTTATGTGATAACTACAGTTCAATCAGAAGAGACATAATGAATGAAGTAAAGATAATTGTTTATTTTAACAGATGATGTAGTGGTAATTAAGTCATGGTCAAGAAAGTCTTTGGCGCTTCGACTCTACAGGGAGATTTTTAATCGAGGGGCATCAGCCCTGAGCAGCAGCATAATAAATCCCCCTGTGGAGTCCAGACACAGGAAGTGACGGTGGCTGATGACTTCTGCTGAGACTGATAAGGCTGATGAGGCTGATGAAGTGACGAAACTGATGAATCTGCAAATACTAGGCGGTGATGGGGAGATGGAGGGGTGCACAACACAGCAGCATGAATGCGCATAAGGCAAAGAGAGAAACATACTTAAAAGGACAGCAGCAAGATGATAGGCCAACAATGGAGGTGTGTCATTATGCTGTTGGATAGATGTGAACAGCTGATAGCTCAATTGACAGCCCCAGACAATGACAGTGAGGGAAATTATGAGTGAGCATGCGTCAGAGATGTGAATGACAGGATAAAATGAGAAATATAACTACAGGCCTATGCATGCAAAAGATAGTCTTCCTGACTGAACTTTCGCTAAAGCTCCAACTTAAGGCCCAGAGCTACGTATTGTAGATTAAGGCAGTGTCATGTATCTGTGTTGCTGGCAGTAAAGTTAGTTATTGTACAGACAGCAAGATATGATAACTCATATCTTACTTTCTCTCTGTAATATCTATATTAGAACAGTAATCTCTGCAGTGTGTTGCCCCCCAGGTAAAGACGTTCAGCTATGGTGTTCAGAGACATTCTACTGCTAGTTTGCAGGTTACTACCATTAAAAGTAGTAATAATGAAGAAAAACCCTTAAAAATAATGAATTAGAAAAAGTTTTTAAAAATGCATTGTCAGATATGATTCACTTCTCCAGTTCACACTTCTGTGATTCCACTGCTCACGCAGCATGTCTCCAATCCTCCACTATATCTAGTACATATCTAACTGTGGATTGATTAAAAAAGCCTGCTGTGCTCTCAGCGCCACAGGGCCATGAAGATGAAACCATTTACATGCTTAAACAGACCTACACTGATCTGACAGACCTCACTTACAAGCCACTGTGTTTCCAGTGCTGGTTGCTGTAGTTTGTAATCTTGTTTTTTTTTTTCTCCTCAGCTTGTCCTCAGGCACCCAGACAGGAGTGTCTAAAAGCATAGGAAATTGGTTGGTCGCCTTCTGAAGGAATCAAAAGAGTAAAGAGAAAAGTGGCTGAGAGCAAAGAAATGACAGGAAAGATTAAAAGAAGAGATAGTGGCCAGATGTTAGTCAGTGCTGGCATCTAGCCCTTCTGTCACATAGCCAGCCCACCTGGGCAAACAGATGGGGATTTGATATGACTAATTCATCTAACCTACAACGGTCACCAGCTCGATTAGCCTGGTCCCCAGAGCTGTAGAGCCGCCAGTGAGAGCCTGCTGAGCAGGGATGACAGCTTAGCCATTGACTTGAATGTTAACCTTTGGAAAAAATCTCCTTCTAGCACAGATATGTGATGAGCTATCAGTTTAATTGTAACAGAGTGAATAAAATTGTACATACAGTATTTGGGGTCAATGATTTTCAAGCAAATAATCACATCCCTAGTCCTACAATGTGTGCATGTCTTGGCCTTAAGAGTGAACCAGCTGAAATTTCGTGGACATCAGATGTGCTAAGAGCAGAGAGGCATCCTTGGTATTATGAATTGAATGTCTAAATGTTTCTCTGGCACTTAATAATGTTACTTTTCTCGACTACACATTTCTACATGTGGAGCTTAAGCGCTGGTTTCACTATATTTAGCACACAGATTGTACAGTCAGTGGTTAGAAATGACATCTGTTTATATTCGCACTTTGATAGTGGCAGCAAATCTGTTACCACCTTTAGTAAGAAGACATAATTGATTTTCAGTGCTTGAAAACAATAAGCCACATCGCTGTCAGTTCCAGCTGAGTCGTAAGTGTTTCTGAGGAAACACATTTCAGCTTGAGTGGGTTAGCGATTCCAGGATTATATACAGTAATGGTGGTGCAGTGGATTTGTTTTCATGTTTGGCCAACCTGCAAAATGATGTTAAAAATCTGTGGCAGGTAAAAGGTTTTCTTATCTACATTTTGTGTGAACATAGATCTTCTGTCATACTGAGGCTCTGATTGGTGCATACAGGTCTGTTGCCTTGAGCGTAATTAATGAACCGGATGGACTTAAGTTCTTCTCAGCACAAAGCAGAGTTATGGCACATGTCAGACAGAAGAGCTGGAAAATATGAATACTTAAAGGTCTACTGTACTTTGTCTTTTTTTGTCATTATGCTGCAGTGAACATACAATATGAGCTACAGTACAAAAACCCCACTCTGCTACACCTATCCAAACAATACTGTACCACCTCTCACACACAGGTCATGAGAGTTTTTTCGTTGTCCTGGTAGGTCTTTCCTGGGGAAAAAAAACTCACTTCCTCTGGTTCAAAGGAATTTGATGATGTGTTTCCCACATCAGCAAAAGCAGGTTGTCTGGAAAAAAAAACAAAAACAAAACTGGGTGGATATCATGATAGGCCCCAGTCTTTGTTAGCAGACAGAAGACTTAAGACCATTGTCGACAGATATTTAAACTTTATCAACAGACAATTCAAGGAAAAGATGTCACGGCACTGAAATGTTGCGTCAGTGTCAAGTAATTGCTGTGATCAAAACGCTGCCAAATATCACATTTTATCAAAAACTATATATTGTCAAAACCTACAAATCTTGTTGATTACTACTGTGATGTTCTAACAACAAAAAAAGCATTGAAATTTAACATCAACAAAGCACCACAGAATCTAAAAGTCTAAGCAGTGCTTTACCAGCAAGTCAAACATCTTTGATAGGCCTAATACGACAGTTAGTTATGAAAATACTTCTTTTATAATGACAATGAACAGATGCGACTCCTCTAGCAGACTTATTTGCATAGCAACACACTTCTATGAAACTCATTTATAATAGTTATTACATTGCAATTCAGTTTTATGAATTACATCAGTATGTTCTACACCTACCACCATCACTCTCCTCTGTGACCAAATAACTTGTGACATCTGAGCTGAAAAAAATGTACTGAACTTTGACTAGAATAATTTTTACTTGTTTTATAACTTGAGCTTCATGCATTAGAAAGGAAATTCAAATTCTTGTGTCTTAAAAGAGAATTTAATTAAAAGTTTTAATGCCAAACTTGGTTATGAAAGTTTGGTGATATGAGAGTTTTTGTTTGTCTTTTTGGTCTTCTGTACCTGTTCCCAGTACCTTCATTTTAAGTGAATTACCTCTTCTGGCACACACACACACTTCGATATTGCTTCTATTGCTTGATTGTTATTGAAAGCTTAGCCTCATCTCAAAGAGGCTCATTCACCCTATTTACATATTTTAGATTTGAGCAGCCAACATGGAGTGTCAGATTGTGATTTTGAGTTTAACTGTAATCCACAAAGTATCGTTTAGCAGAAATTTTTATTGTTTTGTTTTTTTTTGTCATTTATATACATATACATCTGTATATATAGGGGGGCATTTGCGGATTGGTCATGGGTAGCCAACATGGTGTCCATGAGCGCCAATGAGTCGCCCGTTGGGAAGCTCTAAAAATAGCATGAGTCAGCAGTAGAGCTTGGACTAAAGATTGCCTAAATTCTTTTTTTTCAATAACACTTGCATTGATGTAGAAAACAACTACTTCATCATTCCTTATAACATTCTAAAAGCATCAATTTACTATGTATGTATAATTTATAACTTTGACCCACTTCGACCCCGTCTTTGACCCTGTCTGGGTTAAAAGCGACCACCACAGAATCTGTCTAAGTCACAACAGTGAAAGAAGAAAGTGTAAGTCTCATTTGCAGAGCAATTGTGGCAATGACAAAGCGGCACAATTTAGAAAGGCACTTCAGTACATGCCACAAGACCTTCAATGCTAGCTACCCCCCAGGCAGCACATTACAGGTAGAAAAAAACCTGTGACTTGAAGGCTGCTTTGGGCAAACAGCAATTTTTTTTCACTAGGCCAGTGAAAGAATCCCAAGCAGCGATGGAAGATTTGTTTAGAGCTGCACATTTTTTGACAAAGAACAAGAAACCTTTTTCAGATGGCAATGTACTGAAAGGAGCAATGAAGGTAATCCCAAACACCTTTTTCAAAGACGAAAAGAATGGGCCCAAAATCATCTCCGCTCTCTCTGACATCCAATTGGGGGCAAGTACGATCACCAGTCAACTATATATGTGTGTATAATGTATGTGTCAGCTATGCCTAAGAACTTGACAGAGCAGCTGGACCGAAATGTGAGCATCCAGTGTGATGAGACAATAGACACCAGCAGTACGTCACAGCTGGTCGTGTTTGTATGAATGGTGTTCTATGATTTCTTCACAAAAGAGGAACTCCTGACACTTCTGCCCCTGAAAAAAGCAAGGGGGTTGATATCTACGATGCATTGAAGGGGTATTTCGAGGAGGAAAAGCTGGTGTGTGTGACAACAGATGGTGCCCCCGCATTGACCGGCCGTCAGACAGGCTTCGTCTCACAATGCAAAAGTGACCCAGATTTCCCCAAATTTCTACATTAACACTGCATCATTCACCAGCGGGCAATATGTGCAGAAGTGATGGGCTTTGATCACGTAATAACTCCGGTCGTGAAAATCATACACAGCATCCGCTCCAAAGCTTAACAACACAGGTCATTCAAGGTTCTGTTGGAGAAGGTGTCAGTTGAATATGTTAAACCTGTTACTACACACTGACATCCGATGGCTCAGCAGGGGGAGGGTTTTGCAGCTTTTTTTTAAAGTTTTGGGTGAAATCAAAGAGTTCAGGACGCCTCATTGCTTCAGGACACTGGACATTGCATTTCTAACAGACATTACTGGGAAACTGAACCATTTGAACTGTGAGCTGCAAGGCAAAGTTAAGACTGTCTCTGACATGATCAATGCTGTAAACACATTTAAAGATGGACATTTTCTCATAGCATTTACAGGGAAAGAAACTGCTGCACTTTCCCTCTGTGCAGTCCATGCTGAATGACAATGCTTCTGAATCTGGGGCCTTGGACAGGGCTGCAGAAAAGTACTCTCAACTCATAAATAGATTTGGGCAAGAGTTTGACAGGTTCTGGGACTTTGATAAGCTGGAGTCAGGTGTGTCATTCATTTCAAATCCTTTCATGGAAGTGGACATGAGATGCATTGCTGAGCAACTAAGTGCAGCATTCAACTTGGATGCTGGTGAGGTAGAGATGGAAATTCTCACGTTGCAAAGCGACATTCACCTCAAAGCCCATCAGGGCTCATCAAACTTTTGGTGCCTTGTGGACCCAGAAAAGTACAAATATTGTATGCACAGCAGCTATGAAAGTTGCCTGTCTTTTTCATTCAACCTATTTGTGTGAATCAGCCTTTTCTGATGTGAACTTCATTAAGAACAAACACAGAACACGCCTTGCTGATGCAAATCTAGAAGATTCAATCAGTTGCAGTGTCAAGTTATACCCCTGATTGCAGTGGACTTGTGATCAGTATGCAATGCCAAGCTTCCCACTAAAAGACCTTTACAGACCCATCAGGTGTTTACAGGTGTTTTCTTTTTAAACATCAAAAAAGGAGTTTAGGAACTTTAAACTCCAAATTATTGTACAGAAATATGACAAATTTGATATTGTATGTCTTTCAAATGTTGAGATTAACAGACAAATCAATAAACTTGCATGGTTGTTTTCCTATGATCACTTGGTAAAACATTATTAATAATGCTTTTGAGTAATCATTAACAGTAATCAGTGAACATAGACAAACAGTCTTCTAATATATGTAGTCTATTAAATGCATAATATTCAGTATCTAAAGATAAACCAAGGAAATTCATAGTATTTGGGAAGATTATATCAAACAAGTAGCCCTCCATATTACTCTCTACTCTTCAGGTAGCTCTCAGTCTCAAAAAGGTTTGTGACCCCTGGTATTGATCATATTAATCCAGTTGATAAATCCCAACCCAAAACCAAAAGCTTCCAAGACATGTATTAAAAAACCCCACTCTACCCTATCAAATGCTTTCTCCGCGTCAAGGGAGAAGGCTGCTACTGGGGTGCTTTCTTGACAGCTCATCCATATAAGATGGAGCAACCGTCTGAGGTTGTCTGAGGATGACCTCCCCTTCACAAACCCTACCTGGTCTTCATGAATAATATTTGGTAAAATATTCTCAAGCCTTATTGCCAGGACTTCAGTAAGCACTTTACAATCCACACTGACTAAACTGACAGGCTGAAAACTACCTGGATCGAATGGATCCTCATACTTTTTGAAGATCAATGATATTAGAGACTCATTAAATGTGTTTGGAAGCTGCCCTTGTGAAATTGACTCTGAATAAACTAAGTTAAAATACGTGCCCACGTATCAATGTGTTTTTTAGAATACTCCGCTGGGAAGCCATGTAATCCTGGAGATTTTCAGGGTTTCATGTATTGAATCGCTGCTCTAACTTCTGATTCCAAAATGGGGGCATCCAACTCCTCCACTTGATCTGAAGACATCTTAGTAATATTGATTTTAGAAAAAAATGCATTCAGCTTGTCTGGGTCTAAGCCTGTCTCTGAAGTATAGAGTTTTGAATAAAAGTTTTGAAACACCTGATTGATATCCATTATATTAGTGACTACCTCTCCCTTTTCATTTTTAATACCAGGAATTACATAGCAGGCCTCTTTTTGTTTGAGCTGTCCTGCCAATAGTATGTCTAATTTTTTTCCTCCCATTTTCATAGAAATTGGTTTTCAATCCATACAGAGCATATTCAGTATTGTTATAAATCTCATTTAAATCAAATGTCAAAGCACTCACTTATTTAAGTAATGGGTCACTATAACGATTTGCCAGTTGCTTTTCTTTTTCCTTTAGCTGAGATTCCAATTTTCTCAACTTCTCAGTGCTTTCTCTTTTTACTAGAGTATGCTATAATAGTACCCCTTATAAATGCTTTAGATGCCTCCCAGACTGTACCAATCATTTCAAAAAATCTCTTAAGGTCCTGAGACAATAATTGGTTAAATATTGAGTCTTGAAATAGAGATTAATTCAGTCTCCATGTATTTCTTTTGATAGTCTGTTTTTGCTGGTAGACAAAGTTCCACTGTTGCATGATCTATGAGAGGAATAACACCAATTTTGCATTTGTCATTAGATTCAATCATACTTTTAGATATTAAAAAATAATCTATTCTTGAGTGGGATTTATGCTTATGAGAGTAAAAAGTGTACTCCTTTTCTCTAGGGTTAATTAATCTCCAAATGTCCACTAAACCTAGATCTTTCATGAGTAGATATATTGCCAGTCTATCCTTAGGTATACTGTTATTATAGGTTGCTCAATCTAGGACACTATCCTGAATTTGGTTAAAGTCTCCACCCATCACTGTATGTCCATCAATAATGCCCCCTTGTAATTTATTCACTTTATGAAAAAATTAGCATCCTCTGTATTGGGAGCATATAGATTACATATATTTAACTTGATTATGACCTCCACACAGATGAGTTTCCCTGCCTCATCTTTGTTATTTTAATAATACAAAATTCAATTTCTTATGAACAAAAATTGCCACCCCATGCTTCTTACTGTTGAATGAGCTATAGAATACCTGCCCAACCCAATCTCTTTTAAGTTTAACCACCTCTGAGTCAACCAGGTGAGTTTCTTGGATAAATGCCAAATCGGTCTTTGAGAGTTTAGATAACTTAAACATTTCCTCCTCTTTAACCGGGTCCTTTACACTATTAATATTCAAAGAAAGTATCCTTACATACTTAGCCATAAACAATATTTTGTGTTTTACATAAAGGAGCTTTAAACAGTGGAAGACAAATAGATCTAACCTAATTATGAATACGTTTCTGTGCTGTCCAACTTAAACACAATTCTCTTCCCTGTGCAATAAGCTGTTGCACACATTCTCATAATTACAATAAAATAAACCAACTCTGAAACAATAACAATAAAGTGGCCTTTTGGAGAGTTGCTTGAAGCTCTGTCAGTACATTTGTAGCGATAGCTGGTGCGCCACTAGCCGTATTAGCATAGCGAATGCCTTGTTTAGCAAATCTTGGTTTGGAGCTCGACGTTGCCATCTCCTTGGTTTTATCACACAATTTTAAATGTGGGTTAAGTTACCTGCACAATGCTTCTTCACCTTTTCACTCAGTGTTATTCTTAATTGTAGTGGAGATTTCTATCGAATTAGGACCAAATTGAGTGATTTTTCGGGAGAGTAGTTCTGAGCAACCGTCTTGGTCAGCGGTCCCACGTGACTCTAATTGGACATTTTGAACAAAGTGGAGGCTGCAAAGGGCATGAAATCATTTGTTTAAAGGATAACACTGCACATCAGTGGATATTATAAGCAGTAGATTGTAATGATCTACATTTGAGATGCATGTTGTTCTTTTATTGATACCTCTGTGTTTGATATACAGTATGTAGATAGTTAAATAATGTTGTATGGTCACTTAAAAGTAGAATGGCTTGTTTAACATGGTTGTAAACATAACACTTCAACAAAAAATGATTTGTAACTTACTGTTTTAAATATTGCTTGTGTAATGTGTGACATTTTATGTTACAATTAAGCTTTCTTTGGGAAAATGGTTGGGGAGTGAGGGTTTTACTGCTTTGAAATTTAGGTTGAAAAGTACTTTGTTTTGGAATATTCTAAAGGCATACTTATTAACCGACCATTCACTGGAGAAGAATGAAAATAATAATCCAGTTTCATACCTTCTTTGCCACCATTTTAATTGGAATACTGTGGCAATCAAGTTGTGAAAAACTCCACACATGTACAATTTGTAATTAAATGTGCACCGGAGCTACTTCTACAACCTCTAACTTAAATGGACTTTAAATCGGAGCTATGTATTCCCTTTTGCCAGTCAGTTGTTCATTAGATGGGTGTCAAGTCATTTAGTAGCACAAGGGTTTTCTTTTCATTGGAAAATCAAAGAGAACATTTGAACATCAATCCAATTCATTACCTAACATTTGCTAATCTCTTTGTCTGTCATTACCTCACTAAATAAACACATAAGCACATAAACAAAGTAATAAAGAGAAAAGCAATATAAAGAAGGCATGTTGAAGAGATCACAGTGTAGTTATAGCAGATGGTAAGAGTTTTTTTCTAAAACAAGAGGCTATCATAGGAATGTACTTGTCTTGAAAATCTCCACCAACACAGTTATGTTTTATGACAATATGACATATACCTGTGTTTCTGTTTCTTCAGGTCGTTCATTCAAGCCAAGCTGCTGCAAAGCCCAGAAATCTCTGGAGTTCATCCCAATAAACCTGCACACCCAGAGGATGAGGGTGACGTGCCCCAGAAAAACAGGTATTACGCTACAATCTAAGACTTATTATTACACTTGAAAGTGTTTCCAGACCTACTCAAAAACAAGTTTGTTAAGTAGAGAAAAGCGCTATTTGACCTGAATCATTGGTCCACTTGTAATGTACAGTGCAACTTCTGAATAAAACGAGCAGGCACTGTGGGAAGGCAGTTTCATTTGATTTATATAAGCTGAAGCTGCTGTGGTTTTCACCTGCTGTTGTCTTTCTATGCCTCACTCCTCCATCTGTCAGAGATGCTCAGAGGGCTCAGACAGTGTAGTTCTAGGTCATCACCAAAGCTGAAAGGTGAGAATTAACTTGGCCTGCGAAAGATAGATAAATCGCTAATTAGGCCCTTTGCGTTTTTTCGTAGAGAAAGACTAGGCTGTCACCTCCACCACTGCTCTCTAGCTGGCAGGGGCTGTTATTGCCCTGGAACTGTCTCTGTGTATTAAGGTGACTAACTGCTGCCTGGCTATCTATGAGTGGGCTCCATTTCAACTATACACTAGATGATTGATGGGAAGTTGAAGACAGACAAACGTTGACATAAACTGTAGTTACTTCAGTGAAGACATCAGGGATGACAAATTAAATAAGTTAAATCAAGACATCATACAACCCTGCCACTGTCTTGTTCTGTCTAAGGCAGGAAAAGGGGGGAAATCAAGATAGAGCAAGCCTTAAAGGTGTTTGTCAATAGATTGATAGACACTGTGATAATTACCCTCTGTGGGCCCAATTCATACCTTGACTCAGTTCCAGACTGTGGTGCTTCAACTGATGTGTCTGAGTGTGTAAACTCCATATACAGTAGGTCCCAGAGTACCTGAAGTTATACACACTCGGCTTCATGATGTTAATAAAGAAATCTACAAAATATAAAAAAGCAGTGATTCCAAAGAGTATATAAACAGCATAGTCAAGTTATGATCTGTATCACGCAAATAAAGTAAATCTTTAAAAATTATATCAACCTCAGTCCATTGAATGTTTCACTGAATGCACTTTTAGCCTATAGGGCTTCTCCCCTTATTTCTTATTAGTATCTTAAACATGTGGTGCATCTTCCTACATAAAAGTCAGTTAAATGTGTATGGTATCATGAAAAGAGACATCATCACCAGATACATGCTGTGTGTAGAAAATCATTCAAGATGAGATTTAACATGAGCCATTCATCATACTGAGCAATCATCCATGATATATATACATATATAGATACTGTGTATACTATATATCATGGTACAGTAGTCATCTATAAAAAGAAAGCTCCCCTAATGGATGGCTGCTCAGCCCAGCATGATGAATGACGGTTTCACCGGGTGTAAGATCCAAACCATAGACTGTCAACAAAACCCACAGTTTTATCCATGAACTAAATGTATATACTGTATCAATGTACACAAACATCTATCCATATCATCTTTTATGTATCAGTGTATCCAAGGATTTTGTTTCCTGGGTTTATTCTGGCCAGGGACCTTTATTACATGTCATAAACATCAGTGACCGTCTGACAGTGACTGGTTAGGGTGAGTTGCGCTAGAACAGAACTTGTTTATATGACATGTCATCTGACCACGTCGGAAGGAAAAAGTGTTTATAGTTGTTCTGAAGGTGGCAAGAAAAGCCAGCGTTCATAGAGAGTTTAAATATGGGGATAGCAGTGCAAATTTTTAGACAGTCTCTCCTGGAAGGCATTCATAGTGTTGCACTTGGTTGTAAACAATAAAAGTGAAATGATTAGTTGTGTAACAAATGAAAAAAAGAGAGCTTGAGAGAGAAAAAACCCTGCATGCCTTCTCACCTCCTAGCAGGTCTGCTGAGGACACCGGCACCTGTAGGCAAAAATCAAAGCCTCCCCCCACAGTAAACAGCTTACAAGAAGGTCGTAACAAAATTCCCATTTATTCTGAATATGAGGCTACTGTATTTTCTAGTCTTAATTCATTTACTGCATGAACCTTACAGTAGTCTTGTTTGATAGTGGATTGCAATAAAGTTGCACATTTTGTTCTATTTAAAAAGTAAAAACAACACATGGAATAAATTATTGCAATCAATCAGGTAAAGGAAACATTGGAGCTGAGTTTCAGTTTCCAATAGTAGTCAAATGCTCTATTGTTCCATTTGATTTTCTGAAGTGATGCATTTCCTTGAGTTAAGCTATGCAATTCACTGAACAATGCTAAACCATTTATCATCATTTTGTGTATTGTTCATCGAATAAGAAAAGAAAAAACTGAAAAACTACTTTGAACCCAAGACAGTCTTCATTTTGTTTTGCTGAGAATGGCTGTCTTCAGTCTCCAAAATGACAACTGAAAAATATTTCCAGCTTAAAAAGCTCAACTTGGCAAAAATGAACAGAAATCATTGTTCAGTATTCATTTGGGTCACGTAAAAGGATGTTTTGTCATTGTTTAACAGGATTGTGCGGTGGTTTAAGTTTAAATTATAACCACTCATCTCGACTGCCACAATCAATTTCCTCTTTTAGAAACCAACTGTCCACTCAGTACTTAAACAGCTTGTTCTGCTGTTGGTTTATTGGGAAAGGACTGTGTGAGAGGAAGAGCAGGCAAATCAAGCTCAAATTGGTCATTGTGCTTGATGTTCTGAAACCCGCCATTGTATTTCAGTTTACTTCTGCTGTGGGAGAACCAATTAAGGGAACTTGGACATCTGAAAACTCCAGGGGCCAAAAGTGTTGCGGACAGGCACAGGGATAATTAATGGAAGAAGCAGTGGGTTGAAGCAAAGCCCCCACATCAAACCACTATTGGTCTATTGTGGTGTTGTTAGGGGACGGGAGTCTGTTGGCCACACTGTCATTCACATCTCTGTGGCAACACTCGGAGCTGTATTGTGTCATTAATTTCTATTTTCAACAATTTTTCAAGCAGTGTTTCCTGTGGTAGAAGCTTTGCACTGTTGCTTTCCCAGGGGTGTTCATTAACTGACCTGGCACTAAACCACACCAAAATATTCACCCCCATAATCCCCCTTGCACCCCCTTTCCCTCCTCCCTGTTTTTCTGATTTAATTGTCAGCCTCATCCATTACTCATTCAAAACAAGGCCTGTTCTAAGCACCTCTGTGCCCGCCTAGCCGTCTGTGAAGTGTTTATTTACTTTTGACGGCAGTGTGCAAATTGGAATGAGGCGCTGTGACATTGGCCGTCCTTCTGGTTCAACATGGGACCAACGCTACGCTGAGACCAAACGATAGCTGGAGAGGGAGGAATAGCAATAGCGTGATACGGACACAATATAAATCATTCTCAAATATCTATCTATGCCTCAAAGAAAATGCACTAACAGAGTGCAGAATAGTGTCATGCCACTTTGTGCACATGCATATGAAGTATCTGTGGGTGAAAATAGTTTGTGCATGTGTGTATTTATTACATCATGCCATCTCTGTATGTTGGTGGAAACCCCCACCGTGTAACTTTTGCATTTAAATGTGTCTGGAACATCTGCATGGCATATTCATAAATACTGAATCATTCCTCCTGCCAGGTGTCATTAACTGTTTATATAACACTTGTTGGAGGAATTGCTGTAGAGGATATTTTTGCAAAATACCAAATTCATTTAAGTGTATTTTAATTAGGGAAACACTATGAACACTATGAAGGGTATAATCAATTTTCTTGAATTCCCTTTTTTCACCTCAAGGTCTTCCAGTGTTGATGTTTCCCTGGTGCTGAATGATACAGCTCAGCATTGTAAAATCCTATCAACTCTTATTTCCTCTCTTTACAGATGCATTCTATGACATTGTCACTGTCGGTGCTCCTGCTGCCCACTTCCAGGGCTTCAAGTGTAGTGGTGGTCTGCAGCGTCTCCTTAGCAGATATGAAGCAGAGAAAAAAAGGTAGGAAAAAACACTTAGCAAACACTTACAATATGGAGGCAGAGAAGAACATGAATGATTTAATACAGAACACATGCTGAGATGGTAACAGGCTTGTATTGACAAAATAATTTAACTTGGGAATAATTGATAGTGACAGAAAATTTTGTCCCTGGAACTATGGACTTGATTTTCCCAGCCCCATACAGTTACTTACAGCCAGGCTGTGCTGAATTTAGACTGGAGCTCCACTGCTTCTGACAGCTCAATTTGACTGGAGGCAACAGGCATGATGGAAAAGGTTTGTTGAGTCAGAAGTTCCTCTGTATTGGTTCTTTTTCCTGGCAAGCTTTTTTTTTCCTTCTCCTGAAGTTGTAACTTCTCACTGAAGAGCCACACATTTTGTTAAAACCTCCCAGCTGCAAGCTGGAGCTCATTCTTACAATGCAGTTTAATTCAAAACCAAATGGTCAGATCAACTTTCTGTGAAAAATTGGGAAATGTCTCAGCTGACGTGATGAATGGTGATAACAGTGTAACAACAGAAATTATGAGATGCATGTAGTGTACTTAAACAGCAATCCATTAAAAATGACTCCCAAACTAGCCAACAATAATCAAAGTTGTGATCACTCCTAAATATTTCATATGTAATCCTAAACCTAAAAAATCATATTGTTCAAAGAAAAGAAGACTGAGTTATGTACTGGCGCTGCTCAGACCAGTTCTCAAACTAAAGATATTTTATGATTTGTTCTCACTGACAAACAGGGAGTCTCTCAGATTGAGTTTTTCTGTTAGATTGAGTTCAGTCTGTGGCTGTGTACCAGCTCTCTGCTTGATTGCTTGATGGGAAAAATATGCTTTGTGTGTTTCCCTTACTGACCGACACTGCTAGCTCCACAAACACTCGAGGCTGACCGAATGAAATGAGACCATACCACTATGATTGTATTATACACACAAAGATACAAAGATAAACGTAAACACACACACAGAACACCATGCGCAGGTGCACCCTGGGGCAACATACTGTATCCATATAACTTCCTCGTACCTGAGATCAGCAGTATCTGTCACTGGAATTCAGTATGTGGTCACTTGAGTGATGCCAGAAGAAATGAAGGGTGATTTTTCCCAAAGCTCCCCATAGAGTGCAAAGTCATTACAGACCATGCCAGATCCAATTAGTTACAGAGTTTGCAGCTCAAGAAAGAGGGGAAGAGAGGCAAGATGGAGAGGGGTGAGGTGAGGGTATAAAGTGGATAAGTTGATGCAGGAAAATAGTTTGGGGTCTGTGCTGATAAAAAAAGAAAGAAAGAAAGAACTTCTTTACGCCAAAATGCACAAGTGAATTTGCTGAAGATGGTCAGTTTTATCTGCTAGCATGAACTATGATAAGGTTGGCATATTTTCGAGAATCCACTGAAGTGAAATCATTTTCTTTGAATGAGAGATTAGACTTCAGAAAGAATTCTCCTGGGAGACAGAGCTTTTTGTTTCATATTTGACTTAGCTAATGACTCACTGTAGCTTAAATTTTCCAATTTTCCGCCTGGCTAACTTACTACGGCCTGCACTGAGCCTTATCCATGTTTGACCTGAAATGCAGTCATTTGTCAGTCAACGTCAGAAATGGGAATAAATGCTGTTTCTCTGTGATTTCAGAGAATATTCGAAGTGGCCATTGTAACAGAGGTGTGTGTTTACCATTGAAGGACATTCATTATTTCATTGTTTAATTTGCTTTTGTTTTGCATACACTAAATGCCTGACCAAATATTTAGCCTAGAAGGACCTGATGAGGTTTTTTTGTTGTGTGCGAATGTGAAATACTGTAGTCCAGCTGAATCACTTAAAGGCGCAGTGTGTAGAATTTAGTGGCATCTAGTGTATAAATCACCTGAAAATGAGAATAGCTGTGTTTTCTTTACCTTAGAATGAGCCCTTTATATCTGCATAAGGAGCAGGTCCTCTTCTACGAAGACCTCCATGTTTCTACAGTTGCTCAGAATGGACAAACCAAACACTGGCTCTAGAGAGGGCCTTTCGCATTTTTCGCGACCACCGTAGGTTTCCCTACATGCTTTGAAGGGGAGGGGGAGTAGGGGGCTATTCAGGTTGTTGTAATCTGCAACCTCACCACTAGATGCCACTAAATCCCACACACTGCTCCTCTAATTGCACAGCAAGTCAAGCTTATTTAAGCAGTGATACATGTGTGCGTGTGCACACAAACACACACACACTCTCGTTATACTTCTCCAAGTATGTCGCCTCGCCTTTCAGAGCCAGCCTTTTGTAATCACATTTGATTAAAAAGGGAACAATCGGCGAGATGTGAGACTTGGCTGTTCAATGTGATATTAATTCATCAAAGAGACGATGGAAAAGGATTGAGGAAGGGAAAAAAGGAAAAGCACAGAGGTGTTACCAGGAGGGCAATAAAAGAGCTATTCGTCTTTGTTCCCTGGACACTAGGAGAGAGGGGGGGTTCTTTCCAGATCCATTAAAAACCTGCATTGGCCAAACTTGGCAATGACCAGAGTATGCAATGTGGTTTGTCTCTCAGGACAGGCCAGGAAAGAGTTTAATCAATAGCTACACTTAGTATTCCTCCAGAAGCCCTGTACATGTACACACAGGGCAAGAGCATTTATCTTTCATTAATGCATGCAGTCCCAGTTAAATGGCTGTTTTAAAAGTCACTGGATTTTTATCCGTTTTTAATTGAACCCTATAGACATAGCTGTGGATTTGCTGAGGTGGTCTAATCTTTCATTAACAGCCTCTTTTGAATTATTCAGCTAATCTGCATAATGATTCAAAACTCTTTTTTGGAGACAGGTTTTATGTGCCCTGAACATTGCCAATTTTTTCCTACCTGGACTGATAGTGTGCAAGTGTCTGTGTGTGTCTTTGTTGCACATGTATTGGAGCAGGAGATATGTTTTTGACCTGCATACAGTTTACATTTCCAGTAGAATGGTAGGCAGACCGTGTTTTGTAGGGTCAGTTGTACTTAAGTTAGTGCAGAAGCTGTGCAGCAGAGTTCCTCTCTACATGTGTCTTTGAATTCTGTCACAGAGAGGAAGGAAGCACTGTCATTTTGCCAGGCCTCCTGGTCAAGCAGAACTGCCAAATGACACATTTCTGGGACGCAGAGAGTAGTTGAAACTACATCGCACACACTTAATAGAGTCTCTTGGGACCGATGTTCAGATTTAATGTGACTAGCAGCATGTTGTCCAACAAAATAACTTCCTCCCAGGATTACTGTGTGTCTGAGAGACACGACATTGGCAGTAGCATGCCGATGGACAGCAGCTTGTTAATACTTTGTCTGCTCTGGAGTCAGCCTGGTCCAGGTTCTGTGGGTGATGGAGAGGGACGCTGGCAGTAGCCTTGAGGCTTATCTGGTCTCAGATCAGCATTTCTAACTTGTGTCTGAATCACTGAGGAAAAGCTTGGCTTTTATCCTTAGAATTGATGTGAGATTAGTGCCCAATGGAACATTCAACAACAGATGGAGATTGGCAGTTAAAAGAATCTGGTTTGAGATCAGCATGTATCTATAGTAGACTATACTTTTTAACTGTGGCCATGCGGGAATGGCCTGGTGTAAGAACTATGATAAGAGTGTGCTGTCTAAATGACGAAGGAGGCTTTGGCAGTCACCTGGAGTGCTGCAGGGCTCTGTGCTGACGTAGCTGCATTTTACTCCTGCTGGCTGTCAGCAGCAGGCCACAAGCTCTTCATTAATTTTTCTCTCCATTATTAATTAGCCATGCGCCGGAGATGCCGGCTTAATTAGGCCGCTGGGCCCGGTGGTTTTCTCCCCCTCAGTACTGTTATAACCAATTCCTATTGATCATTTAGTAAAACCAAGGAGGAAGTTTGTCCTGGACACACCACTAGTATTAGTAAAATCCGTTAGTAGTCTGGAGTCTCCTAGTTTACCTGATGATGTGATCCCCCACTTAAGCAACGTTTAAGCATATGGATGGCTGCTTTTTCCTGGAAATCCAGTGTTTTGCAACTATTTGAAACCTGAAATCTGACATGAAACGTGATAATTTCACAGTGCAGGTGTAAAGGGCAGTCCAGTGTAGCATGCATATTGTAAAAAGGGAGTGGCAGCACACCTTCGGTATTTTCATGGTTAGAGGTGCTTGTGCACACAGTGCACACATGGAAATGATGTGGGATTAAGAAGAATATATTATCATACATTATCAGTGTGTGTTGGGGTCTGGCAGCAATCTTTTCTAAAGGCATTGCTCTCCCCACAATGACGCACTGATGTCATGTAATGGAGTCGGGAGGAGCTTGACCCAAGAGGAAACTAATATTCTCTCACAGGAAGTGGAACGAAATGTTGCAAATGTACACCAGTCCAAATGTACCTCTAATGCAGGATGATGTCTTTTTGTTTTTTTTTCTTTGTTTTTGTTTTTTTTTTTAAATTCAAATGTAGTTTCTGAACATATTGAAAATCTGGTAGTCATCCTGTTGACTGTGTGTAATGATGCACAATTTTATTTGGAATCCCAATGGCCGCATTCAAGTTGTTTATATGCACCAATAATGTAACTACTGCCAGTCAGGAAATGAAACAGTTATCTCTGCAGGCTTTTACATGGCTGTGTGATCGTAATGACGCAAGATGTAATTCACAAATAATTGTGGAGTTTTAATAACAAATTCTTTTTTCCTGTCACACCAAACTTACATTTAACCAATAAAATGTTATATGACCAGTCATGATTCTGCTCTACCCCATCATGCTGTTCATCACAGCCACAGGTTAACTTTTACTGCATGTGTCTGGAGGATATCAGTCTTCAACTGCTGTTTATTTGTGCTGCATAAACTGGGCTGCTGTGTAGATCTGGCACACATAATTGAAGTTTGACAAAGTGCGTCACTCGAATTAGAGACTTCAGAATGGAAAACAAACCTGCAACCTTCAGAAGGCTTTATAGGGAGTTAATGAGCTAAAAGAGGAGGTCTCGATACATGCAAGCTGTTCAGGATAAGAGATGCTGGTAAAAATCAAATATTAAACTTTTGTCTGCTTTCCTGGAATTGGTGCCACAATTGGAGAATAACTGTTTTCCCTGTGCAGTTAGATAAAGTCTGCTGGTAAGAAGTTTTAATGATAATGAAACAGACAAGCAAAACATAGATACATGGATATGTGATTTTAGAGACATCCATAAGATCTACACTAATTTAAGTGACAATATCACAAAACATGGATACACCATGTGCAGTGCACTCTTGACTTTCTCTGAGCAGGCAGGTGGGTGTGCTTGGATGTGGTTTTGCTGGTCACTATTAACTGAGATAATGAGTCCTAATATATAATTTTGTATGTGCTGTGTAATGGAGTTTGCAGAAATAAGCCTCTTTGATCTACTATAGCTGTAATTTGAGATAGCCAACTGAAATAAAATGTGTGGGCACATTAGGAAGTCCTACTCATGAGACTGAAAATCTGCATACATGTAGGTGTTTACTAACATGCAAGAAATCTGAGTTTCATTGATCTTCACTTCACACCGTGGTGCAGAGAAATTGAGCTTGTGTATCATGTGTATATGGTTAAAACACTTAAAAGACAATCTAATAGTCTGATATGTTTGTGTGGTCCATTGAGGGGGGAAAAGGGGAAAACCAGTTCAGTTGTTATGCTCCACATGTATGTGAATGTAAACTGATGAGCCTCTTTGGTCTGTTGTCATATACATAAATATTCATGGGTAGCATGCAGACTGTAAAGTGTACATAATCAGTGGACAAATGGCTCCCATTCACATTATGAATATTGGTAAACATTTGTATACTGTATACAACGATTGTAAACAATAAAAGCAAAACTTGTTCCCAGTACTGCCTCAGTTGCCAGTATAAGGAGCCTCTAACAGCAAACGAAACCCTATAGTAGCTGTAGTAATTATGACTGGTGCAAAGGAGATCAGGTGACGTTATTATAGTGTGACAAAGTCCGCAGAGCAAGGAGTTTGGGGTGGATGGTTAACAAAATGTCGGACTTAAACATGGGATGCCGCAGTTTGTTTCTTGTTTTCATTTAAAATTGGTTTCTTTTAATCATGACCACAGTCGTTCCTTAACCTTAACCACGTGGTTATTATTGTAACATTCACCATAGCATTTTCACATCATAAAACACATTCATTTTTTAACAGTGAATTGTAAGGGTTTTGGAAAGCACAGATAAATTATGTTGTCGTTCTGATGACTGCATCAGATCAGAAAAGGCCTCTGTGTGTTGTTCTAAAGGGCATTTACAAACGACATGCTTTGCCATTTAATTTGGAGAATGTGAAAACATACAAAGATCCATTCAACCTTTTATTTTATTTTCCAAGGGTTTTTTTGTCTTTGTGATTGTTACAGATAATTTAGCGCTACAAGGCAAATGAAAACAATAGATACCAAACATTTAAAATGGTGTAACTAAATGGCAAGTGATAAGAACATAATGTTTAACTTAGAAGTAATGCATCCAGATTTCAACAAGAAATAGGACTCCTTACAAACAAACAGTAAATAAGTTCTTCTTGGAGCTCCTTTAAACAAAAGCAAAGGATTTAGGCAGAGGGAGGCCTTTTATGAGTTCAGGTCTGCTGTGAGTCAGCTTGAGGCTAAGTCCTGCCAACCTAAGACCTAGATGGGTGGGATGATTTTCTTCTCCTGTATTTATTTGTTAATTTATCATTCAGTCCAACAGCATCACAAACTATGGCCTCAGTCATTACCGGAGGGTTCAGTCACCATCTCTCTCAACAAAATAGATATAAGCTTTAGAAAAGGAGTATTTATTGCAGGGCTGTTGGAATCGATTATATTGTGCAATCTTTGTGCCCACCCCCTGTTTTATTGGCACCATGTCTTAAAAACTTGGCACATACCACTTCCAAATTACAACAGGGCTGAGAAACATGCCCAAGTCTTGAAGTGACAATCAGTTCCTCGTGTGCAGCCTCCCCTTTGGCCTTTCATCAAGTTTGCATTCACAGATTTATGCTGTATTACCTTTTCGTGGTTTGCCGTCTTGGTAGACTCGTTTGGACTGACAGCAATGCTGATGAGGCAATTAAAGTTCCTTGCCTTATCCAGCCTTAGAGTGGGATCAATTCTGTCCTCTAGCATCAGGTGGCAGGTCTCAACATTCATTATTGCCTGCATAGGCCCCCCTAATGGGATTGGATTTGTACTTATGAGTCAACAGGGCTGCTATTGAATCTCAGTCGCTGAGGCAATTGTCCTCTTCCAATAACTTTCTCCTTTGCTTCTTTTCTGGAGTATCTCTATTGTTGCAGTCCGCTAGGATTTTTTTTCTTGAGTTCTGCCTAATGTAGTAAGACGAATGTAAGCTCACAGGGGATGAAAGGGTTTTACAGACTTTACTTTGTTGCAGTAGATTATTCAATTTTGGACTTCTTTGTGGCTGAAATCTTAGCATTTGAAGGTATGACTATGAAAGTGGGGATAACAGAGGTTTGCAAATAGAAATGGTGGTGTTCTGTGTGGTTCAGTATTTCACACTGTTTGCCCTGTGTCTCCTTCTCACTTAGTGATTCCTTTGATTAGCTTTGAGCTTGTGGGTGGTAGTTCTCTGGGGGGCTCATTAGCTGTAATGACAAGGCCAAGATTTTAAAGTTAGCCAGTCAAAGACATAGTTAGTGGCTAGTACCTACTACACCTAATTTCTTAAGGCCTTCAGATTTTCACACTTATTGATACATCAGATACTGATATTCCACACAGGGGGACTTCTAAAGAAGCACTTTCTTTCCCTTGCTGCAAAATATTAGGAGCACTGCAAAGAATATCATATTATGCCAGCCCTTTGTATGTGTCCCTCCTTTTCCTCTCTCACACACTCTCGCTCACTCTTATGTCAATTATGCCTTAGGATCTGGCTCTGGGGTCTGGCCTACATAGAGGCTTGCAGAGCTGACTCTAAACTAGCTGGGAGGGGTGCAAATGACTGCCTCGCTTCACGCTACATCTGATGGCAGGAAGTCAGTGGAAACTCATTGAAAGTCACTGGAACTTTACCCGAGGAGAATGTTTGATTGGAGTGATTTGCCCTGAATCCAGGAACTGACAAAAGGTGTTTTTGTCTGAGATTAAATAGCTCCGTAGAAATGAAGAAAGGATTAATTATTCATAAAGCTAAAATGGGTTGACATTGGACTGCAGGTCCAATTTGACAGTTCAGTCTGGAAACCTGGAAAGTGTTGCTGCTGTACGTTTTCAAGGCAGCAAAAGTAGCAACACGTAATAAAATGAACTCAGACATTGAGTATGACATAACATAATGTTTATCGTCAATAAAATCCTTTGTAATTCAGCTGTTTGTCATTACTTGACCTCAACACAATTAATAGCCATTTGACATTGTAAAATGATAATCAGATAATCAATGTATAACAGATTTCTGAGCAGAAGTAAAAAGAGTTTATGTGACACGTTTCTACTGTGGTTAGATAAGAATAGGAGTATAATACTGCTTCTGCAGTATAGATCAGTATATATCAGTCCCCCTCCTCAAGATCCAGAGCCACATCATATTTAATTTTATTTATCTAGTCAGTGATTGATTTTCACCTGGGATGCAAGATAAATACAACTAACTGTTCACTGTTATTCACAGCAGTGCACTGTGGCTTAAATTTAGGAGTTTTATGCAGAGTTTAGAGCTTTTAAGTGTGCAAGGCTACAAGGAGTGTTGCGTCACATGCTCCACAACAACAAAATGTGTCAGAAGGAATCATGTTCTAATCATATAAATATTTAAAGTGTTCAGTCAGTAAGGCAGCGTTCAGACTGACTTTAGCCCTGCATGAAAAAGTCAGTCCTCTCATTCATTCGAGTGGGACCAGTCTATCATAATAGTGGGCGTGCCAATGCAGACGGCTCCAGCAAAAGGGTGCATCATTGTCAAAAGTTGAACCTGGCTCAACTTTTGCCACAATGCGACATCATCCAGCAAAGCGTTGCAGTGGCCAATAAAATACTTACAAGGTAGATTACTTAATGTAAAACGTGAAAGCCATATTTCTACTGTTTCCCTGGTGATTGTTGCAACAAAAGATTAAATAATCGCTGGTGTGATAATACTCCATATTTGTAAAATCCTGTTTTTTAGCTTCATAAAACACTGTGCTGTGTTTAGGTGTCTGATAAGCTTTAAAAATCATGGATCAATTACTCAAACTGGACTTCATGGATCGTATGTCAATGTCTGTCTGTCAATGTCTCATTGGTACCTGAAGAAACACTCCCACACCAGTGTAGCCCTATTGTTTTAACACAGGGCTGTTATCAGTATAAATGGTATTTTAAAATGTTACACAACAATAAAAGTCCTTGTTAGAGATGCTATACATGGTTATGACCACAAAACATAGTGGCACAGGGTTGGAAAAGCATTACAATTCAATCATACCTTGCAGGAAAAAAACAAAACCCTGTTCTTGTGTGGTATTTTTTTTATTTTGTTTTTGTGTGTGTGTGTGTGTCAGCATTTATCTTGGCCGCCAGATGGAGCAGGTCAACCAGTTCATGCTACAGTGAAACTTCAACTATTAAGTGTTGACTCTTCTAGTTTTGGCAAATGCCAGTGACACTAAGAAACCAATAGTTCTAATCTAAAAAAAACAGGGGATGAGCTTCTGTCCAGTGCAGCTACATTTTCATTGCAAGCAATTATGGACCATATCTTTTCCAGTCAGATTTTGGCCACTTTTGTATGTAGCCGTAGAACTGATGTATCCGGTCCATGAAAATAAAACTGCAGCGCTATATGTCAAAAATTAATGTATTTTTTCCTCCACTACAGCTTCAGCACTGCCTACCAGTGTATCTACTACTCCCCAGAGCACACAGCCAAAGCTCAGGAGGTACTCAGCACCATGAGCCTCCTCCAGCCCCTCATCACAAGCTTAGCGGACCAGCTCCTCCAGGCTGCCCAGGAGCACTCTTCCCCTGGACTGAGGGATGCACTCAAGAACCTCTCTGACAAGGTGAGGCAAACCCTCCTCCCACCCACCCTCACTTCCATCTCGACTATCCCTTTATTCTTCTTGTCCTCAAGCTGCTGCAATAGAC
Organism: Thunnus albacares; assembly: GCF_914725855.1. Classification (NCBI taxonomy): domain Eukaryota; kingdom Metazoa; phylum Chordata; class Actinopteri; order Scombriformes; family Scombridae; genus Thunnus; species Thunnus albacares. Next base: position 24,120,091 of record NC_058108.1, on the reverse strand, counting down.
AAAGCACCTCCTCACCAAACATGGTCAGGTAATGCCAGAGGAAGAGGACAGAAAGAACAACTTAATTATTCGTTCAGGGGTTCTGCTTCTAAGCCTATAACACTCAGAGGAGTGAGACAAGAGTAACTTGGAACTAGTCTTGGTAAATTGCTTTGTTAGTTTCATTGCAAAGAAAGGCTGTGAAATTTTATGAATTCTCAAAGTTATTTTAGAACTTGAAATCCATCAGACGCTTTGACACAGTTGTACGCACACTAAACAGACAACCTCAGGAAAAATCCATAACTCATCATAAAAACGCCAAACTAACAAAAGTGAATAGCAGCATGGAGGTTTATGGAATTGAGGCGTTTTTATCAGTATAATTAATGAATTACATCTGGTGCTGTCAGATTGCAATCTGTTGTGGGAGAGATTGTTTTTGCCACAGTGGAATAGAGCCCAATCAGCCTGCTTAATTGGTACATTCGCTCTGTCACCGCTTCCTCTCATCCTTGATTAGACACGCACACATTGGCCAAGTAAACCCCTGGCCTGGTCAGCACAAGCAGGGCTGGTCTCTGATTAAAATCTCAAGCTGTGTTTGTGAGCGTGTGTGTGGACCAAGTATTCCCCGTGTTGTGGGGACATGAATCTGTTTTACACAGTCATGTTGTGGGCACTCACAAAAAGCAAGTCCCCTTAACATAAGTCATTAGGGTTTAAAGTTTAGGGTTATGTTAAGGTTAGGGTTAGGGGTTAGACAAGTAGTGGTTATGCTTAAGGTTAGGGTAAGTCTCCAGGAAATGAATGTAATGTCATGTCAATGTAATGTCTTCTGAAATGATGGAAACACGACTGTGGGTGTGAGTGTGGGTGTGAGTGTGTGTGGTTGAGGTTGGTGTAATAGTGAAACTGTGGGCTTGTGTGGGTTTAAAAGCTGATGCTCAAGTCACATCACTTTCTTCAAGCCCCAAAGCCTCCAATCATGAACAGCATTTCATATCAATATTTATCCATCTCAACATCTTTCTATGTGTATTCATATACACGCAGACACATACTCACACACAAGTCCAGTCAAAAAAAATGTTTGTACCCAAAATCAAAAATTTGTCTCGAAGTCTTAAAGGAATAATTTGACATTTTGAGAAATATTCACATACCAGTATTTTTAAAGCTCACTAATTATTAAGTTCTATCTCATTTGTTTAATCCATACAAAAACCAAAGATTAAAAAAAATGACAATTTGCTTCTTTATGTGGGACTTATGTGCCAGGCTATTCCTTAGCCAGGAGCAGTTACCAGGCAACCAGTGGCGAACGGCAAATCATCATTTTTACACCTAAGTTTTTGAACATACAACACCCTCTGTCTTTAGGTGACAGATTTGGATAAGAAAAAAACAAGACATTACACTACACATACTGAAGAAAAATCACTCCATACTCACACTTACGGCCAGACAGATATTTCATATCCATCTTAAAGACATAAACAGAAAGGTGGATGCATGTCTGAGTGCGTCTCTGCAGTCAGTGTGAAGTTTGTTCAATAAGTACAGTGAGTCACATTTTCAGAGAATCTGGGAAAGATGAGACACCTCCAGAGAAAATCAGGGAGATGTAAGAACCTTTTTTTATCAAGTACTTGCTGCTTCTGACTTTTTCCTTCTTAGTTCAGACCACCTGACTCGAGGCCCAATTCAATATTTCACTCCAGAGTACTTTTCCCGGGTTCATTTTGATTAGCACTGGGTGCGGCAGATGCACTGTTGCTTCTATGTATATGGTGATGATTCTGTTGATGATGACAATAATAATTTCACTCTGATGATAATCACAGAGAAAAGGCAATTGCAACGCATCTCCCCTCCCTCCAGCTGTGTCCTAGGACAAGTTATATGTCTTCGCTGTAACACTTACCTGAAAAGAGCTGGAGTTTGATCGTCTATGCATGATTATGTTAAATTATATGGTGTATAGAGGTCATATACGCAGTAGAGAGAGTGTCCTCACAGCCAAGTGCTGTTGGAATCTGACCAGCTCTATCCATTCAGCCTCCCTTCACCTCTCAAGTGAAGTTGAGTGAAAAAGCTCTATTTTTAACACAGCCAAAATCCCCTTGTCCTTCAGGGTAAAACCATTTGAAACGATTTGGGGTGAATAGATTCCTAGTTTTCTTCTTTTTAAGATGAAAGATAACTTATTTTTTATCAGTTGGAGTCCACGGAGGCATTTTCTGACTTGCACTACTGCTCAGTCAAGATCACATCAGCAGATATATTGAAGAAAGACTAGCAACAGAATTTCTCCCCGGGGATATTGAGTGTTTCAGATCTCTAAAACAGGTAGCCGGGGAAGAGCTATGCTAAGGAATAGTTTTTGCACGTGTAGGAGCAAAGTTGCTTTGGTTTGGCTTTGCTTTGGTAAGAAAATGAAGCTGCCGCACTTTTCTCTTTTGCCCAGAGGAGTGCACCTCTGATATCTCACTTTGAACACAATATCCAGTGTATCATTAAAATGTCTTCCCTTCACTGTAGATCCTTATCTTGGAGCAATGGTTCTCAAACTTTTTACACTGCGTACCACCTCAGAAAATATTTGGCTCTCCAAGTACCACCATTATGACCAATATTAAAATACAGCTATGCACAGTTCACACAGGAGGCAAATATATTCCTAACATATTATTTATTGTTGATTTTTGTCAGCAACAGCCACACTGTACAAAGGGGTAGCATTAGAATTGGCACTTAAAGTCTTCCACACAACTTTCAAACAACACAAGGAGCAGCCCCTCACACAAACACACACGCACACACAGCAAGTGAGAATATTGAAAATTTACATAAGGGTGCGCCTGCCTCTGCAAACATCACAGGTCAATCAAGGTCAGCTTCAGTCTCAGGTTTTGCTCAGCATCCTGCTTCTGTATTTTGCTTTTATGACAGCAAGTGTAGAGAGGCCTTTCTCACACAGATATACGGTTGCAAAAGGAAGGAGAAAGGGCACAGCCTTGTCCGAAAGCACAGCATATTCGTTATGTTGCTGTATCCAAAAGTTCAACAACAACTGACTTCTGAAAGCAGACTTCAATGTTTCATTGCAAAACAATTCTGTTAAACTCTCCTGCTCACCAACAGTGAAGTCCTTGGGCATTTCAGAGATTTTGATGCTGAACAGGTTTTTCATCCAGTTGTTCGCTCCAGCCTTCACTGGGAAATATTCAGGGAACTGTTGTTGAGACGAGATGCTTAACGATGTTGTCCCTGACTCCATCAGAGACAAGGGTCAAGTTCTTGTCAGACAGAAAACTCTCCAAAGCAAAGCTGAAACATCACCTGCCTTGACTTTGAATTTCAAACTCCATGTTTTTCAGCATTGCATTGATTTTGTCCTGCACAACAAAAATTCAGTTCGTTTAAATGAGAGAAAATGTTCGACAAGTTCGACAAGTATGCCAGTTGACTGAGCCACACAGTATCTTCAAAACATCTGATAAGGGGAAGCTTTTGTCCTGTAACAACATTTGGACCTCTTTGTGCAATTCGAAAAAGCTCAGAAAGCACTTTCCCTCTTGATAGCCACCTTACTCCAACACACTTTTTCCAATCGAGCCCATTCTCTCAGACAAACGCCTTCAGGAGCTGGAATATGTGCTCGGCTGTTGTTCTAGTCTGCAGTGATTGACAGAACAGAAATTCCTCCTGAGCTGCACCATCATTTTCATATGTGACGTACACAAGCAAATTGGTCAAATCTGCAACATCAATAGTCTTATCTAGCTGGATTGAATAATAGCAACTATTGTTGATGCGCTCAGTCAGTGTGTTCATTCTCTGCGACACAGTAGTGTTTGAAAGTGGCACCAAGTTTAACTGTTTGGCAGCCTTTTCCCCACACATGATGTCTGTCATCTCTTTGGCTAATGGTGGACACAGTTGTTTGCCAATTGTGTGTGGCTTATTGGCTTTCGCTGTGCAGAGGCTGGCATGATACAAACCTTCCTATGATTTGGCTACAGGTGTAACACAGTTGAATTGTAGACTTGGACTGCTTCAGTTAGTCACATTTTCTTTGAAAAAAATCAACTGGTTTGTCTTTCAGCTGAATTCAAATTTGATGTAACTTGAGTCATATTTCCTTACTGTTTGCGCCGTTTGCTTCTAGCAGGTGCTGTGGAGACTTCACTGGTGCTGCTGAAGTAGCCACTAGCACTTGTGCTCAGTTCACTGTCGTGCACTTCAGTTTCTAAAAGGCTGCCCCAAATATTCACCTCCTGATCCGCATTTCTCTCTTTAATAGTTCCCTTTTTGGAGTCACGATTGTAGTGTTTTTGAACCATTCATCATTTTACCTACCTCTGCTTACTATCTTTCCATCGCAGTTTAACTTGTAACTAATCATGGATGTTTCACATGCTTCTACCCGACTGCGTAGCAGGATAGTAGCACGTGCAAACACTTATTTTTGTTTCAAAACAAAAATATTACAGGAAAGGCAAAAACTTATTTTAAATCCCATTTCAATGATCTCATGGTTAAAGTATTTTCATTTGTAGTCATATTTTGATAGTATTACATGTTTTTAAATTAATTTTGTTTCTTTCTTTTTTTTTAACTATTTCTGAGATTTCTCCACATACCACAAGAGGGAGCTTGCGCACCAGTGGTACCAGTGTCTTGTTTGATTGATACTCTTAATTTGTAATGTAATCAACTGACTTTGATCCACAACAAAACGGCAGGAATTGTATTTATATCCAAATAAGAGCTCTAGGACAAAAAAAAAAAAAGTTGATGTATTGCATGAGGAGCTCTGGCATAGTCAAATATATGGTTTCTGTGGCTCTGTGGTTAAGAAGTGCAAATATGACCCAGATTGTTTTAAATACAGTGTGTATCTTTGTTCACTCATCTCTGGAAAGATGATGAATAATACATGGTCTCATAGATTGCAAATTAACACTGAGGTCAGATAAGCAGAGTTCAATTTGAATATGAATTTACATTTTGAATTCCCAGTTCCTGTTAAGTGTTGTGGTTACTGAATCAAGCGTGGCTCATTTTTTAGTCATTTGGACATTTTCATCTTTTTAATCGTGTTTACTTAGTTGTATACGATTGTGTGCATCACAGAATGGTATTCCAGCAGAAATGCCTGTTCTCGAGCAATTACACACGTCGTCTTATACATAGATTTCTGCTCTCACTTCATTGACTTACAGTAATGGAACCTCATTTGGATCCATACAAGGCAATTAAAATGGATATGAATTAAACAAAATGATGTTTTTAAGTGTAGTCTTCATTTGCTTTCTCTGCTCAGACATTCATCCAATGGCTCATTCATTGTGGATTACTTTTTTATATGTTCTAAATCAAGAGCAAAACAGTTAAACCACGCTCAGATAGACCAGTAAGTGTGTTGTTTATTTAATGACTGAAACACACTGTAGCTGACTCATAAGAGGAACAGTGTGAAAGATTCACTCTAAAAGCAAGTCAGCAGTTTCTTTGCAGTAATGGCTACACTGAGTCAGATTGATGAAAAGTGGTCCAAGAAACAGAAGTAACAAGTCAATGTTGGGAAGTTCAGTTCAATAAAGAGAGATTGGAAGTGTATAACAATAGACTCCATCGATGTGAAGTATCTTCATTAAGCGTACACCAAAATGATGTTAGGAGATACAGCATCATCCCCCAGAGTCTAGACAATGGTGGTGGTAGTGGAGTAAAGCCAAGAGATGGATGATGGAAGAGGTTTTCAATATGTGTACAAACTAATCTTTTAGCCATGGATCACCCCTCACAGGTGACTAAAGGCACTGTTGTCAGCTCAGCCGTGATTACTTCCTACTTACTGTAATTCAAAGAAAACACTCAACGTCAAGGTTAAACCATTTCTTGTAACAGTTACATTTTAATTTGTGGGTGTGACTCTGCTCATGTGATGCTCTGGAACAAATCTGCCCAAGCTTGACGCCGAGCTCACTGAGCTCACAAACCTGAGATACACAACATTTAATGAACATGAACATATATTGAAAAGAAATCTTCAAAATTCACATACAACTAAATGCTAATACGGGAAGAGGATGGGGAAGTGGAGGAAGTTCAAATTCTGATTGCAGGCAGTGTAGCAGTAAAGATGCAGAACTCAAGAGTTGAATGTCAAATGTTTATATGAGCAGCCTATTGAGAGAGATAGGCCGTGGACATTGGAGGGTGTATGGAGCATGTGACTATAAAATGACTTCCTTTCCTGCCTGAATGAAGCTGCATAAACTTAGTGAAAGACCGCGAAATAAATGGAAACGATGATGGAATAAGTCTGTTGCAAATAGTTGCCTGCTGAACTATTAACCTTGCAAACAACGATTGTTATGGGACAAGTTTTGTATTAAACTGAACAAACAGTTTGAACCAGCAACAGACTGAACTTTCTACTGAACTGAAGACAGTCACAGTTAAAAGACAGGCAGTGAACTGAGCTGAACTGAACTGAACAAAACAATATGATCAACAAAGTGAATCATAGTTTCCATCTCTACATTATATGATGGAAACTCTCGGTTAAAAATCCCTCATCATCTTGGAGGATTCCCCTGATTGATTGTGCAGAAAGATAATCGGTCAGAATTTTGAAAGTAAGAGATTGTCTGGCAAAGTGGGAGTCACAGAGAAGATTAGAGCAGAAAGAGATAGTATAAATTCACCTGTAGAAGAATAAAGGCAAAATGAGAGAGAAAAGATGAACTTTCACCAAAGCTTGATATAAAAAAACTGTGGCAGACATTCAGTTACATAAAATTTTATGATCATGGTTCCCAATTTAGGGGTCAAGATTCCCCAAAGGGCTGTAAAATAAATCTTAGGGGTCACGATATGATGAACAAGATAGGAGGGGAGAAATAAATAATTTCTTCTACACAAAATTACGTTTCTTTTTCCCGGTATCTCTAATCTGCTTGTACTCTTATTTCTTGTTGGTGTTGGGTTTGTTGATTTCTATTTTAATTGGTCATGAAAAATATCTGTAATCTGCCTTTCTCATATGAGATGGATGGTTAATGGATAATACCTCGAATGAAACAAAAGTGAAAATCAGTGAAACTACAGGTCATTTACACATTCAGCCTGTTACAAGGGATTAAAAGCAGACATTGCTTTGTTTTAAGGGGCCGTTGTCTAATGAAATCCACACAAAGCTTCTGGACAGGACTGGTCTGAGGTTCTGTTTCACAGATATCTAATTCTTTGCAGATTAAGCTGTCTGCACAATATCTGGTAGACAAGCTCACTATTCTGCCCACATCAGGGGGGTAGGAGCCAGAGGAGTTTTTGTGTGGCAAAGTATGTATATAATGACCTTGCAGGTTTCTTTTCACGGAGAGCTTCACTTGTGTGTTTTGTTAGACTGCATTTTGCTGTGGTAATAGAATTGCTTATTGCTGTGCTAACTCAATTCCTCTTGAGAGCCCTTATCATTTTTTACGCAGTGGTGGCAGCGAGCACGAGGCTCCTTGGTACCGGGATCATCATCAACTTACAGTAGCTGGTGAATTTGAGATCAAAAGAGATGTGGTCCTTGGAGGAGCAGGCTGGAGGAGGAGTAATTGAATTGTTTGTTGTTTGTTGCTGTTTTTGTTGCTCACTGGCTGTGCTGCGGTAATGGAGAGCAGCTAGTTTATGGCAAAGGAGTGTGTTCATTTTCCTTGTTTCTTTTCACTTTCTCTGTAAATAGTTACCTTTGCCAAGCTCACTTCTTCCTGTATTTTCTTCCACCAGCGTGACAGTTTCTCTCTATCTCCCTCACTTATTCTACAGTCTACTTTTGCTTTTTCAACACTTAGATTTTCATTTGTTGTGCTATCACAAAATAACTCTTAATATGTGTCTTTTCCCCCAATATCTCTTTCTCTGTCTTTGCTACAGACAGAACAATTTGTTCACACACTTAAGGATGAATTGGTCAAGAGTGCACTGCTAGCACTGCATGCAGCGAGGCCTGGGTACATTTCCAAGAACCAGAAGCAAAACCCGATGCAGGGAGGCCAACATCAAGGCCACATCCACCAAGGCAGTGATCAGAATCAGAGCCCAGTCCAGGGGCTTCCAGGCCACAGTCCAGCCACATCGGTCACTGAGAGCACGGTGATGTGTAATAACGTAGAGGGATCACAAGCTAGAGGAGATGGTGGGGCTTTGCCACCGAAGCACCAAGACTCCATACCGCACCACAAAGAGTACGACGAGGAGGAATGGGCAAGTGTCACTACTTTTCTAAGTCATTAAGAAATCACTAAATCTGACTGCTTAAGATTTTGTTTTTAGTTTTAAATACAAAATCTATGCTTTTTTACTGCTGGACCATATAGTAGACTACACATTGAATTACAGATAAACTTTTTTTAAGGCAAATATTTTTGAATTGAAATTATACACAACATTTAATTTCATATCTTGTTCTTCTCCAAGGAGTTTAAACATTTCATCGTGACAAACTCACTGCAGATTATCGAGTGTCTAAGCCATCTTGCTTCTTTTCATTGAAGTGCACATGGCAATTGGTTTCTAGTGTGTGTTTGTGTAGATGAGAGAAGAGGACAGCATCTGCCACACTGACAGCAGGAGTTTATGATTTTTTTCACATCAATGCCTAATTACCTCTCAAAATATTCTTCACCGTTTAAAACATGTTGAAACCATATTGTTGAAGCAACAAAGAACAAAATCAATTCCACCACACCCACCCACCCACCCACACTTGCACAATCATATTTGTTGACACACGCACAAAAGTGAAAGCATTTATCCACCAGTCAAAAGTTAGAACTCAGCAAAAGAAAGAGAAAGCTGGGAACAATGGAAACGCTTTGAGAGCAACCTCAGAATATCCAGACAACTATTTCCTTTTGACCTTCTGGACACAAAGCCAGTTTAGACTGTAAAGGGAAATGCTGCTTTCTGCTTTGTTTTTTTTAGACATAAGAGAATCATTTTTTTATGGTTTTAATGCTTCTGCATTTCAGCTTCAGTTTTGTCACACATTTTAGTCTCTCTCTATCTCAATATCTCGAAAAGAGGAATCTAATTGGTGGGGCTGATCTGACTGCTGATTGTGTATTTGGCTCTTTTAGGACAGAGTATGGGCCAACGTAGCCAAATGTCTCAACTGTGTAATTGCCATGGTGGATAAACTCCAGGAAGAAGACAACAGCAAGCCGGAGCAAGTCCCCGAGCAGCAGCTAGCAGATGTCATCACTTCACACAACCCTGGTAAATAACCTTTTTTTTTCTAATCAGTTTTTTTTAATCTTAGAAAGTAAGTCTTAAAGTATAATCATTGTAACCTCAGTGAAAAACATTTGTCTATGTTTATGGTGATCTGTGTGACTTCCATTATTCAAATACCTGTTACATTATAAAAATATTTTTAGCTGATAGGACACTGATGTTTGCTGCTCAGTATTGAAATTTCCAATCAGTCTTTATTATTGTTGCCCAGCAACATCCATCTATCCCTCCGTTTTCCAAACCGCTTATCCTGTATTTAATTGAGCTAAAATATATAACTTATACCAGAATAGCTTCTTAAAGATCCCACCCAGACATGTATTAAGTCATATAAAATACTCTGCTTGGAACATTACTGTGTGTCTGATTTGGTCTTTCCACAAAAAAAAGTAGAATTACCATGTTAAAATCCTTAAAATGGCATCTACTCCTTCTCGCTCATTAAATATTCCAGAGTCTATAAATATGCAAATATATTTCATTTCAAAAGTTTAACTACTTCACAGAAGATGTCTCTGACTTCACGGTTTAAATCCATTCTCAGTGTATGTGCATCAGAGGCTTCAAGTTTCCACATCACACTGGTTTAAGGGAAATATCAGACCAGGATTGGCTCCAAACTATTTGTGATGTCACAAATCATGATCGAAGGCCCACCGCTTAGGATTGGATTTTCAATGAGCACAGACAAACTTTCCTCTTACAGCAGATGAATGTGAAAACAGTCTTCTAGTGTCAAACTCTGCACATAAATCATTCTGCACAGTGAAGCTCAAACATTAAACTGTAGGAAGAAGAAGAAAAACATTTTATAATAAACCAAAATTATTAAATTTTTTTCAACTTGATATGTTTGAACATTTCGAGCCCCACTCCATGGAGTCCGCACCCAGTTACACCATGATTTTTTTTTTTCAAATATGCATATTACATACATCAGTACTGTATATGTATTACACCTACATACTGTGCATACATCTACACACATCATCATATATATATATATATATATATATATATATATATATATATATATATATATATATATATATATATATATATATATATATATATATACATAAACTCACATACACACTGTATATTCATGTATGACAAGCACACACAAAAAACACCTTCACAATATTATTCAGTTGTTTTTGGTTTTTAAATTTGAATTTTTAGGGCTTTAATTCAGTATAAACAAATTTTGTTGTCAGTTTCCTCAGCAGCAGAATCAGAACCCAAAGTCAGCTTAATATTTATGATAAACTTAATGCACTTAACTTTATACTTACCCACAGCGGATAATCCAAATACCTCTCTGGAGCTCGCTGTCTGAAATATGCAGAATAAAATTTACAACAGTTTGTTGTGGGTTTTTTTGTTTCAATAGTTAATGATTGATTCTGTTTATTGAACACTTATCATTTCATTTTAGAGGTTGTTCTTTCTCTTCAGTTACATACAGCAGTAAATTATTGTCCATCATTATCATTGGCAACATATCGTGATAGTATTGTGCTGTGACATTTTCCTCTTTTGATCCCGTCACAAAACAGCAGCTAATTTAAGATTAATAGGAGTGTATTAGCCTAAACATTATATGAATCAAATAAAAGTTACCCTGTGACAGAAATTACACTGAACAGTGAGTGTTTTTCAGTATAACTGTAGCTTCAGTTGAAAGGAGTGACACGAGACTCAGCTCCGACTCAGAGGCTCCTTGTTGTTTAAACATTAGCAAATGAGAAACTTGTCGCCAGAGAAGTGGATGAAAGCGATATTTGATATGCAGAGCCATTCACTGTTGACCGCAAGCTGCCCAGTCTTCCCTTACGTCCAATGAAATCCAGCCTCAAGCTTGTGGCCAGACAAGTGCCCAGCCTGTTCCAGCTGCCAACTGGCACACAGAGCAGCGGCATTAGTCTGACCAGGCGACAAGGAGAGGCTCTGTGTGTGTGTGTGTGTGTGTGTGTGAGAGAGAGAGAGAGAGAGTGTGTGTCCCAGACGAATGCACATGTGAACACACTCAAGCATCTATGAAAGTGTAGGTGCATTTGTATCATTTTGTGTCTGTCTGTCCAAGTGAGCTTGCAGGTAAGAACAAGGCCATCCGCATTGTGTTCAGGCTGGAAGATAAGCTGAACCCCCCCATGCACCTTTTATTAAGACGCTGAACAGGCTCAGAGCAAGTGGTCATCTGCTTGTCTAAATACAAACATGGACTGAATAATGAGAGAGGCTTTATCTCTTAGCTGAGACCGGTGAAGCCCGGGCTTTTGATGACAAGGCGTTGTGGGGGTTTGGATGTTTGGACAGGTGGGCTGGTGAAGAGATGACAGTTGGAGTTCTGTTTCCTCCTTCTCTCTGCAGAGGCGGTATTTGCAGAAAGAGATAAGACATGATTTCTCTGACAAGGCAAGGGCAAGCCTGATGTGTGCATGTGTGTTTGTGTGTGTGTGTGTGTGCGTGCTTGCTTGTGTGCAGGCATATCCACACTGACACCCCCCCCCCCCCCCCCCCCCCCCCCCCCCCCCTTAAAAGAACCCAAACTTTTTAATATGTTGAACCTGAACAGAATGAACGGTGGGAAAACTCAGTTGGGACATTACTTAACCAACACTGCCCCCTGTTGGCTTGTGAGGAGATCATTAGAAACTTGTTTTGAATGGAAGAAATGGAAGTGGAGGAAATATTAATGACACTAAGAAATATCACACTATGGCTGAGACCCAATTCAACACTACATACTAAATCTAAGGAGGTTTTTAGAATGTTGTGTGACAAAGTTAAGTTTACAACAAAAGGTCAGTATGCATTCTGAATCTGCTTGATTTTTGTGAGTGTGCTGTTGAGTGTCCTGAGGAGAAAATAGATGAGCTAATCACTGCTGCAAAAATGTTTTTTAAATGTACTCCAGGAAGATCTTTGAAAACAAAAAGGTATTAAATCAAGACATGACATTTAGTATTTTGTACATAATGTATTCTATTAGTATGGAGTGTGAACTTTACCCCAGCTTTAAATGTAACTGAGTCTTAAATGATTATCTCATTCTTCATCTATTAATTGTGAACATGAAATCTCACAGATGAAGCCTTTTTTTGTTGTTGTTATTTGTTGTTTGGCTCCTACTACCAAATCAAACAGCCACTCTTCTTTTCTGATATTCCATTTGATGCAATTCAATTTCAGCCCACAAATGGCATATACCACTTAATGCAGATCTGAATTGAAAGCTTATATGGCTGGTAAACAAAATGCTGCATATATCAGCTGTATGGTGAAACAATAGAGTAGTAAACTCAGGTCATTCTCTACCTTTTTAACTTCTAATTTTAAGTTATGATCCACTTACTCGCTTTTTCTGGTTCTTTCAACTGCATCTCAGTCTTCACCAGAAAATGAAGTTATCTCAGTTGTCATGGAGATGTCATCACATGACCTAAGAATGTAATTCTGATCACATGGTAACACATGGTCATATTATATATAAGGGGAGATCATAACCACTGTCTCCTTTCAAAGATGGTCTCTAGTGTTGATGTGAATGTGCTTCTTGATGTTTCTCCGATGGTCCACTGACTCTTGGTCAATGACTTTGACATCTTCCCAGTGGCTGGTTTTGGTCCAATATTCACTGACAGTTGACGTTGTCTGTGTCCGGTGCTCATTCAGTCTCTTGTTCTGAATGCTTGCTGTTTTATGGATGTAGTGTTCCCTACAGCTGTCCCATGTCATAACCAATGACACCGGAAGTAGGGGGGCCAAGAGGCCATTGGCCCCCCCACTTTACTCTCCTCCCACAGTCTTTCTAAGTCACAAATCACTGTATCCCTTCAAATGCCCTTATATGGCAACACTTACTGTGAAAAGAACACATCTCGTTTGTGTTCATGTCAACAGCAACAGTGAACACAACAGCTCTGAGCACAGTGCCAAAGCTCTGGGTCTGAGGCTGCCACTGCTTCAGTATTGCTGCTAATTAAAGCCTAAAATTGCATGGCTTTAATTAGCAGAGATGCGCACACACAGAGCTCTCCACAATCACAAACTTCCATGTATTTTGCTTCTTTATTTCTCTAGTATTTCGCATCTATAACATAATCTACTGCAATGCCCGTCAGAATAGGCTACAGCTATTAATGTAACTCAGGCAGGTCTGAAACATGTCAGATTAATGTCTGAATTTTACATTAATGTTGTTCAGGTGTCATTGAATGTATCCAGGATTTCACAGAAACATCAGTACTGATGTTCTATTTGTTGCTCACTGCTGCTGTGTGTCAGATTCTTTCCTTTGACTCTAATAAATATCTGCAGCATCATACAGCAGCAGAAACTATAAGTGCATCTTTAAATTGAGAGAGTGATGATGGTAATTAATGTTCTGTGTTCTGCTACACATCTAAACCATTGACTGTATATAAAGAGATCAGCTGTTACACACAGATTCCAGGTTTATATGGTGGAATTGTTTGTAATAAAGCAGCCCTTATGGATCGCCCTCGCAGAAAACGGTCCTGTGTAAAACAATACAAGGGACTGTATTGGTGCGTGCGTGCTGTTTAAAGTGTCGGTGAGCCGATGAAATATGATCTTGCATTTAAAGACTGATCAGAAAAACACTGTACGGTAGTAATATTCACAACTCTGGAAAGTTATCACACTGCAACCCTGTTTATTAGTGCGCACATGTGGAGTGCGTCTGTGTCTGCAGAAAATATGAAAAGGCCTTGCACGCACACAGAAACTTGTGGAAAGGGACAAAGTCATCGACTAGAAGTCACAAACACCTGTTATCACATGACTGATGTTCCATACTTAAATATTTAAGCTTGTTTCTCTGCTCTTGCCACCAACTAACAATTGGTACCCTGTCGCGGTGACATGCAGCACAACCATTGAATCCCACCTTAGAATGATCCGTCTTATCTACCCCCGACATCCTGTTTTCACAGTAATGACGTCACATTAATAAAGTAATGATCTACAGAACAGTGTGTGAGGTATTTTGGCAGTAAATATAAGGTGTTAACCTTGACAAAAAATCTTTTATTGTGTTTTATGAATTCACTTGCTAATCATTTGCCACATTTTACTGCCTGTGCTCATGCTTTTGATTTAACAGCTTGTAATTTGTGTTTGTTTTTGTTTGCCATTTTCCTTTCCCATAAACCCTCCTCATTTCAATGAAAGATTAATGGCTGAACCGGTTTCACCTCACAGATAAGCCGCCTGTTTTTTCTGGCTGAGAACACAAGTGTGAAGACACATTTTAATCTAAAACCACATCATAACTGTCATTCCATCTCTGTCTACACCACCACCACCCCTCCTTGTCCCTATCCCATCTTATTTCCGCAGGCGACTGGGGGGAGCAGCTCTGCCCTGTGGTGACCAGGTTAAAGGAGTGCGTGATGGAGGTGGTGGAGAAGGCTAAGAGAGCCATGACCTTTGTGCTCCTGCAGGAGGCAGCCTGCAGCATTCCACAGGGCTTCCTCCTCCAACAGAGGAGAGACGTGGTCTTCAGTCAGGCAGTAGGTGGCCAAACTGACATAATAAACAACTCTTTAAAGGTCTTCTAGAGGATATAAATTTCTCTTCAGTTATTTTCTTATCTTGGTTCTTTTGATGAGGAGATTTTTTTAACTTAGATCTTCTCCTTTGCTCTGTTTTAAAACCTTGAGTAAGTTTTTGATGATATATGCCCCCTGTTCACAAAACCAATCACATATTTGATATATTTGCTAATCTTTACACTTTGTAAATGCAAATGTCAGAGAAATATTTTGATACGTTTGTTTTAGCGAGTTGAGCTGTAAAGCAGTTTGTTATGTAATTGTGTTGCCTTTGTAGTCCAGAGTGCAGCAGCTGGGTATGCTGCACTTTGACACACATACTATTGCCTAGTATGGCCAAACAACAATGAAACATTTTCCTACACACTATCAAAATTTCACATACACTAAATCTCAAACTGTCAGAATACGTCTTGAAGTATTTTATTTGTAAAAATATGTCATCTACAGAAATTTACTGCAACTGTCGGTTTCACTTTTTATCCATTTCACATATTGAAGTTTGGTGTACCTATAGACCAAAATGTAACGTGCATGAGCCAAAAAATATTGACAGTGGCAGAGAACAAGGACCCAGACACAATAAGCAGACAGGAGACTGAGGCAGTTTCTCTCTTAATTTATGGAAGGTTTAGAGAGGCAGGAACAAAATAATAAAACTCTCAAAAGAAGGTAAACCTAGGTACATAAATTTCTGGCTGTAAGCTCAGTTGTATAATCTTTACACTTAAGCATTGGCTGATGAAGTGAAGGGACTCTACAGTATATACAGTACACCCAGAGACTGGCAAACTGATTGAGCAGGGCAGGTTGATCACTTATTAAAGGCAGCAACGTCGGTCCAGCTAACACCCAGAGAGACAGGTAGGGACCTCTGGTGGATCTAGAAGAAGACACAGGGGTTAATACTAGAAGTCCTTTGAAAACCCATCCATAGTTGTGACATAGGATGCTGCAAGGCTGCATCTGCAGCTGTATTTGAGCTGTTTGACATCCTCGCTCTTGTATTGCAGCTTTACTATTTTGGACCTGGAAAATTCTGGGCTTACCACTGTACTATTTGTGGCCGCTTAGCTGTTTGTGCCAACAACTTAGAATAGATATGGCTCAAGTGTGTGTTTATGTGTGTGTGTGTGTGTGTGTGTGTGTGTGTATGTATGTGTGTGTTTGTACTTTTTTTTTCAACAGCTGGCAGCCTTAGCCTGTGGTTTCGTTATGAGGCTGTATGCAGGAATGCAGGACAAAGGTTTCCTCAGGCAGCTTCACCTTGTTGGCTTGGTGGCCCAGTTTGAGAGCCTACTCAGCACCTATAGTGAGTAAACCCGCAAGAGTTCAATCAGATGTGAAAACCATAAAACCTCCACCAAACCTAATAGTCAGAGTGATGTTTGGTTTAAGTGAGCTCCACTAATATGATGAGTCACTGAGGCTGTAGCAAATAGCAACTTGAAGCAAGGTGATGACTCACCTCACAGTTTTTTGTACATAATGACAGGCACATATATCATTTTATGTTTTATACAACATGTTTCCAGTAAAGGTTAAGCAGAGTGTCCTGGGAGATAGATGTTTATCAGATCGATACCAAGATTAGATTTGAATTGAAAAGAGACTATTGTGCACCCTTGTAAAATATGAGTGCACCTATTCTAGTTACCTGCCCCACCATGATCTCATTCACGTTAGTTTGCTGAACCTCATAATGTAGCTGGCATTACCGCGTTAAATGGATTAGTCAGAAAAATTGAGAATTGAAAAAAGGGCGAAGAGCTTTCTTTCTTAATAGTCTTAACCCCACTTTTATGATCCATGTCTAGATCAAAATAATACTTCTGCAACATCAATATCAAACATGGGTAGTTCCTGAATCGTTTTCATTTTCCAGTTACCCTTCTGACATTTCAAAATATGAGCAGTACTCACCTCATTTTGAGTAACTACAAGGGCTGTGTGTGGCCAGCAAGAGTTAGATCACTTCTGACCTTGCTGTGCAAACTGTTTAAGGTGAAGAGATTGGGATGCTGGAGGACATGGAGGTTGGAATCACAGACCTGCAGAGAGTCGTGTTCAAGATTACAGAGGCCAAGACAGATGACCTCAGTGACCTCCAGCCCTTAGTGTGTGGCCGACGGTGAGACATTATCCAATTTCTCTGGGTTTGCATGTTTGTTTGGTTTTGTGCTTTAATTGAAAATGTTCAATCGAGATTACAGCATTTCCCAAACTACCTGTGTTAGTAATAACAGCGGTCCAGTATGTTTTAAGAGAAAAGTACAGGCAGTTGTCATAGAATGGATTTGACATGTGACTGTGTTTTTTATAGACAGGTACCGGAGAGAACTACATATTTTGGAGCTAATTATAGGAACAAATTGTCTGTTGGTTCACTTTTAATTAATGTATTAACCCCAACCATATTTTTGTCAAGTTTCCACTGGAAATCAACAAATGCTTATAAAGTCTGTATGTCTACTGTATTCTTCCCGGGTTATTTGCTGCTTTGAACATTTTTTTTTTTTTAAATTCCACATATGCGTATGAACATACATACGACATATGATTGTACCTGATGAAGGTCTGAGGACTGAGATGTCCTTATTAAAGTAAATTCAAATGGCCGGCAGTAGGCAGGATTTTTTTGTTTTTTCACATCTGACGCACCTGTCAATAAGACTTTATGGTGTGTGAGAACTTTGTAGTGATTTTCACCTGGTGGTTCTTTCTTAAAAACTGTAATGGGTGGGTACTAACTATGTGTAGTGTGTCAGAAATATTTCCCAATAATTAACACCATATTACATAGTTCTATCGAAAAAAGTGTTATAAATGCGCAGCCAATAGAAATACTTGGTTCTTTTAATAATGAGACTGATTGATGAGGTTTGATTGATTTAGTGACACATCGATGACACACTCGATTTGCATAGTCTCTTACTGCACTTTATAACCGAGCCTTACTGTACAAAGGTTTCAGTCTAATATTAACTTAATTACAATCAGACATAGCCATTTGCCTTTTAACAAAGAATCCGTTTACGTTGAGACTTTGTTTGCCAGACTTTCACACAGACAGAAACCATCTGTATCGGCATACTTTTTTCACAACAAGAAATTCCAGATCAAATATTGGCCCATACTGAAAATGCAATTCTCAAAGTGTTAAGGTGAAATATGAAAGCACTCATATGACCTTATGCAGAGTGTAATGATAAATACTCGTATTGAGTGTACCGCTAAGCAAAGATTAAATGAGTATTTTGAGTGGTAATTACTATATAAGCAAGTTTGAAGTGATATTGACAAATCCACTTGGATCAGAGGTGATAGTCTGCTGTGTCTTGTTCTATTTTTTATCTAGTTGCAGCCTGTGAATCAAACCCCAGACCACAGGGCCTGGATTTGCATGATTTCTTGTTATAGAATATTTACTACACAGTCTCTGAGCATAATTATTGCATATTTGTTTGTGCATAAAAAATATGGCAAAGCTCAAGGGGTGTTACGATATGCTCTATTTGGGCCCAACTAAGTGGAAAAATGCCTTGTAATAAGATGCCAATCAACACAGCTCTAGTATACAGCCGGTTATGAGGAAGTCACTCTAACTTTAGTGAACTTTAGTCCACATGAATAAAATTCTCTTGGCCATTTGGTGTCAACTGGGAGCTGTTGAAGTCACTGGGATCATGCGTATCCTCTCACTTCCCTGCAGTACAACAATAGTTCACTGGTAAGACATTTACCACAACAAGGTCAAGATTGTTTATTTTAGCTGGCTACTGTGCACATTATGCCGAGTGTGATAAGATGATACACTCCCTTTGCTCCACCCCTCTCCATGTCATTCTATAAGGCAATCTGTCTCACACACTTCCACTCTCTTTCTCTCATGCACACACACCATTAGTCTCTCATTCTGCAGCTTGCTCTGGCCTGTCTCAGGTGTCAAATTATGCAACTTCCCAAACTTATCAAATTCTACAGCTTTGCAAAGTGTATTGAATTTCTGTTTAACCATTTTCTCTCTTTTAACGTCCCTTTCCTTTTTTTCCTCTCTCCTTGTGTTCAGAGACCACTTCATTGTAGAAGTGCCATTACCACGACTGGTTTTCCAGACCTTGCCAGAGGAGATCAAGGAAGGCAAGCCTCTACGAGTTTTCCCGGTGCTGTTTAACGTGGGCATCAATGAACAGCAAACTATAGCAGAGAGGTACCGCAGACACTGTTCAATCTGAAGAACAGATAAGCCGATGCACTCAAGGAAAAACACTTTTCATATGAACATGTTAACCAAAGCTGGTATGGTTTTAAACTAATCAATATCAGATAAAGAACTAGAGCCATGCATGGCTTACTCATTATCCTTCATTCATTAAATACTATGCAAAGTATTCAGAAATGTAACTAAATAATAATCAAAACCCTAAAAGCATACTTACTTTCCCTGATTGGCAAACAGTTGTTTAATGTGTAAATATATTGCAATTACTGCTAAATGTTAGCACATTATTTGGTTTTCCCACCAAATACATTTAATGAAAATGCATATAGTTTTCCTCTAAATGCAGTATTTACTGCCCTGCATTGTTGTTACAGTGAAGAAAAGACTGTAAACTGTTTTTAAAAAAAGTGTTTTGGAGTGTCTGGATGATGTTCCACCATAACTACCCTTATTCTGTCTGTAATCCTCTCAGGTTTGGAGATATTTCCCTACAAGAGAGAATAAACCAGAAGAACTTTGAGAAGTTAGAAGCCTATTACAAATCATTAAATGAAAAGGTGCCACTAGAATGTAAGTGCAAAAAATGTTCTTTTGTTTTGTAATCAAAGACGAATACTCTTCATCCTTGAAAATCTTTAAAAAATACTGGGGCTTGTGTTCCAGGTCCTACCTGCTTGTATTTTTATTAGTGAGAACGTGGTTGTGGGCTGTTTTTCTGGAACATTTAAACAATATAAACCTTTATTTTCACTGAACAAAGCAAGAAGACTCAGTCACTTTCAATGTGTTTTATGTTTTCTGTGAGCAGGTCTACCATGTTTTCAGACACAGACTGACATAAAGGAATTACTTGAAACCCTGGGCCAGAATGTAGTCACAAAGAAGAGGAAGAATGTGGAGATATTATGGATTGCTGGAACGGTGAGCAGTTTTTGCCTTTAAACAGCAGTGTTATTATCATACCTTTCTGTCTTTCTTGATAAGGAACATACTTTCCTCTCATCCGTATAAATAAACTGTCTCTCTCCCATAACCAACTGTGATCTGTACGTACTCAGCTGTAATCTTGTTTTGACATATTGATAATTGATGGGCTTTAATGGAGCCCTGAATCAAACAAAAAGTACCTGTCTGAGCAGGATGGATTGAATTTCAGAAGGTGATAATGTAGAGATGCTGCCCTTTGACCTGATATTAAGTATCTGTGAATTGTTACACATGTCACAGTGCATGTGATTTGCAGAAGTCACTGGAAGAATCTATTATAAAAAGGCATTTTTTGTGTAATATCTAACTAAATGTATTGCCCTGACATCATTATCTTTGTTGGCTGCAGTTTTTAATTTTTACAGAAATGCACTTTATGTCAGTTCAATTCAGGAAAAAGTTATAATTGAAGGTATCCAACACTATTAAAGTGTTATATCAACCTAAGTGAAATGTATCACATAGTTTTAAAAATCTTTAATCATCATTTAAATTTAAACAGATTTAAATTCTTACAAAAACCGGGCAAAGTCTGGTTATAGCAACAATCGCTTTTACTGACAAAAAGGGAAACTCTTTGTATACTTGATGTGTGTAAACATTGAATCTTTTTTTTCACTTCCTTCTAGATTTGTCGAAGGTTGAATGGCATCAGGTTCACCAGCTGTAAAAGTGCCAAAGACCGGACATCCATGTCTGTCACATTAGAGCAGTGTGCCCTCCTTCGTGATGAACACCAGCTCAGCAAGGATTTCTTCATCCGTGCTCTGGACTGTATGCGGAGGTAAGGCAGTAAAAGATAGAATAAAACCATTATGGGTGCAAGTTATTGTTCCAACCAATCCCATTCATGCTGTATTAAAGGGTCATTTAAATTACAAGAAGACATGTTTTTCTACTTAGACCCAGTGGAATCTAGTCATGCAGTTAGTTTTGGTTTTATTTGCCAAGGTTTTGAGATATATATCCGTCTTATTTATGCTACCACCTCAATACAATGGAGGTAACTGGAATCTTGTTAGTGATTGCTTAAAGCATTGAACATATTTAACATTTGAACAAATTCAATGGTAATTTGTCTTTCCCCAGAAACAATGTCACACTTACTCCAAGTAATCCACAGACCTCACTGTTAAAGGGGACCTTTTATGTTTTTCCTTGTTTTCTGTCATATATATATAATGTTATAATGTCAGATATTCATGTTAAACGTGGCCAAAGTGTCAAATAATGAGCTAAACGAATGTAGGTATGTAAATCACCAGCTTCACACTGCTCTGAATGCTCGGTTTCCAACAGTTTTTTTTTCTACTTTCAAACAAAGCTGACATCAACTCGTGACGGATTTCTTTATATGGTCATCTGCTCCTTGCGCTTAAAGAGACAGGAGCTAAAACTGCCTGTTTCAGACAGAAGCTGAACTGAGGGGCTGCATGAAGAGCCAGTATAAGTTATATAAAGAGTTTTTTGAACTGTGAATCATGCAAAGCTACTCTAATGGAGTCCCAGAATAAAAATATAGAGCTGGAAATGAGCATAATAGATCCCCGTTAACAGTTTTAACTGGGACTGCTTTCTACAGAGGAAATTGTTCCCATGAAAATGATTGACAGTGAGGTCTGTAGATTATCCAGAGTAACACTATTTCAAGAAAAGACACTATGTTTTCTTTCAAATGTATTCTTCCAGTGATTTGAGGAGTATAGATGAAATTTCGTTCACCTCCACTGTATTGGGCTGACAGCAGAATTTACAGTGGCATATATCTGAAAATTCCAGCACATAAAGACATAAAATTTTAGGAAAATATAAGCAAAAAGCAAAAATAAGTATACATAATTGGTATAATTTGGGTGAACTGAAATGCTAAAGAAGTTGTTAAAGTAATAGCTTGCACCCACACACATTTACTGTAAAGTATGTGAGCAAAACATCAAAAACATTTTGTGGCTGCACCCTCTCCACCCTGCTTATCACCATTGGATATGCCGATGTAAACATCATCATGTGTTTCCTCCATCATCACCATGTTCCCTCACACATTCAAAGGCAAACATGCATGTTCCTGTCAGTGCTGCAGAGACACTGCTGCCTTTAATGTTTGTGTTTGCCAGCAGGGTAGACATCGGCATCTGTATCTGATAAGGTCTAATTTCAAAACCTTTTTTTAACCTGATGGTAAAGGGCACATCTGAAATGCTCTGTGGCTATGACCTCTAAAGGCCAGCTGATGGCAGCTGTGTTAGATGAGTATAAGGGCATAACTACGTAACCGAAGACACAAATATAAAGGATGCAGCTCATAACAACTGATCATAACAACATCACAGAACATGTGCTACAACTATCCAGATTAATTAAAAATGGTGTAATTTAGTTATCTCAGGTAATACATACAGTTACTTAACTCATTTTCATAAAGTTATTCTGTTTATTAGTTTACATCTCCGCAACAACTTAGAACAACATTTATGCTACTTGTTTCCATATCAACAACACGATGGACATTTTCTGATGTGATATTGAAGATCAAATATTTAGGACCAAAATAAACAGCTAAAACATCTGATGACAACTCTGTAAATGCACAAAAGGTTCCTCCTACCAAACCTACGAAAGATTTATCGCAAGAACTACAGTATGTCGACCTGTCATACTGTAGTACTATGAAAACTTCAATAAATATGAACATGTAGTACATGTAGTGTATGTATCAATAGAATAGTCTCATGTCTTTTCAGCTAAGAACTCCCTGTTGTGCAACTAATTCGTACCAACTGAAACCTAAAGAGGATGGGTATTAAACCAACCAGTAAGACCATTCCAGATGCAATGAATGCATCTTTACCCACATACCCCAGAAATAATACAATGCAGCTTTACAGCAACACTGCTATTAAAAAAACTGCTCCTGTAATATGCTTAATCAATTTGTAGAATATTTTATTTACAAGGAAGATCCATTAATGTTTAAGAAAACTATATTACTTTACTTTTTTCACACAGTCACATTTTTATTGTTGTCACACATCCACAAACCTTTTATTACATGGACATATGAATAAATGACATTACATTTTTACATTTGTGTTGTTTTTGTTTACTATCCTATAGTGATATAGTCAGTAAACATATTGACGTGTGAATTCCTCTCAGGATTAATTATCTCTCTGTCTGTGTGGTATGTTATCTAAAAACAAAGGACCCCAAATGGTTTTTGATTCAGAAAGTGGTGTTCCTAACTTATGTTTTCTGCAACACGACAAAAAAAACACATATCCTTGTAATTCCATCATTTGCAGAGACAATTACAGCTGGCAAGCATGTAACTAGCCCCAGGCACACATTTAAATGTAATATGATGTTGTCATAAGAATGCACAAAAGTGTTCCCCTGAATTTCATATGTTGCAGAAATATTCTTATCAATTTCTGCCTGAAAAATGTATAAACATGCCATACGGTTCCTATGTTGGGGTGGAACAGCAGTGCAACAGTAGTTCACTGTCTTATTATTGCAGGTGCTGCCTTCAAACAGTAGTCGTGACTAATATTTGCATCCATATTTTTATACTCGTTTTGATATCAGAGCTGACAAATGTATTGGAAACATGTGGAAGTTTGTGTGGTGGGTTTTTACTTGAAGCATGATGTTGTGAGGATCACTAATGAAGATAAAGAGCAAAAGGATAAAACGAAACTATATTTTAGCTGTGACAGGAAATAACTCCTCCAGGCACAATGAAGTCCTCCACTTTGACCGTTTGTGTTGCCTTCCCCTTTGACACCAACGCACTCCCTTTGCTGAGAACAGTGACTCAAAAACCAGATCATATTGTTAAAACAATGTAAGCAGACATTATTAGTTCTCAATTGACAAAGGCTGTGGGTCTGATAAAATATATATCCTTGGTAGATCGATTAGTCTTTAATAATGGATTTTAACATTAATTTAGTGTTCAACTCATGAGGTGAAAAAAGGAGGATCCAAAAACAGGATAACAGTGGAAAAAAGGGACTGGGTAATTAGTGGATGCTAATAAGTGTCAGCTAACAGAAGTATAATATCTTGACAAATTTTTGATGGCAAATATGAGCATTATTGTCTTTTGTATTTCTATGTAGTTCCAACATTTTAATCATTTGGCTAACACATTATCATTTGTGTGTCAAACTAAATGATAAGTTGTAGGAGAACCTTTTACTGGAATTAATTTAGATCTAATATTGATTTCAAGATTAATGTTTTCTTAATAAACTAATACTATACCTATCTGTATGGTCAAGTGTGGTTAAAAAACGCTAAAATCTGTGCATTTGTCATGATTTAAGACGCTCCCTATAATGCTATTTAGAAGTGTTGGTCGGGTGTGTCTGGTTACACCTGTCTAATTGATAATGCAGGTGGCCGCTAACATCATACACTTAAAGTAAACATGTTTGCTTTCATGTTACCTGGTCAGTCAGTAATGTTTATACTCCACTCAATACTGGAACATGCTGTCGCTGAGGGCACACGTCATATTTGTCAGTAAGTGATTGGTTATATTGTTTTGTTGGTTGTTTTGAATAAAAATGAGGTACTCTGTGATGCTGGTGATCAGACCAGCAGAACCAGTTGACTCAATTGTTGTGCTGTATGTTCAGCATGATATTAATTATTAACCTTAAATTATAATGCAGTTACAGCATTTTAACAGTTTCGCTTTACATGATATGAACTTTGATGGCATGGAATGAATATAACCAGCTATACTGTACATGCAACAAAAGATTTATTAAGTCAGTAACTAAAATAAGACAATTTATTATTGTGAGATATATTTAATTAAACACTCACTTTGCTAGATAAACTGCTGTGTTGCACAAAATATATGAAATGCTATAATGCCTCTAAAAGCAAAATGAACAAAACTTACTAGTCTGCACTAGTCCAGAGGTGCTGATTATTATGAGGGAAGCACTTTCACTGTTTGATTCACTGTTGTGAATGAAGGGGAATACTATCCGAAAGGAAATTAGTGCTGTAAATCAAACTTAAAAACAAGTGTCAGGCTCGACAAAAACCTGTGAAACCACACCCATAAACCACTTCTTCCCCTCATCTTGTCAGTTTCATCAGATGTGATGAAAAAGACATTCTGCATAAGCTTTTACTTCAAACTGCATGCCTCCTTCCTCCATCCTCTGCCAACTAAGTCATTTCATTACATGGCTTACATGTGTGAGCCTGTTTCTCAACACCTCTGCTCCATCTATCACCGCCTGCTTTTCTGTGGCTCTGTCTAAGTGGACCTTCTAGTACCAGCCTGTTTTGGCTCTCAAGCGATCAATATATGCTAGAAGTCCCACTTAAACAACATCTAGATTGTACTAACAACGCAGTGTTTTGATCTTTCTCTGTTCGTTCTGTTTCACTCTGATGGGCACCCCTGCAGCCGGCTCGCCCAGGGAGACATTGGGCACTGGGAGGACCCTGAGGCTGGCACCGTGACAGAGAACAAACCAGCGTCACGACACTTTTACCCCATTGCCCTGCTGCTCGTTAGCTCCCACCTACTGGTTGTGTGGCTCATTTTAAGTCTTGTTTTTCTGCTTGCAAAATATCAATAAATTGCTGACAATGCCATCTCTACTCACTCCTTTTTTTCTGTGTTTGCTAATTATTCTATTTCCTGATTCACCTGGAATCTTAGTCTTTAATATCTGTCAAGAACAAACTTTCCTAAGACTAACATTAATATAAAGTTCACACATAGAAAATGCATGCACAATGTGCATAAAATGTATTATTACTGCAGTATCAGACATCTTCATTTTAGGGTTAATGGATAAGCTTGGTGATATTCTCTTTTTTTCTTATTGTTAACAACAATAATAGATAAGTCCGTCTATCAACGCTTTCTGATTTCCCTACCCTGTCTGTGACCCTGCCCCAAGCTCATACATTCCTACTGAAAATGTAAATATGTAATGCCAAAGAAAAAAATAGCTGGGCACTGTAGTTTTTAGCAAATGTCACTCATACTGGATGTGGTGTTTTATACTAACTCTGCATAAATAGCCTAAACAAAATCAAATCAAAACAAGCATTTCCTAAGGCTTAACACATTGAAAAAGGACATTTAACTCAATAGCAGCATTTTTTTTCTAGAAACAGTGTGAATCCTTGTACCAGTTGGCAAAAACACTTTACTCTTTTACTGGCATGGTGTTGTAAACTAAAAGAAAACCGTATAACCCCACAGCAAAGACCACAGCTGCAAAGCTTATAATGTAAATTTGTTTTTGAAACTGTCACAATCCTGATTCATTCCTGAGATACTTTTAGACAACATTTTGGTGGTGGTGTTGTAGTAGATTGCCTTCCTTAAAAAGTATTATGACTTTTTTGTTCTTTTGTGTGTTTGTTTTGCCTCCTGCACACTGGATTCCCACACTGTTATCTGGATGAATATACCTTTAAATAAAATCTGAAATCAAACCAAAACAATACTGTGATAAAACGTACTGACAGCACTGCATATGGAAGAACAAGTATTAGTTGTCACTCCTTACAATAACATGCTGTCATATACACCCTGAGGCAGCTTCACAAGAACAAAGAAAGGTTCACTTCGTTTTTTAAAGGCATATCACAGTCACTGTCACAGTCCATGGATCCTGCAGGGCAACATTAGTTCACTCCCCTGTCATGTGCCTGGAAATCTAACCCTTTGGCTCTTGTCCCATAACGCATTATGCTTTCAGACAGAAACCTAATCTTTGATATATGACTGAATCATTAGCATGCACGAGTTAATACAGTGTCACTGTAATGTATTAAAACTTGAAGAAATGAGGTGTCAGCTAAAATTCTAGTTTTTAGGTTTGACATTGAAGATTGAAGACGTGGTATATGGCCGATTTTTTATATTTTTCTTAGCAAATCTTATGTGCAGAGCCAAACCAACAGTGAATTGATCCTACTTACAAGTATTGTGTGTGTATCCAAAGCCTGATATATCTTATTCCTCTGTGCCATAGACCTTTGTTTAGCAACGGCTCCAAAGACTAATAACAGTGTCATGTTTTTAGTCTTCAGAGATTACTGTAGTACTGTAGGACTTTGTACTACATCGTAAATTTCTCAAAGAAGTTCAGTACAAAGTCAAGAGGTTGTGATATGTAACACAACAAGCTAGCAAAGATCTGTAAACAGAGGCGTGTTCCTGTAAATGCAAAGGGGCATCTGCCTTATGAGGAGCTATTCTCCATAGACTGAAAATGTGATCAAATTAGTGCGACTGTAATCTTCATTGTGAAGGAACATGTCTCCCAGTGCAACAGTGTGGCTCACTGATGTGTTTTTAAAGGAGATATTATGCCTTTTTATTCTATTTTTATAACATTATAATGTCAAATGTCTAAGTTCCAAAAATTAAGGTGAATGACAATTCAAAACATAAAAGGCATTAACAGAAAATGTAAAAGAAACACAATACATCATAAAAGACACATTTAAATACAGTTAAAAAGAGTTGAATAGAAAAAAAAAGCTAAAATAGAATAAAACAGAATAAAAGTTACAGTGCAGTGCAAAATATGACTCAAAAGCTCCAAATTTGAGTTAGTAAAAAAAGGCAGTGGCAAACAGAGAAGTCTTAAGCCTTTATTTAAAAGAAGTTGCAACAGATCTCAAGTCTTAAGGGACTTTGTTCCAGATATGTAGAGCATAAACACTGAACGCTGCTTCTCCATGTTAAGTTTTTGCCTCTGAGAACAGGAAGCAGACCCGTCCCAGATGACCTGAGAGATCTGGATGGTTCATAATGTAGCAGCAGATCATAAATGTATTTTGGCCCTAAACCATTCCGTGCTTTATAAACCAACAGTGGTATTTCAAAATCAATTCTTTGACAGACAGGAAGCCAGTGTAAAGATCTGAGAACTGAAGTGATGTGATCCACTTTCTTGGTCTTAGTGAGGACTCAAGCAGCAGCGTTCTGAATCAGCTGCAGCTGTCTGATTTTTTTTTTTTTTTTTTAGGGAGACCTGTGAAGACAGCATTACAGTAGTTGAGTCTACTGAAGATAAATACACCGACAAGTTTTTCCTAATCCTGTTGAGACTTAAGTCCTTTAATTGTTGATATATTCTTACGGTGATAGTAAGCTGACTCTGTAATTGTCTTAATGTGGCTGCTTAAATTCAGGCCTGAGTCCATAACTACACCACGATTTCTGGCTTGGTTTGTGGTTTTTAACATTACTGATAGAAGCTAGTGATTTTTAATTGTACTTCCTTGGCTCCTAAAACAATTAATTTTCAATGCACTTACCCAGTGCTTGTATTGGACCATAGTCAATTGTTGTTTTCCATAATCTGAGCTAGTGGGAGTATGTAGATGTTGGATAGAAGAGGTCCCAGAATGGAGCCTTGGAGAACTCTCACAGGTCATTTTTGTCTGCTCAGATGTGTAATTACCTATAGACACAAAGTAGTCCCTGTCCTTTTAGTAGGATTCAAACCAGTTTAGCACTGTGCCAGAAAGTCCCACCCAGTTTCTAGTAATATGCTGTGGTCAACTGTGTTGAATGCAGCAGAGATTCAATAATACTAATACTGAAATTCTGCCACTGTCTGTGTTTAAGTGGATGTCATTCAAGACCTAAACAAGAGCAGACAAGACATCTAAAAAGTTGTTTGGTGTGAAGAAGCTGTTCAGCTGTTGAAAAACAGCTTTTTTTTAACTTAAAAACAAGAGGTTTGATATAGGCCTATAACTATTCATTACTGAAGTGTCTAGGTTCTTTTTTTAAGAGTGGCTTGATGACTGCAGTTTTCAGGGCCTGTGGGAAGAAACCCAAGAGAAGAGATGTGTTGACAATTTGTAGGAGATCTGAGGCCAGGGAGTTAAAAACATTTTTGAAAAAGCCGGTAGGCAGAATATTAAGGCGGCAGGAGGAAAAGCTCAGATGTTGTCTAATGTCCTCCAAGTTTTTATGGTTGATTGGATCAAATTGTGTCATGCTATTTGAATTGATTTTAAGTGGACACAGGGACAATACATAGGTACCCTGTAGCTGGTATGGAGGCACTGACTGCTTGTCTAATTTTCTGAATTTTGTCAGTGAAAAAGGAGGCAAATTCATTGCAGGCCCTGGTAGATAGAAGTTCAGGGGCTACTTACACAGGAGGGTTTGTTAGCCTGTTGACAGTAGCAAACAAGGCACGTGCGTTATTATGGTTTTTGGTCATGATGTCAGAGAAAAAGGACCGCCTTGCACTTCTCATTTCCAAATTATAAATGCGAAGTCTCCAGTGTGGCATTTCTCCATGGAGATCTTTTCTTACCAGAGACTACCTTCACATTAGTGATTTTTAGAACTGAAATTATCTACAGCTTCATTGACTGAGACCAAAGAGAGGGCAGAGGGGTGTACTACAAAGCAAGATTAATGAGTTAACATGGTATGTTGAGCCTAAAGCCAGGGTTTTCAATGTCACAAAGGTAGCGCTCCTTTAACCTGGCTTGATCACCATGGTAACTTATGCTGCAAACTTAACCTGGTCTGGAGCAGGTTATGTTCCGAGTTTCAGCTTAAGTCAGCGATAAAAAGCGCTGCCCTTTCACTAACCACCTGATTTGCTGCCAAGTCCGTTTATCACTGCTGTTACTGCAGCTATTAGAACATCGATTAGAAAATTGATTGGTCTTTTATCATACTTACCATTGTTTTGATATGTCATATTATAAATTTCTAATGGTGCATTAGGTTAGGGTTATTTGTTGGATGGGGTTTTGTTAAAATATATCAAACTGTATTTCAAATTGTAAAAAAAACTAATAAAAACTAAAATCTCATGAAAGAAATACTTTGAACCAAAAAAAAGAAAATCAATTAGTCTATTGGTATTTATCACAGATAAAATCTATGAAATTAATTTCACTTTGATTTGGCCAAAAACTAAAGTGATTTCCACTTATCCTTCATTATGGGACAGAGTCGGACCTAAATGCACTTCTTGAGTATAATGTTTAAATCTGCTGCATCAAGTTTAAAGTTTAAGAGCTCTGAATGTGGGAGGCATTGAGAGTGCATTGAGTGGTAAAATAAATATATTAACTTGCGAGTTTCCACGATCAGCAGTTTTCTGAAAGCATTCCACTCTCGTCTTATTTGCAGCAACGGTATTGCTTTTTGCTGTGATAATGTATTTATATTCTTCATAGCTCTGCGTTATAATGACCTGTTCCCTCCTGACTGAAGTAGCATGATGCGCCAAACGCCCCCTTTTATGGGAACACGCACAGAGCCTGAAGCAGAAAGCCTGGGTCAATAAGGAAAGCTGATAACCACCGTCTTGATACCACTTATCTCTGAGTGTGAGTTTAGGGTTTGTCAAGCCAGCTCACACAAAGAAAGCCTGGGTATGTTGAACTTGCTTCATAATACACCTCTCTGGTGTGGAAGAGAAAGCCTGAATAAACATTTCACGGGTGTTTTCAGTGATATACCATTTGTGATTATTTCTGTTTGAACATTTGTGTGCACCGAGATAGTATACAGAAAACACAGGAATGATCAGAAAGAGCAACATCAGTCACGGGGCTTTGTAACTTGTGATGAATATGTCAAAACTGGCTGAGGACTTAAAGCTGATGGTGGAGGTGGATGCCAAGGGGAGGTTAGGGGAGAGGAAAAGGGAGTGCTGCAGGGGTGTAAGTTTGGTCCCAGCAGTGACCAGCTCTTTCATTTGGTCAGTGAACTCCAAGAGGGACTTACTTACTGTGGGTGTCCTTTTAAGAACAAGGGTTGAAGAGGCACTCTGCCTGGATGATAATTCAGGCCAGCCAGTCGCATCACAAATCTCAGGGTGCTGGGCGCTGCCTGTCACTTCTTCTCTCATTTCCCAGGAAAATTATTTACTAATTTATTTATTACCTGATACACAGCCCTCCTGTTTCTTGGTAGTCTCTTTGGTGCTAATTAATCGTGTGTTAGCATGCTATTGTCCACTGTTTCGAGTCCATGGCAAAGCGGTGTCATTCCCACATAGTCAATTCCACATTCACATCTAACTGGTGGATTTTGGTTTCAAGCACCGCAATTTTCTGTAGAAGTTTGTGGAAGTCATCCGTGGAGAAGGGGGTGCATCTTGCTGCTAATCAGCTTTAGCTAAGTACCGCGTTTCCAGTCACTGCAGTACAGACTTGTGCTGTCGGTAGGCTGTGCTCATGTAGTACTGAGGAAGTCATAAAAGTGTTGAAAATATGGCATTAGCCTACTTTATCTAAATAAATTACAGTCTCAATAATTTAAAAGTATCCAGGAGCCGCTGCTCATAATTTCTAGCAGAAAAAAAACAAGAATAACAGCAAAAGAAGCATAATCAAGAGCAAGCAGCAAACTGTCTGCACTGTAAGAAACCCGGAGGCAGCAGGATGGTTGTTCCACGGGTTGTTCACATTGTCCACTCGCATATTTTGGATTGGATTCAGACTCAAACATGTGCTGATGTCTTTAAGAAGCTTCCATTTTGAGTAAAGAATGAGAAAAATAAGTGAAATCCTACTATTACTGTTTGTTAGGCAGCCTCCCAAGACACTAGAAGTCTGCCGACGGGCAGCTTCTGGGAGCTAACCAATCAGAACAGAGTGGGCTCATCAGGAGGGGGGCCTTTAAGAGACAGGAGCTAAAACGGCACGTTCACACAGAGGCTGAATTGAGGGGCTGCATAAAGGGTCAGTATAAGATAAATTAGTTTTTTGAACTGAAACTGAAACCTTAGGTTTCGGAAAGTTACAAAAATTGTCAGAGACACTTCCCCATTTCAAATGTCTGAAAAACGTGTGGGGGAAGGGGGTTTCAGGAGCTTTTCAGCCACCCAACAAGCACTTCAGTCAGAGTATACTAATGTCTTTACACATCTACATCAACACTTGTAAGAGACCACATGAAATCAGTTGGACAGACAAAACATAACTGGCATTACTTTATTTTTTTTACACGGTGTCTTGCCGGATGCTGAACCCAGAACTATGTTTGCAACGTATATGAAGCGATGCTGTGGTACAGAATACACACAGAATTTTTGTACCATAAACAACACCAAACAAAACAGTTTGACAATTGAAATATATTGAAATATATTGTTTTCTTATTGTTAATTGTAGACAAAGTTAATAAATGATTAATTGTCAGGCTGCAAATATGTTCTGTACCATTTCATTATGATTGAAAAACTTTATAGTACATTGTACAAAAGACTAATTGTCGCACAAATGCGATTATTATAAAACACTGGCAACACTGCAGTTGTGTCAGACATAACTGTAAGCTGCTTAATCATGTATTGTTTATACTACAACAACTTGGCAGCCATGAAATGAGATAATAAGTGTCTGATTTTTATCAAACTTACCATCCAAATGTGTATGTATTTGCCTTTTTTTCTTGCTTATTAAGCAACTTAAATGCTTATTAAACAACTAAAGACATTGATTAAAGACAAAATTTAATTGCCTTTTAAAAGCCTCTTTTAAAAGCCTGTGTCCATCATCAATTTAAAAAGTCACTCATATTTACTTTTTTGTTTTCCTTTTCTTCCCTCACCCTCTTTATCTGATCATCAGAGAAGGATGTCGGATTGAGAACGTTGAAAAGAATATTAGATGCAGGAAATATGCCTTCAACATGTTGCAGCTGATGGCCTTTCCCAAGTGCTACCGACCACCAGAGGGGACTTACGGAAAAGTTGACTCTTGAGGAAGTAAGCCATGTACTGTAAAACCAGTCATTCTTTATTGTCCAAGTACTAAATATGACAGTAAATAATAGTGAAACTATTGTAAAACAATTTATTGTTATTAATAACCAACCTTGCTGGATGTTTTTTTTTGATGTTTGCTTAGTTTTTGTTTGCGCTGGTATGTGAGGGTGGTTGTGTGTTCACCAAACCTCACACTGGATTTGCCAAACATGTGTCACTTGTAAAAAAATAAAGCACTTTCCGTTTTTGTCTTGTATATTTTCATGGCCTAAGCAGTGATAAATAATACAACCGTGTGGCAAATCATAGTTGATCTCTGTGTGTCTGTACAGTATATTAATGACCTCAAGCAGTACAACATGCATGCCTGCATGAGGAATTTCCCTCCTGCAGAAATTTCACATTTTTTTTAAAGGGATTTGTCAGTGTGATAAAATAATTTTAACTCAGGTCAGTTAAGTAGTTTATACTGACCTATTTCAGAGTTTATGTTAAGTTTAGACTGTTCCCAGGATGATTTATTGTATAAACATAGCTCTTTAAACAGTGAATTGGAAACAAATTGTTATCCCATGTCTCATTCTGTGTTTGGATACACTGAACTCCACATTATGAAAGTGAAAACTTAATTGGTGGTCTGCTTAACAGGAACTCATGCACAACTCGTTTTTGAGCAATGGATCTATGTATTTTACTGATGTCACATATTGGGGCCAAACTTAACCTATTTTGTTTTTGGTGGTTGGAGACATTGTAATTTCATCCTTGTACACCCAAATGTATGGGACATATACTGTAAGTAGCATATTTTAAACATGTTGTTTACATGTTAAATCCCATTGCCTTTTTTACAACTCAGCCCCAATGGTTGCACTTGAGCTACATATTTTTATATCTCAAGGTACAGCCCAGTGAAACCAAATGAAGTACAGCTGGAAATTAGAACAGGATGCAGATAATGTACCATCATTTCTGAGAGCTATATAACAAAGTATGTAAGTCCACTATTTATTTTTGTATTCTAAAATGATTTTATATTCTAAGTGTTCATTCCTTGGACTCCAATGCATGTTTAAAATGTATATGCTGTTAAATAATGGACATTTCTTTTTTTCTATTTAAAATTTAATAAAAAATGGTTTCATGTGGATATTGGTGACTATATAATGATATTTGTGTAATGAGTCACATACTGATCATTCTCACGGGTGTGTGCTTGATTGAACAAGTCAGTACATTATTACAGTTAAATGAGTCATAGTTTCATTCATGTGCTGTGTTAATCTATTGTGTTGCATGTTAAATTGACTTGCAAAATATATTCAAGTAGTGAAAGACTGAAAGAAACTTGTATTTTGAATTAAAAACCCAATTATACTTGAACATTAAAAAAATCTACAGTTTGACTACTTGGTATCTGTAGTCTTAAAAGGTGGCTCTGAAGCGTTTGT